>NC_141694.1:712644204-713844204 GCF_964263255.1 Lissotriton vulgaris
GTACTGATGTGCTCATTTTTGTTTACCACAACGCTATTTTCTAATATGCTTCTTGAAAACTGTCAATTGTGTTATGGAAGTATGAACTATGTTAAATAAAAATATTTTTTTAAAAATAATTGTCCCATGGGTGCTTCTATACGTGTACTGTGCTCCTGAAAGTTCTTTATCTAAAGTTGTTTAGTGTACTGCTCTGCTGTGTACACTGTAAATAAAGCACCGGACAGGACCAAATTCCTTTAAACCAGTTCCTTGTTACAACAATAAAACAAGTGTGTAATTAGTCTTAAAATAGCTTAGCACACTCCCTGTATGTTCAATATATAACTAAGCTTTCAAGTTCACGATGTAACCGTTTAGTTAATAGAGATCTTGGTGAAAAGACCTTTATTTACTTCGATAAAACCTGTTTCTAAGGGCAATCAATTTAACCTGAATTGTTGTTTGCACCTAAGACAAACATGTCCAACATCAAAATGCATTGTTAGAAAACTGTGACTGGACCTCAGAAAAATGAACAATCTATTACTAATCCGTAGACTTCTCTGTCTCGTCATAAATCACTGCACACTCCAGTACATAAGAGGACTAGAAGCCAGATGCTTACGATGCAATTTATTAAAACAGTGGCCCAAAGCTGCGATCAAAAAGCACCCTTACAATTTACTAGAAATTGTAATTACTCTGGAAAAAAAAGCGATCAAAAATTCATGAAATTTAACATTAATCAGTCATAAAACCTCTTACCTTAGGAGACTGGTTTATGCAGAAAATTTCTGGCCAGTACTGTTTTTTTAAAGTTTTTTTTAAAGTTTTTTTTTTTATACAAGATGGGAATTTATGTTAAAAATTTTCACATGAGAGAGACAAACTATATTTCCCTCTGAAAACGAACATTTGCACAAAAATGCAATCTGTCTTTCTCTCTCTCTCATGTACTTAGGTAGAATGGGACAATGTTTGGAGTATATTTCTACATATCAGGAAAGCCCAATCTCAGCTGTACCGGTGGTAAGCTGCATACGTAGGTCGCAGTTCTTTTTTTTATAACATATTTTAGCCTTTACATAACAGCCCAACTAATAGGGGCAAAGATGGTCAGTAATAACAGAACAGCAGGGAGAGATCGACGACAGCAAGGAAGGTCAAAACACAGAACATGATTGTAATCAACTTCACCACACATTAGACAGTATTAGTCTGACCGTAAGAATATGGACGCCTCAACAGGCATCCTCCTCGGATGTACAGCCTCTAGAGTCCTAGCCATGCTGCTCACTCAAGCATCCCACAGGGTTCAGAAACCCATGACACAACTCCCTCCAGGACCCGAGGTCCTCCTTGAGCGTCTCGTCCCTTCTACTAGCCTTCATGTGCATCTCCTCAGCCAAGTACCACTCACGCACATCCCTCATCCAGGCATCCAGGGAGGGGGATCGTGGCCCCATCCGTTATTGCCACCCTTCGATTAACCAGGACCAAGAGGAGTTGTAGCAATTTATACTCCAATTTGCATCTCCTAGGTTTTGTAACATTGCCAAGTAGACAATGCAGCTGGGATATCTGCACCTGAAAGCCCGTGCCCCTCCTTACCGCCTCCACTACCCTGGTCCAGAAGCAGTGTACCTCGGGACAGCAATAGGCCAGGTGCAGGAAATCTGCCCCGTGACACCAGAGCGGGGGCAGGCATTCGAGCGTGTGGGATCAATGCGGCTATGGCTCACCGCATTCATGTAGGTGCGATGTAAATAGTTGAAGTGTATCAGATTGAAGCGCGCATTACAGGACACTGTGCTTGTGAGTGTATTTATTGCCTTCCACTTTGACTCAGACAAAGGGTCTGACCGATCCCTGTCCCAGGCTGTTGTGGGTCTGAATTGGTTGGGGAATGTTTAGTATGTTCCACGTTTGGTTTGTTAGAATGCTATGTATGTAACCATGTTAGGAATGCCAGCTTTGTATTGTGACTGGAGTGTACGTTCCCGAGGATTCGTTCTGCTGTGTCAGTTGGACGATCGTGATTCAAGGGAACGTACTGCTCTGCGCTGTGGCTGTAGATCTGGTTTCCAATAAATGAAACTTGACTTAAAATCTTACCTTGTTCGACCGGATCCTTCTTGTTACATTTGGCGACGCTGGGAATGTCTTCAGCCACCTGCAAGATATCTTGCTGGAACCGCGCTTTGAAAGCCACTCGTCATCTTTCTGCTTCCTTCGCTGGAAATATTGTGAGGCGCAGTATTTAAATCCGGACTTTCGCATGGAAAGGAGAGTCTGGTAGGATCCACCTCGGCTTCTTTTTGGGGTTTCTGGGATCCGGCAATCGTTGACGGCTCGAGCAGAAGGCGTGCACCGAGGTTAACGATTGAAAGCAGTGCGAGACTTGGATTGCGCTACTGTGACGTTTCACGTAGCGCGTTGCCGCAAAGTACTCTGGGTACTGACGTCGTTCACGTTACGGAGCGGCCATCTTTATTCCTGTTGAAGCTTCGGTTGCCCTAGCAACGGTCTTCGGAACGGATCGTGCTGTGGCACACTTGTTTATCAGTGTATCGCGGTTATACACTCATTGGTTTTGGCTTAATTTTGGAGATTTGCGTGTCACGGTGATACGCACACCTTTTATTCAACTTTGGTAATATTATGAATTCTGGTTTTCTGGTCCGAGTTGACTATTATTTTATTTCTTCATTTTTTTATATATTATTTTCTCTTCTTGAGAATGTCTGTGAATCAACAAATTAACCAACTCACTCAACCTCCTCCGTTTTTAGCCAAACCTGGTAAACCCAATCTTATTTGGACAGAATGGTTTGGTCTCTTTGAAAACCATTTTGTTGCTATAGATGGAACTGAATATTCCCCGGAAAGGAAATTTGCTCTTCTTTTTGGCAGTTTGGGTTTAGCTGCTCAGCGCATTTTTCAGAGTATTCCTCCTATTCCTCCTCCTGCTGGTCAATCTGGTGATTGACGGTGGAATGTCTATTTGGAGGCTATTGAAAGACTCAAGAAACAATTTTCCGAATCACCTAACATTATGTTGGAGCGACATAAATTTTATAAACGGAAACAGGGGGAGGAAGAAAAGGTTGAAGAGTACATTTCAGCGCTGAGAGTGCTAGCTACAACTTGCGAATTTGGTCCTACTGTTGATGACATGATTAGGGACCAGTTTGTTTTTAATTGTTCTTCACATAAAATTCAGGAAAGGATTCTAAGCTGCAAAAAAACTCCCCTTTCTGAAGTGATTGACTTGGCTCTTGGTATTGAAAGCTCTGCTATTTCTACTAAAGCCTTGCAAGCTAATTTCTCTTCCAAAGTTAATGTGGTATATCATCAAGAAGATTCCGCTGATGAAGGGGTTATGGCTATTGGGGAGAAGGTTGCTGTTAAAAAATCATTTACAATGCAGAAGAAGTCTCAAATGTTCTGTTATAGATGTGGCTCAAAGTTCCACATAGGTAATTTTCCTAATTGTCCTGCTTTAAATAAGCGCTGTTCAAATTGCAGGAGGTTTGGGCACTTTCAAAAATTTTGCAAGGATCAAAAAAGGTCAGTTCAAGTCATCAACGTAAGTTGCGATTTGGAGTCATGGTCAGATTCTTTTGACAATTTGCTGCTGACCCTGGATTACAAAGACGATTCGTTGGAAATTAAAGGTCCTTTTTGTGAAGCTTTGATTGATGGAATTCATACCCGAGTTATGGCTGATTCAGGTTCTCCAGTGACCATTCTGCGTGACTTTTATTTTTACGAAAATTGGAGAAAAGATGTTCCGTTAGCTTCTCCAGATATTAACCCAAAGGCTTTTGGGGAGAAGGACATTGACATGTTGGGGTTCTTTATGTCTAATGTGGAAGTGCTTGGTCGATGTATAATGACTAAAGTTTATGTTGCTGTTAAGGGGAAAAACATTGTGGGCTGGAAGAATCTCGCTAAAATGGGGTTGCATTTGGTACCGGGGGACGTTAATCCCATTAAGGTGAGATGTATGGAAGTCATGAGTGTTGGGGATTCGGACTTTGACTGCAAGCGTTTACTTGAGGACTTTAAGGAGGTTTTTAAAGATTGGATGGGCTGTATAAAAAATGTTGTGCATAAAATCAGATTGGTTCCCGACGCTCAACCTGTCATGCATAAGATCAGGCCTGTTCCTTTGAGTGCTAGAGAGGAGTTAAAAAAAATGTTGAAGGATTTGACTGATCAGAAAATTATACAGTCCACTGAGTCCTCTCAATGGGTCGCCCCGATTGTTGTCGCAAGAAAAAAAAACTGGGGAGATTAGGCTCTGTGCGGATTTGAGGGGTTTAAACAGGAATATTGTGGTGGATTGCCATCCCCTACCAAAGATTCACGAACTTCTGGCAAATTTGGGGGGGCCAAGTTGTTTTCCCTTATCGACCTGAAATCCGCATACAACCAGATTCCTCTGAGTGAGGAGTCTCAGGAACTTACTACGTTTGTCACACCTTTTGGTGCGTATAAGTTCCTGAGACTCCCTTTTGGGCTGGCCTCAGCTGCCAGTATTTTTCAGAGTGATGGATTCTTTGTTCAAGGGGTTGGTGGGAGTTCAAGCCTACCTAGATGATATCCTGTTTTTTTCGAAAACTACTGATGAACATTTGATTTTGCTAAAAAAGGTTTTGGGAACTTTGGAAGATAATGGTATGACAATAAGAGCAGACAAGTTTAAATTTTGTGTTAATGAGCTGGATTATCTAGGTCCTACGATTTCAGATAAAGGTATTAGACCTAAATTTTTGGTCATTAGGGCTCTTAAGGAGGCTAAACCACCTACTGATAAAGATGCTTTGCGCTCTTTTCTGGGTTTAGCCGAGTACTATGCGAAATTTGTTTGTAATTACGCTCAGATGGTTGATCCTCTTCGTTGTCTTCTAAAAAAAGGTCAAAAGTTTATTTGGACGGAAGAGTTGAATGGCAGGAGGAGGCGGCGGAGCACGCCAAAGCAACTTCCTGCGCAGCAGAGTGAAACCATGACGGGGCAAAAAAAACTTGCGCCTGGTAATTGCTTTCTAAAGGGGTCGCAGCTCTAAACTCACAAACCTAGAGGAAGCTGCGTACGTGAGGTCCCTTGCTAGCAGAAGGGAAACTGAGGTTTAGAAGTTTACTTGGGATGTTTCTTCATTGTGATTCCTAATAAGTTATTTCCTTTACTTAAGCCTAATAGTTAATTTTTATATTGAGACTCTACATTTATGGCAGCAAAAATAAAAATATTAATAGCACAGCTAAAGAAAGCTGCAGTTTTGTTTGCTAGCACTTGTGCTGCGTGTCTGCTTTGATATGACTGGAAGATGTGACGGGGTCGTTTTTACCTTAGAGTAAAGTCTGGTTTCTAACTTGATTATGGAAGGCTTTTGGTTACTTCTGGACAGTTTTCTTGAAAGTTGTATTTACCCAAAGGTTTATTTCATATAGTAGTGTGATCGAGGGCATCTGTTCCAGCCTTTCCGAGTAACCAACAACTATTTAAAAGATTTCCGAAGTTTAATTTCGCCCTGTATCCGGATGATTTGGCTTCGAGCCAGCCCCTCTAGAACCAGGTTGGACACCAGTGAATTAAACCTGTGACAAGGCACTTGGTCATAAACTTTCTACTCCTATGTTGCGTGTGCCAACTAAGGCAGCCAAGTCGCAATCAGTTGTCAGTGTGCTGCTTCTTCCAGCATTCTGTTTAGTGATGGAAATGATGCCCCTTCATTTTGTTTTCTTTTACTCTACATCTGTAGTTTGTACATTTATATAAACGTGTACAGTGGCAGTGAGTTTTGCGTTCGCGCTCTGCATCATGAAATCAGATAACCATTATGTCATGCAATAATTGCAGCTGCCTAAAAGATCTAGCTTTCCGCAAATGTGGTTATTTAGCCCCAAATTGTTTAGGTTTCGTTACAGACTGCTTTTAGCTCTTTGCCAAAGGCCTCTTATTGACCTTGCCAGAACTTTATAGTGGGTTTATGTAAAACCACTGCACTATTAACCCATGTCAAAACCGCATACTCCATTACTTCCCCTCACCATCCCATACTCTTGTTTTACATTTTTGCTCTGCACTTCCTGCTCGCCTCAGTCTTCTTCACCACACTTGTGCTGTGCTTCCAAAATCTCTTGTACTTTAAAAAAAAAAAAAGTAAAAGGGGCCTAGTGCTCGCCCATTACTTATCTTTACTTGCCATTGGCTAGCTCCCACGTCATTCACATTTCTTTGCTGCTTATTCGTCAGCTCCTCCTCCTCACTTCTCTTCCTCCTGGGAGTATAATCTTCGTCCTGTTGTGCTGCCATTGATACGGGTTCAGAAAAGGGGGTGGTGATGGACAGAGTGTCTGAATTAAGCAGAGCACTCCTACCCAGTCAACAGATCAGGGCTTGATCCATCACCGTTTTTTAGCTCACTGCACCATCCCAGCTCAGAACCTGGCTACATGCAAATTAGTCTGTCCCTGGTCCAGTGCATCATGGGAACAGGGCAGAACAAACTACCAAGCCAATTCTTTTACTGGAAAGGAAACAAGCTTCCGGGGACCGGTTTCTGGCATTACAGCCGTCCTCGGGCCGGCTTGCTTGAATCCTGATGGAGCAGTGAGCAAGGGACTCACATCTGAGCATACCCTTCCACGCTTATGGTGGACAAAACGATTCAGAAAAGGGGGTGGTGATGGACAGAGTGTCTGAATTAAGCAGAGCACTCCTACCCAGTCAACAGATCAGGGCTTGATCCATCACCGTTTTTTAGCTCACTGCACCATCCCAGCTCAGAACCTGGCTATATGCAAATTAGTCTGTCCCTGGTCCAGTGCATCATGGGAACAGGGCAGACCAAACTACCAAGCCAATTCTTTTACTGGAAAGGAAACAAGCTTCCGGGGACCGGTTTCTGGCATTACAGCCGTCTTCGGCCCGGCTTGCTTGAATCCTGATGGAGCAGTGAGCAAGGGACTCACATCTGAGCATACCCTTCCACGCTTATGGTGGACAAAACGATTCAGAAAAGGGGGTGGTGATGGACAGAGTGTCTGAATTAAGCAGAGCACTCCTACCCAGTCAACAGATCAGGGCTTGATCCATCACTGTTTGTTAGCTCACTGCACCATCCCAGCTCAGAACCTGGCTACATGCAAATTAGTCTGTCCCTGGTCCAGTGCATCATGGGAACAGGGCAGACCAAACTACCAAGCCAATTCTTTTACTGGAAAGGAAACAAGCTTCCGGGGACCGGTTTCTGGCATTACAGCCGTCTTCGGCCCGGCTTGCTTGAATCCTGATGGAGCAGTGAGCAAGGGACTCACATCTGAGCATACCCTTCCACGCTTATGGTGGACAAAACGATTCAGAAAAGGGGGTGGTGATGGACAGAGTGTCTGAATTAAGCAGAGCACTCCTACCCAGTCAACAGATCAGGGCTTGATCCATCACCGTTTTTTAGCTCACTGCACCGTCCCAGCTCAGAACCTGGCTACATGCAAATTAGTCTGTCCCTGGTCCAGTGCATCATGGGACCAGGGCAGACCAAACTACCAAGCCAATTCTTTTACTGGAAAGGAAACAAGCTTCCGGGGACCGGTTTCTGGCATTACTGCCGTCTTCGGCCCAGCTTGCTTGAATCCTGATGGAGCAGTGAGCAAGGGACTTACATCTGAGCATACCCTTCCACGCTTATGGTGGACAAAACGATTCAGAAAAGGGGGTGGTGATGGACACTGGGCCAAGTACTGCTTCCGGTTGCCAGTGTCCTTCTACTTCAGGCTCCTGAAGTGCAGGCACTCTTTAAACAAGCATTTGCAATGCAATAGGTCTCGCAGTTTGAGCCATTGGCATTGTAAATGGCACTGACTTTTATTTATGTGTTGGATTTTAAAACGTAAATAAAAGGCATTGCCATTTACAATGCCAATAGCTCAAACTCTAACAATTGCGAGACCTATTGCATTGCAAATGCTTGTTTTTGTTTTTTTTGTTTTTCATATTAAAGGGGGAGGTGTTGTAGTGGGTCTGAATTGGTTGGGGAATGTTTAGTATGTTCCACGTTTGGTTTGTTAGAATGCTATGTATGTAACCACGTTAGGAATGCCGGCTTTGTATTGTGACTGGAGTGTACGTTCCCGAGGATTCGTTCTGCTGTGTCAGTTGGACGATCGTAATTCAAGGGAACGTACTGCTCTGCGCTGTGGCTGTAGATCTGGTTTCCAATAAATGAAACTTGACTTAAAATCTTACCTGGTTCGACCGGATCCTTCTTGTTACACAGGCTGAGTGGGCCTAAGGGGGAGGGCCTACCGCGTCCGATCTGGTTGCACTGTAGATTAGGGGGATAAGCAGACGGCCCGAACCACAAGTAAGCATTATGTCCAGCGTTTGCATAGTCTGCGAGATGTTGGGGTATGTGAGCCATGTCGTCCTAGCGAGATCCGATAGGCTCGCATATTGTTAGAAACTGACCCCTAACCAGTCCGAAACCGTCTTGAGCCTGCTCATTTGAGATGAACGTTTCGTTTGGGTACAGATCCGCCAGCACACAACAACCCACCTCCATGAAGCAACTTCCCCTCCATAATTTTCTGCACTGGGATGAGTTCCCTGTGAAACGCCGCACACTTAAATACGCGTACTACGAAAAATTGCCTCACTTTTGCTGTCTGTTTGACCACGTACGGCATGTCACCCACTACTCCAGTGCCCTCCATCAGAGCCGTATGGAGTCTAACTGACTGGACACGTCCTCACTTTAGCCTTTATTCCCAGTTGCCCCCGAGCAGAATGCTGCATCTGCGCAGCATAGTAGTAGAAGTCCAGCCTAGGTGCTTCAAGTCCTTCCTCCTTATATCTCCATGTCAAAACATGCAACGCGATTCTGCTGCAAAGGCCCACCCAGAGCAAGGAGACCAGCACTGAATTTAGTTGTCTAAAAACACGCATGGAAATGTTAAACAGAGTTCAGGAGCGAGTAGAGACACCACCATCGTAGCGACCACCGGCCTGCCCATAAGAGAGAGCGGCAGTGAGTTCCAAAATGCCACCGATCCCTTAAGTGCCTCCACCACCCTGTACTTGTTGAGGTGCAGGTGCAGGGACTGCGGGTCTTCATGAGTCACCTGCACCTCCAAATATCTAAAGTGACCAGTTTTCCATCTCAGCCCAAGGTCCGAAAACTGCTGCGGCAGGCAAGTGGGCAAGGCAGCCAGGGAGAAGAGCAAAGATTTGCACTTGTTTAACCATAGGCCCGAACACGCACCAAAGTCTTCTAGGAGCTGAAGTAGCCTAGGCATCGCCTCACAGGGGAGGAGACATAAAAGTGGGCATCATCTGCATATAACGAGACCACTTGTAAGCTCTCTTCCATCCCTATGCCCCAACACCAGAGGTCCATACGCGCCCAGAGCGCGAGCAGCTCAATGGCCAGTACAACAAGCAGTGGAGACAGCAGGCAGTGCTGGTGTGTTCCCCTCTCCAGCATCCACATCTCCGACCGGCACGGGCCTACCTGCACCCGGGCACACAGGTCTGTGTAGAGGAGTTTTACCCATTTGCAGAACCGCGGGCCAAACCCCGCTGATTTCAATACTTCCAGCAGGTACCTCAGTCGACGGTATCAAAATCTTTCTCAAGATCCACAGCCACTAGGGCTTGTTCCTCATTTGAATCCCAAACCTCATGCAGAACGTGCGTTAAACGTCATTATTCATGTCTGTGTTGCAGCCTGGGATGAACCCACATTGATCCTCATATCAAGAGGGGCATGTTGTGGGACAGATGCCTGGCCAATGCTTTACACAAGATTTTCACGTCTGTGCTTATCATGGTTAGTGAGCAATTCTCCGGCGGGTCTTGTTCGTCGCCTGCTTGTTTAAAAAACCTACAGATCTCCCCCTCCCGCCTGGATGGGAGTAAGATTCCCCCGCTCAAACGCCTCCTCATATACCTGTAACAGAGGCAGGGCTACTTTCTCTGAGTAGGTCTGATAGAATTCCGGAGGGACCCCCCCATGAGACTTGGCATAAGGGAGCGAACAAACTGTGGGATCCGCTGTGTAGATCCTCTATAGGTGCAGTTTAAAGACCTCCGTTATGCCCACCCTGGTGTAAGCCATGGCCCCATTGGGGTCGCTCAGACAGGTCAGTAATGGTGGCGCCTGCTCTGTCCTTAGTATCCAGGCCAGTAAGCGACCAGATTTCTCTCCTTTGGCGTGAAGCCGTTGGCAATATCGGTTGAGCGTATAATGTCCAGCCTGTCCCATGTGTCATTAATCAATTCTCAAATATCACACTTGTGGCCATCAGCATTGGCAAGCGCTGGGTCACCTGACTGAGCCTTTACTAGGTCATCTTCCCCTAACTCTTATTTTTTGTTGTAACAGGCACTTGATCCCGCAAGTTAACCCCATAGCCTCCCCCGTATCAGTGCTTTCAGTGCATCCCATTCTGTGGCTCTTGTAGGAGTCACCCTCCAATTGTGCGTCATGTAGTATGTTCTTGCCCGGGAAAGCAGCTCCCTCCCCTCCTGATCTTCCAATATGTCAGGTGGCTTCCTTCATCTCCGGAGGCCCAGAATGGGGGGATTCCACGAGCTACGTAGCTAGCCGGGGTGTGATCCAACAGGACTCTGGCTAAGTGGGTCACCTCCAACTCCAGGAAGGCCGGTGCACCAGACACTTGTGTCCTAGCTACTCTACTGAGCATATTTTGTGAGTGGGCGAGTAACAAGTGAACACATTCTGGGATGGGTGCTTATCCCGCCAGGCCTCACGCAATCCCAATTACCCCATCACAGTGCACAGTTTCTTAGTCATTTGAAGTTTCGTGCCACTCCTGGCTGGTGCCTATCCAAGTCAGGATATAGGATGCAGTTAAAGTCCACAAGCCACAGAAGTGGCACACCTAGATCTGCGGCTACCAGGTCTAGTATAGTCTGATAAAAGGCAGGTTTATCAGTGTTCGGTGCATAAGTAATCAATCTCACGCCCATCAAGGACGCCTCATAGCAATACATACTGGCCGTTCACATCAACCTCCACGTATTGTGGGGTGAACGGGATCCCGGGGCCAGCCACACCAGAGTCCCTCTAGCGTAAGTTGAATAAGAGGAATGAAATAACTGGCCCCACAGGTTTCTTGTAAGCAGTTAATCAAGGTATGGTGCCCTGTGACCATTTGTGCTGATACCTAGCCCCCAGACATTCCAGCTGAGGAACCTAACCTCGGCTGTCATACTGTCTCATCTTGAAATTAGCAGCGTGCGCAGACCCCCTACGCCATCAATATTGCCTGCCCAGACTACCCTCATTGTGTGCACAACATTGAATAACCTGTAAAACAACACTCCCTACCCCCCACCCGTGGACAACATACATGTGGAAATGCTAGCGATATTGCCCAACCCATGCTTGTGCCCGGATGTGCACTGCTTCCCCAATATCATAAGCGGGGCTTGTAACTAAGCACTTCAGAGCAACGCGCAATCCCGTCCTGCCCACTGTGGTAATTTTAATAAGATTATTCGGAAGTACCATTGTAAACATATTTCTTAAGAGAACCAACAAAAACATTGTCGCCATTAAACATTATTCTCAGTTATCTGAGTTCTTCTAATAATACAAGATCCGTCTTAACCATTCCAAGATGGTCGCCATTATTACATGTCATAATCTCCGTTAAACATAAATCCTTGTTGACGGAGTTCTTCTGAGAATAGGATGTCCTTCTAATCATTCCAAGATGGCTGCTTCTATTGTACACTAATCCTTCTTAACGGAGTTTGTTTGATAAAAGGAGATCCTTCTAACCACTCCTAGATGGCCGCTACAATTAAACATCATCCCTGTAACACATCAATCACTGTACACGGAACCACTTCAAGATGGCCGCTACCATGGGCCTCAAACAACACTAACTGACGATAGAGTTACTTTGGTGTCATGATCACAGGTGAGCCTCGTTAACTGGGCTAACTGTATTTAACCAAGCTCCCTTCGACCATGCTCTCATTTTACAGGCAGGTAGGACGAGGGGTAGGCTATGGGCTGCAGACAGTGCATGGAATAAAACTGCAATAATCTCGTAGTCCCCTGCTTTGACCTAAGGCACACTTTGGCCTATGAATAGGGGTAAGAAATACAAACACATCTTGGGAGTCCAGAGTAACAACGCTTTTTATCTGTAACAATGACATTGTATGTTGTATGTTCCTGTTTGTGTGGCATGTCTTTTTTTACTTACGCTAATTTTCACACTGTGTTATCAAGAGTGGCTTAGGCACTGGTGGCACTCACCAATAGAAGAGCTAACACAGAGCTCAGACAACACAGCATGGCTCTACATGATATGATAATATGCCGAGACCAGGAGTGCATCATATGTTACTGTCCACAAGAAAATATTTACTGTTTGGATATATCAAGTTCTTTCCCTATATCTTTTTTCTTTTTTGCAGGTTGATTTATGGAGTTCTACAGGGGTGAGCATGATAGAGATACCTAGGATCTTTTGCATTACTACCAGGGATAGTATAATAAGCCTCTAGATACCCACCCTATTTCAGGGTCTGGGAACATAATTTTCTTTGGTCCATATGCAACGCTAGAGATCTAGTACTGGACCATCACAGCGCGAGACATGTCGACCTAAATAGTGAAACCTTGGTAGTTGACTACAACATACTCGAGTAGTGGCGCATCTTAACTTTGCGCACACTACCATATTTCAGTTTTCAACCTTGCTAGACGATCTCTGAGTAAATTTTAATTTAATTTCCTTTAGGTAATTTTAGATCACACTGTTCACTCTCCATACTATACCCCACACACCTGCATGCACAGTCACGGCTGATACGAGAAAAGATCTCTGACAAAGAGCCCTCTTGCGGGGCCCGTGGTGCGTTGTAGCACCTGCCCCACAAGTAGCAAAACGCCCTATGATGAAGCATGACACCCACATGGGTGTGTCAAAGCAACACTTCCAAATAAGGAAGACCCCCCAGAACCATATTTTCCAATCTACCACTTCTTTACGTTCCTTCATGAACCTTTTCTATAACTTCTCCACCTAGCCTACCCATATTGATTATACATGTCAATTATAGTGAGGAGCATGGGTACTCGACCTTTATCTGGCTCCTAGTCACCCTATTAGGGATTTATTATTCTGGATTAGCTGCATAAATACTATCCATCAGCAAAGAAACGCTGTATATAATGCTATAATGGCCCACAGCATCTGCAACAAATGTCCCACTCTAACCCACAGTAGGACTCGCTTAGCACAAGCTAAAAAAGATGTGACAGAGATTTCCTCTCCTCCTTCTGATTGGCATTTAGCAGGAACTATGTGTGCCCTCTCAGCTAAGAAAATAGACGCAGTCTGGCAGGGCAACTTCTTTTCATAGCCAGTCTTCTACTTAATGAGTTATATCAGTATCTTCAAGGGCCTCAGGCATTCTAACAATTTGCATGTTACTTTTGCATTAGCACCCCTCAGCATCTTCCAGTCTCCCCTCCAGAAACATGACCTATTCAAATAGTTCAACTCGCCTAGGTAGCTTAGTTGTTCAGGGCAACAGCTCCTGGAATGTTTTATTAATGTGCACTTTATGCACTAGTTTGCACTGTTCATTTCGCAGAAATCCCAGATCCACCAACATCGATTCTACTTTAGTTTCCAAAGCATTTCTGTCAGCGATTGCACATATTATTTGGTCTGACTTGTCCAGGGCGGATGGAACGGGCAGACAATCTTCTTTAAGACTTAAGTCAGGAGAGTAACCCTAAGGTGTTCTTCTGTAGCTATCGGTTTCTCATGGAAGAGAGTTTCTTACAACTTTTATGTCGCAGGGTGCTTGACGACGGTAGCGTAATGTTGGTTTTCTGTCGTGTAGAGTTGGTTGTCTTGGGATTAGATAGTGCCAAACCACATTACCCCTTCATCTGATACTGTATTCTATGTGAGATGGGGCAGGCACAAGCAGTCGGCATGTTTTTTTAAAAGGAAGGACTCTCCCAGATTATATTTATGTTGCACAGTTCATGCGGGTGGTTGCGTCTTTTAAGAAGGTACCCAACACTATTCCCATCTCAATTACACACAGTCACTTTACTGGTAGTGCAGCATTCTTCTCCACAGCACACCATCCTATTGAAATCCAAGCTTTGCCGTCTTCAGGCCCAGAGTCGCAAAGGAGTAGGTCTTTGATTAATATACATAGGAGGATAACATGTGAGATGGGGGGGAAGGGCACAGGGCAGGACCTTAATAGCAACAGGCCCTCTCTTGCTCTTCTCCATGTCCCACTTTCAGGGGTAGCAGCCTGTGAATCCTCTGGTACAATCCTCTGGCCCCCTGTCTGCTCCTGGTGTGCTGGTCACACAGCCCTTTCTCTTGTGTTGCCACCTCACGAGTCGGTCTCTATGAGCTGAGTGGCCATACAGGTAGCTGTGCTCGTCCACAGCATCTGCAAACCCCAAAGTCCTGCAGCGTACACTTACACCAATATTGTCTTCACCATATCTGTACTGTATCTACAAAACTCTTCTAATAAAATCTTTTGAAATAAAACAAAAAGATAAGCCAGCGGGTGGGGGAGGGTTGCCGGGAAGCTTCTCAACAGTTGGGGTAGAGAGCCAACTCCAGTGCCTTCCCACTGCTCCTTTCGTCTTGTGAGGGCCTCAATCAGTAAAACACCAGGAGTGGCCCAAAGTATGGGCAGCCGCCTGTGCTGCTAGCCATGTAGGAGATGCTGCATCATGCCCTCAGCAGCATCAGCTGCTCCTTTGAAGCCAGATAGAGTTCTCACCTCCACAGTCCCAGAGGGCTAGGCAGGGGGCTGCATTTTTTTCTGCAGTGCAGCTGCCTCTACTGGAGCGCAGGCCGGAGGGCTAAGCCCAACCACACGCCTGATCCTCCAGCGGACCGCAATGAAAAGCTGAAGCCTACAGGGTCAACCACAGGCTGCAGAAGGACATTTAAGGCACCCAGCTGTAAAACTGACTCACAGCCAGTCTATACTGCCCAGTAGTGCTGTTTCGCTGGTCCTAAGCCGAGGATGGAGCTTCAGCAGAACCATCTTTTCCACCTTGGCCACGCCCCCACAGTGGAGCCTTCATATAGTCCCTCGGCTTCATGCTCCAGCTTTGGAAGGATATTATGGAGCTTCTGGGCTCTGCATCTCTCTGACCCAGCACAACATGAAGGCCGGTATTATATTGACCCCCTAGCCTGGTAGGCATTGCTTCAACAGGATTGGGAGAAAAAAGCACAATCATAATATAGAGGCCTCCTGGGATCCCACACCTGGCAGACGGTGTGTGGGGAATCAAACCCAGCAAGCATGGCTACTCAAGGCAAAGGAAGCACAGCACAAGAATGCCCCAACCCCGTGAAAACGTTGATCTCAATCCCTGGGGTTTGGGAGCAAAGTACTAGCCCATCCTCAGATCCAACATGTTAAAGTCAAATGGAACCCCAAACTTGGCAGGCTTTAGAGAAGGGACAAGTGCCTGAGGCCCCCCCTACACACAGGATTCCCGGTCATGATCCTTTGCGATGAGTGGGTAGTGGCAGCTCCTGGCTCTCGCTAAGGCCTCTTCATGATTGCCTCCTCCTGTTGATGGGCCTAACAGAGAAAGCACATGCTGGGCCATCATAGAACCAATTTCAGTCACACCCTGCCTGACACTACCTCTTTCTCGGATGGCCCCGTCAAAATTTGCTTGTGCGAAGGGCATGTAGAAATGCTTAGATTGTGTAAAAAAAAGTGTTATTTCCAGGCTAAACTGAAAATGCCAATTTCTTTTTCAGAACGGTATAATCGGGAATTTTCAATTAAACCAAAAAAATGGCAGCCTAAATATGTTGAAGACAGCACCAGGCTTGGCTCGTTCCCCTTCCATGCCCTGAATCCAAACAAAATCCTCCTGGAAATAAAGTAGTATCACATATCACCTGAGCCGATATTTTTAAGCATTGTATCTTAGAATCCAATCTACCCAGCTTTTTTCTGGGTAATTTTCAAAAGCCTTCAAAGGTGTGCCCCTTGCCAATACTACTCAGCAGCGCTGAAACCAGCCTGATATGTCCTCTGGTGCGGGCAGTTATGTAGTGAGGAGCTGTGCACTGGGCGTGATAACAGCTAGTAGAATCTAGGGGAGCCCACACTAACGGCTGAATAGGAGCAAAAAACACTGCTCTGTATTTACCATTATAATCATGAGTCTACTGAAGGTTGATTGAAAAATACAGGTACACAGAACTGGTCTTTGCTCGGAAAATAACACGGGAGAAAACAAATTTGGCACCTCCTATTCGTCCTCTTTAACCATCTTTCTGTTGAAAAACAAATGGGAGGAGTAGGGTGGAGGGGAGAAGTGCGAGAGAAAGGAATACCAAGAGAAGAGAAGCAGTCAAGATGAAGACACCGGCACAGCAGCTGCCAGAATCGGTGTTTAAATGCTCTTTTCTTTGGAGCCACATCGGAAGAAGACTGCTACAGGAAGTTTCTGCCCTCCTTTAAATTGTCTGTGCTCTCCGGATAACCCAACCCGAGATTAAGTGCGCCCTGGTAGTGCCATCTTAAAAGGGTGGAACGGGATTGCATATGATGAAGCATGTCACTTTAAGTGAGTGAACCCACCTTTTCCAATTCTTGGAATTGCCATCCTGAGTAGGAGACATTCCATATAGCTTTAATTAATAACAAAAAGAAGATTCTGGGTCACCTTTGATGAGTTCCATAGACGCTTTGGATATAAGGACACTACGCCATTTTTGTGTGTTACAATATGTGAGCATCACCAGCTCAACACAAAGGATACTACGATTTTGTCTGTACAAACAGAGTCCAAATGGACTCCTCTATTCCGCAGTAAATACCACATTTCACAAACACAACAAACAGACATGATGTTTCTGAGACATGAAAATGGTAGAGGACACCAATTGTGGGGAGTGGATTAACCTTTTAGGGGTAAAGACATAGGGAATTCTTTTCATAGGCATACAGGTAAAAAGGTCTATGTCATTGAACTACAATCATACTGCCACCACAGCCAGTCATTGCACAGCTTGGGTTGATGGGGCGAAGCCAACCAGTCAGAAGATAAATAGTGTGTGGTTACTCCTCTGACATTTATTTATTTAGAGTTATTATAGAGCGCAAACTTGACCCGTTAGGGTATCAGAGCGCTTTACAGGAATCAGCAGTAATAGACAAAAGACTTGGATTTTTTTGGGGGGGGAGGTGGGGGCTGTATACATAAGGGATAAAACGATAAGTAATTACAAGTGGGGGGGCTGGATACATAAGGGATAAAATGATAAGTAATTCCATTTTACATTTACATTATACGAGAAACAAGATCGCAGGGTCCATGGTGTGATGCCCGGAGGTGCCGAGTAGATAGTGTCTGTGAACACCGAGGGGATGTAATAGACGGAAGTAGAGCAAGGTCTCCGAATGATTATAAGACAATATTTAGGCGAGGAATTTGCCCATTAGGAAGGTTTGGCATCTTTTTTTAAGTGAGCCAGTTAAGGGATTCTTCTAATGGTCAGCGGGAGTGAGTTCCAAATTCTTGGTGCGGCCCCAGATAAGGCACGATTGATACATTTTCTTTTTAGGAAAACATGCAGGTGGGAGCAAGAGGTCTTTGGTGGACCGGGAGTTTCTGGCTCCTCCCGATATCATGAGTTTCTGGGCAAGATGTGCAGGGGAGTTTGAGTAGAATGCCTTTTGCATGATACATGCCAATTTGAGTTGGAATATGGCCTGTAGAGGAAGCCGGTTCAGAGCTTTCAGATGTGGTGAAATGTGGTTGAATTTCCATGAGCCTGTTAGTAGGCTGGCGGCCGCGTTGAGGCAGGCTTTTTAAGGTGCCAGGGAGATCTTGGGTAGACCCAAGAGGGTAGAGCAGCCATAATCGAGTCTAGTGATGACTAGTGATTGGACTGCCATTTTTAGGTCGGGATTATAAAGGAAAGGTTTCAGTTTCCTTAGGTAGCTCAGGTGGAATCTGGCTGATTTGGCCATCGAGTTGATGTGGTCCTGACTGCTCAAGTTGCAGTCAAGGGTTATTCCAAAGGATATGGCAGAGTCCACGATGGTTGGGGAACAGTTTAAGTCTGTGATGGCCTTAATCCATACGTGAGTCTCAGGGTTGGTTTTGGGTGGGGAAATTAGTAGAAGTTCTGTCTTCTTTGCGTTGAGTGTGAGTTGATTGGAGGAGAGCCATTGGACTCTCAATTTCAGGGCTTCATTCAGGGAGAGGATCTCCTCGAGACAGGAGATTTTGATGTAGATCTGGGTGTCGTCAACATACATGTGGAAGGAGATATTTGCGTTGTGTAGTACTTCGGCAAGCGGTTTGAGGTAAAGGTTGAAGAGGGTGGGGGACAGGGTTGATCCTTGGGGGACTCTAACCGTGACCGGAGAGGGAACAGCCAGGTTACCGGTAATTAGGAGTCTCTGAGACAGGTTATGGAGGAAGGACCTAAACCATTCAAGAACAGAGCCATCCATTCCCCTCCTGAGTTTGAGGCGTTCGAGTAGTATTTCATGGTTGATGGTGTCAAAGGCTGAGGATAGATCTAGGAGGACTAGGAGACAGGTTTTGCCTTGGTCAAGGGCTTGGAGCGCATCATCCACAATTTGGAGAATGGTGGTTTCCGTGCTGTGCCCAGGCCTGAAACCGGACTGGAAGTCATCTAGTAGGTGGAAGTTGGCGATGTGTTGGCCCAGCTGCTGTTGCACACACTTCTACAGAACTTTAGCTAAGAGTGGACTGTTAGAGTTAGGTCTAAAGTTGTCAGGGGAGGCAGGGTCAAGCGCTGGCTTTTTTAAGATGGGTAGGACTTGGCCGGCTTTCAGAGAGTCAGGTATCGATCCCTGAATTAGGGAGGCAATAATTATTGCAGTCCAGCTAGGAATGATGGATTGGGCAGAGGCAGCTAGGCATTTAGAGGGGAGAGGGTCATTAAAGTGGTTGTTTGGTTTTAAAGTGGATAGGATTCAGGAGACGGAGTGTTCATCATAGGTTTTGAAGTCGGTCCAGTGCTATTGGTTTTTGGGTGAGGCCTGTGGAGGTTGCTCGGAGGGAGGCAGATCCGGAAGGGGTTGAGAGTAAGTTGCGGATCTAAGTTAGTTTCCTAAGGCTGTGATTTGGTCAGAGAAAAAGGAGGAGAATTCCTCAGAGAATATTAGTGAGTTGGGGGTTTCTTTCGATGTTTTGGCCGGTTTGCTAGATTGGTGTTTGACTAATTAAAAGAGTTTGCAGGGTCTGTTCTTGGCGTTCTTCAGTTCAGCTCTGAAGAATTATTTTTTAGAGTCGAGGATGTTCCTGTTGTAGGCATTTCTGGCCTGGCGAAGAAGTTTTAAATGTGCGGCTGAGGGGTGCTGTCTTCAGATTCTTTCTGACTGCCGGAGGGATTTCCTCTCGCTGTTGAGGGACTCATTGAGCCAGGGGTTTCTGTCTTTGGTTTGGATTCTTTTTAGTTTTAGAGGTACAAGATCATCAAGAATGTTAGTTATAGTCGCAGAATAATGATCATTGAGGTCACTGACCGTTGTGATATGCAGGAGAGGGGCGGGGAGGAGGTCAGACTTACAGCGAGCTGCCAGTTCCCTTGGATCAAGGTTATTGATTGACTCTAACCCAGTGTTTAGGGATCACCTGTTGCGTTGCCCTTGTCTTGTGGGTGCCAGGTAACAGGAAAGTGATAGCGTGGTGGTCAGACCAGTCACAAGGGTCTATAGCGATAAGCTTGACTATTGGTTCCTTAGCGATGATCCAGTCAAGAGTGGGGTCTTTCGAGTGTGTAGGGAGTGCGCAGGCTTGGGTTAGGTCTTGGTCGGCCAGGAGATCTTTGATGGCGTTGACCTGAGGATCCTTAGGGTTGTTCCAGTGCAGGTTGAAGTCACCAAGGAAAATGTCTTTAGAGTTGGAGTAAACCTTGGCTGTGATGATTTCCATGAGGTTGTCAGTGAAGGTGTCATGCATGCCTGGGGGGGTGGTAAAAGATGTGCAGATTGCACAGTTGGGTGGTGTTGCTGCATACAGAAAGTGCAAGGTATTCACAGGAGTCTGTGGTGTCTGCCAGGAGTTCTGTGACAAGGAGGTTAGAGCGGTAAATGCAGGCAATGCCTCCCCCTTTTTTGCTAGGTTTCCTGTCCAGCCTTGCAAATTTGTAGTTGGGAGGGACTAGGAGGTCCAGGCATGGAGATAAAGATTCATTGAGCCACGATTCAGTCAGAATGGTTAATTCAAAGTGTTGGCCCAGTATGAGGTCTGCGATATCGGAGGCATGCTTAACTGTTGAGCAGCAATTCATTAGGAGGCCAGATGAAGGGGGGACGGAGAGAGAGAGTTGTGCAAAGGGGCGGACAGGGGTACTGGCGCTAGGTTGCTATCGACCACAATTCTGTTGTGGAGGGTTGCTGATCTGTTGGGGTTGATTGTGACCGTGCGGATGGCATGTTCAACATTCACGTCTAGTGGACATGGGGTTACTGGGGCACAGTTGTAGGAAAGGAAGCTGGCTAGAGTTTACTCTTCAGTAAGGTCTAGCGGATTAGAGGTGACAGGGGTAGAGTTGGAGGAGAGGAGAGCTAGAAGTTCCTCCTCCGAGAGGTGGCATGATTGCTTGCGAGGACAAAGTTGTCTCAAGGATAGCAATAGTGGGTGAATGGGGGACTCTGTGATAGGGAGGGGGGGGGTTCCATGGAGGCTTGAACTTACAGAAGGAGAGCTCAGTAAGGTGAAGGAGGTTCTTTAGATCCAGAATGGAGTTATGGATGTTTTGCCTTAATTTGGCTGCTCTGTAGTGCAGAGTTGCGATATCAATATAAGAAGAGGGTGCTTGAAGGCAAGGGGACAGTGGTTTGGTAGCGGTTCTATTGGCATGCGTTGGTGGTACGATACAGGGGCTGGGTCGACTTGTGTCATAGGCCAATAGAAGAGTTTCAGTCTCAAGGTCAGAGAAAGGAGCAGCTCTGAGGTGCAGTGTTTCGATAATATATAATAGGGAGGCGCTTGAAGGCAGGGGGACAATGGTTTGGTAGCGGTTCTATTGGCATGCGTTGGTGGTAGGGTAGAGGAGCTGGATGGACTTGTGTCATAGGCCAATTGAAGAGTTACAGTCTTGAGGTCAGAGGGAGGAGCTGGCGGGGAGGAGACTAGAGCAGAGCTCAGTGGAGCAAAAGCAGAAACTACATGGAGAACATCCAATGGGTCTGTGAAACTGTTGGACCCAGTGTAGGAAAAATCACAGGTAAGCCAGAAAATAAGTATAGGGCAGGGCGTTACACCTTCCCAAATGCACATAAAATTATTTCTTTTCAACACCCACAGGCTGTTCGGCATTAACAGCTGTTACAGAAAGACCGCATCTTTAAAAACTGTAAAAGAGAGGGGTGTGGCTAGCGGCGAGAGTTATGACCGCAGCCTGAGCGAGCTCTGCCTAGCCTGTGGGCCAACTTCCTGATACAGCCGTCGGACCCGGATAAAATCGAATCGGAGTGCCTGATTTAGATACCTGGCACACTCGTGGTGGCTCCGGTGCGAGGCTTGCGGGGCTGCTGACCCCCTGGAAGTATTGAGTTCACCCGGATGGTCTTGGATCCGAGGTGCCCAAGATGGCGGCTCCGAGGTATTGAGCGGAGCGGAGCCGCGGATTGCTCCCGCCGGGGCTACCCCACCCACGAATTGTTGGCTCCTCGCAGCCCGGACCCCAGGAAGCAGAAGTGGAGCGACATAGGACGGCGGTGGACTGGCCTCCTCCGGTTCCCGGCTCCGAGGTGTGGAAGGTGTCGGCCTGGGGCGGGGCAGTAATTGAGGCCCCGGCTTCGGGGCCTAGCAGCAGCCAGCGCCTGATAGTGTGAAGCCTGCGAGATCCTGACCCTACAGGCGGACGGTGCAGAGTTGCGGGGCCTGGAGCGGCGCTGACTGGTGGCGGCCCTTCTACACGGACCCTCCCGCGACTCGTGCGGTGCCACAGACGGCCTCAGTGTCCTCTGGGGCATTGCCGAGGTACACTTGGCAAACGAGGGTGAGACCGCCACTATTGTACACGCTGCTGTCCCCCGGGGCTGATTTTTTCAGCTGTGCCCTTGTTAGAGGTGGGGGCCGGGTACATGCTGCCCCCTACAATTTGTGGTGCTTGTGGGCCGTCTGAGGAGCTGTTTGTATCCCCACTCCCACCCCAGGAGAGACTTGACTGCGACGAGGCACTTTAGGCCTCATTACTTCACCACGAGGCTGCCTGCGGGCGTCCCCCAGTTTTCCTGACTCTGGGACGGAGTGCTGTCCAGTGGCCCGACGTGTTCTTGTGTCTTGGACTGTGGTGCCTTCCTTCATCGCCGCATACTGCTGACGCAGCTTTTGAGGTCGCCTGCTGTTGATGGGCACGGCCGGGCGCCGAGTTCCCCAGAGGCCTGTTGGGGGTGAATTTAAACCCCACCAGAGGGTTTTTCAGCCTAAGTGGAGGATACAGGAGCATCATAGCTACTATCATTGCACGCATTCCTGGCTCGCCTTCCATGGCGACGAAGAAAATGGCGACGGGGGGAAGAGTTTCGAGGAGTAACCAACAGGCACAGTTGTCCAAGTTTGCGTGGAACAAAGGCGGAGATAAAAGCGACTCGCCAAGAGCGGACAAAGAGGGCGCAGAAACGTCGTCCACCCCAGCTAAGGAACCTACGCTGCACGACGTCCTGGCGGCCATAGGGGGAATGCGTACCTCAATGGACTCAGTCACGGTGGAAGTTTCCCTGCTCCGTGCCGACTTTAAACAAATGAATGAGAAAGTGAGGGAGCTTAAGGTGGTGACAGCGGCGCTACAGGACACTTCCGAACTGCAACGGCAAATGTCCGACATGGAAAAGAAACAGACTCGAATGGCGCAACAACTGGACGACTATGAAGGGAGGGCCCGCCGGAATAACATTAGAATCCTTGGTGTTCCGGAAAAAACAGAAAGGCCTGCCGTGGACCTCTATGTGGAGGAACTGATCACGAAACATCTAAAGCCTAAGGCGCTCTCTGCCTATTTTTCCATTGAACGAGCTCATAGGGTGCCAGGCGGGCGACCCAAGTGTGGGGCTCCGCCGCGACCCCTGATTGCGAGGGTTTTTAATTTCCGGGACAGGGATAACATCTTGCAGGCCTCCAGAGCGGGCCCCCCACTGAAGATTGACAACTACGAGGTTTCCTTCTTCCCTGACTTTACGGCGCGGGTCCAAGCCCAGAGACGCAGCTTCCAAGCAGTCAAGCAGGAACTCCGCAGCAGGGACATCAAATATGAAATGCTTTTTCAAGCCAAATTGAGAGTTGAATGGGACGGTAAACCATGTTTTTTTGACTCACCTGATGCAACCTGGGAGTGGCTGGAGGGATGGACAAAGGTCGGCGACGCGAATGGCATCCGCCGCAACAGGGTAGACCGGAGGAACGGTGGATGGCCAGACACCCAGGCGGCGGAGGTCGAGATGGAAGCGAGTGGCCTGGCCGACCAGGACTGAGTAACATTCACTGCCTATTGTTGGACAGGTCCGGGGTGCCATTTGTGAGTAATGTGCGCGGGGTGGGGAACCGGCGGGGAGGGACTATAACAAAATGCCCGAGTTTGAAGATTTCGGGTTTGTAACATGCCAGATTTGCAAATTGTCTAGACATGTCATGATATTTATTTAAGTGTTGTGTTTAGGACTGAAGGCTGTATTTTATTGTAGACACTGTAGATTGCCACAGTGTGAGGGGCTCGCTTAACCTCTGCGCGTCTAGCATGGTTGGGGGGAGCACAGGCACTCTGCCACGTTGGGGGAGTGGGCAGTTCGGGGTCCACAAGCAGGGGAGCAGGGAGGGGGGCGGAGGGGAGTACGGGGGATGTTCCATTGGAAAGGAGGGGTGGTAGTATTGTTTGCTATGACACTGCTTACACTGTGGCCATAGAGTTGTAAGGAGGGGGGGGGGGGAAATTATTGAGTGTTTTGTTCTTAGTTTGAGTTTTGGGCTGCATTTCAAAGTACTATTTGCTAAGATACATGCCGTAGAGATGGGTGCGCAGGAAAGCCTTGATTGTGATGGAAGATGCGGAATTGATGGGCACTGAAGCAGATGTTAGCACCCCACTGATGACCCCGGTGTCTCCGATGACCTTACTTACTTGGAACGTGCATGGGCTGGGGGATAAAATCAAACGGGGATTGGTACTGCAATATGTGCGCCGCACGGCCCCGGCTCTTGTATTGCTTCGGGAGACGCATCTGGTGGGGTCGACCTGTAAAGCTATGGATCGCTGGGGGTACACAATGGTAGTGCACTCAGAGTTTTCAACTGGCTCCAGGGGGGTGGGCATACTGGTGCACAAACGCTTTCATCTAATTGTTCAACAGGTCTGGAAGGATAAGCAGGGTCAATTTGCTGCCGTCTCCTGTTTGTGGGAGGGGAGGAGATTTAATGTGGTATCAGTATATGTTCCACCAGCCCTTCACGCTGTCGCGCTTCCCGCCCTTAGTGCTTTCTTACTGACACTGCCTGAGGGAGAGCTCATTATAGGGGGCGATTTTAACGCAGTTTTAAGTGATGAGCTGGACTGGCACCCCTGCAGGACGCCGGGGGCGGGCAAGTCCCGGCTTGCTGGTTTCCTAGATGCACTAGGCCTTACGGATGGTAGAGGTTTAAACATCCTGGGAGCCGCGGGTACACTTTTCACTCAGGGGTTCATAATAGTCTTTCCTGCATTGATTACTTTTTCCTTTCCGCCGACAGTCTACCCCATTTGACAGAGGTGCTGATAGGCCCGAGAGGTATTTCTGATCATTCCCCGGTTTCTATGACCTATACCTTCTACCTTAAAGCTCAGAGACGTATTTTTCCAACTTCCCCTGGCTATTTACAGAACCCGCAGATTAAAAAAGAGTTGATTACGGTTACAAAGCACTACTTTCACGAGAATACGAACTCGGTTCGCTCACCGGAGGTTCTGTGGGAGGTGTATAAAACAGTGCTAAGGGGACAAGCGATTGCTTCGATAAGGGGTCACAGATCGGCAGCGAATGCCGACCTACAGGCGATCGAAACTGACCTGGCCGAGCTGCAGTCGCAACACGAGGACAACCCCACTGAGGAGACTGCCCATCAACTGCGCCTCAAGCAGGCTGAGTTCACTGAATATCAGCGGGAAAGGGTTAGACACCGGCTCCAGCGCACGCAGCACACCATTTATGAAGTTGGGGATAAGGCGGGAAAGCTCTTGGCCTGGGTGGATAGGAAGGAAAGGGCCCAGAGGACGATAGCGCAACTCCACACCCCGGAGGGTGTGGTGGTCACCACTCCGGCGGATATCGTAGATACCCTAGCTGACTATTACGAAAAAGTCTATACCCCACCTCCCACATGTCCACAGAAGAAGCGCAAACTTATATCGAGGATATGAAAATGCCTTCCTTGTCGGAGGATGAGGCCTCGCTCCTGGACTCTGACTTCACAAAGGACGAGGTCCTTGCAGCGGTTTATTCTCTACAGTCGGGTAAAGCCATGGGTCCCAATGGGAACCCTATAGAATTTTATAAGCAAGTATCTGACCTAACGGCTACGCACCTTCTGAAGATGTTTTTAGCTAGCTTAAGTAAGGGGGAATTGCAGCGGGACCAGCGGATAGCTACAATCATTGCTATTCCGAAGCCTGACAAGCCTCCAGACATGTGCACATCTTATCGTCCAATCTCCTTACTGAATGCGGAAGCAAAATTATTGGCTAAAATGATCGCTAGTCGGCTGACCCCACATTTAGAGACGTTGATCCACCCAGAACGATCCGGGTTCATGCCGCAGAGAAATACCGCTCTCAATTTGCGACGCGTCCACGCAGTAATGGCACAGATACCTACTTTATCGAAACCTGCGGTGATGCTTTCATTGAATGCCCGAATGGCGTTCGATATGGTTGAATGGCCTTATCTTTTTGCGGTTCTTCGGCATCTCGGCTTCGGCCTTAAATTCTGTGCATGGGTGAAGCTACTTTATACCAAACCCCTGGCGCACGAAGTGGCTAATGGCTATATCTCGAGGGATTTCCAACTTGGTCTGGGCACGCGTCAGGGGTGCCCTCTATCGCCCCTGCTGTTTGCCCTGATCCTTGAGCCTCTGGCAGCATGGATTCGGTGGGACCCCATGATTAGAGGTCTCAGCTGGACCGAGACGTGGGAGGACTGCATATCATTATATGCTGATGATATCCTTCTCAACCTGACTTTGCCCAGACGCTCGATTATAGTCCTCCTTATTATCTGTGAAATCTTTGGGCGGGCCTCAGGATATACCATCAACTGGTCTAAGTCTGTTTTGTGCGTCCTTAAGGGACCCTCACCGAGGCTTCCAACTGACTGTCAATTGGTGATCACTGACGGACCCTTTAAATATCTGGGGGTGTGGGCGGCGCCTAACCAGGAGACCTTCCAGCGTAATTTGGCGCCTCCTCTTGACCGCTTTCGTAGTGATGTAAAACATTGGTACACCTTGCCGCTGACCCTTCTGGGGAAAGCGTCGTTGTTCCAAATGCTGTCTTTGCCCCGGCTGCTTTATAAACTTGAGAATACTCCATTCCTTGTGCCTCTTAAGTATTTCACGTCTATAAGTGCACTGGTTTCGGGTCTCCTATGGGGGGACAAACCAGCGCGCATTTCGCGACAAAAACTGGTCAGGAACTGGTTTGATGGAGGCATAGCACTCCCTGATATTCAAATATATTATTGGGCAGCCCAGTAAAAGATTATAAACCAATGGCTGCACACTCCACAGACCGAGCCAGCGTATAAAGCGGACAGATATGATCTCGGCAGCGGCGGTGTGTTGGCCACACTCTATGACACAAAAAGTGCTGCAGCCTTGCTTGGCCCTACGGCCCATACGGTGCGGTTGTGGTATTTGGCCTCGGCTCGCCTTAAGTGTAAAGACAAACCTACGCAAATGACGCCACTCTGGTTATCGCGTTGATTGGGCCGTCTATGCACAGTAAGTGTTTCGAGACCTGGGATTTGATTGGTATCTCCACAGTCGGAGACCTTTGGAGGCGGGGTGCCATCCTTTCCTTCGAACAACTTGTGGAACAACATGACCTAGCGCACACGGAGCGATTCCGATATTTGCAGATAAGTCACGCTCTGAAGTCACTGGTCCAACCCGGTGATGAGCTACCTGAATCCACCCCATTAGAAGATAGGCTCCTCACGAAACATATGCCCAAAAAAGCGACCTCCTTTGTTTATCGCAAGCTCGTTAATAACCTGCTTGATCCCACTATAAAGCTCCAGGCGGCCTGGGTTCCGGAGGTGAATGAGTTTGATGAGTCGGATTGGCAGACTGCGCTCTCCTCACCCCGGGAAGTCGCTATTCCATTCAGGCTCCTATTAATACATTTGAAAATTTTGCACAGAGTGTATTACACTAGAGTTACTCTACACAAGATAGGGAAAGCCACACAAGTATTGTCTGCGGGGAGGAGGGGACATTCTTTTATACCATCTGGGGCTGCCCTCAGGTTGCCGGTTATTGGGCTAAGGTTATGCGGACTATATCACAAGTGGTGAAAGATTCACTGGTCGCCCGCGCTGTTGCTTGTTAAACATTTGGGAGCCGACCGATCTCAATCAGGCCATGCAGGATCGGGCCACGCGAAGTATCACGTATGCTAAAAGGAATATAGCCAGATTCTGGGGATCTCCTTTGGTTCCAACACTCAGGGACTGGTGTATGGACTTGGACTCTGCGATGGTGGCGGAAAAGGCAGTATATCTGAATCGGAAATGTCCGCGAAAATGGGCAAGATTTGGGGGCCTGGAATGAATATAGAGGGTTCATATGCGAGCCGCCACAGCTGGATAGCACTAGCGACTCCGAGTAGAAGGGAGGGGGAGGGGGGTCCGGGGAGGGTGGGGGACTGACGGATTGCTAAAATTGTCTTGCTTTCGTAAATGTGCCGATGTATTGGATTTCTTGATTTAGCCATAATCTCTGTATGTATGGAATGCTTTATAAATGCCCATTGTTTATTTCTTTGAATTGATAAAATTGTTTAAAAAAAAAAACGGTAAAAGTAGCAATCTACCTGAAGACAGCACACCAGGTCTTATTTAAAGGTTGCGTGAGGAGAAGTTGGGTTTGGAAGAAGTCAGGAAGTTTGGAAGTTTGGAAGAGGTCAGGAAGAAGTCGCGCTCAGCGGTTACCTGGTATGTGGGTAGACTTTGTAGAAGGAGTAGCTACGGAGCAAGCAGGTCAGGGGAACAAACCCAGCGAAAAAACAGCCCCTGCCAAACTAGAGAACGAATCCCCTACTAAACAAATGCAAAGAGTGTCCTGCGCACACGTATATGTGTAATGTCGTTCTCAAGTGAGAACTCAAAGATAATTGGTGAAAGGTCAATATATGAGGTCGGAGTCCAGTAGCGTAGAGTATACAAATATTTAATGTTTCAGTGTTGATCAGTACATATGAGAACAATTAGCCGACACGTGTTTCGTCACACCGTGTGAGGGCTGTGACTCTTCAGGGCTGTAAAAAGAGGTTAAATCTTTGAAAAGATTAGAAATAGGTTCTGGACCATTGTTTTTTCTTACTGCATAATACCCAGGTCCGTATCCTTTTTAGGTTGCCCCATTTTCATTAATGGGTAAGCTGGTCATCATCATCTGGTGTATGGATTAGATGTGAATTGAAGTCGCTGGTTATTATTATCTCCCTCGCTGGGTTTTCAAATCTGATAGAAGTGACTAATCGCATCAATTGTTCAGATTGAGCCTCTTTTTTTCTCGCGTTTGGTTGAAGGTAGAGATTTATTAGTATTACTGTTGTTTGATTGATATATAAATTGATAAGCCACCCTTCGGCCTTCCATATTTGTGTGTTCTGGTTGCCTTTACTTGGTGGAGTGTATAGTTAGCCACATCCTTACACTCCATCATCCATGTTTCTTGGAGGGCAATGGTGTCATAAAATTCCCAATATGCTGGGGCGTTTTCTTCCTCTAGTTCCTTTTTTGCACCCGCGATATTCCAAGATAGGAATTTTATGATACTATTATTGGTGCTTTTGCCCTTTGTGGCAACTCATTCTACTATCCGAACATTTAAGGCTGTTGCCATCCAATTCCATTCGTTATCATCTTGTTGTTTGGTGGTACTCCCCGTAACATCTTTAGCTGGGTTTGTTTTTCCTATAGCATTTTGTAGTACTGAATAAACAGGGACGTTCAGTCGTTCTTCTTTCGAATTCTTTAGTACAGTTAATAAAGGTGAGGGATAACGTCTCATTGTAGGTCTTATCATTGTGATACCCCAACTTTCGAACTCTTGTCTGGCATTCATTATTAGAGAGACTATTGCCTTGTTTTTCCAGGTCGATAATGTTTTTTCCATGCTACTATTTTCTTCTTTTCGATGAATTCAATTGACAGCAGGTCTGATAGGGTCAAATGCTTTAATGTGGAGATTCCAGCTATTAGTCTTAATATGTTCCCTCTATTGAGGAGATCTTGTTGCCCCTGCGAGATATAGTGGGGAGATCAATATGATCTGTTTGTTCAAAATATTTTTTTGATTGTTTCCCGTTGGTTTAACTATTAGTGCTGAACATGGAAGTACCTCTCTTTGACTGATTCCATGTCTGTCTCCTGGTCGCTTATTGATTTTGATTGTTAGTTTTTCCTTGGGTACGTCCTCTGACGGAGATTTTGTGTGCTTCCTCTCCGTGATGCCCTTTATTTGGACTGAGTTGTTCCTATCATCAGTTGATTGCTTCACTTGAGTAAGTTCTGATACCTCTCTTTGAATGCTTCCATGTCTGTCACCTATTTGTGCATTGATTTTAATGATCAATTTTTCCTTCAGCCCCTCTTCTTTTGGGAATGGGAGGTTTCCTAGCTCCATCTCGGTAATACCCTTTCCTTCTACTGCTTTGCTCCTAAAATCCAATGATCGCTTCTCTTGAGTTGGGTGTGAAACCTCTCTTTGTTTCTTTCCTGAGATGACCCCAGTTGATTTATTGATTTTGATTGTGTGGTTTTCCTTTTTTTCCACCTCATGTTGGCTGTGTTTTTGCTCCAGCTCTGGGCTGCCCATTGCTTGCAGAGGATTATTCCTGCTAGTGGGTGATCGTTTTGCGAGAGCTCTTTCCGATGCACATCAATTTAGTGTCTGATTTATCTGCATGTTATTGAGTGATTTGTCCGCTTGAAAATTATGACTCCTCGTGGTCTCCTTGTTGACACTCTTCCTCTACTGTAGACCTTTGGTCTATTTGTGTACATGGCATTTCGGGGCCTGTCTTTTTTTTTGTTTCGAAAATATGGAACCATTTCCTACTGGTATTTGTATCTTGTATTGAGCTAGGATTGTTCTTTCTGGATTTCCTTTCTCTTTTTCTCTGCCTCTTGGTTTGCCGACATATCTCTGTCTTGCCTTGGCCATCTTATTAGGCCTGCTCAGCATTTGCATGGGTCACGTTTTTGTCTATGGTCCTTGTCCCTTCGCTGCTATTTTTGGTTGATCCTTCCCGGAATTACTGTTTTTCTTATTGAGACTTTCAGCTTTAGCGGATATTATTGATGTTTTCTGCCATGATTGATACATTTGTGTAACCGGTTATGGAACTTGATAAGGTTAGTTTTCAGGTCTTACTTATATGATTTGTGTTTATATCCCCACCATCGTTGATCATTTTCCTTTAATTTAAAATGCTTGTTAAAATCACTGGAACATTGCTTAGCTTGTCAATTATTGGGCCACAAACACAATCTTTGCCTACTGCTGTGTTTATTTCTCGCTCCTTAACAGTCAGATCCTTAAACAACGAATCCTTAACCACGACCTTTACCAGAACCACAACCTCATTAACCACTACTGAACACGAACAACGACCACCTGAACCACGACTTACTAAACCAGAGTTAAGTGTTAAAATGTTAATAATTAATCTTAAATGCAAGAGCAATTATAATGAAATAATTCGGAACGGGATGATGAATTTTAAACCAGAGGTAATTGTTAAAATGTTAATAATTAATCTTAAATGCAAGTGCAATAACAATAAAATAATTTGGAACGGGATGTTGATTTTTGGTAATATTTAATAAATTAGGAATGTGTAATATTTAAAAATGCATTTGCACATTTCCTGATTTTAATTACGATGTAGAAATAATAATTTGTTTTAATTTAGCGCGTTAGGCCAGTAGATGTCACTGTCGGTTTGTTTTTCAGTGATGTGAACTCGAGGCGAATGATCTCTCTAGTATGTGATTTGAAAAAAGACATTTCAGCAAAATACAGGAGTTTGTACAGAGTTCAAGGGACATCCATTAGAAGAGAGCTGAAAATACAATCTGAAAAATAGGAGGATGAATATGAATTAGTGTCAGCTGTGAAAATTGAATTCGCAGTAAACATTGATTCAGTCTGGCTAACTCCATTTCAAAGCACATCTGAAATAGAAGGAGAGGACACCCACGACAACAGTTCTTATCAAAAAATGATAGTTGAGGAAAACTTTGAGCAAACTTTAATCGAAGTCATTGACAGCGCTTCATTGGACATCAAATAGTGATAACCAAATTCCGTCCCATCTCACCTTTAAGAAAAGAAGTACTTGAATTTTGCTTCATGTCTTTATGTCTCTTTTCACTGAACTGTTGATTGATTCTTTCATTGAAAAAATAAATAAAAGTGAACATCTTCCACAGGCTGTTTCAAATGACCCCTTGACTGGTACAATCCAGTAATATGAAAAATAATTCATTTTCGTGGTTTACTACTTAGTTTTACAGTACATAGTGGTTTAGCTTTGGTAGTGGTTTAGCCTTCGTGGTTTAGGCATTCGTTGTTTAAGTGGTAGTTGTTTAGTCATACAACCCAATCTGGATATCTAGCTTGTCTGACTGCATATTGAGCACTGTTATTGTTGTTTCTAGCACTTTTAATAGTGATGCATATGCTGTTTGCTGGGTACCCTCTTTTATTTCCAATACGGACGTACCTCCACTGCTGTCTCCATTGTTATCTTGTTCCACATCTTTATCTGCTGTTAGTCTGTTATTCTGAACAGGAGTTGTAATGTTGGCACTTTGATGCAGCCGTGCTGTCAGATCATGATCCCTTTTTTTCGTACTGAAAATTGTTGGGCTCGGAGATTGGATGGGCTGCTCCAATGTGCTTGATATATCAATTATAGGATGTGTGGGCTCTATCCTTTTTCCTATAGATTCTCTGTTCTTTCTATTCTCTGGAACGTTGGGAGTTTTGGCTTCCAGAGCCTGCAGGAGATCCGTATTGTTTGTTAATGAAATTGACCACAGCCATGAGTTGTTTTGTTAAGTATTTGCAGATTTGGGATTATCAGAAATTTCCAGATGTATCTCTTCTGGCATTTGTTTAAATGGTACTAGGTTCAATACTGATTTTGGTGTGGAATGTGCGAAGTCAGAGTGATCAGGCTTGTACTTGGGCTTGGATGACTAGGTGACTATTGTTCTGTATATTTTTGATCTCCAAGTTATTATCCTCTGAACTTAAATGATTTTTTGAGGTGTTAGTGGGTTCGGAAGGCCCTCCAATTTGCCTGTGTCCGAGAAGATAGCTGTTGGGGGGGTCCTTTAGAAACATGAATTTCCTACTGGTAGCCGGTTTTCCGAATATTGAATATTGTAAGGGAATTAATGGGCTTGTCTTTTCTTGAACTGGTGTCTCTGGTGACTCGTCCATCTCCTTGGCTTTCTTCCCACATTGCTTTCCCATTTTTTGTTTTAATTGCTTTCTGGTTCTCCCAGACCTCATTTTTTTTTCTTCTGATTTGGGGCCCACACCAAATCTCTGGCGTTTGCTGATACTAGCTGGTGACTACTACTACTGGCTGCTAGTTACCCACTGTCACACAAACAGTTTGGCTCAAAAATGCCTCTGGAAGAATTATTGGCTCCTGCCACTACTTAACCGGGGTCTCTGCTGAATCAGCTGTTTTTAAATTGATGTTCCCAGGTCCTGCTGCCTTGAGATTAATATTGGTGGCTTCTTCCGTTTTTGTTTTAACTTTCCGGGCTCCTGACACTTCAAATTGCTGCTCGCAGCTACCGCCGCTTTTAACTTAAGATTTGCGGCTCCAGCCGCTTTGGATTGCCGTTCCCGGCCACTGGAGAGCTAGCAAGACATCCCCGCGCCCCCCCCCACGAATGCAGGGTGCGGCAACTACTCCTGCACCTGCTTGCTATCAACTCACCCGCCTTCACGGTGGAGGTGGCGGTCGAGATGCAGCCTCTGACAGGAGCCGAAACCAGCTGCTCCCCACGCCGGTCCTGGGCGTTCACAGGGCGTCCAAAGGCTGTGGCTGGCTGGCGGGACACAGTGGTTTTTTTCCGGCAGCTTTCCCCGGCAGATTTCTCCTGTGATGCGGCTCGCGACTCGCGGTTGTCGTGCCTCGCCGCGGCAGCCGTTCTCTCTACGTTCGCTCACCGCCGCTCTCCTGCTACTCTCCTAGGTTGCTCATAGGATTAGATTTAGAGTAGTGCATTGGAAAGAGTTGAAGGCCTTTTTATTTCTACAGTAGGAGTAAAGTAATAAATATATAGAGACATAGCTGCATAGAAAGGTATAGATGTATATGGCAAATAATAAAGAGATATAAAGTTGTATTATATTAAGTCCCATATGCGCAAGTATAGATAATTAGGAACTCAGACTTTCAAGTGTAGCTGTGCATGAAGCTAGTTTATATTATTTAATTTTTTTATTGTATTTTTTTTATGCCCATGGGTAGGTAACGAGAGATCAGTTCCTGGAAAATTTGGGGTCATATGTTGTCGCTCCCGCTGAAGTCATAAAGGTCAAAGGGTATATGACGTCATTTACGCTAACCCTATTACTTTGGTGAATTGATGCCCAAGTGCAAAAGCCTTTTATTTACAAGCTGACTTTCTAAAGTAGTTTGTTCTACAACTGCACAACTTTCAACAGCAACCCAACCCCATGCGTACACTTATACTAAGTACAGTAAACCAAATATTTAACATACAGCCAGCTGTCATCCGACACCTTAAGCAGGTCCTGGCTTTTCACCCTACCTCCAAACTTGCAATGATGATAAGCAACACTACATCTCTCAGAATACAACAGAATAATGGGTAAACAGCAAGTACTGTTTGAAAACATCACATGATGAGACAACTTCGCAGCTTTGCTGGTCAGGAGCTTCTATGCTTTGTAATAATGTAATGCCACCTGTTAATAGTGGCAGCAATTTTGTAGCAGCTAATGCCAGCTTTTTGTAAATGACTTTGGCTCGATTGGTATAATTTGCCAGACTATAAATTCCGTACTGCAGTTACAGCTTTGGGAAATGATTATACGAACATAGCTGTTGTGTTCTACTCACGATAGGGTGTAACTCAGTGTCAGACATTTGGTATTGAAATGTACCTTATAAGCACAATAAAAACATAAAGAAGTCACACATAAGCAAACTGAAAACTTGACTGCTATGATGAATTTGCAGCCTGAAAAGGCGCAGCGTCTAAGTAACGTGCTACACAAACAAAAAACTTAAATACTTGTATCAAAACGTTTGATGTTCACATGTGGATTAAATACGTTTTTAACGATTTATTTTACGTGGGGTCAGGAGTACTTATGATTTTGGAATTGTAAATTACAGCAATAATCGTGGTTCAGTGGGTTCCTCTGCCACTGGACCTGATATACCAATGGAAGCTAACCCCTGCTGCCCAGATTACTAAACAACATATAATAAAATCTTCACAAAAAATGTAGGCAACATAAAATGGTTTTAAAAAGCACATTAAATTGTTCGGGCTCGTTTAAGAAACGTTACCTATTTTGTCAGGGCTACCATTTGCCGCATTCGCTCGAAGCGAGATCAACATAGGACGCAGGGCTGAGGGGTACCACCAGTGGCCCCAAGGCTAATAACGAGGTTTAGTCAAAATGCAGAGTAAAGTGGCCCGACACGGCTGAAAGCAGAGGCTCAAAGTCGAAGTGCTAAAGTGCAAGGTGTGTTTGTATAAGGCTGCCTCGCGGCACCTATCCCGCAGCGCCCTCTCCTGGTCGGAACGCACTGACAAAAACGTAACATAGAAGACGGGCTTATCCATGGTAAACGCGGAACCCCGCGCGAATCCATTTCTCCAGCCCAGCTGTCCAATCCCACGGCTCCGGAAGCACGCGCAGCATCTGGCTCAAACTTGGACTGGGCGGTGGACGCTCCCTTTGAGAGGAGTGCAGGAGGGCGGGGTTTGGCGATGACGGTTTGCAGCACGAGGACGGGAAGAAGGTATGCTGCTGTCCGTGGAGCCTGGCGCTTAGTTAACGCCCATCAGATTATTTTTATATTTTTTTACAAATCCGCCTGAAAATTTGCAGGCAAAACCATCCTTCTTGTTACTGTCTTGTAAAGAAATTAATTGTTACATAGTGGTGGAAAGGGAAAACATTTAGCCAGAACCCTTTAATGAGGAGTTTGTGTGGGGCTGGATGTAAAGGGAGCGGCGATATCATAAAGGGGTTACGGTTAAGACGAATAACACTCACTGTCTTGATCAACAGCAGAGTAAATGATAGTCACATTATGGTCTGCTAGTGTGTGTGCCTTACTCTTTACAAACTCTTGCCCCCAAATGAACAAATGGAAAACTATAACATAAATACATATTAAGACAGCTTGACCTCTAGGGCCCCACCCTCTTCTGAATCCTTTATCTGAACAACAGTGTGTGGGGGGGGGGGGGGGTGGTCAGCTTACTGCTACGGGTGCTAGCATGGACACAAGCCGGCCGTGGCAAAGGACAGGGATTGCACAAGGGTATGGACACTGCTAATAAGGACACATGGACTACAATTGCTGGGTCGGACTGGAAGTCCAGAGCGACTCCGGACCATTTATTTATAGCCTTCTGGCCACGCCTGGCCAGGAGGTGATACAATCAATGTGTGGTGGTGTTTCCGGGGCTCAGCCGAGACCCTCAGAAACACTAGAGCACTACATCCCTTTCCAACTTAGTCTTTTGATTAACTTAGATGCGGATCATCTAGCATGCAAAGTCTGCCAGTCTTTGACTAGGCCTTGGGTTTGGCCTGAGGTTGTACTGGCGTTGTCCTCGAGCTGACGATCATTAAGGGGTCTCTGCTCACGGTGATGGTGGTGCCCTCACAGGAGTAGTTGCCGGTGGCTCCTGTCCACATTCTTCTGGTACACCTACATTGGCTTCTCCTGCGGGTGACACGTCTTTCTGTTGTGGGTCGCTAGGTGCAGATGGTATTCGATTGAACCAATAAACATTTCTTGTTACTTCTTCTCCATTTTGCTGTAAAGTGACAGCTGTGCCTTTCGTTGATTTGATTGCCCATGGCTACGCTTCATAGGGGGTACAGAACTTTCCGCCTGGTCTTTGGGCTCGTATGAGCACTGAGTCCCCGGGGATTAGTGTCCGGGCCTTTGCTCTTCTCCTCTGACTGGCTCTGTCATTGGTCCTTTGTCTTCGCTGCTGGGTGACTTCTGGCTTATATGTCTCGGGAGCCCAATTCTCCACCATGGGGAGCAGGTCACGCCTCGGACCCACCAGCATGAGTGACCAGGGGGATCGTTGAGTGGTGCTGTGGGGTGTGCTCCTGTACTCTCTCAGGAAGTGCTGGAGAGCTTCTTCAGGATTGGTCGCTTCCGCTGTGTCTATTCTCAAAATCTTGTTGATGGTCCTTATGAATCGTTCAACTTCCCCATTGGCCTGGGGCCATTGCGGCGTAATGCAACGGTGCTTTATTCCCAATCTTTGTAGGAAATCTTTAAATTCGCTTCCTTGGAACGGAGGGCCGTTGTCCGTTTTAAGAACACTTGGAATTCCAAACATGGCAAATGACTTGTTCAGAATTGGCTGGTCGTTCGCAAAACTGGTGGAAGGTGCTAGGTCTACTATAGGATATTTGGTGTAGCTGTCCATTCGCACTACTGTGATTCTTCCGTCTGGAAAACTTCCAAAGTCTATACTGACCCACGACCATGGAGATGGTGCGGGGTCCTCAGTGATGATGGGAGATGGAACTTCAGGGGTGCTGGTTAGCTGACAGGCTCGGCAGTTTTGTACTACTGTATCAACGCTGTTCTGAAGGTTTGGGAACCATATCTTCTCTCGCATTCTGGACTTCATTCTCCGTGTGCCCTGGTGTCCTTCATCGTCAAGTAGCCTCGCTTGTTCTTGTAGTTCCAGAGGAATCACCACACAGGATCCTCTTAGGATGAGTCCGTTTTCTGCGATGCTGAGTTCGTTGTGAACCTTCCAGAACTGCCCCAGACGTGTCCGGTCTGCTTCGCTCCAGCCTTGGATGTTTCGTAAGAAACCTTCCCAGGATCCTGATTGTATTGCTTCAGTGATTCTTTGAAGGATTACGTCTTTCGCATAATGAGTTACGATTGTGTCTGCTGACAATGCCTGGGGGCACGGCCATTGTGATACCATGTTCACAAATTCTTCGGTTTGTGTTTCCTGTTCTGTTTCCAGTTCTGCAGCGGCAGCTGGGTGCCGAGATAGAAAGTCGGCGGGGTTCTTTGCTACGGGTCTGTACACAAGAACCTTCTGATATTGTTGTATTTGTATGGCCCACCGTTCAATTCGAGGTGGTGGATGAGGAGCTGTACCCCTGAATAATGGGATCAACGGTTTGTGATCAGTTACCATCCGAAACGGGTGGCCGCTGATGTAAAGGTGGAAATGGTTACATGCCCATTTCACAGCTAACGCTTCTCTTTCGATTTGCAAGTATCGTGCTTCAGTCACGGTTAGTGCTTTGCTTGTGAATGCTAAGGGGGCCCAGACTCCTGGCTCCGTTTCTTGTGTAAGCAGGGCTCCCAATCCCACTGGGCTGGCATCCACCAGTATCTCAGTGTGTTTCGATGTGTCGAAGTAGGCCATGGTGGTCCCATCTAGTAGTGCAGATTTGACTTGGTTGAAGGCTTCTTCTTCTATGTTGGTCCACCTCCACGGGCTCTCTTTCTTCGTGAAGTTTCGCAAAGGCTCTGCAATAGTTGCCAAATTTGGGATGAATCTCGCACAATATTGGGCCATGCCCAAGAAGCTTCTCAAGCTTTTGTTGGTGCCGGGGCAAGTCTGATCGCGTGTGATTTTCTGGGGTCTACTTTGACTCCTTCTGAGTTGAAAACATGTCCAAAGAATTCTATTGATTTTTGGAAGAACTTGCATTTGTCCTTGTGTAACGTTACTCCATGGTCAGCCAACCTCTGGAGTGTGGCTCTAAGTCTTCGGTGATGTTCTTTAACTGTTTTGGAGTGTATAGGATATCTTCACTCACATTTAACACGCCTCGTAGTCCTGATAATATCTCCTTTATGGTGTTTTGGAAGATTTCGGCAGCCGATGATATCCCGAAATTCAATCTTTTGTATCGTCTGAGACCCAGATGTGTTGCAAACGTCGTTATGTATCTGCTTTATTCGGCTAGCCGTAGTTGGTGGTATCCTGCGCTTAGGTCTAGTTTAGAAAACCACTGCGATCCGTTCAGGTCTGCTAGGATGTCGTCCACGGTGGGCGTGATGTGCCTCTCCCGTTTTATTGCTTTGTTGGGTATTCTCATATCTATGCAGATTCTTATCTTCCCTGGCTGTCAGGGTTTTTCAGCTATCACCATGGGTGACACCCACGGTGTTGGGCCTGTCACCTTTTCAATGACCCCTTGTTTCTCTAGTTGGGTGAGTTCTTGCTCAACGGCTAGTCTCAAATGAAATGGAATCCTCCGGTGTCTCAACGCGACATGTTGAATGGCTTTGTCGATATGTAGCTTCACCGTCTGTCTCTTGATCGTACCTAGTCCTTCAAATAGTGATGGAAATAGCTGTAGGACGTCTTCCGTCTGGAGTACTTTTACGGCATTGGCAAAGGCAATTAGGTTGAGATCCTCTGCAGTGTGGCTTCCGACGAGCAAATCGGCCTCTCTGTCGACATGACATGTGTCGTCACCTCCTGGTCTTTCGACTTCACCTGTACGACCATTTTGCCTTTTAGGGGAAGTGGCTTCTGGCTTCCGTACGTTAGGATACGGATCTTGGATGGTGTCAGTCGCGGTTTTGGTTTGAGGTTTTTGTAGTGCTGCAGACCCATCACATTCACTGTTGCTCCCGTGTCTATTAATCCAGTCACTGATGACCCGTCAATCTTGATTTGGCATTTAGGCTGAGGTCTTACTTTCCTCTTCAAGTCACTCGCGAACGACACAAAGTAGCATTCGTCGTCTTCTTCGGTGGAAGAGTCGTCCAAACGTGAACAGTGACGGGGCTGAGTCTTCATTGGTCGTGATGATTGCGTCTCGTCCAGGGCTAGGTGCCTGATTGCTCCCGTTATCGTCTTCCTTCCAGAGGAGTTCCTTCCCCGGAAGCCTCCTCGACATACACTTGCGAAATGGTTCGGCACACCGCATTTGGAACACGTCTTCCCTCTCGCGGGGCAGCCATCTTGATTGTGTTCTTCGCGCCCACAATAGCCGCATGGGGCACGCCGTGGTGTTCGGGTGGGCCATCATCCTCTCCCGCTCCGGCTGGGGGTGCGGATAGCGTCTACTCGTTCGGTCTTCACACTGGCTCCAGTGTCTGCCTGTGGGTTGAGGGCTGCTTCCATCGCTGTTGCCCGGACGTCTGACAACTCATGCGATCGAGCGAGGATTAGGATTTCTTCTAGTGTGATACATGGTTGACGCAGTATTAGCGTCCTCAGTGGCTTGTTGCGGCAGCCTTGAATCTGTTGCGCGGTGACCTCCTTCGCTTGGTTATCTTCTGTGCAGGTACTCACCAATTCTCGAAGGCGTGCATGATAGGCATCCATTGTTTCTCCTTCTCTCTGCCTTGACTGTCGGAATTTGAATCGCTCATAGTGCGGGTTGAGCTGAGGGTCAAAGTGCGCATTTAACGCTCGGACTGCAGCGTTATAGTCGTTGGCTGTTCCGGTGTTCAAGAGGTGCGCAAAGAGTTTGTATATTTCATCTCCTCCAAAGTGTAGAAGTAATGATCTCTTGACTTCCTCATCTGTTTCTCTGGTTGCTACGAAGTAGTTGTTAAGTCGCCCAATCCAAACTGCCCATCTTGGGGCTGCTGTCGCAGGATCGATCAGCTCGCTCAACGGTGGTAGTGCTTGAATCTGCAAGTGTGCTGAATGTTGCGTCGGAGGTTGTGCTGCTTGCGCAGGGGGTGCTGCTTTTTGCTGTCCCGCTGCTGCTGCGGCTGGCGGGTTTGACATCGCGGGTTGTCTGTGGTCTGGCGTTCTCTTTTCTGTGGTTTGAGGTCTCAGAGTACTTCTTGGTTTCTGTTGTGGGTCTTGCCACTGCTTGCTTGTGGTGATTGTCCTTTCTACTAGCTTTGTTTTGCGTTGTCAATGCTTGTTTGCTGCCTTTCTTCTGCCAGTGCTTGTTGTTCTATGCCTTTTGCCAATGCTTGTTGTCTTATGTTTGTTTGCTGCTTGCTTTCTTTTGTCAGTGCTAATTGTGTCCTCGGGTGCCTTTGTGGGTGCCTGGTATCTCCTTCCTAGTGTGACTGGGAGTGTGTGTAATTTCCCTTTTTTTTCCCATTTTCTCTATACAGACGCTCCTTCGCTCTGCGTTGTTCCCCCGGGGCTGGCCTTGCTTCCACTGCGCATGTCTTCAGCTCCAGCGGCTAGGCCTCAGACGCGCGACGGGCCTGCCGCTGGTGTATCCGCTCTCCTGCCACTCGCTCCACCGGTGCCTTCACGCAGCTCTGGCGCACGCTGCTTACCGGTGTTGGTGATCGCGGTCTTCCGATCCTTCAGACGCTCACCTTAGCCGCCTCGTCTCTATTGCGCGGCTGGTCACAGGTAAGTTTCTTCTTTTCCTGGGCACAAACACCGTGATCCCATCCTCGTCACCAGTGTAGGCGGGTCAGCTTACTGCTACGGGTGCTAGCATGGACACAAGCCAGCCGGGGCAAAGGACAGGGATTGCACAAGGGTATGGACGCTGCTAATAAGGACACATGGACTACAATTTCTGGGTCAGACCAGAAGTCCCGAGCGACTCCGGACCATTTATTTATAGCCTTCTGGCCACACCTGGCCAGTAGGTGATACAATGTGTGGTGGTGTTTCCGGGGCTCAGCCGAGACCCTCAGAAACACTAGAGCCCTACAAACAGTTCACAGTTGAGGCTTCAGAATTTGTGTTGTGCGAGAACTATCCAGGCAAAATTTGAAACATCGTTCCTCCACTTTATGGGGATTGTAAAGGTACCAATGGTTTCTGATTTATACTGGAGAGTAGGGATGCTACCTTGCTGTTTTTTACTGAGCTGATCTATATTTTAAGTCTAGTCCAGTAAAATATAGGGAAAAGCAGTGACATATGGTATTTCATCCATCCTGAAACTTAAACCGACAACAGCAAACACAAAGAATTCAGGTAAAATGTTTTTAAGAGCTGTCTTGATTGTTTCAGAATGATTATTAGAGAAAGCAAAGTGTTAATTGCCATGTTACAAAAGAAGCCTGACCAATGTACAGTCTTTTTTCACATACCAGTTCTTGGCTCTTCCAGAATAGCAAAACATAAAACACAGTACGTTTTTCTGTTTATTTTAGAAAGTTGGCAAACTTAACAGCGGTGCCTTAGAAAACAGCCAAAATGGGCCTTTTTTTCTTTAGAAATCTCAGGAAAAGAGTACTGTGCAAGTGTGCTTTTTTTCTAAAATTGCATCAACAAAAGGTTTACTGCACTGTAACGGACATATTTCTCTTGAAGTTTTAGAGAAATATATTGTTGGTTGTCCAAAAACGTGCAATAATAAGAGCCATCACCGAAGCTTTGACTTACCGAGTTTTTATTGTGTACTGACCATGCATCAGTTCATAAGGAAAAATTATATATGTGTGTGTATATATATATATATATATATGTACGTGTGTGTGTGTGTGTATATATATATATATATACATATATATGTATATATATATAAATATATATATATGTACATGTGTGTGTGTGTGTGTGTGTGTGTGTGTGTGTGTATATATATATGTGTATATATATATATATATCGCCACACACTCCCAAACTGTTGCGTTAGGAAAGAAACGGCAAGCACTCCGATGTCGTGATCTTTAAATTAATTTTATTTCCAAACCCCCCCAGCACCCCCGACAGACGCGTTTCGCTCAAGGCTTCGTCAGTGTCATTAGTGTACAAACCAAATCGCCATTTTAAACTATCCGCCCTTCTAGTTTATAGACCTAGATGATGGTACAAAATTCATTTTGTGGCGGCCATCTTGTAGTATGTTTATACAAGGCATTTTATACTGTTCAAAAATGGCGACAAGTAAAGTGCTTAGTGCAAAAATTCAAAACAACGTTTGACATTAACCAAAATTTATCGTGACTGGCACATATTTACACTTTTTACATATTCGATACCCAGTATTTTCATTTACAAAATTGCAATTATTCTCTGTATTATGTAGGGGTGTATCCCCAGTTCCATATTGCAATTCATGTGTGCAGATCAGCTCTATAAGATGGTATGTTATTAGACCCAATGCATACTATATACATATCTACAATATATACATACATAGAGCTGGGCCAGTTATTGCTTGGCAAATTAGTTTTGATTAAGCCCTGTATGGGCTGGTGATCTACCACACATGGATGTCATAATTCACCGGTATCTCTAATGCTATTATTATCCAATTTACATGGCGTTAAAGGGAGCGAAAGACATATTTACAAGGCTACAGTATATTTCTATTCTCATCTGATCAAGGAGTTTTATCATGATGATCTAACAGATTGTAAATGTTAGTTTTCCAGAACCGGAGATTTTCAAAGGTGTACCCACATTTCTGCATCATTATTGAGACCCCCACGGTGTCATCGTTTTGAGGTCCAAGATATATCTCGATTCCAAAACACGGAGGGCTTTTTCCCTATTCCCCCCCTCGTTCTGATTTGGGAACCTGATCTATGCAGTAGTACATGAGTAAATCTCTATTGCTTTGATGTTGTTCTGCAAAATGACGGGCTATCGGATAGGTCTTATCATTGTTCACGATAGCCCTCATGTGTTCTAGGATTCTCATTTTCGTTGGTTTGATGGTACTTCCTATGTATCGTTTTTGACACGGGCAGACCAAACAGTAAACTGTGTATTCTGAATTACAATTCAGATGTTTAGTAATGTTTCTGTTGGGTCTGTCCTCACCCGTTCTACATGGATACTCCATATATATATATATATATATATATATATATATATATATATATATATATATATATATATATATAGTAAGATGGAAAGCTATATATTTTACAAATGTTCCAGAGGATATGGGTTTAGGCATATGGGTTATTTTTATACCACTAATGATTGTGAATTACCATAATGTCAGGGCATTCTGAAGGTGCTTTTTCAAAATGTGTCTTTTTTGTGCACACTGATTTATAATTCGAAGCCAAAAATATAGAAAAATTCAATATATAATAACAAACATCTTACCATTCTGCATTCTTACAGCTCTGCCAATAAAAATTTCCTCTCACTTTCCAAGGGAAACAACTGCAGTGTTTTTTTCCTGTATTTAGTTGTAACACAAAGAAATCTACAAACCATGCATATTTATGAAAACTAATGAGCTGTGGGAATCCAGAACTGTGTGACTTTCATTGATTAAACTATGTTCTCTTAACTACAAATGTAATGCAAATGAAAAAGTGTATTTACAAAGAGGCTGGCCTCCCAACCCAGAAATAATAAACAACCCTAGTGTCTAGTGGTGCCTTCTGCCTTCTCCCCACCAGGTAGGCAGATTGCGAGTAAACTTCACAAGGGTAGAAAGACTGTGTGGGCCACTGTTTTGTACAGGGGTACATTTTGAGCCAAAACGTCTGACAACAAACCTCTGGTTAGAATAATAAAGAAAAAGAATCCCTGGTATATAGTGGTGCTTTCCGCCCTTTTCCCAAGAGCACATTGGGGAGTTAACACACAATGTGCCTCAAGGAGTTCAGAAATAATGAGTCCCTGAGGTGGGTAGATACGACTGAATACTAATATGGGTTAGCCTACCCCTTGCATAATTTAAACAAGCATTTGCAATGCAATAGGTCTCGCATTAGGAAAGTTTGAACTATTGGTATTGTAAATGACACATTTTTTATTTATGTGTTGGTTTTGAAAATAGCGAATTTAATAGCTTTGTCATTTACAATGCCAATAGTTTTAACTTTTGTAAATGTGACACCTATAGCATTTGTAACGCAATATGTGTTTTATTTAGGTGACTTAGATGTATTGATATTACAAATAGCAATAGTTTTACAAACAATTTAATAATTAATACTTAAATAAAAGTTATTGTAATTTATAATGACAGTAGCTTAAACTTTTGTAAATAACTTTTGAATCCAGGAAGAGAAGTGAAATATTAACATCTTTTTGTGACATTTGTAATCAAGCTTGAAACATTGAGAGAACATTTGAACCAGTTGTTGAATGGTTGCGCAGATTGATGCTGTGGTGGCGCAGAGTGATGTTTTGGTGGCGACGAATGATGCTGTGGTGGTGCTGAGTGGTGGTGCGATAGAGTGAGTGCGATAGACAGAGGGAGGGAGGGTGGGAGGGCGATAGTGAGGGTGATAGATAGACAGATAGAGTGTATTTATGTTTCATTGAGTAGAGTGTAAGTATGAGGTGTGTAATTATATGGCACGGAGTTGTATTATGTGGAGTGTATTTACGTTGCATTGAGAAGAGTGTAATTATGTGGCGTGTAATTATGTGGCACTGAGTGGTAATATGGGGAGTGTATGTTGTATTCCGTAGAGTGTAATTATGTGGCGTGTAATTATCTGGCACCGAGTGGTATTTGAAGTGTATGTAGCATTGCGTACAGTGTAATTATGTGGCGTGTAATTATGTGGCACTGAGTGGTATTAGGAGTGTATGTTGCATTGAGTGCAGTGTAATTATTTAGCATGTAATTATGTGGCACTGAGTGGTATTTGGAGTGTATGTTGCATTGAGTGCAGTGTAATTATGTAGAATATAATTATGTGGCACTGAATGGTATTGTGTGGAGTGTATTTTGTATTCAGTAGAGTGTAATTGTGTGGTGTGTAATTATCTGGCACTGAGTGGTATTAGGAGTGTATGTTGCATTGAGTGCAGTGTAATTATTTAGCATGTAATTATGTGGCACTGAGTGGTATTTGGAGTGTATGTTGCATTGAGTGCAGTGTAATTATGTAGAATATAATTATGTGGCACTGAGTGGTATTGTGTGGAGATTATGTTGTATTCAGTAGAGTGTAATTGTGTGGTGTGTAATTATCTGGCACTGAGTGGTATTAGGAGTGTATGTTGCATTGAGTGCAGTGTAATTATTTAGCGTGTAATTATGTGGCACTGAGTGGTATTAGGAGTGTATGTTTCCTTGAGTGCAGTGTAATTATGTGGAGTGTAATTATGTGGCACTGAGTGGTATTAGGAGTGTATGTTTCCTTGAGTGCAGTGTAATTATGTGGAGTGTAATTATGTGGCACTGAGTGGTATTTGGAGAGTATGTTTCCTTGAGTGCAGTGTAAGTGTGTGGGTGGGGGGTGGTATTTGTATTTGTGGGTGTGAGGGGGGTGTGTGAAGGGGGGGAGTGTGAGTGGGGGGGTGTGAGTGGGGGGGGAGTGTGAGTGGGGGGAGTGTGAGTGGGGGGAGTGTGAGTGGGGGGGGGGGTGAGTGGGGGAGGGGAGTGTGAGTGGGGGGGGAGTGTGAGTGGGGGGGGGGAGTGTGAGTGGGGGAGGGGAGTGTGTGTGGGGGGGAGGGGAGTGTGTGGGGGGGAGGGGAGTGTGTGTTGGGGGAGGGGAGTGTGTGTGGGGGGGAGGGGAGTGTGTGGGGGGGGAGGGGAGTGTGTGTGTGGGGGGAGGGGAGTGTGTGTGTGGGGGGAGGGGGAGTGTGTTTGTGGGGGGGATGGACAGTGTGTGTGTGGGGGAGGGGAGTGTGTGTGGGGGGACAGTGTGTGTGTGGGGGGGAGGGACAGTGTGTGTGTGGGGGGGAGGGGAGTGTGTGTGGGGGGAGTTTGTGTGTGTGGGGGGGGAGGGGAGTGTGTGTGTGTGTGGAGGGGAGTGTGTGTGTGTGGGGGGGGGGAGTGTGTGTGGGGGGGAGGGGAGTGTGTGTGTGGGGGGGAGGGGAGTGTGTGTGTGTGTGTGGGGGAGGGGAGTGTGTGTGTGTGTGTGGGGGGGGAGGGGAGTGTGTGTGTGTGTGGGGGGAGGGGAGTGTGTGTGTGTGTGGGGGGAGGGGAGTGTGTGTGTGTGTGGGGGGGAGGGGAGTGTGTGTGTGGGGGGGAGTGTGGGGGAGGGGAGTGTGTGTGTGGGGGAGGGGAGTGTCTGTGTGGGGGTAGGGGAGTGTCTGTGTGGGGGGGAGGGGAGTCTGTGTGGGGGGAGGGGAGTCTGTGTGGGGGGAGGGGAGTCTGTGTGGGGGGAGTCTGTGTGTGGGGGGGAGTCAGCAAAGCAACTATAAGATTAGGTACACTAACTGTTAGCAATAAATCTTCCTTAACAGTGCGTAGGGCACGAAAAAAGAAAGGGTTAAATGCCAAAATCAGAAAGGAATAAAAAAAGGTGCCGTTTTTAAACTGTTGAGAATAGCGGCGCTACAGCAGCATGATGCAAAAATGCATTCCAGATATGCAGTTGTAATTTTAATTAGTGAAAAGTACTGTAGAGGCCCATCTAGTTCTGGAGTCATCCAAAGTCCCAAGACCTTAGTCCAACTTTGCATGGGCATCAGGTGGCTTTTTATCCCAGCAAGGAATCCTTTCCTCTTATGTTGTCTCACAATTCTAGGGTTTTCCCAGCTGTCTCTCCCTTATGCAGGGGTTTTCAAGTTACGGGTGGAAAGGTTTATGGGCCAGGCATCCCTGGCCGATCCTAAGATGCCACATCATCCATCCACCCATGAAATAAAAAGGTGCATTTGTGGAGCACAACACTTGACCACAAAAGAGCATCACAACGCTACGAAATTCCACTTTCAGACACCAGCACCAAAACAAACCGAAATTGGGATATAACAAAAGGAAATATTCCAGAGGGGAGAGAGACTAAAATTATGTGTAAAGCGCTAAAGTTTCAGCTGTTTCCGCAAAAGAGCATGATTAGAAGAGGCTTGCAGAGAAAGAGGCAAGTTGTTCTAAAGCTTGGCCCCTATAACCGCTGCTGAAGAACCGCCACGTTTCTTAGAACAAAACCTTGAAGCTTGTACATCCCTGCCAAGTACCAGGCGTTAGACTAGCGCATTCTAGTGCATTGTCACGCATTACAGGTGCTTTGAGAATGTGTAAATATTAAATATAAGGTGCTGCAGGATTGAAGAATGAAAGCAGCACAGGTGTGCTGTTCTGCTGCTTTCTATGGAATGAATGTCATTACATCATGTAATAGCAACGCGTAATAAAAGTTGCGTTGTAATGGCTGTTCAGCCTTTCTATGCTGTCTGCCCCAATCAATGTATTCACTTGGCCGCTCTCGGCGTGTACTTGTTACTATGGCAACCACACTATGTGTTTAATTAAAGATAAATTGTGCTGTGGTGGCGCAAGGCTTTATTAAACTAATCTGCTCCCCATGAATTGGTTGGATGGTGCCTTGTCATTGAGTTGTCCGGAACATCTCACTGCTTGCTTGTAATTGGCTGTTTGGATACTTTACTGTGGCTGGAGACTGGCTGAGGGAAAGTTTGCAAGTTGTTTATTGGCTGGCCTGCTATATCACTGAGCGAATGTACGTCTTTTGGCAGTGGGCGGGGCTATGTTGATCCTGCTTATGCAGTTGGAGGCCTGGCCTGTGCACTAAAAGACCCCGATCATCTTTGATATGAGGCCATATCATGGGCGGTGAGTTTATAGGCTTTACTGTGACCCTCTGCACCTAGCGCTGCAGGACGGAGCTACTTCTCAGTATTCACCAAAAGCTTGGGGTTAGAACACCTTCCGAAATAGTCTTTGCACAACCTTGCTTGTGGGGCTCCTGTAAACAGCCCTTTGCAAGTGTACACGAGGGGGCATGCTCAACATATATTTGGGACAGTTACCGATTTCATAATTCTAGTGTTCTTAATGAATTCGCTCACCCTCCTATCCGTCCTGGAGAAAGTAACATCCATCCTTATTTTATTAAAAATAAAAAAATTAAAAAAGTTAGTTGTGTCCCCTGCGATTGTAGTGTTCTATACATATTTATTTGGAATGAAAAATGCTGGAAGTGTTTTAAGTTCTACACGAGGGATGGCATTTTTTGCTGACGGGTAGCCGGCTCTGGGATTATTAGGTAGGCCGTGCATTGTGATGAAGTTCCTTAGTTGCAGAGAACTGTACCCCATCACAGATCTCTTGCCTCCCTCGTGGCTGCTGCTTATGCACTCACTGCCTCCCCTGCCATGGCCGATATTACTTACCTTGCGTCCTTTTTTCAGTGGAGGGTCTCCTAATAGGGAGCAGGGTGACGAGGTCACCGTGCCAGGCTGATCTACAGCATGGGAAAGGCACAGCCCAAAACTCTGACGCAGGGGTGCACAGTCCGGGAAACGTTTCACCCAGCTGCAGAGTATTACTCTCCCCACACTGCACTCCTCATTATCCATGCAGCAGGGTTCATTTGTATGAACTCTAAGCTGGAGTCTTATTTAAACAAGTACGTAAATGAAATAAATAAAACTGTGGAGCACGCAGTTGAGGTTCTGTTGTTTTCCTGTATTTGGCGCACGTCGGCCTGGAGCGTAGAAGAGACGCGAGAGGGCAGGAGCGTGACGCCGTGAGCGTGCACGTTGGCGTTCCCTGCGGCTCGTGACTGTGGCGGCGCCTGCAGTCTTCGCCCACTGTACTTGAGGAGTGCTGTGAGGCTGTGGGACGGGGAAGAGTATAGCAGACCCGGTGAGGGGGGCCTCGGGGCACATTGACGGTGCCCGCCCCCCCCCAGTGATGGAAGCCCTGCGTGTGCCCGGTGAGCGGGGTTGGGAGTGTGTGTGTGCGCGTTTGTGTGTGTATGTAAGCGGGGGGAAGTGGGCGGTGGCCGTGGGGGGGGGGGGGGGGGGGGGCGCTTGTATGTGCCTGCGTGTGTTGTACCTGTGTGTGTGCCTGCCTGTGTGTACGTGTGCAGGGGTGTGGGGGCTGGCTGTGTGCGCACGGGAATGTAAGGCACGAGAGGGGCACGGCGACGTGCGCGCTCACGAGGTCAAATCTGAGCAAATCTGCGCTCGTGCACCCTCTCGTGTCCACATTCCCAAATACGGGTAACATTAGTTGTCTTGCTGACAGCATTCATGCTTTCGCATGAATGCTATGTCAGCTCGACCTAAAAAGAAAACCCTACAGACTAATGGTACATTCTTCTCAAATCAATTGGCAGATTGGGGGTAAATTCTCCAATCCACCTCACGACGAAGCGAACTCCTGACAAGTGGGGAGGCAGAAAGATTTTCCTCCTGGAGTGGAGAGCCACTCCCTGATACCAATGTAGTCTGACCCAACCACCTCTTCTCTGTCCAAAAAATCACCCTGGTGTCTAGAGATTTCAGTCCTTCCTCAAAGGGGTAGTTGGAGGTGCTTTTCCCAGTCTGCCCATCCAAGGGGAGCACAAAGACTGTTGTAATCCTTGATGGAGGAGCAGTTTGCAATGCCTGGGGTTCCAGTCCGAAAAATTCTGACTGTATTATGGGTAGATACTTGCTCGGCAAAAGCCATCTTGTGGCGATCCTTGAACAGGGATCAACGAGGGAGCAGATAGGGAAGAATCTCCCCTTTCCAACTGTCCCCCTCTAGTCCAACCTGGTACCCAGGCAACCTAGCTGTGCCCCAGAGCAGTGATCAAACTGCAAGCTCCTTGAGCTCGTAGTTTTATCTGCTTTCAGTTTCACAGTTAATAGTGTCATTGTGCCCTGCACATTGATCGCCTTATAAAAATGGCCTGTTGGGAAAGTTCTTCCCTTTTAGCATGAGGTTAGGGCCTCATTGGGCGATCCCTCTGGTGCAACAAGCACTGGGGACTTGGAGGTGGCAAGTCTTGGGTTCTTGGACATGACCTCAAGCACAGTTAATGTGCCTGCTAAAAAGGGTACAGATTTCCTGTCTATGTAAACATAGCACAGTGGGATAATGCACATATTACAGAGATCCTGTGTTACTGCCAGTGCTTAATTTGAGCCCGTGGCTCCCGGCACTCAGCATCAGCACTTAATTGTGAATCCCGGCACTATGACAGTCTGCTGTCTGTGTGAGTTAGAGATGATATGAACAATAGCTGTTTATTAATTCACTATACATTAAAATGATTCTTTTAGCTTTGGGGCCTGGAATAGTCTTGATAATCACCTGTGTAGGAATGTTATGGTTGGTAGTTGCATAGGTATTGTCGTTTGCAGCGCTGGCAAGGCAATGGGCGGGTAAAGCTGCAGTGGCCTACTGGCCAGGGCCCTGGCACGTATTTTATTACATATTAAGCCCTGGTTACTTCTGGTTCCGAATTTCAGTCACGGTAAAATATCTTAGTGTTTTACACACGAGCTGCAAGTAACCTTCAAGGCATATATCTGAACAAAAGATAGAACTCAAGCTTTTTATTTTCTAAGGTAATTCAAACAGAGTCCGCTGGGTAGTATTAAGCACTTTTTATTAAGTGTCACAAACGGGTTCTGTTTATATTGTGCACAATGGAAATGATGGTGACGTAAGAAGTTGGACCCAATGACCCTGAATTATGTTGTGCTTAATATTGTGCTATCCTCTGATTTTCTATATAGAACCTGTCTTCCGAAAGGGTCGAACTAGGCTACGTCATTGCCGGATCTGGGCCTAGTTGTGCAATCGCCAAGAACATTCAGGCCTGATCAGCCTTAGAAATTACTCTGCATGATTCTAGTCACCAGGAGAAGAAAGCAAGGTAATGCATACGCAAAGGCATCAATATGCAAGAAGAACAAAAGTTACTTACCTGTAAACTGTGGTTCTCCAGTATTGGTGTCTTTTATAGATTTACATGCTTGTATAATTCTCCGTCGTCGAAGTGGGAGTCCCACGGTACATAAAATAGTAGTAAGAAACACACACACACATATATATATATATATATATATATATATATATATATATATATATATATATATATATATATATATATATATATATAAATAAAACATTAAAGTACCATAGAACAACATAGCCCATAGAAAGCATTGCAGGAGAATTCACTTTAGTAACATATCCATGTCATTATAATAGTCCACATTCCAGCGAATCAGGCTGTAGCACCCTCTAGAACCTTCGCCTCAGAAGCTCAAACCCTCAGATTTTCGTAGCACAAGAGTGACCAAGAGTGCATGAGGAGAAGAGAGCCTCCGAGGGGAGGAAGGGTGGGTCGCATGTGAATCTATGAAAGACACCAATACTGGAGAACCACTTTTGTTCTTCTCCAGTATTACGGTGTCTTTCATAGATTCACATTCTCGAATAAGAATAGAAAGCAGTAAGCCATAATAATAAGTCATGAAAGCCAATAACGAAAAAGCAATACATAAATACACATTTGTAACATTGCATGATTTGCACAAGAAAACCTTTTATGACAGGAGGCGGGAAGCAACAGAGGCTCATCTTTATTCGAAGAGATTTCGCAGCACCGCTTGACCCACAGCAGTGTACAGCGTCTCCAGACAGTAGTGCCTCGTGAACGTGTGCCTGCTGGACCACGTTGCCGCCCTGCAGATCTGATGTAGAGGTACTCCAGCAAACAGGCAAGTAGAGGATGCTACTGCTCTCGTTTAGTGTGCTCGCACCGGAGCAGAAAGAAGCTTGCCAGCCCGTTGATGGCAGAAGGAGATGGCAGAAGAAATCCAATGAGTGATGGTCTATTTAGTGACCGGATGTCCTTTGCGCATCCGCCCATAGGCCACAAAGAGCTGGTCTGACCTTCGAAAGGCAGCAGTGCGTTGGATGTAGAATTTGAGGCATTGTTTCAAGTCTAGGGAATGAAGAGTACGCTCAGCGGGAGACTGAGGGTTAGGGAAAAAAGTTTTGAGTATTACAGGTTCGTTAAGGTGGAAGTCCAACAGAACCTTTGATATAAACTTAGGATTTGTACATAGTACAACAGCGTCCTTTGAAAACTGAAGAAAAGGAGGCTGAATGGTAAAAGTTTGTATGTCGCTCACTTGCCTGGAGGACGGAAGTGCGAGGAGGAGGGAAACCTTCCAAGTAAGGAATTTCAAATCCGCTGAGTGGATTGGTTCGAATGGAGGCTTGAGAAGCTGGACCAAGACAAGATCCAGGCGCCAAGAAGGTGGAGGACGCCGGATAGGTGGAAACATCTGCAACAAACCTTTAAAGAACTGGCGGATGATCCGAGAGGAGTACAAAGACGTGGAACCATCATGGCGAAAGCGGGAAAGTGCAGCCAGGATAACTTTGAGAGTGGAATGTTAAAGTCCCGACTTTGCCAAAATGAGGAAGGCAAAATTTGCTCATGGGTGGCGAGCATAGGATCAATGTTTTCCGAGTGGCACCAAACACAAAACCGCTTCCATTCCAATTATAGGTTTTGATGGTGGAAGGAGCCCGTGCGTGAGCAAGGACCTCTCTGCAGTCAGGAGCAATGTTCAGATGGGCAAACTCGTGGTGCTCAGGTTCCAAGCGTGAAGATGGAGAGATGCCGGGTCTGGATGGCAGATCTGTCCATGGTTGATGGTGATAAGGTGAGGCAGGGGGCGAAGAGGGATCGGATCGCACTGGGAAAAAAGAAGAAGATCCGTGAACCATGGTCGACGCGGCCACCTGGGCGCAATTAACAGGATGTGACATGGTTGTGCTCTCATTCTGTGCAGGAGGCGAGGTATAAGAGGGATCGGCGGAAAAGAGTATACACATTTTTTCAACCAGTTGATCGAAAATGCTTTCCGGCTCGACCCTTAGTGGGGATGCCAACTTGCATTTGCGATTGAGTGGAGTCGCAAACGGATCCAGTTCCGGCTGGCCCTACAGGCGAAAGACATACTCCAGAGTTGGCTGATGGAGTTCCCACTCGTGGTTGTCCATGACAGCTCTGCTGAGAGAGTCTGCAAGGGCGTTGGAGATGCCCGGTACGTGAACTGCAGTCAAATGGACTCGATGTTGTTTTGCCCTTTCCCAGATCTGCTGTGCCTGTCTGGAGAGCAGAAGAGATTTCGTACCCCCTTGCTTGTTGAGGTAGTGCATACTGGTTGTGTTGTCCGTACGCACCAACAGGGACTCTCCTTCCACCAGCAAACGGAAGTATTTCAGGGAGAGAAAAATGGCCAAGAGTTCCAGGAGATTGATGTGCCACTTGCGTTGGTCTGCAGTCCACTTGCCGTTGACTGACAACCCTTCGAGGTGTGCGCCCCAACCCTCTAAGGAAGCGTCTATTGTAAGGGTAAGCGTGGGGGCTATTTCCTGAAACATACGGCCTGTTGCAATGTTGGGAGGGTGAGCCCACCATTCTAACGCTCCCCGAATATGAGGAGTCATTGAGACTTTGTCGTTGAACGACCCTGAGACTTGCCGCCATTGTTTGTCCAATTCTTCTTGGATTACTCTCATGTGTAACCTGCAATTGGGGATCAACGGTATGCAGGACGAGGTCATGCCCAGAAAGGATTTTAATATTCGGACAGAAACTGACTTTCTTGAGCATAGAAGAGCTAACAACTTGGCAATGCGAGCTTGGCGCTCCAGCGAAACAAACACATTTGCTATACGTGTGTCTAATAATGCTCCCAGAAGGACTCTTTGTTGTGCCGAAGGACATGCGATTTCTCGAAGTTGATGGAAAGACCCAAGTTCTGGAAAACTGACAGGCAAGTCTGAGTGTGTTGTTGTGCTGTGAGAAAGGTTGGGGCCTTTATCAGGTAGTCGTCTAAATATGGGTAAATTTGTATGCCCTGTAGGCGTAGATAAGCCGCTACCAGAGCCATGATCTTCGTGAAGAACCTCGGAGCAGAAGGAGGCCAAAAGGCAGGACCTTGAATTGGAAGTGCTTTGTTCCTACTTTGAAACAGAGGTACTTTCTGTGTCTTTGATGGATTGGCACATGAAAGTAGGCATCTTGGAGGTCGATTGTGGAGAGGAACTCCTCGGGGTTCAGGAACTGTAAGATTTCCAACAAAGTCAGCATTCGAAATGTTTGGGACTTGATGAACTTCTTGAGGGCTCGGAGATCTAAGATCGGGCGCCAGTCTCCTGATTTCTTCTTGATAAGAAAAAAACGGGAATCAAAGCCCGTCCCTTGTTGTAATCGAGGAACCACTTCGACTGCTCCTTTTTGAATCATAACTGCAACTTGTGCAAACAGTTCCTTCAAGTGTGCTGGAGGGGGACCAGATGGAGGCCGGTTGGGAGGAAACTTGAGAAATTTCAGCGCGTGGCCTCGTGAAATCACATCCAAGACCCAGCGATCTGATGTTGTTTTTGACCAATTGCAAAAGTGTTGGGAGATTCGACCTCCAATTTTCAGAGCAGGATAAGACTTGGTTGTTTGAAAGTCATTGTTTTTTGGAGGAGGTACTCCCTCTGTAGGTGGATTTTCTCCTGTAGGGCCTGGAATCAGTCTGTCTAGTCCGACTCTGGTTGGAGTAATGTTGCCTGTTCTCACCATAGGAGCGGTACTGGGAGGAGCCACGAAAATTAGAGGACGTGCCCCTGCCACGTGCTCCAAGAAATGGTCGCTTCCGATATTGGAGAGATCCCAGGGCGCGAGCGGTATCCGTATCTTTTTTGATGGACTCCATGGCATCGTCCACATGCTTGCCGGCGAGGGACTCTCCATTGAAGTGTAAATCGAGTATTTTTGCTTGCACCTCAGGTCGAAAGGACGTAGCCTTAAGCCAGCCCTGCCTTCTTAAGACTACAGCACCTGCTAGTTGTCTGAAACCCGTAGAGGAAATATCGACTGCACAGTCTATAATTTCCGATGAAATTTTCCCACCCTCTTGCAGGATCTTATGTGCCTCAGCCCTGGATGATTCAGGAATCAGGTCGAACAAAACTGCGATCTCCGACCACATTTGTTGGTTGTATCGGCTGAAGATGGCCAAATCATTTGTCGCCCTGACTGTAGTCGCAGCCATCGTGGTAAACGTTTTGCCGATGGTATCCAGGCGTCGACCTTCCTGGCCCGGCGGGGACGTTAACGGAGAAGCTGGATTACGGGATCTCTTTTGGGCAGCCTGCGTAATTACAGAGTCTGGCTTTGGTTGAGACTCAAGGCAGGCAGGCGAATCTTCTTGTGCCTTATATTTCTTGTCTAGGCGTGAAAGTACGGCCGTAACTGAAGTAGCCGTTCCATGAGTTTGAGTCCTTCCTTCCAAATGAAATCAATAATAGGAATGGCATGCACCTGTTTCAAAGGTTGATCTTTAAAATCATAAAGAAAACAGTCCTCTTGTCGGACGACCATAGGCAAGTGGAAACGCTTCGCGGCTCTCGCCATCAAAAGGTGAAAACCCCTAATGTCCGCTGGAGGAAAAGCCAGAGGCGAGGCAGGAGGAGGTGACTGAGTCTGTGCCTGGTAATTGTCCCAATCTACTAGGACAGCGTCATCATCTTGGTCTGTATCGTTATGAGTGTCATCATCATTACCAGGGTCCTGAGGAACTGGTGATCGGGCCGGTGCAACCTGAGGTGACTCCTGTTTGGAAGGAGGTGGTGGAGAGACCTGCGAAGAAGGTGGGAAACGACGATTGTAATCCTCCAGAATATACTGAAGGTTCGTGATCAAAGACATTGGCAACTGAGCCATAGGAACTTCATGGTCATCACGTGGGCCATCTGGAACTGAGATGTGCGAGTCCCGTTCATCCTCATCATAGTCTTGATATTTGATATGTAGCTCTGACGGGCTACTTGCAGCACGAAAAGGGGTTATCTGCATATGAGTCACCTGAAGAGTCTTCCCCTGCAGACACAAATAGTTGAGCAGGTGGACCTGACCCATGTTGGACAGGGCTCAAAACCAGTGGAGAAGGACGTTTAACAGTTGTAGCTGTCACCACTGTGAAGGTGGTCGCAGTCGCCAGAGAATATTGCGCCATAGACGGTACTGACGATGAGCCCGTCGTCGAAGTCGTCATCGAGGGCTTCGTCGATGATGTCCCAGGCGTCGACGAAGAGGTGGTTGCCGTCGACGAAGCCGAGGCCTTCGCCATCTATGAAACCGGCGTCGACGTAGATGTCGCTGTCGTCGACGAAGTCTCCAGGGTCGACGGAGCCAGCGACGACGAAGTAGTGGTCGACGAGGTACTCGACGCCAACGAGACCACAGTCGACAAAGCAGGTAGCGTCGACGAAACATGACGCTTCAACAAAGTCTTCGTCGACAAATGACGCCTCGGAAGGTTCGTCGACGAGATGGATTTCTTCGCCGTCGATGAAATCTTGACAATGGACGAAATAGGCCGGACCTCCTTGACCATCGTCGACGATGTAGATGTCGTCGACGACCGAGTGTTGGTCGACATCGAAGTAGGTATAACGTCGACGGATCTTGTCGCCGTCGACGAGCTGGCACTCGTTTTGGAGGACGAAGACACAGAGTGTGAGGTTCCGTGACGGTTCCCTGACGATTTGAACCCGTGTTTTCAAGTTTGTCGGAAATACATAATATTGGTATCAGCGAACCGCAAATGATCCATTTAGTATATCCTGGTGTTTTCGCTACGCTACGAGCAAGAGCACTCCTTTTATAAACACATTTCTGATCTGGCGGTCCGGGTCCTGAATGCAATATTGACAGAGAATTGTGACAAACTAGTGGGAACCCCTCTCTTCGCAATGTTTTGCCTCAGATATTATCGACGGTTCCTGTGTAACGCCAAATATTTATTGTTTTAGACACAAAGGTTTTGGGAATGTATTACATGTAAAGAATTTGCCCCCAGCTTAAAATTTAGTATATAAGGAGCAACCCTTCTTGTACAAATCGAACAGGCTCCTAGTTACTGCCCGTGTGTAGTATCTGTGACTTCTGTGTCCCTGCAGTAATAAACCTTTGGTCTTTGACGCCACCATCGAGAAGCCCGTGTTTCTGTTCATTTGTGCACCAAGGCAGGTGGAACTCCGGGGTCTTTGGGTGTCGTTCCCTGACACCTCTGGACGGAACCAAAAAGTCCAGAACTCCAATTGGCGCCCAACGTGGGGCGACGTCATTCGGTACCGGTCCAAAAGCCTGAAGAGTTCGAGAGGCTTCGTGTGAAGATTCCTGAGGGAGGCGCCCCACTTAATCGATCCCGGCATATCGCAAAAGTGGCCCGAAGTTCTCTTCCACGAGGGTTTCCCGTTCAGGACGGCTGCAGTGGGCCGTTGCCTTGACCGTCGCCCTGTCTTGGACCCGAGGTGCAGTCCTTAGTACGGCGAAACGTGACGGGTTTCTCCTTGGTGACGTCTTCAGTGACTCAGTTAAGTATTTAGTGATAGCTAGCTGGTTACTTTGTAAGGATTGTTAAAATCCTTGATCGGTTCTTGGTTTGGTTTGGTTTCGTAAGATTATCACTGGTTGTTCTAGTTACGATAATCTATTTGGTTTAGTTTGGGTATCGATACATCAGTTCGTTTTGGTAGGCCTAAGTTCTTGGTTCGAGTGCACATATTTGTTCCGTGTTTTGTTCGTTTTGTGTTCCGGACTGAAAATGGTAAGTCGGAAAATGTTGTCTTGTTTTGGTTGCAACCGTGACTCACGATTGGAGGACTCTTGTCTTGGTCCTCCGATTGGGACTCCCCTATATGATTTATATTGTAAATTTGGTGTGGGTCCTATATCTTATAATGAGGTATGGGTCCGTTACTGTAAGAAGGATGGTGTCCTTAGTTGGCCACTGCATGGTAGTTTTGAACCCGAGATTCTCGACAACCTAGAAGCGAAATTGTTTAGGAAGAAAGCCCGGCCGGCAATGTTTGATTCTTTCCGTTACTGGCGAAAAGAATCCAAACAGAGAGAAATGAAAAGGTTGAAGAAAGAACAGAAAGAACAAGAAGAGTTCACTCTAGAGCAAGCGGCTAAACAGTTGCAGGCTAACGAGTGTGAGAAGGCCATAGATGTAGCCATTAGAGAGCATAATCTAGCGATTGACAAGTGCTATCCTGCCTTGCCATCGAAAATGGCTAAGATACTGGAGGATTCCGAAAACGACCCTCTGTTATCTTATCTGTTACGGTCACCTCCACCGTACGCACAAGGTGCTGCGGTTCCACTTGTCCCGAATGTTCAATTGCCGGTTGCTGGACAACCTGGTGTTCCTGCTCCTGTCCCTCAGAATCAAGTTCCCGTACCTCCTGTGATGAATGTGAATGTTCCTACAGCTCCTCCTCTTCCTGCACTGCCAGCTTCCATACCTACCTCTGTACCTACTGTTCCGCAAACTATTTTCCTCGATACTCCTACTGTTCCGTTATCTATTCCTACCTCTACTGCGTTCACTACGTCTGCGAGTGTGCTAACTCCACTTTCTGTTCGTCGAAGCTAAACAGTTGCAGGCTAACGAGTGTGAGAAGGCCATAGATGTAGCCATTAGAGAGCATAATCTAGCGATTGACAAGTGCTATCCTGCCTTGCCATCGAAAATGGCTAAGATACTGGAGGATTCCGAAAACGACCCTCTGTTATCTTATCTGTTACGGTCACCTCCACCGTACGCACAAGGTGCTGCGGTTCCACTTGTCCCGAATGTTCAATTGCCGGTTGCTGGACAACCTGGTGTTCCTGCTCCTGTCCCTCAGAATCAAGTTCCCGTACCTCCTGTGATGAATGTGAATGTTCCTACAGCTCCTCCTCTTCCTGCACTGCCAGCTTCCATACCTACCTCTGTACCTACTGTTCCGCAAACTATTTTCCTCGATACTCCTACTGTTCCGTTATCTATTCCTACCTCTACTGCGTTCACTACGTCTGCGAGTGTGCTAACTCCACTTTCTGTTCGTCGAAGAATCACTGATTCTGTTACTAATCTGCTGTCTCCTTTATATAAAACTTTAATTAAGACTCCTACTCCTGGTTCAGTTCAGAGACGTAGTCAGCTTCCAAGTACTGAGGAACGGGGAATTTTAGATTCCACGGCTCTCAGATGGATTTCGAAGAGTAGAAGATATAGTACGAGAGATGTGTTAGACACATTTATGCAGTGGGGGGAACCAACACAACGGTATGTTTTTGATGAGATGTGCTCGTTGTTACGTGAAGAAATAGAAGAAGATGATGTTGAATCAGATTTGGAAGATTTAATTAATATTCAGAAAGAGTTCGCTGCTGGAATGATAGTGGGTGATAATATAAAGGAAGCGATGGAACTTATTTTAAGTTTTAGGAATGATCCATCTCTTCGTTCGCCGAGAGATTTAGAAAAAGGTAAAATGAAGCTAAGTCGCCAATATCCTATGAGGGAGGTTCCTCCAATCTGGCGCGAAGCAATACAACGTGATGATAATGCAGGAATTGCAGCTGCTCCAGCACAGTTCCAACGAGTGTGGATACACATTCCATGGAAGCGAGCTGAAGTGCTAGCGGTGAAACAGGCCTTGCCAGATCCACGTAAGAATCCTGCTGGATATTACAAGGAATTAACACAGACAGTTGAGGCTTGTATAATGAACTTGGCGGACATCGATATGTTGTTTGGTAACGTAGTTCCGCAACCAGTGTGGGCCAAAATTCGTAGAGAGGATCATCAAGCTGCCTTAGGTGGTGATTGGGCAGCTATCACTGCAGCAGATGGTCAGCAAATAGGTGGTGCAAAACCCGAACCTCTAATTGCTAATTTACCAGGTAGAATAATTGATCTAATGAAGACTCTGATGCCAGCATTGCGTGTAAATTGGGACAAGCTGTCAGCATGCAGGCAGAAGAAAGACGAAAGTGTCTCCGATTTCTTCACGAGGTTTGAAGAGACTTTTGTAGATCATAGTGGTCAGGACATGAGTACAGAAGGAGGACAAAGACTGTTTGTCGATAAATTTGTGCATAATTTGTTACCTGAATTATGCAATAAATTAAATGATTCAGAAAGTGCGTGGGCTGTATCTACAACAGCGCAAATACTTGCGACTGCACAGTACTACGAAAATAGGGATAAAGAGGAAAAGGAAAAATCAGAGAAGAAAACGAAAGATTTAAAAACTAAAGTTCTTTTGCAGCAGGCGTATCCGCCCCGCACGAATCAGACTAATACGCAGCAAGGTTCATACCAAAGGACAGATTATGGTTCATCAAGACCTCAATACCAGTGGAACCAGTGTGCGTACTGTAAGAAAGAGGGTCACTATAAAAATGAATGTCCGATCTTAGCGCAAAATAATGCAGCAGCAGCTCAGAGAGGTCGTGGTGGTTTTGTGCAGAATTCTAGAGGACGAGGACGAGGTGCTATGCCTCCACAAACGAATGATCGTCCCTCCAATGACTTTGATCAACGAAATGGACAATCTACTCAGCAGAATAGATCTCAACAATATCTTGTTGAGGACTATAATGAAATAGATGAGGGATTTCAGCAAAATGGGTACTAGGACAGCCATGGACAGAGAGAGGGAGTAGTATCAGTTCCAGTGGATCAGAGTGGGCCTTATGTCGCAGTAGCAACATCAGGTGTAGTCGAACCGTTTCTGTTGGATACTGGTGCCGCAAAAAGTTCTATCATTCATGCGAAACTCCCTGGCGCACCTTTGTCCGGCTCAACAAATGTTTCCGTAGGTTTTTCAGGCGCCCCTGTTTATAACCCGATATCTGGTCCTTTGTCTATTTCTGTTGGACCATGTCAATTGAAAGCACCCCTGATTTTGACGACAGGTTGTAATGAAAATCTGCTTGGCTTAGATTTGTTAAAACGACTATATGCGACATTGTACTGTTCTCCGGAAGGAGTACAGCTTACATTGGGTAAAAATATCACCTCTCCGATGTACTTGTCAATGGATGCACTCCCGCCAGAGCTACGTTCACTCCCTGATTCTCTTTGGGCGACTGGTCCTAATGATGTAGGTCTCCTAGAAATTCCACCATATGTGGTAACTTTGAAAACTAATGTGAAATTTCCAAGAATTCCCCAATATAAAATATCGAGTGAAGGTGAGCGTGCACTTCTATTGATTGTGCAAGATTTGATTAAGAAAGGTGTGGTTGAAGAAACTAGAGGAAATGTCTGTAATAGTCCTGTACTACCGATTCTGAAACGAACTGATCCTACAAAACCTCCAGTTTATAGGTTTGTCATAGACCTTAGAGAAGTTAATAAGATTGTAATTCCGCAGTTTCCTGTAGTGCCAGACATTACTGCCTTGTTAACATTAATTCCTGCCACAGCCACATGGTTCTCAGTTATTGACTTAAAGAATGCCTTTTTCAGCATTCCGATAGCCGAAGAAAATAGAGATATTTTCGGCTTCTGTCTAGGAGGTCGCAGTTTTAGATTTAAACGCGCACCACAAGGCTATTGTGAAAGTCCATCCATTTACAGTCAAGCATTAAAAAGCCAGTTAGATTCTTTTGTCCTTCCTCCAGGTTCTGCCCTAGTACAGTATGCAGACGACCTTTTAGTGGCTGCCGATGACAAGGAAACTTGCAAAACAGCTACAATTTCCTTATTGCATCATTTGTCTAATTTGAATCACAAGGTGTCTCCTTCCAAAATGCAATACTGCTGCCAAGAAGTGACCTACCTAGGTCATCTCTTGTCAAAGGAGGGAAGGAAGTTGACCCCAGAAAGAATAAAAGCAATTACACAGATGAGTGTTCCACGCACACAGAGAGAAGTACGTGCCTTCCTAGGTATTACCTCTTACTGTAGGCAGTGGATTCCAAATTTTTCTCTTTTAGCAAAACCGTTGGTAGCCTTGACTGGGAAAAATGTTCCGAGTCCGGTGCCATGGTCTGATGAATGTCAAGAGAGTTTTACTGAATTACGAAAAGCATTGTGTTCAGCTCCTGTATTGGGTACACCTGATTACAGTAAACCATTCACGCTCTACGTTCACGAGAGAGAAGGTTGCGCATTGAGTGTTCTGACACAGAAGTTTGGTGATAAACAACGCCCTTGTGCGTATTTTTCATCAACATTAGATCCGGTAGCTAGAGCGTTACCTAGTTGTTTGAGAGCTACAGCGGCAGCTGCAGCTTCCATCCGACAATCTGCTGGTTTGGTGATGAACAATATGCTAGTGGTCATGGTTCCTCATGCAGTGGATACACTCATGAACCGAACAAAGACTCAACACCTTACTAGTGCGAGATTATCTGGTTACGAGCTGACATTACTAGCGAGCCATATTCAGATCAAAAGATGCAATGTATTGAATCCAGCAACACTGTTGCCGACTGATCAAGAGTCGAGTGATTCCGAGCCACATGATTGCTATTTCAAAACGGAGGAAGAGACAAAAGGACGCATTGATTTAAAAGATACTCCGCTATCAGATCCGGATGGTACGCTGTATGTGGACGGGTCATGTTTTAAATTGGAGAATGGTGATGTGACTGCTGCTTACGCGGTAACGACTTTGAAGACGATTGTGGAGACTGCAAGAGTGAGTCAGAATTCTGCCCAAGCTGCAGAATTAATAGCTCTAACGAGAGCGTGTGCTTTAGCTGAGGGAAAGAGAGTGAATGTGTTTACAGATAGTCAGTACGCATTTGGCGTGGCCCATAGTTTTGGCCGGTTGTGGAGAGAAAGAGGTTTCATTACGTCCCATGGGACTAAGATCCAACATGGTCAGCTAGTTAATGACTTGTTGGAATCTCTAACCTTGCCGACTGAAGTTGCGATTGTGAAGTGCAGTGCTCATAAAGCAATCACGGATGATGTTGGTCGTGGGAATGCTTTTGCTGATGAAATTGCTAAACAGACAGCTAGAGATACGATGAGCAGAATGTATGTTGCTACGTCTGCAAGATGGATTGCTGAGTCTGGAATGTGTGAGGATACTATGGAAAGTGTGAAAGAAATTCAGAAAGAAGCAACTGAGGAAGAGAAACGTGTATGGAGAGAAAGTACGGGCAAGTTGGACTCGAATGGATGTTGGATTGATTTGACAGAACAGCAGCGTTGGATGTTGCCCGATGCGTATGTGCTTGCAGTAGTGACGATGGCGCATGGAGTAGCGCATATAAGTTCTAAAGGGATATGTAAGATGTTAGCTCCGGTCTGGAAGAATGAGGGAATCAGTAAGTGTGCAGAGAGGGTGGTGAAAAATTGTATGGTGTGTTTGATGCATAATCCTGGCAAGGGAACTCCAACTCCAGCTGGTCATTTCGCTCCTCCTTCCTGCCCCTTTGAAGTGATTCAGTTAGACTTCATTCACATGGAGCGCTGCAATAATTTGAAGTATGTCCTGGTGGTAGTTTGTGCTTTTTCCAGGTGGATAGAAGCATACCCACTAAAGGACAACACTGCCCTATCAACTGCCAAAATTCTTCTCAAAGAATTTTTCCCTAGATATGGAATGCCACGGATTGTATGGTCAGATAACGGAAGTGAGTTTATAGGGAAAGTTATGCAGAGTGTGTGTGCCGGCCTAGGGCTGAAACAGAAATTTCACAGTGCAAACCATCCCCAGTCTGCTGGTTTAGTGGAGGGTTACAATGGCACCCTCAAGCTGAAAATAGCTAAAATACAAGCATCCACAGGTTTAGCCTGGCCAGACGCACTTCCTTTGGCCTTGTTATCAACGAGAGCAACGGTACATTCTAGAATAGGGCTTAGCCCTTACGAGATAGTCTTTGGTCGCCCGGCAAATATCTGGGGTGTGCCAAGGCCTAAGGAGTTTTGTTCTCTAGAATACCCTATGTTGATAGACTACCTTTACGACTTGACTGCTAAATTGAGTCTTATTCATCAACAGGTTTTCGATGCTTTGCCAAAACCTCCGGAGAGTCCAGGGCATCAGCTGAAACCAGGAGATCTGGTTGTCATCAAGAACTTCGCGAGGACGAAGAACCTTCAGCCGAGATTTGTGGGGCCCTTTCAGATCCTACTGACAACGAGGACAGCAGTTCGTGTAGCTGGCCGTAAGCACTGGATACACGCATCTCATGTTAAGCGTGTTCCTTTGCCGCTCCCTTACGACGACTGGGTGAAAAAGGGAATTGGTGCCTCCGAATCTGAAAGCACACCGAAGTTCATCTCTTTCAGCGATGCCGAATTGACTACTGACACTCCAAAATCCGACTCTCCTCCTGAAAAGACTCCTTTGAACACTGAACATTTGTCTCCAGCATCAGAAGAAACTTTGCTATCTGCGAACTTAAACTCTGCAACAACTGCTAGTGATACACTATTTTCCGATCAGACAGTACCAGCAAAGCAGAGATATAACCTAAGAAGCCGTAAAATGGACAAATAAAGCAGGCAACTGCATATTGTGATTTTGATATATTGAACTTTTGCCTTCAGCCAGGAAGTTTGCTATTGTTTATTGTTTTTAAAATTGCCTTGCCGTCTGGGTAGCCGTAGGGTCGTGGCTGTGTGCCTAGTTTGAATTTGCAGGGGTCTGACACAAGGTCGATCTTTCTGTTGGTTCTGGGAACTCCCAGGGCTGATAGAGGCATTTTCATCTACGTACACATCATCAGTGGTCGCGAGCGGATTGTAGAAGATGGAGCTTCCTGCGCTGCAACGAGAAAATGTGATTTATGTTCGCAGAAACAGACTTAATAGAATTCTTCATAGCAAATGCTTTTTGATGCAATGTGCCATTACATTTTTGATTGTTTTAGCAACATTGGTGGGTGGAATCGTCTTTAGTATAAATTTGATTTTTGTGCCAGTTACTACAGTACCTCCCCTTGATCCTGCTATTTCTACTGTTTCTTCTATACACTCTTTTCACTCGTTTCCGGAACATGAGCAAGCCCGACGCTCAGAATTCACCAACAACACTTTTGTACAGCTCTTGCACCAACACCAACTGGTAGTTAACACTACAGACTGCTGGGTGTGTGGTTTGATACCCCACACTATGGATAAAGGTATTCCCTATTTGGTTTTGCCTTACAGCTATAATGGATCATTTCAGGCCTTCCAAACCATCTTTGCCTATGCCCTTGAAACCTATCCTCCACGTCCACCGCGTTCCACTAAATATAACTCTGCCAACAAAGCCTTAGTCCAGGGAATTATTGACATGGTCAAGGACGTCAATAATACTCCATCTTACCCTAGAGACGAATTGCGAGTATATTTAAGTTGGAATACTTCAGAGTATCGCCTTAGTTTAGGAGAAAGCAAGCGTAAAAGCTCAACTCCAATCTGGGTCGTACCTCACCGAGGTCAGGTCTGTTTGCAAGGTAATGGGAGAAATCCGAGAGCTCAGCTAGGGAGGAGTGAGTGCGTAGAGACTTATGTGTTTCCGGCTAACTCTTCCCCTGCCTTTCTCACTGCTAGGGGTACCTACTTCATTTGTCGAGACAGAGCTTATACATGGTTGCCTGCCGACTTTTCAGGATCATGTTACATTGCTCGATTGTTGCCTCCGACATACACTGCTTCATCTGATTACCACAGAACCAGAGTAGCGAGAGGTGTCTTCAGCAAGGAAGATACCGCTGGTCAGGAAGCTGGAGACTTCTTCAAAGGCTTCCTTCCGTTCTGGGGGCCTATGGCCAATAGTAGAAACATACGTCAGCTAACACGGGTAGTTGAATCTACTATCACCGAAACTGCTGGTGCCCTTAGCAACTTGACAGCTGAGCTTCAGGCGGATAGACTCATGACGTTGCAGAACCGTATGGTTCTAGACGTTATACTTGCAGATCGAGGTGGGGTATGCAGAATGATCCAATCGAGCTGCTGTGTCTTTATTCCTAATAATGCTCCAACAGTCTATGAGGCGATCTCTAAGTTACACAAGATTTCAGACTCCATACATGTAGACAAGGGAAACTGGTCCTTCATGGAGTGGTTTTGGACTCTGATCTCAGCGTGGGGATGGAAGGTTCTGATGGTCATTGGTGTCATCTTAGTATTCCTTTTCTCATGTTGTCTGATTATCCAGTGTGGTCCTGCTCTGTGTAGTCTTTGTGCTGCAACTTGTCTCAGAAAACCACCTGCGTTTGGAGAAAAGGCACGAGAAAGGATGATGATACAACAGCATGTCACTGATCTGATGAGCATAGAACTAGATTCTGACATAGACTGAGTGATTGCCTATGTAAGGGCAAAAGGAGGGTCTGAGGTTCCGTGACGGTTCCGTGACGATTTGAACCCGTGTTTTCAAGTTTGTCGGAAATACATAATATTGGTATCAGCGAACCGCAAATGATCCATTTAGTATATCCTGGTGTTTTCGCTACGCTACGAGCAAGAGCACTCCTTTTATAAACACATTTCTGATCTACCCACGGCATCCATCTTAGATCATGGCCGCCATTTTGTGTTTCTTGCCCTCACATACGCAATAGCCTCTGATCACTTCATTACGATTAAGGACACGTAGCCTTAGCCGGAGATTCACCTCTATCATGACACGTGCACCTTAAACCAGATCACGCTGTAGCTGCATGACTCGACAAAGGCTGCCTCCTCTGCCCGAGGCCAGTCCTGCCAAACTGGTCTTCGCGTCCATTGTCCTGATCATGATTAGGCGGCCGAAGCCGGTAGCCTTGCCCATTTACAACCCACAAACATCCCTTATCCCACTTTTCTATCTTCCACACCTGGCTCTGTTTCTTTCTTTCTGAATCTTTATTAGGGGGAGGTAACGAACTTTACGATGAGGCGGTCCGGGTCCTGAATGCAATATTGACAGAGAATTGTGACAAACTAGTGGGAACCCCTCTCTTCGCAATGTTTTGCCTCAGATATTATCGACGGTTCCTGTGTAACGCCAAATATTTATTGTTTTAGACACAAAGGTTTTGGGAATGTATTACATGTAAAGAATTTGCCCCCAGCTTAAAATTTAGTATATAAGGAGCAACCCTTCTTGTACAAATCGAACAGGCTCCTAGTTACTGCCCGTGTGTAGTATCTGTGACTTCTGTGTCCCTGCAGTAATAAACCTTTGGTCTTTGACGCCACCATCGAGAAGCCCGTGTTTCTGTTCATTTGTGCACCAAGGCAGGTGGAACTCCGGGGTCTTTGGGTGTTGTTCCCTGACACCTCTGGACGGAACCAAAAAGTCCAGAACTCCAAGTGGATCTGCAACGCCAGAGAACTAGGTCCCGCAGGCGTAGAGGCCGGCAGAACCCGTAGGGAGAGGGACTTCGGAGCGTCCACAAGCTTCTTCTTTTTTAGAAAAGGAGAAGGAATCTCAGTCTCAGACCCACGCTTCAGAGAGGTCTTAGAATGGCAGGAAGACACACTCTCTATATCAGACACTGGGTTGTCTGAGGTCTTCAACCTCTGTAGCCACAGAAGGAGATGGGCCTCTCTATCTTTTAGGGTCTTAGAGGAAAAAGTCCTGCAAAATTTGCAACTCCTCACATCATGGTCCGGGTATAAGCAGTAGATGCATTTTTTATGAGGGTCCTCAGAGAAAAGACAAAGTTTTCCACAGGCAGAACAGGGCCTAAATAAAGATTTTTTTAGTAGAAGACATGTTCTTGAAGTTCTGAAGGTTGAGAATGAAGAAAACTGAGCAGAGCTCAGGGAGACTCCCTTCACACGACGTGCGGTAGAAAATCTGAGGGCTTGAGCTTCTGAGGAGAAGGTTCTAGAGGGTGCTACAGCATTATTGGCTGGAATGTGGACTATTATAATGACAAGGATATGTTACTAAAGTGAATTCTCCCTCAATGCTTTCTATGGGCCTATGTTGTTCTATGGCACTTTAAGGTTTTATTTTCTTTTGTATATATTTTGATATCTATCTATCTACATATATATTACCTACTGGCGGTCGCCAGTAGGTAGTTATAGTTAGGACCTAGCTACCATAGGAAATCCGCAACATTCTATTGGGAATAACTTTGGCGCCAGTTGAGGAATTTGCGTGTAATTTTCCAAAATTCTGGCCAGCTCGGCTCCGCTCCTTCCCTGAAAGTTTCGGGGGCGATTCGTGAAGTGGGGGCTGAGAAAAAAGGGGGGTCCTAAAACGTGTTTTCCCCATGCAATTTTCCACAGGACGATCTGACACGGCTACAGCTCGAACCGCTGAACGGATTTACGCCAAACTTTGCAAAATTGTAGGGACTGGTACGCAGATGTGCCTTTGCTATATTTGGTGAAATTTGCTCCAGTGGTTTTTATGAAAATTAACTTCAAAAACACATATATATCTATAGGCGCGCTCCGAGCGCTCACCGGTACGCGTACCGGGGAGCGCACCCGGCGCGCTACGGGAGGGCGCGAGCGGAAAGGTGATTGGCTGTCGGATGTCTGTCAACATTCTAAACAGTCCGGAGAGTCCGCCATCTTGTGTCTCGGTAAAATTGAGACACCTGAGGTGAAAATAAAAAGGGGGAAATGATTAAAAGGGGGCAGGGTAGACCCCCCCCCCCTGAACCCCTAGGTTTTTTGAGGGGGGCCTAGAAGGATCGTGAAGGGCAAAAAAAATTTAAAAAAATTTGCGGGGTAAGCGCTGGGTGCGTTCCCATGTAAGCTCACGGGTACGCGCACCCTGAGCGCACCACAGGGTAAAACAGTGAAAGAAAATAGTTTTTAATAAGAATTTGGATTGCTTAGAGGTAGGGTAGCTCGAAAAAGAGCTGTTGTGTTATGTGGGTGATTTAAGTACCTACAAGTAGGTACCGATGCAGAGTCTAAAATTCAAGAGAAAGACTGTTCTCATCTGAAAAATGTATACCGTCTCTTCTGTAGATATCTTGTATGTTGTAATGCAAGTTATTGTGGTATATGGAACTCATACCATAGTCTTTCAGGAAAGCAGAAAGAGATCGTTTTGGGACCCCCTGAGAAGGTCTAGGGGGTGAGGGGCAGTCTACCCTGCTCCCTTTTCACGTTTTGAACTATTATATTTCACTCTCTTCTGTAACTACACAAAATGGCGGCGATAGGGTGTATCAGAGACAGACAGTGAGAGAAAGGAGGCAGGAGATGAAGAAGAGATGTCAAATATACATTGGTAAAAATACAGTGGGAGAAGGGAAGTAAATATGAGTAAAATTACTATGTAACATAAAAAATTTGCACTCTATACTATAAGTATCACATTATACTACAACCACTTCGCTTCTACCTCATAAATTAGAAATAAAAATGAATAATCTGTCAACTAATTTTTAATTTGTAATTAATAATTTATTGTTCAGAATTTTCAAAATTTTATAGAACATGTAGCATGTCCTCATCTGGAATTTCCTCTACAATCATATAATTAATCTCCTCATGAAAAGTGTTCATTGATGTTTCTTGGAATTCTATTGTTTCCAAACATGCAATTAATTCTTCATCTAGAGATTCATCCAAAAAATCATTGTCATCTCCTCCTTGTGATAAAATGGTGCTTTCAATATCCATCATGACATTTTCAATTTCAAGATATGTTGTTCTAATTTCAAAAGAAATTTCCTTGGTCTCCTCATTCAGATCCACTTTAATTTCAAATTTCTTGCTGTAAATTGCAGAAAAAAGTAATCACTTTCATTTATCGTTTTTATAAATACATAATATAAAAGTAGCTTAATTAAGTATTTCGTTTTTTTAAATTAATTGGTAGTGTATAGTATGAGGCAGGAACTAGAAATATAAATCACTGCATGTGATTAAGTCTATCTTAATCCATAATGATAACAGAATGACTGTAAATAGCTGACAGAAAACATTTTCCAAATTATCTTAAAGTGTACAACATAGTTCCTCAGTTCAGTTCAAGAAGTCTTTATTCGATTAATTCATCATAAAAGACATAAATACAATAAACACAATAACATATGTAAAAACAGTATTAAATCATTGACATCGAATAACTTCATGCTGAAATATACAAAAGTTTAAAAGAGTTACAGATACTGGAAACCACAATAATACAAGATAAAACAGTCTCAGCTAGTTTAGTTTAATAAACCTGCTTCTGATAACCCAGGCCCAGCCTAGAAACTTGGCAACCCCTACCACAATAAGCGGATCCAGATTAGTTCTTAACAATCTCAGGGCCTCAGCAGATGAGCGTGTGCCTAGTTGACTACAGACTGGTTTGAGCCACTTAGATCTGGGGGCAGAGTATAGGGGGCACACAAACAAAAAATGAGATATACTTTCCCCAGAACCTTGACATTTTGCACAGAACCCCAGAGGAGCTTTTCCCCACTTAATGGTGAAGTCCCCAATAGGGAGAGTGCCACATCTGAATTGGAAAAAAAGTTTGCGGTCCAGAGGTTTGGTAATGATCTCCCAGTATTTTTCTAACTTGGGTAGATCTTTGTGTACCAAAAATAAACCTGAAAGACTACTTGGGCTTGTTTTTGAAAAAGTATTGAGCATCACCCAGGCCCAATAACATTTTTTGAGCTCATTTTTAGATGGAAATGCGGCTGTCTCAGGCGACAACCACAACTCAGTGAGGCCCAAAGATAGAAGAGTAGCCTTAAGATCTCTGAACCATCCTATTTTTAAGGCCCCCGGTGAGTTTTTTAACTCCAGACAGGCTTCAGCATAGTGGTGTAGGTCTGGGGTTGTCCACAGGCGTCGCCAGAATGAGATCGGTCGATATCGAGCACAATCGACCACCGAGTGACACCCCAGATCGTATAGTAGGGGGATTAAAGGTGTCGATTGTGGCAGACCAATTGCCATCCTTAGGAATTTGTTTTGGGCGTGTTTCAAGGGATCCAGGTTGCTACCACCCCATAACTCTGCACCATATAGCACCGCTGACAAGACCTTCCCGCCGTAGATCTTCATCAGCGGTGACATAGGTTTGGTAAAAGAGCTCTTATGTTCCTTGATCAAAGCTCCACCCAACTGTTGATGTTTCAGGGTCAGGAGCTCGATCTGGTGAGACCAGTTAAGTGTGTCGCTGAAAGAAACACCTAAATAGGTAAAATGCTTGGTCTGCTCTAAGGGGGAATTCCCCATATTTACCCTAGCCTTGACCTGTTTGTGTCCCCTCATGACCATAAATTTGGTCTTGGCAACGTTCACCTCCAGCTCATGCTCACTACAGAAACTCTCAAACCTCGACAGTGCAAGCTGTAATCCCTGTCTGGTTCTCGAAATCAGAAGAGTGTCGTCAGCGAACATGAGCAGAGGGATTTTCATGCCAGCCAGACTGGGAGCGTCTGTGGGACAGCCCTCAAAGTACTTGGTGACTATTTATGTATAGGGAGAACAGGGTTGGAGCCAAAACACATCCCTGTCTGACACCTTTCAGCACAGGAAACTTATTGGTCACCTCACCAGGTTTGCCCCATCGTACATAGGCGTAGGTCTCCGCATGAAGGTTAACAATGATACGAACCAGAGAGGGAGGCATACCCATTTCCAGAAGACTGTTCCAGAGCCCAACCCTTGGAACAAGATCAAACGCAGACCTAAGGTCTACGAAGGCCGCATAGAGGTTACCTTTGCCCAGGGTGACCGTCTTCCAGTGTAGTAACATAAACCGAAAAGCCTGATCCAGGGTGCTTACATGGGGTCTAAACCCTGCTTGGAGAGGGGTAAGAATATTATATTCCTCAATCCAAGCCTGGACCCTGGATAAGACAAGTCGTGACACTATCTTTTGAACAGCGTCAATAAGGCTGATCGGCCGGTAGTTAGAAGGAACCGACCGATCACCCTTCTTGAAGATGGGCAAAATCTCAGCACCCGCCCAAGAAACAGGCACCTTTGCTCCACTGGCCAGCGTGTTTGCCAGGTGCAGTAGATAGGGTACCCATAGGTCTTGATCCTGTTGAAAAATATCCGCAGGAATACAATCCGGGCCGGGCGCTTTGCCCCTGGGGATGGTGTTCAGAACGTTTTCAACCTCTTTGCCCGAAAACACAAGGGTGTCAAAGGACAGCGGCCAACCAATGGGTGTTTCACATTCCCTAAGGCACCTGAACTGATCCTCAAAATGGGACACCCATTTTTGTTGGTCGACAGAAGCAGGGCTAGGACGATCATCCAGGGACTTACCCCATTTAAGGAGGTGCCAAAAGTGCGTGAGATTCCTAGAACCACATGCCTCAACTAGGAGAGCCCAGCGTTCTTCATCCCAGGCGGCTTTAGCCCGCCTCTTGGCTATATTGTAGGCCTGCCTGGAAGATTTAATTAGAGCTGTGTTCCTAGATTTTAGAGCTATGAACAGGTTTGAATGAGATGTGCCACACTCATCGTTAAACCAGTTCGCTGGCTTCCTCGGCTTTCCTGTGCCCTTTTTTGCAACAATTTTAATGAATATGGTCTTAAGGGATGTGAACAAGCTGGCATGAATGTCGGAGATTTTAAGAGATATTTGGTTCAGGTCATCACATTGGTCAAATAATCTTAGGGAGTCAGAGACCAGGGATCTTATTTTAGTGCGTGCATCCACGTCCACAGCAACCTTTGGCCACCGAACCCTCCTCAAATCATTCGTTAATACCATGGCCTCCTGTACAACGTTTGGGGAGTGCACAGAGGGCCTGGAAAAACTGAAATCCTTGAGTTCTGCTAGGAGGGGTTCGTGGTCACTTTCAGGCCGGGGTCTGATTACCATATCCGAAACTAGGGGCCACATAGTTACATCGACTAAAATATAGTCGATGCGACTACTAAATCTTCCATTAAAGAATGTTGGGTTGCCCAATCTGTCCGATCTAGTACGACCGTTTAGGGCACGCAGTCCCCAATTCAGACATAGGCCTTTAATGAAAGTGGCACTTTGGGACCATTTAGTAATCGGAGATAACTCTAGTTGTGGAATTCCCCATGTCGAGTCCTCAGCCTCCGTTAACATCCCATCCTCCACACTTAGTGGTTCGAAACAAGTATTAAAATCACCCGTAACCACCACATGACCCTTTTGCTGTGCGGAGCCAAGGAATTCATCTAAGAGTGTTAGGGTAGTTGATACACGACCACCCGGTGTTCCTCTGGCATACACATTAAACAACAGAATATCCAGCCCACTATTGAGCTTCAGGCTAACAATGAGGATATCAGGGCAGTCAATATGAATTTCTTTAACAGAGACTCCTACTGATTGGCGCACCCAAACAGTAAGACCCCCCATGGCCCTGCCTCTTTGACCTCTAACGGCGGGTTTGTTAAAACTCAGATAACCTGGGAGATAAACCGGATGAGTTGACCAAGTCTCCTGAAAGGACCAGACGTCACCTTGTCTGATGAAGTCAGCCCAATCAGGTATACATATGCAGGAATCAATACCCGCCACATTCCAGCAACCCAGTGAGGTACCCTTAGGAGGGGCTTGAGCACCCGGGACATTAACATCTACGAAAGAGGATTCGCTGGATTGTTGGGAACTTACAATGGAAGCAGAAACCTCAGCAGGAGCCCCTACAATTGGCAACCTACAAACCCCAACCTGTAATGCCTGTGCTGGGAGTGGGCCTGTAGCAGAAGCTACACAAGAGGGTAGAATGTCATGAGACGGGGGGGAGGTTACCCACCCAGTTGGGAGAGCAGGGTTGCCTTCCTCACAACCTACAACAGGAACTTTAACGCTTACAGCATTACATGGAAGGAAACACGGAACCAATCCCACATGAGAAGTAGACTGGGCGTCGTTGCTATTCTCACTAGTTTGTCAATCGTTAGACGACAGCCCAGAGAGTGGATCGTATAAGTTTCTCAGTGGGATGTTCCACAGATCTTTAGGAAGGGGGGGCCTGTTGAGATTAGAAAAGGCTGGAAATAAGCTGGGGGGCTGCAGTGCCTGTCTAAAAACTGGTGTAGGTGGGATCAAGGGATACGGGGGATTATTAAAAAAAGGCATTCCCAAGGATGTAGAAGGACCAGGAGGCTGAATATATGGCTTAGCCCAGCCCGGTGTTTGGGGAGGACAGTTGTAGGTGGATTGGAAGTATGAGCGATATAGAGCTTCAGGGTTGAAGTGGGGAACATGGAAGCTTGATGTAAAGTTGGACCATTTGGGTGGGTTTTTGGATTTACTAGAACCACCAGGCTGACTTTTGTGTGGATTAGTCAGGGTTTCGGGGTAAAAATAACCTAGATTCCTTGTGGAAATCCCACCCTCATTGTTCCCCACATACCAGTCTGTGAGGTGGGATACTACCCTATGGTCTCTAAAGTTGATAATGACAATATCCCCCTCAATATCCTTAGGGCGCACCCCAACCCACTGACATCTTCTAACCGTGACGATGTCCCCGTTAAGGTTCGGAGGAAGGGGTCTGTTTGGTTTTAACCAGAAGATGACTTTATTTTTTAAACTATCGTCATTTTCCCTGTCCCCTTCCTGTAATGGTGGCACACCTGTCATGACAATAACAAAGTTTAAAGAATCGGGCGGCAGATCAACATTTCTTTTCGAGGGTAAAAATTTCTTCTGTTTACAGTTTGTGTCAGCAGATTTGCCCAACCCGTTCTTTTTTGCTGGTACTGCCCTCTTGGCCAATGGTTTAGTAATTGCCACACTGGGGGTAGCTGCCGCAGGTGGTTGTAGTGATGAGGATTTCGCAACCACTAACGGTGCTTTACTTGGTATGGAAACAGATTTGGTGGAGTTGGAAGTGAGTGTTTTGGTGGTGGTGGAGGAAGAAAGACTAGTGGCTTTGGTTAATACACCTGCAGTGTGAGGTAAACTTGCAGGGTTACAGGGGGGGCCTTTGATCTTATCCAAGCCTGAGGACTGAGACGATTCAAAGGACGCCACAAGGCGGTCCAATTTTTCCCCCATGACCCTTACACGTTCCAGCAGGGGAAGCATGTAAGATTTAATAAGTTTCCCCATGATGTCAACAGTCGCTTCATTCACCCCTGTGGACACTGACTCAGAAGTTACTACGACGGGGGCTGCATGCTCATCGGTAATAGTGGGGCGGGACTCTGCTGTAGGGGGTGGGCCCAGCACACTATTTGTGGTGGGATTCGGTGGAGGTGGGATGTGGTGACTACGTCCTTTCCTTTTTACCCCCCCTTTACGCCTCTTCTTCCTTGGAGGAGAGTGAACCACCCCTAAAACTATGTTGGGCGAGCGTCCTGGTGATAGGCCATTCGCCTCCGGCAGAGTCTCACCTGGGACTAAACATCCCAGAGACAAGGTGGACCGCATAGGGGAAGGATCTACTTCCCTACTATGTGACTCAGGGATATTTATTTCTATTATACTAGAGTGGTTAATAGGGGGACGGATCAGCTGACCTCCACTAGTAGCACCACTACAAGGCGGAGAAATATCAGGGAACCTAAATATGCTAGGGGTGAGATTGAGATCAGTCGTGTCAGCGTCAATAACGCTCAAACCTTGGGCTGGGAGATCCTTAGTAAGATTAAGGACAGGCAGTGGAATACTCTTTAACTGCTCAATTGAGCGTCTACGCTCAGCTCTCCTTTCAGCCAGAAGCAGGTCCATATCGACCTCCTTGGCAGATTTCTTGAAGAATTTATCAAGGGGACCCAAGACTGAGACACTAACACCTGGTGGAGCGGAATGGCTCATGTTAGCAAAGTGATAACAGAATAAGGAGATTAGAATAACAACACAAAAACAATGCTAACAATCCCAAATGTCAAAGAGCAGAGTCACTGCTTACTGCGGGTCAGATGAAAGTGACCTGGCCCAGCCCGGCCTCCTGCGGCCCCGGACGGCCACAGACGGACCCGCCCTTGTCCCGGGCTTCTCCCGGCGCCCTCCCGCACGCTCCCGCGCAGCGGGGTTGTAACCTTGGCTTTATGGAGCAGATAACCCCGAGGGGGCGGGGCCGGCAGGGAGAGGAGCCCAGCTGTTAACGGGCGCGCGGGGACTCCTGGTCAATGGAGTCCTCCGCTCTACCCTCGCAGCCCTGCCGGTGAAATCGAGCCCCTTGAGCGAAGAAGGACGCTGTGTGTCCGCGAAGCGGGACCCGCGAAGCGGGTCCGGCGAGCAGGGGCGGCACACAGCAGTCCGGAACAGCGTTTCAGCAAGGAGTGCCCAGCGGTAGTACAGGAATCCGTGGAGGAATGGATCAGCAGCTTTTTCAGCTATCCCGGCGTTGGGGGCGGGGCCGGCAGGGAGAGGAGCCCAGCTGTTAACGGGCGCGCGGGGACTCCTGGTCAATGGAGTCCTCCGCTCTACCCTCGCAGCCCTGCCGGTGAAATTGAGCCCCTTGAGTGAAGAAGGACGCTGTGTGTCCGCGAAGCGGGACCCGCGAAGCGGGTCCGGCGAGCAGGGGCGGCACACAGCAGTCCGGAACAGCGTTTCAGCAAGGAGTGCCCAGCGGTAGTACAGGAATCCGTGGAGGAATGGATCAGCAGCTTTTTCAGCTATCCCGGCGTTGGGGGCGGGGCCGGCAGGGAGAGGAGCCCAGCTGTTAACGGGCGCGCGGGGACTCCTGGTCAATGGAGTCCTCCGCTCTACCCTCGCAGCCCTGCCGGTGAAATCGAGCCCCTTGAGTGAAGAAGGACGCTGTGTGTCCGCGAAGCGGGACCCGCGAAGCGGGTCCGGCGAGCAGGGGCGGCACACAGCAGTCCGGAACAGCGTTTCAGCAAGGAGTGCCCAGCGGTAGTACAGGAATCCTCTTACATATTAACAACTCACCTTTTTGTAAGTAGGAGAAGAGTTAAAACTGTGTAATTCCAAGTCCAGAAATTGAGCACCCAATATTCTTCTCAAAAGTACCTCAGACAGGAGTATCACAAAATGGCTGTGTTTTCCTCTCATTTAAGATATATGCATAACCAATCATACTTCATCACATACACATTCAAAACGTAAGTAACATTTTGATTGGTTCTAATTTTCAATAGTTTCAAATGTGTTTTCCCCATGCAGTTTGTCATAGGACATTTAGACACCGCTACAGCCCGTAATGCTGAATGGAATTACACCAAACTTGGCAAAATGGCAGAGACTGGTACGTAGTAGGGCCTTTTCCATATTTGTTTAAATTTGCTCCAGTGGTTTTTATGAAAAGCAAGTTCAAAAACACATATATATCTATAGGCGCGCTCCAAGCGCTCACCGGTACGTGTACCGGGGAGCGCACCCGGCGCGCTACAGGAGTGCACGAGCGGAAAGCTGATTGGTTGTCGGATGTCTGTCAACATTGAAAACAGTCCGGAGAGTCCACCATCTTTTGTCTCGGTAGAATCAAGACACATGAGGTAAAAATTATAAGGTGGAAATGATTAAAAGGGGGCAGGGTACACACCCCCTGACCCTCTAGGTTTTCAGAGGGGGGCCTAGAAGTACCCTGAAGTGCCCAAAAACTTTTTTTTTTTTTTATTTTCGCGGGGTGAGCGCTGGGTGCGCTCCCATGTGCGCTCTCCGGTGCGCGCACCCGGAGCGCACCACGGGGAAATACAGTGTAAAAAATTATACTTAAAAAAATTATTTAGAGTGCTTAGAGGTAGGGTAGCTCTGAAAAGAGCTGTTGTGTTATGTGGGTGTTTTTTGTACCTACAATAGGTACCAATGCAGAGTCTCAAATTCAAAAGGAAGACTATTCCCCTCATCTGTAAAATGGACACCATCTCTCCTATAGATGCCTTGCATGTTGCAACGCAAGTTGTTGTGGTAAATGGAACCCATACCAGTCTTACCCCAGTCAAAGTGCCCAGGTCATTGCCACCACAGTGCACAATTATGAGGTCAGGGCGTGGTAGATGCATGAAGGATTTTATCAATGGTATCAATTGGTGACTTTTTAATCCTCTCTGTCCAATCCAGTCAATGTCCACATTTGGTAAATCAAGGTTGTAAATACCTCTGTTACTTGCAAATTTTTCACTCCAGTAGACAAAACTATGACCCACAAACCAGACTTTTGGCATCTTGAAGGTAGATGTGCTTCTATTCAGATGAGTTGTGGAAATGAAATGGCAGTTTGAAAGTAGGAATTATGAAAAAAAGTGGTTGAGCTTCAGTGCACTTGAAAAACAAGTAAAGATTGGTGCATTCTTTAAATTCACCTCTGAAAATTAGGGTGCATGTTTTTTTTTTTAAAGAAGTCATTTAATTGGTTGTGAAAAAGTCATTGAAAGAAACATTGCACATGATTAGCTAGTACATTGAGAGGTCAAACACCCTTGCTGGATTCTTTTGCAACATAGTATGATGAACTTTTGAACTGTGTGCTGGGTAAGGTGGGAGTTACCATGGTAACAGGGTGAATGAGCATTGGGGGGATGGGTGAATATTATGTGAGTTTCAATGTTTTGAAATGTACAACCAATTACAATGTGCAGTTTGGTTTTTATGTAGAAGTAGGGAATCTAAGGTAGCATATCTGTTAGGCGTCTTACTTCTCAAATAGGGTCAGAGCTGTGCAAACAAGATCCAGGGTGTGCTGTTGAAATGAAAAAGGAATGTTATGTCTTGCTTATATATATGTGGTCTGTTTATTGCCAGTAGAGACAGTGAAACAGTATGAGCAGAGACTCACATACTGCATGTAGAGACAGACTTGGTAGATTAGTATTACATGTAACATCCTGGTCATGTGCCTAAGATCACACTGTGAGTCAAGCTTGATTTTAAATGGATCTGGGTGAATAATATGGTTAGTTGATGTCTGTAAAAATATGGAAGTACATGTGTTTTAAAGACATGGTAGATTAAATGTAACATCCTGATCATGTGTCTAAGATCACACTGATGGGTGAATGAAGCTTGACTCACAGTTAAGCATGAGCGGATTTTGCGGATTGGCAATCCGCGAATTTGCGGATTTGCGAACTCGCAATCCGCAAAATCCGCGAATTCCCGCGAATTTGCGGATTTTTTTTTTTTTTTGTGTTCGCCCGTGTTTCTGCCAGTTCGCGAGGGTTTTTACAATTTCGCAATTTGCGAACTTACCTGTCGGGTCGCAAGTTTTGCGAACTTGTTGTTTCTACGTGTCCAACCTGTTTGGGACACTCTTCTTCATCACTGCCACTCTCTGTCACCACTGCCACTCTCTGACTACTCATGCCACCCTCTGGCCCACCCATGCCACCCTCTGTTTCATCACCACACCCTCTGGTTGTCCAGTGTACATTATTTTCGGCAAAGCAAAGCACACCTTCCCTGCCTCAAGTGACCTGAATTAATTTGGGGCTGATTAATGTGTCACAGAATATTTTTTTAGCTGGCACCTGCTTCCTTAGTGCGCCCTGATTAGTGATCTTTTGCACTTGCTAAGTGCTTTCATTGTTGCAAAATTAGTTACAACACCTGCCCTGCCCCAACTGACAATAATGAATTAGGGGCTGATTAATGGATTTTAACTTCCAGCCTGGCTCCTGCTTGTCTCCCTTAGCTGTAATTCATGACCTTTGTGGCATATGTGTAACTATTCTGAGGTTCAGAGCAGGGTCACATAATAGTTTCAACTGGCAACTGAACTCTGGAGGGGCCCCTCAGGAAGCACTACAGGAAATGGCTACTAATGATGTGCCTGAACTTTTGAACCTGGTAAGTAGTTACTTTCAGTTTTGCTTAAATCGTATTTCTGCAATTTCGCACTTATTCGCGGGGCGCGAACTCACGCGAACAGTGCGAGCAGTGCGAGCAAAATCCGCTGCTCGCGGATTTGCGGATTTTGCAGGAAATTCGCAAATCTCGCGGATTGCGGATTTCCCGAAAATCCGCAAAATCCGCGAGCGGAACGGATTTTCCGCCCATGCCTACTCACAGTGTGATCTCATGCACATGACCAGGATGTTACATGTAATTCAAAATGAATGTTATGTCTTGCTTATATATAGGTGGCCTGTTTTTTTTCCAGTAAAGACAGTGAAATAATATGAGCAGAGACACACATACTGCTTGCAGAGACAGACATGGTAGATTAGATGTAACATCCTGGTCATGTACCTAAGATCACACTGTGAGTCAAGCTTGATTTTAAAAGGATCTGGGTGAATAATATGGTTAGTTTATGTTTGTAAAAATATGGAAGTACATGTTTTTTAAACACATGGTAGATTACATGTAACATCCTGGTTATGTGCCTAAGATCACACTGATGGGTGAATCAAGCTTCACTCACAGTGTGATCTTGGGCACATGACCAGGATGTTACATGTAATGAGAAATGAATGTTATGTCTTGGTTAAATATAGGTGGTCTGCTTTTTTGCCTCTAGAGACAGTGAAATAATATGAGCAGAGACACACATACTGCTTGCAGAGACAGACATGGTACATTACATGTAACATCCTAGTCCTGTGCCTAAGATCACACTGATGGGTGAATGAAGCTTGACTCACAGTGTGATCGTATGCACATGACCAGGATGTTACATGAAATGAGAAATTAATGTTATGTCTGGCTTATATCTAGGTGGCTTGATTTTTTTGTTGCCAGTAGAGACAGTGAAATGATATGAGCAGAGACACACATACTGCTTGCAGAGACACACATGGTAGATTATATGTAACATCCTGGTCATGTGCCTAAGATCACACTGTGAGTCAAGCTTGATTTTAAATGGATTTGGGTGAATAATTTGCTTAGTTGATGTGTTTTTTAAAACATGGAAATACATGTTTTCTTAAATTCAGTTAGGTTTAAGCATATTTACTAGAAGGGCATGTAAGGCAGTATGTCTGTTAGGCGTCTTACTTCACAAATAGGGTCTGAGCTGTGCAATCAAGATCCAGGGTGTGCTATTGAAATGATATAGGAATGTTATGTCTTCCTTATATATAGGTGGCCTGTTTTTTGCCAGTAGAGACAGTGAAATAATATGAGCAGAGACACAAATGCAGAGACAGAACGTAGGCGCTTCCGGGGGCGCTTACGCGGCGCGCCTGAATGACATTTTGCTAGCTTTTCGGAAATCCATTTAATGTTAAAATACGGTTATTTAAAATCAAAAATACTAATTTTGTAAGTATGCCACTAAATATCTTGCATTATTATTTAGTATAAATACATACTTTTTTTCCGTACGCGGAAATAGCGGTCTCGCTGCGCTCTGGGGTGAGCTTACCGGTGCGCGCACCCTGAGCGCTACAAGACAAAATGATTTAAAAAAAAACCTACATGAAAAATACATTGAAAAAATAATTTGTTGAGAAAAAAAATAATAATAATTAATAGTTAAGTTAAAAAAACAGCTAATAAAAAAAATTCAATTTAAAAATCGTAGGTTACAAACTCGACATACAAAGGAATTAGCTTTTAAAAAACCTTTGAAATTCACTGAAAAAACCATAGGTTTCACAATCGTTAAAAACCTTTGAAATTCACTGAAAAAACCATAGGTTTCACATTTGTTATAGTTAGGAATTAGCATTTAAAAAACCTTTGAAATTCACTGAAAAAACCATAGGTTTCACAACAGTTATAGTTAGCTGAACATTTTACTCATACAAAACCATTGAATTTCCCACGTTCTAGTTAGTTGGACTCACTAGAACTCGCGCGCCGGCAATCCACTGCTGATGATGTCACATATTACATCATTCATGACATGGTCAGTGACATCACTGATGACATCTCAAATGACATCACTGATGACATCATCCATGTGATAATATAATGCACCTCCTCACACTCTGATCTAACCTTGATACATCCAGTGTTGAATACAGACTACCATTCCTGAAACCATTGACACACCAATACTAGTTACTACATACACACTCACTGATTCCTAGGTCTACACACACATCCACCTATTCACCAATACAATCACTCATACATACAGTCACTCATCAATACAACACTATCATATGCACTCATACACCTATACAGACACTGACACACTGTCACTCATCCATGGAGTTACTCAAAAACGTAGTCAGTCATGCAAAGAATCAATCACACTCCCATTTCCTCATCTATACAGTTATACACACATAACCTTACTTATTCAAACACATACTTACTCTCTTTTACAATCACTGATACAAGTATACATTGATCCATACAGTCACTTACGCAATCACAGACTTTCATGTATAGTCATTGATATATGCCAACTCTCACATGCACTGTGTTTTACATATGTACTTGGACATGTAGCACTGAGAGATCCATTCACTCACCAACACATCCATGCACACAGTCAACCGCCCATACAGCTGTTTCCACATGCACTCTTAAACCCATACACCAAGTGAATCAACTGCTCACACATCTATGCACAGTCACACACCTCCCAGCCACTCCCACACACACTCACCCTCACATACAAATACTTGGGCAACCAATCAATAACCCATATAGCCACTTATATAGCTACTAATCAACACATGCAGCACCTTACACAACAACAGACATAATGATGCACACATACAGACAGTTTAGTCACTAACCCATGCATTCAGTAAGACACATTTAATCACTCACTCATACAGTCAGTCACGCACCAACTAAATCTTTCATCCAGACACTTATACACCCATTCTTGAATATGTAAAACATATTTAAACTTTACAGAAACACACAAATGGCGTATAGAACTTTAAAGAAACACACAGACACTGGATGATGTCATCAGTGATGTCATCAGTGATGTCATCAGTGATGTCACTGACCATGTCATGAATGATGTAATATGTGACATCATCAGCAGTGGATTGCGTGCGCGCGAGTTATAGTGAGTCCAACTAACTATAACGTGGGAATTTCAATGGTTTTGTATGAGTAAAATGTTCAGCTAACTATAACTGGTGTGAAACTTATGTTTTGTCAGTGAATATATATATATATATATATATATTACCTACTGGCGGTCGCCAGTAGGTATATATAGTTAGGATTTTTTCTCTATGGGATTTTTGAAAATTCTATGTCTAATAACTTTGGCGTTTGTGGACGGAATTGGCTGAAATTTTCAGGAAAATGGAACATTTTGTTTCTGAGCAGCCCCTGACAATTCGGGGGGGTTTCATCAAGGGGGGGCCGAGAAAAAAGGGGGGTCCCAAAACGCATTTTTCCCATGTTAATTTCCATAGGGCGGTTGGCCTCACTTTTAGCTCGAACGGCTGATTGGATTTGCACGAAACTTGGCAAAATTGTAGGGACTGTTAGCCTGATGTGCCTTTGCTAGGTCTCAATATATGTGCTCCAGTGGATTTTGAGTAATTTAGGTTCAAAAAAATATATATATCTGGGCGGAGCCTAACCACACATCTGATCTGATTGGCTGTCAGCACTTCATCCAAGAAGTGTTGGCAGCCATCTTGGGACCAATATACATGATAGCACCTCATTAAAAAGCATTGTAGTTAATAGAGGGTTTTAGGACTTTAGTTACATTATAAATCATTTGTTGATGGTACCATACTCGTTTTAGGAATTGTGGTGGGTTCTAAGGTGATTTTACCATGTGAAAAAACCTTCTGCTGTGATATCATGAATATTGTTTGAAAGAAAACTAATATCTCATGATTTTCCCACAGTGGTTTGGAAGGGGATCTATAAGCTAAACTGAAAGCATATTTTCTGTAAATTCACATTATCTTTCTCAGTCATGTGAAAATGAAGTCTGACATTCTCAGTAAAACATGTACATCCAACAAGGACAGAGACTGTCAGTTGATTCCTTTGTGTTCTACTGCAGCCTCCTAGAGTGTTCTAAAGAACAACTAGAGCGCTAACAGTCCTACTTATTACAAAGGTATGGCACACCTGAAGCCATCTTGATTGGAATAAAGTGGTAACTCTTAAAACATTTAATTTAAAAAGAAACAACATGAGGGGGTATATTTTGCCATAGAAAGTATGATTAGTGCTGCAGAATGAAAAATTAGGGCACATTTTGAGTGACTTCTCAAATCCTTTTCTATTTCATTAAAACATTCTGACATGCAGTCTCCCAAAATGGCCACCAGAGACAAAAGAGCCCAAATGTAGCCCAAATATCACCCAGATGTAGCCCAAGTATAGCCCAATGACAGAATGTCCCAGAGTGTTCTAAAGAACAACTAGAGCGCTAACAGTCCTACTTATTACAAAGGTATGGCACACCTGAAGCCATCTTGATTGGAATAAAGTGGTAACTCTTAAAACATTTAATTTAAAAAGAAACAACATGAGGGGGTATATTTTGCCATAGAAAGTATGATTAGTGCTGCAGAATGAAAAATTAGGGCACATTTTGAGTGACTTCTCAAATCCTTTTCTATTTCATTAAAACATTCTGACATGCAGTCTCCCAAAATGGCCACCAGAGACAAAAGAGCCCAAATGTAGCCCAAATATCACCCAGATGTAGCCCAAGTATAGCCCAATGACAGAATGTCCCAGAGTGTTCTAAAGAACAACTAGAGCGCTCACAGTCCTACTTATTACAAAGGTATAGCACACCTGGAGCCATCGTGATGGGAATAAAGTGGTAACTCTTAAGACATTTAATTTAAAAAGGAACAAAATGAGGGGGTATATTATGCAATAGAAGGTATTATTAGTGCTGCAGAAAGAAAAATTAGGGCACATTTTGAGTGACTTCTCAAATCCTCTTCTATTTCATTAAAAAATTCTGACATGCAGTCTCCCAAGATGGCCACCAGAGACAAAAGAGCCCAAATGTAGCCCAATTGTCACCCAGATGTAGCCCAAGTATAGCCCAATGACAGAATGTCCCAGAGTGTTCTAAAGAACAACTAGAGCGCTAACAGTCCTACTTATTACAAAGGTATGGCACACCTGAAGCCATCTTGATTGGAATAAAGTGGTAACTCTTAAAACATTTAATTTAAAAAGGAACAAAATGAGGGGGTATATTTTGCCAGATGAATTATGATTAGTGCTGCAGAAAGAAAAATTAGGGCACATTTTGAGTGACTTCTCAAACCCTCTTCAATTTCATTAAAAAATTCTGACATAGTCTCGCAAGATGGCCACCAGAGACAAAAGAGCCTAAATGTAGCCCAAATATCACCCAGATGTACCCCAAGTATAGCCCAATGACAGAATGTCCCAGAGTGTTCTAAAGAACAACTAGAGCGCTAACAGTCTTACTTATGACAAAAGTATGGCACACCAGAAGCCATCTTGATTGGAATGAAGTGGTAAGTCTGAAAACACTCAATTTAAAAAGGAACAACATGAGGGGGTTAATTTTGCCATAGAAAGTATGATTAGTGCTTCAGAAAGAAAAATTAGGGATCATTTTGAGTGACTTCTCAAATCCTCTTCTATTTCATTAAAAAAATTCTGACATGCAGACTGAAACATGCACTTTGAATACCAGCAGCAGACGTCCCTGGTGAGCAGTAGCTTTACTACAGTGATCTAATGTGCAACTAGAGTGCTAACATTCAGAATTTATGGCAAATGTGTGACACATCTGAATGCCTTCTTGATGGAACCAAAGTAAACAAGCATTGAAAATGCAATAGATCTCGCCCTCGTTTAAGTTAAAGCCATTCTGTTTGTAATGAGGTGGCTTTTTAGCTTTGCTTTTATTAGTGTTTTTTCAACTTTCATGTAAATAACGCACCGTTTTCACCAAATCGACTTTGCCCAAGCACACCCTTCCCTTCGGCCAACAAATCCCAAAAATTCGGCACACCTGCCGATCCACTCTCCCTACAGCTCACCCAAGCCCCGTCCCTCTAGCGCAACTGGAACACCCCAAATTCACCTTCTCCATGCGCACCAAAAACTCCCATTGAATAACATGACAATTCGCTACTCCGCACAAAAATTGCTCTTTAAAGCACTTCCACTGCTCCGATCCGCTTCAAACTTGGCTGGACACTAGTTCCAGCGATTCCCTAACATCTCACCAAAAATCAGCCCAATCCATCCACTGGAACGGGGACGAATTTCAACCCGAATACGCGCCCCCCGCAAACACAAAAAAAGCCATAAAACGGCCAAATCTCGACCAAAAACCGCCAAAATCCCTCAAAACCTTGCCAACACCAATACGCACGAAACTGAACCGGCCCCTCAGCCCTAGGCTCCGGGAACCCTACTTAATTGACCCAAAAGCCCTAAAAAAGCAACATAATACACACGAAAACGCCCTAACAACCCTAAAATGCATTTAAGTATATGTATGCATGCATTTATGTTTGTATTTATATAGATATACAGATGATATATGTTTATATATGTATGTATATATATATATTCACTGAAAAAACCATAGGCTATAGACCATATATAGTTAGGAATTAGCATTTACAAAACCTTGAAAATTCACTGAAAAAACCATAGGTTATAGACCATATATAGTTAGGAATTAGCATTTACAAAACCTTGAAAATTCACTGAAAAAACCATAGGTTATAGACCATATATAGTTAGGAATTCGCATTTACAAAACCTTATTTTACTCACACAAAACCATTGAAATTCCATATATAGTTAGTTGCACTAACTATATATCGCGCACCCGCAATCCACTGCTGATGATGTCACATATTACATCATTCATGACATGGTCAGTGACATCACTGATGACATCACTGATGACATCACTGATGACATCACTGATGACAACATCCAGTGACTGTATGTTTCTGTAAAGTTAAAATATGTCTTACATATTGAAGAATGAGTGGATGTATAAGTGTCTGGATGAAGGATTTAGTAGGTGCATGACTGACTGTATGAGTGAGTGATTAAATGTGTCTCACTGAGTGCATGGGTTAGTGACTAAACTGTCTTAATTTGTGCATCATTATGTCTGTTGTTCTGTAAACTGTTGCATGTGTTGATAAGTAGCTATATGAGTAACTATATGGGTTATTGATTGGTTGCCCAAGTATTCGTATGGGAGACTGAGTGTGTGTGTGGGTGGCTGGGAGGTGTATGACTCTGTGCATAGATGTGTGAGCAGTTGATTCACTAGATGTATGGTTTCAAAAGTGCATGTGGAAACAGCTGTATGGGCGGTTGACTGTGTGCATGAGTGTATTGGTGAGTGAATGGATATCTCAGTGCTACATGTCAAAGTAAGTACATATGTAAAACACAGTACATGTGAGAGTTGACATATATAAATAACTGTGCATAAGAGCCAGTGAATGTGTGAGTGGCTGTATGGATCATTGTGAACTTGTATCAGGGATTGTATAAGAGAGTTAATATGTGTTAGTATATGTTTGAATAAGTAAAGTTTGTATAACTGTATAGTTGAGGAAATGGAGGTGTGATTGATTCTTTGATTGACTGACTAGGTGTGTGAGTAACTCCATGGATGAGTGACAGTCTGTGAGTGTCTGTTTACACTGATTGTATCTAAGGTTATATTAGAGTCTGAAGAGGTTCATCGTATTATCACATGAATGATATCATCAGTGATGTGATCAGTAATGTCAAATGAGATGTCATCAGTGATGTCATCAGTGATGTCATTTGAGATGTCATCAGTGATGTCATTTGAGAAGTCATCAGTGATGTCATCAGTGATGTCACTGACCATGTCATGAATGATGTAATATGTGACATCATCAGCAGTGGATTGCGGGTGCGCGATATATAGTTAGTGCAACTAACTATATATGGAATTTCAATGGTTTTGTGTGAGTAAAATAAGGTTTTGTAAATGCGAATTCCTAACTATATATGGTCTATAACCTATGGTTTTTTCAGTGAATATATATATATATATATATATATATATATATATATATATATATATATATATATATATATAGAAAGATAGATATGCAAAAATAACAGTTGTTCTGCTTTCTGTCCATCAACTGTTGTTTTTGCATTTGTCACCCTGAGTGGGATGGGTATGCTCAGACGAGTCCCATGCTCTCCACACCACTGGAGTCAAGCTATCCTGGCTGAAGACGGCTGATAGCCAGAAACCGGTCCTAGGATGCTTGATTCCGGTCCAGGAAAGACATGGCTTGGCAGTTCGGGCTGGACTGTTCCCATGAGACACAGGGTGAAGGCTGATTTGCATATGGCCATGTCTGAACTGGGGTGGTGGGGAGTGAAAAAAAACGATGGATTTAGGCCCAGATCTCTGTATTGGGGTGAATGTATAACATTGTTCTTCGTTCTGTCCATCAACTGTTGTTTTTGCATATATTTGATTGATTGAAGCTTTATTTCGATATAAAACATATCATAAAAGCAATACATTACATCAATAAAAACAATTTAACAATGCACAATATAAAATATCCTACAGAATCAACAGTGGGATTAAAAGAATGCATTATTGGGCAAATTATAAAAGTCAATCCAGGCAGAGAACACATTACTGGATCAACAACTTCTTTGCAGTTCTTATTCGCCAAGCCCAGCCTAGGAATTTTGCCATACAGCAGGCAAAAAAGGGTCGGGCATCTGTACGCAATATGCGTAAGGCTTCCAAATGTGATCTGGTTCCCAAGCTCCCACATAAAGGCTTTAGCCATCTCGATCTAGGCACCGCATAAGCATAGCACTCAAACAACAGGTGGGCAACGGACTCAACCCTTGAGTCACAGAAGGGACAATATGGTACAGTTTGTAAAGGTGGTTTCCAGGTGGAAGTTAACAACCCTAAGGGGAGTACCCCCACCCTGAATTTGAAGAAAGTGATCTGTCGCCCGAGTTATGGATTAAATCCAGATAGGGTTCCCTATAGGGGAGCTCCTTAACTAAAAGAAACTGGGCAACAGATTTACAATGCTTAGGATTGCACATTCTCTCGTTGTCCACCCATGACCAATAAGCCTTCTTTAGCAATTGTTTTGACGGTGCTGATCTATTTACCCAAGCGTCTCCTAACCCAAACTCATAGAGAAGCCGCTTAACCTCCCTGAGCCAGGTTACCTTATAACAGCCCGTAAGGGACAAAAGTTCACTTAGGGCATCTGCGTAACTACACGGTTCAGGGACATTCCATATCCTGGCCCATAATAAAAGGGGACGTAGTCTTGCTTGCTCGCATATTGGGCGGGTGCCTGCATCTAGCAAGAGGGGGATTGTAGGGGTACTGTGGGGTAGCCTCATAAGATCTTTATGAAAGTTATTTTCGAGGTGGGCTAAGGTGTCAACTCTCTGAATACCCCACAGTTCTGCGCCGTACAGTGCTGCACTCACAACCCTTGCCCTGTAAATGTCTAATAGTGCCCCAATAGGTTTTATAGATGAGGCACGTTGTTCTTTGAGCAGGGCACCTGCGACCCTCTTATGAGTCAGAAACACCTTTTGGTGGTGTGCCTTCCAACTCATAGTGTCGCAGAGTCGTATGCCCAGGTAGTCAAATTCTTTGACTCTTTCGAGTGGAACAGAGTCTAGAGCAGGAGGGGCAACAGATTTCTTGGGGGGTTAAGGACAAGGAATTTGGTCTTGCCTATATTTATAGACAAGCCCTTAATATCGCAAAAGGCCTTGAAACTAGAAAGCAACTTTTGGATGCCTGCTGGTGATTTTGAGATTAGGAGGGTGTCGTCCGCAAATAGGAGCGTCGGAACTTTCCTTCCAGCCAGGGAAGGTGCATCTGATGGATGTTGAAGGAGATGCTCCACCACTCCGTTAACGTAAAGAGAGAACAGAGTGGGGGCAAGCACACACCCCTGGCGGACGCCCCTATTTACAGGGATGCAAGATGTTTTTTCCCCCTGATCACCCCATCTAATCTGAGCAAAGTTGCTTTCATGGAATTTTATAAGCAAAGCCAGCAAGTAAGGGGGTATACCTAACCCATCGAGGACATTCCACAATTGGGCTCGTGGGACCAGGTCGAAGACAGTTCGCAAGTCTATAAAGACTAGATACAAACTGCCCCCTCCCAGCACCACCACTTTCCAATATATCATTAAAAGGCGAAATGTCTGCTCGATGGTGCCTGTCCCTGTTCTAAAACCTGCTTGGAAATCTGACAGGATCTGGTTTTCTTCAGCCCACTGCAAAATCCTACCTAGTACCACTATGCCCGCAACCTTTTGAGTTGAGTCCAGCAGACTGATAGGGCGATAGTTGACTGGGTCGTCCCTACAGCCTTTCTTAAAAATAGGGACGACTTCAGCGCCCCTCCATGAGTCAGGGAGAGAACCTCCCAGCAAGGCCTCATTTAAGAGTGAAGCAATTAATCTGCTCCACAATAATGGGTAGTTCTTCAGCAAGTCACCCGGAATCCCATCAGGGCCTGCAGCCTTATTGGATACGATACACCTGATTGCCCTTTCAACTTCCTCACTGGTGAAGGGGCCGTCATTAATTGGAATGTCAACTGTGGGACTGGGCAAAGGACCCAGACTTAGATAAGGTGCCCCCAGTGGAACAGAATATAGCTTGGAGAAGTGGGCAAACCAGACGTCACCAGGGATATTACAGGTTATCTGTTGATCAAGAGGCTTGTCCCTAGCTCTCAGCAAATCCCAAAACCCCTTGGAGTCTTTCCTAGTACTTGCCTCAACTAGCTCCCACCAAAAATTGTAGTCATGAGCCTCCTTTGCCTCAGCCAGTTTTTTTGTAGAGTTTCCTCGCGATTCTAATATTAACTGGGTCCTTGTTTTTTACTGCAGAGATAAGTTCCCCCTTAGCAGCTCGACATTTGGAGGAATACCACTTGTCTCTTGCCTTAGAAACACCTTTCGGTACAACCCTCGCACTGGATTGGGGAATGGTAAACAGTTCGCTCAATGCCACTATAGTTTCTGTAAATATCGGTAAGACCTTTTTACTGGTGGGACTTAAGGCGTCAAGCCGTGGCTCCACCACTGACATGATGGTCCCGGCTTGCGCCATCCTTGCTTCGTCCGCTGCTGCTTTTGCCCACTTTAGGCGCCTGCCACAGTTTGAGGGAACAATTTCATGGGATGATTTCCACTTGTGGGCAAACTTGTCTAGGTTCCCGACCTGCCAAGGAGGAGCAAGGGTTAAGGAAAGGGGATTGTGGTCACTATCACAAGACGCTATGACCTTCATGTCTTGATGGAATGACCAAAGATTATAATTCAGCATGATGTAATCAATTCTGGAGGTGTGTCCCGTCCTGTTATACGTATGCACACCCATAGAATCCGATTTGGATCGTCCATTTGTTGGTCTCAGGTTGTGTTCCATGCAAAGAGCATTGATGTCTATCGCACTTTGCGTCCATTTGGGAATCGGGTCTAGGGTCAGGATAGGGATACCTCTCCTTGTATCCTCTTCGAAGGTGTCCAAAATGTCCTCCCTAGCCAATGGCTCAAAACAGCAGTTGAAGTCGCCTGCAAGAAGAACATAAGAATCGATGTTGCAAGCAGCTAGATCGCTGCTTAATCCTGTTGAGGTTAGGCATGATGCCCCACCCCTGGCGCACCTCAAATAAAGATTAAAGACATCTAACTTCCTTCCCCCTTGGCAGTGTATAGTTATCCTCTGGAGGTCAGGAGATTGAGTGGTCCTTTGACTTACACTTAAGCCTAGTGCAATGCTGACCCATATAAGAAGGCCGCCAGACGGGCGACCTTTGCATCCATGTTGTTGGGAAGCTGGGACAAAGTAGGTTGTAAAGCCTACTCTGTGCCTGGGTTCTAGGCACCAGGTTTCCTGTAGGAGGCAGATGTTATAGGGTTCTAAGAAAGTGTTCCATTCAGGGATTTCAAAGTTACGGGCAAGCCCTGCCACATTCCAGCTTAGAATCTTTAGTAAAGGTTCACCTGGGGTAGTCTGCTTTGGAAAATAGACAGGTGTAGGCAAATTGGTCACAGGGCCTGCCACCCCTGCAGCCGCTCTAGATAGCCTTGGTGGTGACTCAATCTGGTGGTAATTAGGAGCCATTACTACACCAGACAGCTTCCTATCTATTGGGACAGTCAGAATGGGTGACAGGGGAATCATACAGGGTGAATCCAGCCGTTCTTCCACGACTTGAAGATCTAAAATGCTTGGAGCAATCAACCCCCCATCTATAAACAAAGTATGTGGTATTCCTACTGGACTTACTGGGGGGCCAGGAACTAAAGGTTCAATCAACAAACGGGGAGATTCTACGAGCCCTAGGGCCTGTGGCGGAGGTGCTTTTCCCATTAATTGATGGACAAGTTGCCTAGGGAGTCAATCTACCTCCTCCAGGCCACCAAACTTATTTGAGGTTGGAAGGCCGTTCCAATGTGAGAGGAAATCCTTTTGGTTGTTAGGGTGACTCTTCCATGGATGGTGCTGTACCAATGACCAGTCATCCACCTGGATATGTCTGGGGCGTGGTGGATAAAAGAAGGACAGCGGCCTAGGTATGACAAAAGAGCCTTCACTAATGGGCCAAGAACAGATGTGCTGTGCCGTGTGTGGGTCCTCAAAAGTCACCACTATACAGTCCCCGGGACTGGTTTTCTTTGTGGGACCCACCCAGGGAATTCTACGTACCATCAGGACTCTGCTTCTCCGGCCATTGGGGATTGGTCTATTCAGATTAAGCCAATGCATTATCTTATTCTTCAGAGACCAGTGGTTCTCGTGTTGACCGTTACCAATCTGGGGGACGCCCGTCAACACAACCACGTAATCATTGGCCTCTGGAGGAAGATCAATATAGCCCCCTCTAAAGTTATTCTTAACAGGAGGGCTGTTAGACGGACCGGGAGGGTCGGCCGAGGACAAGAGGAGAGGTCTCCGGGGAGAGCCGTCTCCAGCGATCGTACAGACGAGCCAGGTCGGGAAGGTCCTGGGGCTGGCCGAGCCCTTCGGGAGTTTGCTCTGGGGGGTCGGTATGGTCGGTGTCCTCTACTGGAGCGATCGGGGGAGGAGGTGCTGGCCATTCGGGTTCTTCTGGTCGGGGGATGGTACGGGCGGCCATGGACCGGGTGGTTACGCATGCCCAGTCCGGGAGGCCTAACATCCCCAGGTGCTCTCTTCTTTCTACGGCGGCCCACGGGGAACTCTCAAGATCATTCCCCAGGAGACAGTCCACGGGGGCATCATCTCGGACCGTCACCTTCAACATGCCGGAGACTCCTCCCCATTCGAAGGGGACGCAGGCCATCCGACATAGGCTATCCGAATTGTCGGCCGAACGGACGGGGCAGAGAATGTTCGGCAGGATCTGTTCTGGGGTCACCAGGTGACAGCGGACGGCCGTCACACTGGCCCCTGTGTCACGTAGGGCTTCGGCCCTGCGCCCATTAATGTTCACCCACTGACTATATTTTCTGGTGTTGGCGGGTAGGGGAGCCCGCGGGACCATGTCTCTTCCCCCTAGGCACGCTAGAACCATGGCGGCCGGTTCCCATTCTTGTGGTTCTTGTTCGCATTCTTCCTGTTCTTCGGAGATTTGCTCTCCCCCCAGGGCGGCGGCAGCTACCTGGCGGGGTCTCGGAGTTTGGTTCTGTGGACAGTTCGGGTCATTGGCGTAGTGGCCTACTCGCTGGCATCGGTGACACGTGACATTGGCTCGGAACCCCGGGCGCACCGGGGGGTTGCCCCGGTTGGCCGGGGGCGGGGTGCTGGCAGCGGGAGCGGCCGGGACGGTGTCTCTTCCTCGTCCCTGGCCTCCTCCTCCTCCTCGGGGACGGTGCTGACCTTGGTTGTTCCGGTTCTGTTCGTGCGGCCCACTCCGGCCTACTCGAGTGCTTTCCCACCGGTCAGCCTCGGCAGCGAGCTGCCGTGGGTCAGTCAATTTACTGTCGAGGAGGTGCTGCCTGAGCTCGACGAAGCAGTTGTTAGAGAGGTGCTCCCACACCATGAGATAAAAAAGTTGCTCGTAGGTCGTTACATGGCTCCCCTTGATCCAACCCTCGAAGGCTCGGCTGAAATAGTTTACATATTCCACCCAAGTTGTACCCGGGATCCGGGTGTAGTCTCGGAACCTCTGGCGGTACATTTCGGGTGTGAGCCCATATCGGGTGAGGAAGGCAGCCTTCATGTGGTCATAGGAGGTCATCAGATGGTCTGGGAGCTGTAACAGGGCATCGCGGCCTTCATTGACGAACCTCCCCCATAGACCGGCTCCCCAGTCACTTCGATCGATCCGGTGGGAGGTCATGGCGATCTCGTAGGCCTTGAACCACTGTTGTATGTCGTCATCTCGGAAATACTCTCGAACGACATCCTTGGGGATGTGTACTTTCTTTTCTGTTGCTCCTGGGGTGCGCGGTTGCTCGGGCACCCCCAGTTCTTTGTTCTGCTTCCGTAGGTCTATTTCTGCTAGTTTGCGCTCGTGTTCGTACGCTAATCTCTTTTCTTCGAGCTCTCTCTGCCTCTGTTTTTCTTCCCGTTCTTCTCGGAGCCGCAGATGTTCTAGGTTCAGTTTTTGTTCGGCTAATTTGAGTTCACCGTCCATTTTGAGCCGGGCCATTTCTAACTCATGCAGTCTGTTTTTTTCTCTTTCTTGGATCTCTTCCTGCGAGAGACCCGTTCTTCGCTCCTCGGGAGCCGTGGTGTTCCTCTCTGATGCTGCAATGTTTTGGTCCGGGGGTCTGACGGCCCCGGTTTCTGCCCACGACTCAATGGCGTGCTTGAAATCGTCTTTAGTACTCAGACCGGTGGTAGCAATGCCTAGTTCAATGCAGAATTGTTTCAATTCACGATGGCTGTACTCTTCCAATTTCTCCATCTGGAATTTCTCGGTGGATCCGCTCTCTTTGGTTGTCATTGTGGTTTTGTTGTGGGGTGAGCTACTCTCTGTACGATTACGCGTTGATTCGGATCGCGCCGCTGGCCACCAATGTTAGACGGACCGGGAGGGTCGGCCGAGGACAAGAGGAGAGGTCTCCGGGGAGAGCCGTCTCCAGCGATCGTACAGACGAGTAACTTCCCCCCCACAGAAGGACACCACACAAAGATAAGGTTTACGTTCTTTATAAGCAATCTTTAGGTACGATAGGATGGTACAAGGAGGTCTGGACTCAGGGGTCCCCTCGATTCTAGTCTCTTGGATGGGAAGGGGGTAGCGGGACAGTCTTGTTACCAATCTGGCAGATGTGATGATATGATGGATAGCTCACAATCCTCGAGCTCGGCGTTCTAGATGTACGGGCCGCGGCGGCGCCGGCAGGTCCCGAGATGATCGTAGGTAGCGACGGTCCGCGGCGGCGCCAGCAGGTCCCGGTGAAGGTGGTAGTACAACGGTCCGCGGCAGCGCCAGCAGGTCCCGACGAGGATGAGGGATTCAGAAGGTTGCGGCAGCGCCAGCAGGCAAGACGATAGTTCGCAAGGCAGGGCTACGGCAGCGCCAGTAGTCCGTCAAGGATGAGTTCTTCACGGTGTCTCTCGACTCCAGGATACAACTGCCTTCCTGCTCTGGAGCTACCCCAGTTATAGGTCTGGCGCCCTTTGATGTCCGGACCCTCACACTTGGAGGTCGGGAGGTCCGGGATGAGGGAGTCCAGACACCCAGCAGGGGGGTGGAGCCAGCGCCCGGGGGAGCTGGGGGGCGATCGGCACCTGGCGGGGGAGAGCCATCGACACTTCTTTCTCCCATTGACCTGCCAAGTGGTCCGTTCAACTCCTGGGTGGATGGTGATGCCGGGATGTCGGGGCCTGGCCAGGCCCAGGGTTAGGGTCGAGCTGAGGCCACGCGGCCTCGTGGTGCAGGGTCCAAGATGGCGGCCGGGCCGGGCGAGGGAGCCGGCAGTGGTTCGGCCCCATGATACAGAGATGTCCGGGGGCAGGAGTCCTGTATGAGACGGGGTGCGGGGTTGCTTCTGTGGGTAACACCTGGAGGGGCGGGGCTCGGGCCCTGTCATGCGGGGAGGGAGCAAGCCCTTCATGTGGCCTGTCCAACAAGGGCCCTGAGTAGGCTGATAAGCCACTTCACTGGGAGGGGGTCTAAGCGGGATTCCGGCATTAGGATTTACTGATTGGTGTGGAAAAGCACGTTTAGGAGCCTTAGGTTTAGTGACAGCGGAAGTTTGATCCACAGCCACGGTCCTCGGTTTGGGAACCGGCCGTACAGAGGCTGGTACGGGGGGGGGGGGAGGTTGCTGGACTTGTGATGTAGGGACTAATGGTGTTGGATCAGCTACAGGGAGACCCTGATTTTCAAGACTTCTCAGGCTGAGAGTGGCCAGAGCAATAATGCTCTTTTCCATCTCGAGCAAGTTGTTTTCAATGCGTGAGAGTCTGAGGTCAAGGGGGGAAAGAAGTTTTTTAAGAGTTTCCCAAACTAAACCTATAAAATCCCCTTCATTCTTTCCCAACCCCTCTACCTGTAAGCCCTCATCCTCTAGAGTGGTGGTGGATGAAGCAGTGGCTGTCCCTCTCCCCCTCCCTCCCTTAGTGGCTGTTTACTAGGAGTACGCTCTCCTTTTGCGTTAGGTACCGGAACACTAGTCAATTTCAGATGTTGTGCTACCGCAATTTTTGCCTTCTTGCGAGAGTAGGCAGAGCGGGAATTGCGTTTTCTTTTAGGTTGTTTGCCACTAGTCGAGTTAGAAAATGCCGGGGTGGGGGGGTTAGAACTAGCATCCTGCTTGGGAGAAACAGCTGGTAGGTTCGCTTCGTCTGTCTTGGATAGTTGCTCTAAGGGCGGGGAAAGGAGGGAGGGAATCGGGGTCTGGTGAACATCAACCTGCGTGACTACACAATGGGGAATGGCAGGACGCTCCGGGGTAACCGCAGTGGCTATGTGGCCTAGGGAGGATTTTTTAGAAATTGCAATGACCTGGGACAATCTTCTAGCAGCTACCAATTCCAGGGAGACCCGAGTTTGGAGTTTAGAAATTTCTTGGTCTATAGCTAGATTGGTACGGGTAATGAAGTCATCCATGGGGCCATTGATTGGTGGGCCACCCTTGGCAGCCTTACTCCGAGTTAACCTGGTACACATAACTTTAGTACATGAGGGCAATCGCCTATCTATCAGTGAAAATGGGATGATAAGATGGGTTTACCTATTTAGACTCAGTAGAGGGTAATCAAGAAAAAATGGCGAAAGCGGGTGGGCCAGTCCAGTCCGCTCAGTCCTCGAACGGCCTCAAACGGCCCGCTCTTAGCCCGGTCTTTGCCCCGGGCTGCGTCCCGCGCTGCGGGAGACCAAACACTGTTTATAGTAGTTGGAAAGGGCGGGGGCGGAGCTACAGGGAGAGCGGACCGGAAGGTGGGCTCGGTCTCGCAGGGACACCTGGGTCAGGTAGTCCCTGCACGCTCGCAGCCCTGTAGCGTTGCTGTTTCCCTTGGTCCCACCAGGCGTGCCCCCACAGGAAGCAGGCAGAGACAGCACAGGTCCCACGACGAAGCGGCACCTGCGGAGCGGGTGCGGCGAGCCTCAAAGTGCTTGTGCAGGTAAGCGCAATCCAGCAGTGCGCTTGGCTTTGGCAGCGATTCGAGAGTGTCCCAAGGGTCCAGGCCTTGACCAGCTGTTTTTACAGCGTTCTGATGGGCGGGGGGCGGGGCTACAGGGAGAGTGGACCGGAAGGTGGGCTCGGTCTCGCAGGGACACCTGGGTCAGGTAGTCCCTGCACGCTCGCAGCCCTGTAGCGTTGCTGTTTCCCTTGGTCCCACCAGGCGTGCCCCCACAGGAAGCAGGCAGAGACAGCACAGGTCCCACGACGAAGCGGCACCCGCGGAGCGGGTGCGGCGAGCCTCAAAGTGCTTGTGCAGGTAAGCGCAATCCAGCAGTGCGCTTGGCTTTGGCAGCGATTCGAGAGTGTCCCAAGGGTCCAGGCCTTGACCAGCTGTTTTTACAGCGTTCTGATGGGCGGGGGGCAGAGCTACAGGGAGAGCGGACCGGAAGGTGGGCTCGGTCTCGCAGGGACACCTGGGTCAGGTAGTCCCTGCACGCTCGCAGCCCTGTAGCGTTGCTGTTTCCCTTGGTCCCACCAGGCGTGCCCCCACAGGAAGCAGGCAGAGACAGCACAGGTCCCACGACGAAGCGGCACCCACGGAGCGGGTGCGGCGAGCCTCACAGTGCTTGTGCAAGTGCTTGTGCAGGTAAGCGCAATCCAGCAGTGCGCTTGGCTTTGGCAGCGATTCGAGAGTGTATATATATATATATATATATGTTTCTTACTACTATTTTATGTACCGTGGGACTCCCACTTCGACGACGGGGAATTATTCAAGCATTTGAATCTATGAAAGACACCCTAATACTGGAGAAATGCAAGATCACCCTGTGTACCGCAAACTTGTGGTGGGTAACAACCACACCAGTGCTTTTCGGTGCATTATCGTCTAGCTTATATTCAATTCAGCTTTAGGTTTGATCATCTATTTTCCTGGCAATATGCTCGTTTCAGCACTGCAATCAGCATTTGGAGGATGGTAAATTTCTTACAATCGTGAACATTTACATAGTAATGTCAAGCATATCTTTCATTTCCAGAAAGACATGGGGTTTTGGACATTGGGTTCAAGAAGGGTCTCAGACTCTGAATATTTAAACTATTCTTGTTCCTACATTACTACCTCTATTACATTATTGTTATTACGTACTCTTGCTGTTTCATCAGCATGAAATCTGTGAAACCTCCACCATCATTTCTTCAGTCAGACGGAACAAGAGCAGTTCTATTAATTTGTACAAGAAGATTGATATTAGAATGTGCGATAATATCCATTTGAATTCCATGGAAGAACTTGTTTGGAAATTGATCATTTAAAATATTCTACTGGTGTACCTCTGAGTATAGTACATAAGAACTAAAAGGAATATTTCTTGAAAAATATCTTAAGTGGAACTTTTGATTGCAACTGGTTGCAAAAGTGTAGATGGGGAATGTTAAAGTCTGGGCCGAAGAAGATGAGAACTGAGAGGCTCACTCACTTAGATACTTGGAACTATTGGCCTGTCTAATACAAGTAAATAGTACGAACCGTTGAATTATGCTAAGATCCAATGGGGAGGGCAGGGCAGGGTCACCACCCAATTCCTGTGTGAACGTGGCATGCGGTAAGGCTGTGCCGTGGCCCCAACATTATTCTCATTGTATATTAATGGAATAGTAGATAGTTTGCTCCCAGTAAACACAGACGCCCCTTCTCTAGCTGGTTTAAAAATCCCGATTTTAATGTTTGCGGATGACACATTAATTTTATCTAAAACCCCTAGTGGCCTCCAGCATGCTTTAGTAATTTTTGAAGACTTTTGTGCTCTTCGAAGCCTGGAAGTTAATGTGGCAAAAACAACATTTATGACTTAATCCGCATCGAAGTTTTAAAGGGAAAGTTTTTATGAATGGTCAACCACTCGAAATGGTCAAAGCGTTTACTTATTTGGGCATCCACATAGAAAAGGATCTTAAGTGGGAACACCACATAGACATAGCTGCTCTGAAACATCGGCAATATGCAGGAGCTTTAAGCTTGGAGCACAAAAGGTCTCTAACAAGACCAATTAAGTATGTTCTCCAGGTTTACGAATCAAAAGCGGTTAGCTCCGCATTCTATGGTGCGGAACTATGGGGGTATGAGAAAGTTGCCCCGTTAAGCCTTTCTGAAAATAAGTTCCTTCGTAGCATTACTAGTCTCCCACAGAGCACCCCCTTAATGCCACTTAGATAGGATTTGGGTAGGAAAGCCATAGTAGAGGTCGCCAAGCTGCACCCTATTTTATGCTGGTGCAGGCTGTGGATGACGCCCGAACTTTCACCATATTCTGCTGGGCTTCTTGATGTTATAAACTCTGATGGCTTCCATAAAATCAGTTGGCTAAGGGATGTTAGGAATAGTTTGGTTGCTCTGGGTATGCAAATGTTGTGGGAAGACCCAGTAGGAGCCTCATTTCCATCTAAAAACATTTTAAAGGAGAAATACTGGGACCATATTGCTTATAAAGTCTGGAGCACCACTGATTCATCCACCATGGCAGGGATTTTTCTAGAGACAAAATTTATCCCCAGTCTTGAACCGTATTGGGATGATATTACCAAGCCTAGGGATAGGAAGCTTTATTTTCAGATTAGGGCAGGTTCGCTACCCCTGAAGTCACTGGCTTCTAGGTGGACTGATGTAAGCAATAACTACCCTGCATGTGGGAGACACAAGGAAACCGTTGCCCACCTCCTTTTTGTCTGCCCTGTATATGCTATCCCCAGGCGAGTTTGGCTTACCCCAATGTGCAAATTACTGGGTACAAATAGAAGTGCTGAAGCAGAAAGATTCTTACGCACCAGTACTTTGACATTTATTTCAAGCGTTAGCCAAATACCTAGGGTGGGTGTGGGTGTTAAGGCAGAATTCAAATTTTAACTTTTGTACCCGAACCATGAAGTATGATTGACCAGTCACAAATTGTTTTTACCCGAGTCTATCATAATTGAAAATTAGTTTTAATCAATTGTTATTTTGAAAATGAGTTTTAAATTGTTAATAGCTGAAATGAATTTCTATTTTCTTCCATTAGTTCAGATTGTATATTTCTAAAATTGAAGTCTTTTAGATACGTACATTTTACTCAACTTATTCCTAAATCCTGTATGCATCGTCTTCTGCTTTTATGAGTGATCTCAAATAAAGCTATTTTGAACTGAACTGACCCATTGAATTGAATCTTGAGGTGATCATTTTGTGGTAAAGATGGACTGAATGCATAAGTGCCTTTTAACATGTCGGACTAAGTTAAGTCTTCAGTTCCCTCATTAACAAAGAATTAGAAGTTCATGGCAGAAGCAAACTATGATAATGATCCAAAATAGACAGGCCAGATCGTCCATAGTGTTTCTATGTAACACAAATTGCTGGGTATTTTATCTTTTTATATCTCCAAATGAAAAGCTTATAACCCATGTATAAATCTCTTTGTTCTTTTGCAATAATAGTAATGAAAGTGCATTGAGAAAATACAAAAATACAAAAATTCAAGCACAGTTCACATTTTTAGGTCATCTGTATAACAACAGAACAGCAGTTTTAACCTTAACCAACATTTAAAATTGTCATATTACAATAGTAATAAACCCCTGCCTGGTCCCTTCCTCAGCCTACAATGCACACAAAGCAGTGAGTAATATTTTTAAGACCTATTTTAAACACCAAGAAAATATTGTTTTTATAATAGTAGCTTTGTTTTTTTTAGTATTATTCTTGTATTACCTGGTCTTTTAATAAATGAGATAAGGAGGAAGCGATAAAAGGTGACCACAGCAGGAAAAACGTAGTCACTTTGCTAGCCTAGAGACATTTAGGTGCAACAGAATGTATGACTCTCCTTGCAGCTACCAGAATAGTTTGCTTGAAAATCTGGTTAAACGAATGGGAGTTGTGACTGTGAAATAACTACTCACCTCTAAAAATCAGACTTGCACGCTGTAAATATCATCATGACATAATCATGGATCTTTAGATAGAAGTTCATGGCATTCTTGCAAACCACACTTTATGAACTTGTCAAAGGTAGGTAATTGTAAAGGCAACTGGGAAGAGACATTCTGAGTATATGAGATATTACTGTGCTCGTTAGGTATAAAGAACTTAGAACAAGTCTATTACCCGAGGTGTTCGAACTTGGTGGGAAGCTAACCAAGCTATGAATAATTTAATATGTTATGTATTTTTCATATATATGTACATGAAGTGATATTAAATCAGTGCTTTAAACTTTAATGTAATGGATTACTGTTTGTGATATGCATATTACTAAAGTAGGTTTGTACCCAATATTGTTTTGAGTTTAAACTGGCAAAAGTTTTCAAATATTAAAAATTGATAGACTATTGTTAATTATCAAGAAACTCAGAAATCTAGGCAGTTGATCGTACCTTATGATCTGTAAAGACTTTCAATTTTTTCTATATTATCAGAACGGCGATGCATATTCCAGGGAAAACTGTAGCTCTCATATTTTCCTCCTGTATATCTACTTTTACACATTTATTCCTATGAATTTTCTCCACATGGAGATTCTTTTCATCCTAGATTTTACCTGTGAAAATTAGAATATTTAGGGCACTTTCCTGCTCCCATGGTAATGCTCATATCTGCTGTCAGTACAAGTAAGTTAAGAAGTGCACTGAGTGCAGCTCTTTTAACTCTGATAAATTATTTCAACGCTTAACCCCTCCGCCGCGGCGCAAATTTTGCCGCGCGCTGGGGGGTGAGCTCTGCGGTGCTCATGACGGAACCACGCCGTCATGAGTCGCGGGCGGCGTGTGCTCATGACAGCATGGTTCCGTCATGACCCGCCCGTTCATTAATTCGCCCACACTTGCGGGGAATTAATGCCGCGCGGGAGGAGCGGCAGCCGCATGACGGAACCACGCTGTCATGAGCACACGTAGCCCGTGGCTCATGATGGCGTGGTTCTGTCATGAGCACGCAAGGGGCTAAGGTAGATGCTTATGCAGACTGCTCTTAAATAATATCCAATAAACAATATGCCAAGAACTTTGAAGCTTATTTGATACCATTTGCCAACTTATATCAGCTACAACACTGCAGCTCAGCTCTAAAAACAATGATTATGAGTCTAGGTGGTCCACCCATAATTTGAATGTTGGCATGATGGCCCACTTCATTTGGTACTACACCAGCTAACGAACCTAAGCATACCGTTTGATGCAACTATCATTCTCACCTCAGGTGAATAAAGTATCTGGTACATGCTTTGAAATACTGCGAACACTTGGGAAAATTCGTCCCTTGCTCCAGCAGGAAGGCAAATGTTTAGTTAGTCCAGCCACCATTGTTTATTTACATTGGTTTGCCAAACCGCTCTTTATCTAGAATTACAAGAAATATTTAATAAGCAGAAAGCACAGCTTGTGACAGACCATTTGGCTTTGATTCAAGAAATGTGATTGTCTTCGCTCGTTTGACCATATTTCACTGGCTGATTGCCTTCAAGTTCATTTGTATGTTGCATTAAGCTATTCACTATCAACACCCGAAATACCTGTGTAATAAATGTATTCTTTATATTTCTCCCCTATAGCCTGATGCCCAGGACATCTTGTTTGGGGCCAAGGGCACTAAGTTTTCATGTGCATTTTGTCCTTGGTACAAGTAGGCCCAACCCCCTGCAGCACAAACCTTTTTGCTGCCGGTTTCTAGCACTACATTGTGGATTAGGGAAAGAATGTCTGCAGTTAAGGTAATATTTTTGTCCATGTGTTAATGCTATTCAAACTTGTATTTATGGTTCATTAATTGAAAGCCTTTATTATTAGGGTAAGCGCTCTAAGTAAATGTTATAAGCTCTGACTGCACCACTGAGAGTAGTTCCAGTATAAAAATGTGTACACACGTTTTCAAAGCTCAGCAATATGAGGCTATGTATAATGCTCCCAGAATGTTCTCTGATTTTATGCAAATATTTGCAGCATCTTGATGTTTCTTTGCTTTCAAAATAAAATGGTCATAAAAAAATGAAAGCGGGAAAAAAACATTTTGCTAAAGTACTGTAAAATTTCAGGTACTATTTCTTTGCAGCATCATTTAGTAACATTTGTTGATGCATGCTACTATTTCCCAAAATATTAATTAAGGAAAATCAGTATAACCAGTTTCAATAAGATTGAGAAACAAAAATATACAAGCATTGGCAAAGCCAGTAGGTCTAACATTGGTGGTCAGCCTTTTAGTTTTGTAAATGTGTGAATTTATTTGGCATTGTTTTTGTAAAACCTTATTAGTGTGGGAGCCGCCGGGCCCTGACCATTATCACAAACATTGGCAAAAGCAAAAATAGTATTTGGTCTCAAAAAGCACACACTGCCACAGTAATTAATGGCACTGAACAAAACTACTTTGTGCGTATGCTCCTTGTGAAAGAGCAGAATAGTGTCACTCACAGTGAAGCCAGCCGATACAGACAGTATTTTATTAAACGCAAAAGGTCATGGTCAACGCCAGACCAAATTAGAGGCCCAATTATTAAAGGACAGTCTCAAAAGTACACCCATAGTATACAGCTTTCGTGAATTCACAAGAATTTACAGAAGTAGGACAAGAAATAGTATTCCTAGAAAATATTTGTGAACTGCTTTTTAGCATGAGCAAATATGCATGTGTAGGTTTGCTCATGCGAAAATCTGAGTGTTTGCAAGTTCACTTTCCCGCCAACCACTTTTTCCCAACTCTGGAAGAAGGTTTAAGTCTGCCATTGTTTAGAGTAAATTTCCAAATGTTCTCAGTATGGGAAAAGATTCAAGAAGAGTTGTTGAATACCCTTAAAACATGCAAATTAGTAGGTCTGCACAGGCTCAAAAAGGAATTCTAACCCTGGAACTATTGCTTACCATTACCTTCAGCCCCAGCATGTCGATCTGCAGAAATGTAGCAACATAATGGGATTGCATAATCAGGGAGGCTATACCAGAGCTCTTATATCAATCAATCAATTAGGGAATTGTGAAGCACCCTACTCACTCGTGAAGTTCACAAGACCCTGGGAGGGTGAGGGTAAGCAGCTCTGGTCAGTCGAAGAGTCCGGTCTTTGGGGTCTTCCTGAAGATGTGCAGAGAGGGGGCGCATCTGATGTCAACCGGGAGGTTGTTCCAGGTTTTGGCCGCGATGTAGGAGAAGGCTCTTCCAGCCGTTCTGGCTCTGCAAATGCGCGGGGTTTCGGCGAGGGTGAGGTCGGCGGATCGGAGGTTCTTTTGGGTACGTGGAAGGATATTCTTTTGTTGCGTTATTGGGATCCGGTGTTGTGGAGGCATTTGTAAGCGTGGGTGAGCATATAATGAGATTGGTGCCATGTAGTGCAGCCACAAATTATGGCAGCAAAGGGACTGTTACAGCACAAGTAGATTTATGAAGCATCCTGCCCCATCGACAAGTAGATGTTTTATTAAATCCCACACACCGGGCAGGGCATACGTTAATTTTTTTCTGGAATTATTTTCATCTTACTCTGTGCAGTACCCTTGACATTCAAATTCGAAAAAAACACTCTTCTTGGCGTCATCTGCTCACTCTTTGATACGAATCTCAGCGTCTGGACATTTACTGTTCACTAGTAAGTTTAATTTTCATTCATTCAGCGTGGGAAAAGGAATGACTTATGGCTTTTCACCACTTGACAGTGTCTCCTCACTCTCAAGGGGACACACATATTTCAGTCACCCAACCTCCACTTATGACCGCTGAAAATGTGGCCACCTGTGGAATCTTCTGTGCCACTATAAAACATTCTAGTGATAGAATACTGGGATTTATGGGAGTAAATGTGACTTTTTGCAGCATCCAAGTGTCACGTTCGTGTGTAAAACAGTTTAAGAATCAACTCTGCAACTATCAAGGTGTTTTTTTTTTAATCAAAATTTGTATTTTCGCATTTCTTCTGACAGTGTGACATATGATTTTATTATTTGCTTTGTTTTCCAAAGCAACGCTGACCTTTAAAATTCACTCAATCATACGTGGGACATGCCCTTTTTAAGACTCACAGGAATCTCAACACAGGCGATAAGAGGATCTGTTCTGTCCTTGCATGCATTTTAGAGTACGTATTGCTTTGCAACACTGTGTTCTTGGCTAATAGGGCATGCTACTATTTATATTGGTGGTCATATCTTTTATAAACGAATTTGTTTGCCAATTTGTTGGGTAGGATCTTTTGTTAATTATATTAATCTTGGAGTGGACTATTGTTTTCTGGTGTTCTTATATACCTGCATAGAGTGACAAGATCACAAAAGGGTTTACCAGTTGTTTTATGTGGTCTGTGATTTTAAAACTGCATCTTGGAGCCTTTAAAAAAATATGATTATTTTCCTTAACTGACCACGTCATCTTTTACTCCCAGGAGCCATCTTAGTAGTATTCCTGAACAGTGCACTAGCCACTGATTATTCCCAAGTGCCAACAGGCCTACCAAGTAAAAAAAAAGTTACAAGGCAGTTTCTTCTACGAAAACTATGCTCTTGACTGAAGGGGTACGCTACTACTTATATTGGTTACCAAATCGTTACCCGATTAATTGGTTAGCCGATTTGTTGGATAGAATAATTTCTGGAGCGGACTGTTGTTTTCTGGTGGATAAAGCGAGGAATCACAAAACAGTTTGCTGATTGTTTTTATGTTGTATGTGTTCTATGATTTCAATGCTTCATCTTTGAGTCTTTTAACTATTTTTAAGTGTACTGCTTTAATTACTGCGTCTTCTGTTTTTCAAGGGTGCCATCTTAGAAGTATTCCAGGTGGCCAGTTTAGGCACAGATTCTCCCATGTGCCAACCGACCCACCAGGATAACAATAAGGCAGTGGTGCAGACATGCAGCAGATGCATTCAGTGGGCGCGCCAAAGGCATACCCACCTGTGCCAGGTCAAACCCGAATGCTGTGCTGCCCCTTTTATGCCTCGCTCCTATGCTGAAGCACTGGCCTCAGCCTGTTGTAATTGATCCTCCATAACCACCAAATCAGTTAACCCCTGTGAAAGCTACCACAGACATTTTCATAGTCCAAATGCTATGCAGTTCTAGCCATTTATGACAACTTTAGAAACACACTAATAGATGCAAATGCATATGTTCCTCCTATAAAATGAGATCCTAACAATACTGTTTCTGGAACAACTGACTTAACTGCAGATCACCAAATCTCTAACATCTAGGGGATTTTATGTAGTGTCTGCTCCACAGTTGCACATAGACCTGAAATTCACAACATCTATGAGATACATAATATTGGTGTACTTTTCTTTCACTTCAACCTGGCAAACCAGACACAGCAAAGCTATTCTGGATGAGCTAATTCCCATATAACCTAGTCTGCACTCACCACCCTGGCAAACAAGGTGTTGGAGTTGCTGTCATTCTCTGCAAGACCTTTCAATCAATCAATCAATCAATCAATCAATCAGTCGGTTAGTATTTAATAAAATGCGGCTACTCACTCGTAGGGTGAGTAGCCGTATCCAGGCACTGAAGTCTTGCTGGTCTCAGATGAAACGCCAGGTCTTGATCCCCTTTCTGATGGTCATGTTTGAAGGTGACGGGGAATGTCCTTTCAGGCTTTGCGGCAAGGTAGGAGAAGGAATGGCCTCCACTGGAGCTTCTACATATGCAAGGGGTGTGTGAGAGGGGGGCAAGGGAGGAGAACCTCAGGTGTCGTGATGGTTGGTGGAAGTTCAGGCATTGGTTGATGTATGGTAGTCCTTGAATGTGGAGAGCTTTTTAGGCGTGTCAGTATCTTGAATTGACATCTTTTCTGGACAAGGAGCCAGTGGAGGTTCCTGAGGTGGGCGGTGATGTGGGCCCGCTTGGGGAGGTCGAGGATGAGTCTGGCCGCTGAGTTCTGTATCGTCTGGAGTCTTCTCAGGAGTTGGAGGTGGATTCCACCATGGAGTGCATTTCCGTGGTCCAGACGGCTGGTGACAAGGGCTTGCTTGACGAATTTCCTGGTGCTGATAGGGATCCTACTGAAGATCTTTCAAAGCATGCAGAGGGTGTAGAAGGAGGTGGACAAGATGGCGTTGATCTGGCGGTTCATGGTGAGTTTGCTGTCCAGGAAGTTGCAAGATTGCAGGCGTGGTCTGTCGGTGTGGGTCCCATGGGGAGGAGTTCCTAAAAATCAGCACTTCCATCTTGTTCATGTTGAGCTTCAGGCAATTGGAAGTTGGTTCTAGTGGTGGAGGTCTCTTCCATGAACTAGAGGATGAGCTGGTTGTCGTCTGCATAGGAGATGATGTAAAGACCATGGGTTCTGACAATGTTTGCCAGGGGTTTCATGTAGGTGTTGAACAGGGTTGGGCTGAGGGAGGAACCTTGAGGGAGGCCACAGATGATGCTCTTGGGCTCCAAGGTGAAGGGTGGTAGCCGGATTTTCTGGGTGTGTTCTTGAGGAAGGATGCAATCCATTTGAGGGTGTCTCCCGATGTGGTGGAGCCTCTTGGTGAAGGTGTGGTGGGATACTATATCGAATGAGAGGTCGAAGAGGAGCAAGACAGCTGTTTTTCCCCTCCTGGTCGAGGAGGGTTCTGATGTTGATGGTGGTGGCGATCAAGGCATTCTAAGGGCTGTAGTTGGCGCAGAAGCCATACACCAGGTTTTTTTCTCTCCAGGTGTTTGTGAGCTGGTGGTTAATGCCCTTCTCTGGGACCTTGGTGGGAAAAAGGAGCAGGGAGATGGGGCAGCAGTTCTTGAGATTACTGGAGTCGGCGGAGGGTTCCTTGTGGAGGTCCTGACTTTTGTGTTCCATCCGTTGGGGAAGTCGGCCGTGGTGATGGATTCGGTGAGGATGGAGGTGAGTGCTACACCGATTTCTTTGCTTCAGAGGTCGAAGACGTGGTGTGGGCAACAGTCCTTGGGTGCTCCAGTGTGATGGAGTTCATAATAGCTGTGGTGGTCTGTGTGGTGAGCCGTTCTCTTGCGGTGAGCGGGTGGATGGCACGATGGTGTGAGGTTACTGTAGATGATGGACATCTTGTTGTGGAAGTAGATCGCCAGTATGTCACAGAGTTCCTTGGAAGGGGGGGATTTAGTTCTCGATGGCTGAGAGGCAGGAGAACTCTGACGATGCTGAAAAGTTCCTTGCTGTGGTGCGGCTTGCTTCGATGCGGTCTGCTATTGTGTGTCTTTTCGTGTCCTTGAGGCGTTGGTGGTATATGTTGAGGGCTGCTTTGAAGGTGGTTCGGTCTGTGGGGTCTCTGCTGGTGTGACACTTTCTTTCTAGTGGTTTGAAGTTCCATTTAAGGGTCCTGAGTTCTGGTGTGTAGCAGCTGGCTTGCTTGGTGGCTCTGCTGGTCTCGGCTGGCTTAATGGGCTGACTCTCTCGGCGCAGTTGATGATCCAGACTGAGAAGTTCTGGATGGCTAGCTTCATGTTGGTTGCGGCTTTGGATTGAGTGGTTTTGAGGGAGTCAACCAACTGGGTCTCAGTCACTTTGTTGCATCTTCAGTGGGCGGAGCAGGGGGCTTTGGTGTAGGTGCCCAGGAATCGTGTGATGGTGGTCGGTCCAGGCGAGTTTGGTGACATAACTGTACTTGACTCTGTCAGTGAAGATTGGGTCCAGTGTCTGTCCTGCGCTGTGCAGGGTTGATGACCAGCTCGGTGAGGCAGATTTTGCTCATGCTTTCCAGGAGGTTGGTTGAGTTGGCATGTTTGGAGTTGGTGAGGTAGAAGTTGAGGTTACCAATGTAGATGTAGTGTTTGTAGTTGATTGCTAGGGGGCAATGAATTTGGTGATGGCGTCACAGAAGCTGGTTTGTGGTCCGGGGAGGTCTGTAAGCGAGGGTGCCTTTGGTGGTCATTCTTCCTTGTTTGGATCTGTAAATTGAGGTGTTTTATGATGGGTGTGATGTCGCCTTTGGTGGTGGTGCAACAGAGTGTCTCTTTGTGGATGATCGTGATGCCTCCTCCAACTTTATTGGTGAAGTCCCGGTGTATAATCTTGTAGCTGTTGGGCACTGTGGTGGCGATGTCGGGGTAGAGGAGGGGCAGAGCCAGGCCTCTGTGATGAAGATCACATTGGGGGTGAGAGTATCCCAGATTTTGATGGCGTGTTTGCAGAGGGATCAGACCTTGAGCAGGATGATCAACAAGGTGGGTGTGGCAAAGGTTTCTGTACGGGTGGGAGGTCCAGAGTTGCAGGTGAAGTGACATTAGTGGCGGGTGAAAGGTCCTACTGCTTGATTGAGGAGATGCAATGCAGCTGTTGCCGCATCTGGGGTCCAGGGCCAAGAGCTCTGCCACAGCATATGAGTGGATAGCAGGAGGGCCAAGGTTCCTGGAGCTTGGTGCGGTCCATACGCGCACTGCGCACATCCCCACTGCAGCCTCCATTAAGTAGGTCCTGGGTGGAGGGAGGGCACTGGGTGTCAGGGAGTGGAATGTTAGAAGCAGAGGGAAATCGGGCAGCTAGGTGGGTAAAAACAAATAACAAAACACTAATGATTGGTATGCGGGCTAACTAAACAGGAAACAAAGGGCTAACTCAGCAGAGGAACAAGCAAAACATTCTGCTTGCAACAGGATAATACAGCAGTTCCAGCAGCAATGAGGGGCAGCAGGTGGTGGGAAGAGGGAACCGAGCGGTACACAGTTACAGCATTGGGAGAACTTCTCAACTGTAGAAAGTGGGAGCTGTCACAAGGACCTGCTCCCTTGATTGCGTTTAAGGAAACTTTATTCACTGGACAGTCTCACCTATGGCAATCTTGCATTATATATTACTTCTAGTCATTCTTCTGCACTATTTATTCTAGTATAATGATCTTCTCCAGCGACAGCAGATTCACTATCTGAGTTTTTAGAACTAATTTTCTAAGAAACACTAGAGACTTTTCTCCCAAAATGATTCTCTAAATATCCTGCTCATTCTTCAGGGCACCTCGTAGATCCATTTTTTAAATCCTCTGAAGGTTTTATTTGTTGATAAACTGACACCTTTAATACGGTCCAGTCATATAACTGTCCCTTTTAATGTTAGCTTGCAGGTTTCTGAGCATAAACGAACAACCAAACTCAAGTCTAAAGCCTGTTTGTTGAAGCTTTTTCCTGTGAATGGTATTGTCAATAGAACCTGTGATTTATTCTAACGAGCAGATAGTTTTAATTATTTTTAATAACTCTCTCTTACATGCCTTTGATCATGAGCTGCCGCTCTAATTTAAGATAAAAACATCTTGCCAGAAAGATAAACCCAGGTTTTCCTGAGATTTTGCCTTTCCTAATTTAGAACTATGCCAAATGGAATGGATATGGTAAAAATCTTATGAATGGGATTTAAAAGAGCAATACAAAGCGAGATACAGACAATAACTATAGTCAGATCAAATTGGCCTAAAAACTATTTCTGAAATACAATATTCTCAGCTTCCAACAGTACTAAAGAACTTTTTAAAATAGGGAAAGAGCTGCACGGTTCTAAAGTCAATCATAGTGCAATCGCTCCCGCCTATCAACTATGTGGTAAGTTTATTTTCTGAAAAAATAAGTAAGCTCAATATTGAGGTTAAAAATTACTTTAAAATCCAGCTGCTGTTTATTAAGAAAATTACTGTGACAAAATGTGTGACCTATTCTTTCTCTGAGTTTTTACCAATTACTGTTTTTTCCTACCTGAACTATTGAATGCCTCTTGTCCTTCAGGATGCCTCTTAAATTACTGTCCAGTAAATACATGCATTTACTAAGGAAAATATAGGTATTTTAACTCTTGATTCTGGGTCGGTGGATCAATGCCACAATGTTGGAAACAAAAAAATTGCCAAGCCTTTATTTGGAAAATTTAGATAACTCTGATAACAGCAATTTCCGGCCAATCTCTTTTTTTCCTATATTTGTCTAAACCATTGGAAAAACTTGTTTTCGCTCAACTATAAGACTATGGTGAGTTTAACTTTTAACTCTACTCTTAATAGACCGTTTTCAACTAAGTAGCACGGCATATATAGATATAAATATTTTTTTTTATTATTGTTCTTGAAGATTTGTGGAGAACGATAAACATCGAAAGTCTGAGTGCACTGGTTCTGCTAGACCTCGCGGCAGCCTTTAACACTTGCAAGTTATGATATCCTCATTTAATGCTGGTGGATATAAGTTTCAGAGGCTTTCTTGACTTGGCATAAGAACTTTATTAGTGACCAGTACCAGATTATTTCTTTGCCTTACTAGTCATCTCAACCAACTAAATTGAGTCGCACAGTTCCATTTGGCCGCTATTCTGTCACCATTAGTTTTTAACATTTACATGTTACCATTGGCCTAGGGACAGCTTTAAATGAACAATATGTTTTTATGTACACCGATGAGAAGTAATTATCTTACTAGCCCTGGTAATTATAATAGTAATATTAATCCTCAATAAATGTCAGGTCATACTGCTTAAAGGTTCCGTAAGGATAGATGTCAAGGAACAATTTATAGCTGAAAACTTGTAAAACTGAGGTGTTCTTTACTGCTACCAATATTAAGATGACAGACCTGAACTGGAATCCTGAAATGGGGTTTCCACCACCCCCGGCTTCTGGTGTTCGCAACCTAGGCATCCATACAGGCGCCAACTTTTGGCTCCCCAGAGTCACCAGATCTTGTTTCCTGCATCTGAAGGCATTGTCCCCTATCCTGCCATATCTAGAGAAAAACGTAAAGACCCGTACTGTGAACATTATAATACTGCCTAGAATTAATTAAGGTAACACTGTCTTTCTTGTTGGCACTGGTTATTTAGTCTCTCGGCTGCAACTTATTCAGAATGTAGCAGTGTGACATCGCCATGCAGGGGCACAGCTTCAGGGGGTATTTGGGGTGGTACACCCCCTTATAAATGTGTTCTGTAGTAAATAGTTGGGTACAGGAGCTTTAAGTTGGGTTTGGTGACGTGTTTGTCCGATTTCACTTGGGATTTTTACATACTCATATACAAAAACACACAAACTCTTGTCTGTTTTCAAAGTATTAAAAAATGGTTATTTTACAAAATATTGGTATTTAGTTTTTTAGTACCCCTCACAATCTGCACTCCTCTCCCAACATACTGCTCTTTAAAGCCCCCCTCCTTCCCTAATTCTCATATAATGTATTTTAACCAGCGTGATTGTTGGGAAAAATTAAGCTTACACCTTCCTGACCAAGCTACGCCCCGTCTCTATGTTGTGAAAAATGGGTTTCACATATATTCAGACAGCTGCACTTTCTACCAGTGCATAAGAGAAATGTCTTCAGGGCCCTCACTATAATCCGCAATTCCTTTTATTCCAACATCCTGATTTTATAGCCCCAAAATTTGCCTGGTATTAACCTCCCAGGAATCTTTTTTCAGAGCCTAAATGCCTGCTCCAGATCCCAAGCTCTTGTACCTCTATATTTGGGACTGTGCTTTTTTCATAGCAGCAACCAGGCTGTGGAATACTCTCCCTTTTCCCCCTCACAATCAGTCTTTTCTTTTTACCTTTTCGGAAAGCGTTAAAATTGTGCTAATTCAACCTGTAGTAGCCACCCTTCTTACATCCTACAAGATAGCGCCAATAAATCTGTGTTGCATGTTGCACTATACAAATAAAATTCACTAATAGAAAAACTCATTTTTTTAACACTCATTCACTTACTCATACCATCCATTCAATATAGCCTCTATTGTAAAGGTTAGACCTTTTTGGACAATTTGCATGTATATATTATCACTAAACACCAAACACTGTATTATATAAATAAAGTCTAATTTATTATATTTAGTTACAATATGATCTATACAATATTAGATTTTACTGGATTAAAAATAATTTTAGTTTTACTTTTTAAAATCCCTAATAGGATATTTAGGTATCAAAATACATACATTCCATTTAAATCTAAATGACTTCTTTTAATTAGTCTGAGCAGCAATATCAATAAATACTTCACATGCACAGGTAATTAAAACCTTCTATAAAAATTACTTAAATGTTCAATGTCAAGTCACATCCAAATAAAACTATAACTGAAGTTGTCAAAGCGGCGTTTCAGTGGTTTTCTATATGTTGTCTCCACCTTCTTCAGGACAATTATAATAAAATACATGAATTTATCTAAAAATCGGGGGAGATGGTTTTCTCCTTCTGTACTTCCTTGGTTTATTCCTCATAAGAGTGCATTTTTTCTTTGTTGAACCGCTCAGATATTAATGCTTTTGTGGAAATGTGTTCATTACTTGTTCAATTAAAACATAATTATAGGAGGAGCCTTTGCAATTTTGCGCACTCTATCAGGGGTATAATCGATATTCTCCCTTGCGATTTTTAATTATCGCACCTGGGTCCTTTGTCACTGACCATGGTTTTTTATGCTACGCTAACAAATGATGGACGGAATTTGTTTGTGTAGCACATGGTTTTTTTAAGCTTCTAAAAAAACCATGGTCAGTGACACATTTTTACAGTAGGTTTTAATTACCTGAGAATGTAAAGTATTTACTGTTACGGCTGCTCAGAATAATTACACGAAGTGATAGTGATTGAAATGGAATTGATGTATTTTTATACCTAAATATTCTATTAGGAATTTTAATAAGTTCAACAAAAATTATTTTTAATCCAGTACTATCTGATACTGTAAATATCATATTGTAACTCTAAATATAATCAATGTGTAATAAATCAGACTTTTTTTTACATAATACAGTGTTTGGTATTTAGTGATAATATATACATGCGACTCGCCAAGAAAGGTCCAACCTTTACAATTATATTGATTGGAAGGTATGAGTTAGTGAATGAGAGTTAAGAAAAGTGAGTTTTTCAATTAGCGAATTCACTTTGTGACCCTGTCCCTTTTTCGATTAACAGGGCACCTCTCTCATTTTTGCGGGGGCACTATACAAATATCCTAATCCAAAATAGAAAAACAGTCATGTGGCTGAATGGAAGAGCTACACATATTTAATCTTTCAATACTTGCAACAATTATACATTACTAGATGCATGCCTTCATGAAGTACTTCCTACTAACCTTAAGGAATTTAAAGAACTACGACTTTCAACATAAAGGAGGCTAACTTTAATATGCCACTATCGCTCAGGCACAAAGAAGAAATAACTGTTCAGCAAAAAAAGAAGCCCCTGAGAACACGGTAAACAGGAGTCAGTCAAAGTCAACTTGTAGTGAGAAAATAGGGAAGAAGTTGAGATGATGCACTCCATTATGTTTGAGGAAGAACTTTCCTCATAGCTGAAGGACTTTGGGCAGCTACAAGTAACTACAGGTTTTGCAAGTCAAGTGAAGGATATACTAAATCTTCACAGACTTTGTAACTCAAACACAACCTTGCCTGGGCATGTTACCCAAATAAATTAGATGAAAGCAGATGAAAACGTCAAGCCAATGAAAACAGCTACTGCTAAGTTTGTTTACCAGAATTTCTTAAGCTGTAGGACATAATATTGAACAAGCCTGAACACTCTAAGTGGTGTGTGCTGGAACCAACATTTATCTAATAATGTTGATAGAGTTGACAGTTTTCAGGAAGAGAGATACCAGGTTTAATGCCTTTGGATACATTTCTAGGAAGTGATGTGTTTAGACTGGAAATGTTATGTATGTGATGTGTATTTATCCTAGAATGTGGACATCCTCCATTTTCTCGGCTCCAGCTCTGGTGCCAGTGTCTCAGCAATACCAGTTGCTATCTGACTGGTTGAGGGACAGCTGTGCTTAGTAATCCAGAATAAATCTGGAGTTACTTACCATGCCCAGATGCTTGGTATTTGTATGGAGGACGGTACAAGAGGAACCCATAATAAGAATGTTTTGGGCCTTAGTGTAATCACGACAAGTGACCCATATTCTTTTGCCTTCACTGATGCCCCAATCCCTCAGTTACCTACCAGTGCCACTCTTCAATCTCTGCCAGCAGAGTCTGCACTTGCACCGTCCCACATTTCATCACTGCAGTGCAGACCGCTTATTGAGATTAGAGGTCCGATTCCAGCCTGATGATTTTTGCCTCCTGCAATGACCCACTTAGAGGCCCGATTAAGAGTTTGGCGGACAGGTTACTCCATCACAAACGTGAAGGATATCCCATCCTTTGTATTACGAGTTCTATTATGTTCCATTGGATATAATGGAACTCATAATACGGCGGACGGGATATCCGTGTACAAGACTGCCTCCTATGAGGTGATCTATAACTTTTTGGATAAAGCGGACGTGTTCCTTCTTATTTCGTCCCCTTTTCTGTGAGAAGACTGACCCCTTTTCCAGCTCCGCTGCCACACTATGTTATCTCCCTCCTCCTCCCCCCCCCCCCCCCCCCCCCCCCCAAGCCCTCTCTTAACTACTGTACTGTACTGTACGCAGGCGCTGCCTAAACCCTGCTACCCCTCAATTCTCCGGTTACAGCTTCCAACCGCCCACCCCCCTTCTCCTACCTCTCTCCTCCTTTCCTTCTCTTTCTTCTGTCTCTTCATTCCCTGTTTTCCTCTCTCGTCCCTCCCCCTGTCATTGATTCACGGTTGCATTGGTTTACCCCCCTCTCGCTGGTTGTACATGTATTACTATTGACGAATGTATCCCTCTTCAGCGCCTTCGATGGCTGTACGTGGCATTGTTCCCGTTAGCATTTGTGATTTCAATACAATGACAACACAGAAGGGGGCAAGCACTAAAACACATACACCATGCACTGCAACACGTACACGTACTTGCTAACTTCACGAGATAGTGCATGAGTTGCAGATCGCATAGCTTGGAAGTTTGTAGCAGCATCTACGCTGCACGATTTCATTGAAAACAGAAACATGGCCCTCATCTGTGGCTGTGCATGGGTGCAGAATTGGGGTCATGATATGGTCTCCAGTGGTGTGAATTTCCTTCAGTGGTGTAATTTATTCTTTTTGAATGTCTCCTTAAACTTACATTTTATTTCTGTAATTTTACTGGAAAAAACACGAAAGAAATATTGTTCTAAAATGGTGCCTGGGACAGGAAACAACCAAGACACATTCTTAAGTAAAATTGTACTTAAGAAATGTAGATGATTTTGAGGCTTAAAATGAGTCTGGACTGGGGCTGATTATTTAATACACCTGTAGCCCAGGACACGTTACAACCTGAAGGGTTCAGATATATTTATATCTTCCTTCTTCTTTCAGTCTCCAACACAAATCATGTTTTCTCAATTAGGTCCTGCACAATTACTTCACTATTTTATTATTTTACGCACATCAATGCTGTCTGGGCAATATGTGACACCAATAGTTCCTGTTTAACAGCCAAACAGATTAATAAGCAACTAAAATTAACCAGTTTACATTTGCATACAGTCTGTCACTGTGCGAACTAAGTGTGGCTCATTAGATATGTTTTGATCCATTAGGGCTAGATGCATTCTTTTGTTGAAATCTGAAGATTACGTGGCAGATGGTGCATTATGTGGCAAGTTCACTAAATCGTTAATTATGCGGAAAATGCTGAAGCAGCACAATTGTATAATTCCAGTGGCCCAGCTCCAGTACAGCTCCACTTGTTTCTAGTCATCCTGCTGTAGCTATTTCACCTTTCCACAGTATGGACTCCACTAGTCTGGGTCAATAGTGTGGTCTGTCATATGTGCACTTCTGGGTGTTGACTACCCCAGACCTCACTTGGTTCTACTGGTAGCCTGGACAAGGTACTGTTTTGAGGCCTGTTAAACAGCAAAGCAGCAGCCTGTTTCCCACATGCTGTCTGTTGACTGGCATCATATGCTGCTGGTGTCTACCACAGTACTGGCCCTGATCTGTATCGGCTGACTGAAGCAACCTGACCGCATGGCAATCCCAGACTTGCCAACTGAAACAAAAAAATGCCCTGCGTGAGAAAGAGGTGGGGCCTTGGAGAGGCACTTTAGCTCCTATCCCAACTCCAAATCCGCCCCCCCAAAAAAGCTTGCTGGTGCTGATGTCCTGGGGTGTTTTCACACCCTTTATATGTACGTCAGTAGTTCAAAGCCGCTGAAAGCGAACTGAAAATCCAATGTTTGCTGCTGTTTTCAGCTTGTTTTCCTTACCACCATGTGATATTGACTACTCACCGAGTGACCATGTGAAGGCAAGCGGCATCGTGTGTGTCACAGTGGGTTGGCAGGTCCGCAGTCAGAGAATTACTAAACAACTTGTACGAATGAGCAGAGCATGCTCCACCAACCCACTGCTGGATGCATGGAGCTCCCATAGTCTTTTCTTTGTGCAATTTTTATGTAGTATTTTAATTTAATAACAGAAACAGTTTATGTAGTAAATTGTAATTGTAATAATTGTTTATTTTCCAAAAATGACATTCCTAAAAACACAAAAAGTAAATTTGCAGTAAAAGACACAATGCAAAGTAAAAATGTAAAAAACAGGCTAAAAATGATAGTCCTCGTGAAGTGCCTTTGTAATGCAAGTAACATGATCTCATATTGTGCTATTAAAATAACAAGAGAGTGTAAAAATGGGACTATAGCTCCTTGAGGTCAATGAGATACATATTTAAAGTGCTAGTGCATTTAGTACTATTCAATTGTGCTTTATATAACATGTAAAACTCATAAAAAATAAGTGCACTAATAAACATAAAAAGGTACAAGCTGCATTTTATAAAAAACACTGTTATAATTAGTATGTGATGACTATAGCACTTATGAGAATGTACTGCTTGGAGATCTATTCTCACGAGGGTATCAACTTAAAAAAAAGCTAATCTTGGAATTAACACTTTAGATCTTGTTGTTTCCTCAAAAGCCCCACGGCAAATCGATATTTACTCATAATCACAGTGAAGGTATATGTATCACCCTTCAATGTCATTAATGTTTTGTGGTGGCACCTGAAGCCTAAGCAGTTACATAATGAACAAATCCATTTGAAACTTGAACTTGCTTCCTGTCTTTACATAAGCAGGACAAAAAACAGTACGTGGTTGATGTTTTCTTTAGTGGGCGACTGGCACATAGGGGCAGGTGTCAATGTCGGCAGTGGCCCTGCCTGCTTTCCATTGTGATGTAATAGACCCTATTTCCAGCATGTCTTATCGCAACTTTAGATACAGGGAATTGACCTGTTAGAATTTGGGGGATATCCACAAAGTCTTCAAAGTACCCTTCTATCCTTGTAAGTCAAAAACTGGACAGACAGTCTTCCCAGAGTAGAGCTTCAGTGGAGGCTAGTTATAATGAAATCCCAATAAAAGGATTTCAATTGCTTTTTTCGAGGATAAATTGAAAGAGCCCGGATCAGACCAAAAACCTCCCACCAACCAGCCTTAAAGCCATAAATAGACGCCCCTGAACCATGGAAGTGGTGTGTTTTTATCTAAAACCAAAAGTTTAGCCTCCCCCTTTTATATAGCATAAGCTGCTCTGAGTCCAGATCCTCGCCCAATAAATAAGAGGTCTTAGCACAGCTATGTGTTCCACTTTTTTAAGTGCTACATCAATGAACATGGGAAGAAGGGGGGTACTTTTTAGGAGGAGAAGGAGTGTGCGTACAACCCTATTCTCGCTTAGGGTAAGAGATTTAGTATTTGCTTGGCCCCAAATTACAGCACCATATAAATACACAGATTGAGCCTTTACCTTATACAAGTTTACGGCAGGGTGTAGTGCTTTTGATGATTTTGCCTGATGCTTGCTTATTAGAAATAACCATGACTTGGTGCTGGAGCACTACCCTACACTTTTTGATATGAGTCCACAATACACTCCTATCCTACATGATGCCCAAATCCCAAAACACGCTCTCGTTTCTTCTGTTCCAGAGATATAGTTCCTCTAAAGGACTTATGGGGCCTGATTACCTTAAATTATGTATTAGAAGTGTTAATCTATAGATCCTTGTTTAAACAAAACTCATTACAATTATTTAATAGTTGTTGCAGGCCTCTAGGTGTCTGTGAAATTAAGAGTGTTGTCTGCATGAAAAAAAGAGAAGGTGCACAAATAGTTTAAGAGCATCAATGTTGCCTTCAAGTAGGGCCCTTATACCATTGTTTACTTAGAAGGAGAAGAGTGTGGGAGCTAACACACACCCTTGTCTCACCACTCAACATACAGGGATGTGGTCAGTCACTTGCCCCTATGGACCCCAACAGACTTGGGCATGATTGTCCTGGTCCAATCTTATTTATTGGAGAAGCAGACCATTAGGAACCCACATGTCCTTAAGCGAAGTCCACAGCAATCCCCTAGAGACTAAGTCGAAGGAAGCCCTTAGGTCTACAAAGGCTTTTTATAAGTGGCCATGCCTCAGCTTAGTACATTTCAAGACGATAAGGAGAAGCCTCAGGACTTGGTCTATGGTGCTTACTCAAGATCTAAATCCCACCTGGTAAGGAGTCAGGATCCCTGTGGTTCAATCCAATCAGTAAGATTATCTAAAATATTCCTTGCGTAGACCTTTTGAAAGGTGCCATGGAGGCTAATTGGTCTATAGTTGCCTGGATTTGTGCGGTCCCCTTTCTTGTAGGTGGGAATTATCTCCGCACTTTTCCAGGTGTCAGGGATCAGAGCTCCTGAGCCTATGGAGTTACACAGTCAGTTGACATATGGGACCCAAATTGTTAAATCCTGGTGCAATAGCTCTCCTGGAATTTTGTCGGGCCCAGGGGCCTTGCCCAATTTAACAGCTTCTATTGTGACTTTGTATCCTCCAGGGTAAAGTAGGGATCTGATGGAATGAACTCCAATAGAGAGTTAGAGGGTGCAGAATGGTCATCAGAGCTATTTTCATACCACTTGGTAAAATGTTCCACCCAAACACCTGGATTCAGGTAGCGTTCTTTCTCTGATTTAGATTTTTTTACTACAGTGAGCTATGATTTTCCAAAAGGTCTTGTTGTCTCCTTACCTTACCTTGCTAAATAGCTCCAGTTAGAATCATCCCAATTACGCTGGGCTAACATTAGTGCTTTCTTATACTGGACTCTAGCTAGACATATCTCAAATGGAGATTTAGATTTCAGTGTTTTTACTAGGACTTTTTTTTAGCCCTGCTACAGTCCCTTGTGTACCAACGATTGGTATGATTGCTTTTTACTCTAGAGCAAATGGTTTCCTCAAAGGAACTTTAGTTAAATTCTTTGTTAAGAGGCCACCCAGTTTATTATGTATGTGAACTATGGGGATATCAATGGGTGGAAGATGAATAGAGGGAGTCCAGACCATAAAGAATGAGTTATGAATTTCAGTTGGGGTCTATGTATTTCCCAATATCAACGGCCATTTGATAAACCTGCAATTGTTACCCAAGAGTGACGTTATGGTTGGAACTTCAGGGACTGATCTATCTTTAATCAAGGATCCTGAGAGCTTTGAATGTAATGAGGACTGGTCACTATCTTTCCCATCATCTGATCTGAAGTCAATCATTTTATCCCACATAGTGACTGACCTCAATCAGAAAGTAATCAATTTTTTTCTGGATAAACCTCTCTTAAAGGTAGGCAGACATTGTCAGAATTAGACCTGTCATTGCATGTCCACAAATCATTTGCCACTGCAGAGGGCAGCCTGTGAGGCTGGCACTGTACATGTAACATACGATTTGGTACTATGGGACGACATTGAAAATACAGCTGACCAGGATTGGCGGTTACAAAGACTGCTTAGTTCGCACACCTAGGAGGACTAGTTGGCCTATAGAAGTACCGTAGGGGGACTGTCTTGATTTTGCTTGTTGATGGAGTCATGTTGGCCAGATGCTTCAGTAGAAACTCAGTGATGAGAGGGCTCTTTAAGTTAATTAACACACAAACCCTATGAGTGTCTTTAGGGTTGATACCTCGCCATGGGGTCCTCCTCACCCACACAACTTCTTGTGCTAAGTACTGTGTCCAACCTGAATTAGTTTTAAGGCAAAACATAATTTGTTTGCCAGGGCCATTTAATCTTCGCTAGAATTAGGAGATAGCACGGGGACAGCCTTGAGGATAATTAAATGGGTTGTGTATTCTGGGGTAGCTGGTATGTGGTCTACCAGGATGGCCAGGTGGATTGTTCCCAACAAGATCTTCTGACGTTTTTACCCTCGTGAGATTGGAACCTTGCCCCACCAAATTGTCCACAGTAATCTGGTTATATAAAGTTTCAGGCTTGCTGTTGGGATGCAATTGAAGGTACATTATTTGCCTAAGGATGCTGCAGCGACTCTTTGACAAGAGAGGAAATTACTCCTGGTGTTGGTGGCAACAAGTTTTTTGGGGCCTCTAATTGGGATTCAACCAAATCAAGTCTGGCTAATAATAAGGGGACGATTTTCGATTTTTATATATGCTTACATTTCTCGAGGCAGCCCTCTATAAAAACAATCTATGCATTGTGGGCTAAGAATAGGAACCTCCCACTCCCATCAGAAGATAAGTGAGAAATAAATGCTTCTTCAGTGTAAAGATCCTCCTAAGTCGGCGATTTAGTCTGCGTAGGGTTGGGTGTTTATACTACCTTACCAGCCGGCTTGTACAAGTTGCCCTCTTGTTTTTGTGTTATACACCGATTAAAGGCTAAGGCAAGAACTGCCGTTATCACCTGCTGCAGCAGGTGCTCTGCCAAAGACCTCTAAAGGAGCATTTGGAGAGGAGGTAGAGTGTTCTGCTTAATTCAGATACTCTGTCCATCACCACCCCCTTTTCTGAATCGTTTTATCCACCATAAGCGTGGAAGGGTATACTCAGATGTGAGTCCCTTGCTCATTGCACCATCAGGATTCAAGCAAGCCGGGCCGAAGACGGCTGTGATGCCAGAAACCGGTCCCCGGTAGCTTGTTTCCTTCCCAGTAAAAGAATTGGCTTGGTAGTTTGCTTTGCCCTGTTCCCATCATGCACTGGGACAGGAACAGACTAATTTGCATGTAGCCAGGTTCTGAGCTGGGATGGTGCAGTGAGCTAAAAAAACGGTGTTAGATCTAGCCCTGATCTCTTGACTGGGTGAGAGTATTCTGCTTAATTCAGAAACTCTGTCCATCACCACCACTTGTTGTTAAATATTTTGTCCACCATAAGCGTGGAAGGGTATACTCAGATGTGAGTCCCTTGCTCATTGCACCATCAGGATTCAAGCAAGCCGGGCCGTCGACGGCTGAAATGCCAGAAACCGGTCCCCGGTAGCTTGTTTCCTTCCCAGTGTAAGAATTGGCTTGGTAGTTTGGTTTGCCCTGTTCCCATCATGCACTGGGACAGGAACAGACTAATTTGCATATAGCCAGGTTCTGAGCTGGGATGGTGCAGGGAGCTAAAAAACGGTGTTGGATCTAGCCCTGATCTCTTGACTGGGTGAGAGTATTCTGCTTAATTCAGAAACTCTGTCCATCACCACCACTTGTTGTTAAATATTTTGTCCACAATAAGCGTGGAAGGGTATACTCAGATGTGAGTCCCTTGCTCATTGCACCATCAGGATTCAAGCAAGCCGGTCCGACGACGGCTGAAATGCCAGAAACCGGTCCCCGGTAGCTTGTTTCCTTCCCAGTGTAAGAATTGGCTTGGTAGTTTGGTTTGCCCTGTTCCCATCATGCACTGGGACAGGAACAGACTAATTTGCATATAGCCAGGTTCTGAGCTGGGATGGTGCAGTGAGCTAAAAAACGGTGTTGGATCTAGCCCTGATCTCTTGACTGGGTGAGAGTATTCTGCTTAATTCAGAAACTCTGTCCATCACCACCACTTGTTGTTAAATAACACAATTAATGTGTCCCGCTATAATGGAACTGGTGCTCATGTAAAGTGCACTGATACCTTCAGGTCAAGTTCACACTATATAAAACTCTGACAAAAAAAAAAAAAGAAGTACGTTGTTGTATTCCGGCACCTCCTGGGTGACTAAGTCCCACCCCAGACAGGGCCACCAAAGTTAATACAGGTAAGTGGGGGCAGGGAATACCGTCTTCAAGATCAATCAAAAAGCCATCCACAATTTGACAGGTAATAATGGTTGCAGTCTGAAATACATTACTAGAGTGTAATATCGGTTCTAGAATTGGAAAGCAACCAGCGTATACATTGATAGTCAGCATTAGTCAACCACATCATTTTTTTTCTTTGGCAGTTGTGATATACTGTCTTACTGTGGAGTACTTTGTATGTAATGAAATTCCAATTGTCTGTGTTAGTGGATTCCACACTTGTTTACCTTGGAACTGTACTTGCAAGTTGCAGCTGTGATGTCTGGCCTTATAGTGTCACTGGGTTGTTGCTCACCAAACTGCTTCTTCACACCAGGAAAAGGATTCTGCCTCTTTTATTAATGGCAACGTTTAGCAAGGAGCTGGCCAGGAACATCCCCAGGCAAACAGCCCTGAAGACAATGCTCTCAAGCAACTATTTATGGTAGGATCAGCTTGTTTGCTTTGCTACTACTTTTGCCCTGTGTGAACTGCTGCCTCATTAAGCTAATAACAAAGCTGAAGCTTATGAGGATCTCCAAATAATTAACCTACACTTGGCTACAGGTTGTTTGTCAGTACTCTCTCTAGTGCAAGTTTACTTGTTTTGACTGCCACTTTTCCTATCTACCAAACTTAAATCAATTGTGAGACTGCCTTTGTTATTTCCTAGGAATTGTTAAACACTTCCTTCAATTTGTAAATCGATATGAACACTTTAGAGACCAAATATTTTTACGTCGTTTGCAAAGAATGTTGCTTATGTGGATAGAAGGAACGCTCTGCAAGAGTATTCAGAGCAGAAGGCAGAGGACAAGTGTGATCAAGATCTGACTGAAATGGGACACAAAGTCTTGATTTTAGAGGATGTTTGTTATGGAAAGAACATGCATCCAGACAACAGTGATCTCAATGTACTTGGCAGGACAAAACATCCTAACACTATATACAGTGTTGTGGGGGGGGGAAACATCTCCCTAGTGGTGGACTCTGGCTCTTTGTACACCATAGTAATGAAATACCTCTTCACCTTTATAAGGCCGGAAGGAGTCTTGGAACTGACAGAGGTGAATCTGAAAGGCTATCAATGAGTTGTATGACAGGTTTTATGGCTGCAAAATACATATTCAAATATTGAGAGACGAAGGGAAAGTATACATAGAAGCACTGACTGAAGGAAACCTCTGTGAAAAACTGAATGACATTTTGAAAATAGTCAAAGTGGTAAATTACAATAAAACAAGACCAATATTTTGCTAAGCTGCCAAGATAATTCTTGTGTATCTCCCTGTCTGGTTGCTGAAGGACCCTGCTTTTGTCCTACCAGACTTCTGTCTCTGGGTTTGCGGTATTTACAATGCCTGCTTCAAACTGGATTTTAGTGTTATGTATGGACAGTGGTGATTTCCCTCTGACACTGACACACACACCCAGCCTTTAGTGGCGAAGTTCAGAGTGGCCAAAGACTCTTGCCATCTTGAAGATGCCCTGGCACATCGCATTTTGGGCCGGTTAGCAGTAAGGCAAACAGGATCTGCTGAAAGAGTTATAGTTATATCTAAAATGTAGAATGCACGCACCACTTCAAATTACTATAACGTGAGCACCTCTATACACAGTGTTATCAACTCTCTCGCTACATTACATTAACTATAACTCACACCTTTACGATGCACTGCCTTTCATATTACATCACTTATACCATGTGTAATCATAGCAATAATAATAATATTTGACATCTGAAATTACATCAGTTGTGAGAACAATGTACGTGGTAGAGTACTGAGTTATAGTTAGTAGTGTTGACAACACTGTGTACGGAGGTGCACGAGTTATAGTAATTTGAAGGTGGTGCGTAAATTGTAAATTTAAGGTATATCTATAACATTTGAATTTCTAATGTTTGAGTATTTCAAGCTTGGTTTGTACGAAAAGAATAAATAATGTTTTCCCCAACCATAACTACATTTTAACCTTTGTTTTTTTCATTGAATTTCAGTGGTATATATATATATATATATATATATATATATATATATATATATACATATTTGATCGTATAATATGCCAGCAAGCATGTGAAACAATTTAAAGTATTTCACTTTTACATGTCTTCACATGTTACAGTAATGACTTGCAATTTTTAAAGCTGCACTAACTTTTCCATGTCTATCACTAACACCTATGTTGCCAAGGCAACCCACCTGAACCCCTTGTGGTTACTCTACAAGACTATAAAGGCGGCACATTTCTTTGGTGAATCCAGATGTAGTGAACAAGGCGGACTTGTCCGCCGAAACGCGTCTGGTCGTTTTTGGAATAAAGTAACCCTTGATTCTAACCCCACGGAGTCGGTGCCTGCTTTACAATTTAAGAGACAGGATTGGAAATATATATATATATATATATACTAAAAAAACAAAGGTAAAGCAAATGTTATAGTTAGGTGACAATGTCAGTTAAAACATACAATTTTGAACTAACAAAACCACTGCAATTCACCTATTATCGTTATCATAAGTAACTTTAAATTGTGCCCTAAAGTAACTTGCACACTGTTTTCATCAACTATGTTATTTCAAATTATGCAGTGATGTTATCAGTGATGTCATAGAACAGGCCATGAGTGATGCACTATCGAAGGTAATTAGCAGTGCATGGTGAGGCTGCGAGTTATAGTTACTTTAGGGGGAAAATAGGAGGAATGTAGAAAAATAGACATATTGATGTACATAAGCAACGTTCATTTCCCTTTTCCCACTCCTCTTCCTGCGCATATCCTAAATACCGTAAAGCATTTAACTACATCCTACTGCCGGCAAAGGCCTGTACCCGTGTATACATGACAGCCATTTCAGGCACCCTGGCCCTTTTTGCCCGCCTAAGATTAGAATCACTGGCTCCCCTTCCGCGTGTATTCAAAATCCCTCTCTCTCCCTCACATGCATAAACCATGAAGCCCTCTCCCTCTGCACGACCCCGCTGTGAAAGGCGACTCTCCCCCTTGACTCGCACAAAACCCCCTATTCCATTTTGGAGAGGCATCCTTTGCCTTAGCAGACATAGCCCTCCCCCAGCTGCACCTGACTGCCCCCGCTCTCATGTACGGGTCATAAGATCTCTCTCGCTCTCTGTGTGACTCTGTCCTTGTGTCCACCCTGGCTACCCCTCCCTTCTCCTCACGTAAACAAGTCATAAACCCTCTTCTTACGCAGAGCCCTGTCCTTGAGGGTCGCGGCCGCGCCTGACCAGCACCTCCTTCCCTTCCATGAATGCCCCTCTGTTGACAAGCCTTCCCTCCGCACTCAATTGTCCACGCGGCATTAATACCACTCCTTTGATGACCCTTTTCCCCCGAGTCCGGCTGACCACATATGTCCGAGGCCATCGCCTGAGCCAGGAGATACCATTTACTGCCCTTATTGTATGAAGTCACTCCTCTTCAAAGGATCCTCTATTGGTCTTAGCCACCCCCACCCCTTGGGCTATGATCAGGCGTACACATCCTGCAAAACACTCGGTTGCGTGATTGACCTCCCCTCTTATCAGCAGGTCAAGGGCCCCCATTGTGAATGTATATGGGTAGGATCACCACGAGGATTATGGGGATGTCTTTCCTTTTGCGTCACACCGTCCTAATTGTGTTATCATGTGTTCTGTAGAGTATAAAAAGCCAGAGTCTCAGCTCACTTGTTAGAGCACCTCCCGAAAGACACTGTGTTTCGTGTCCGAAATGACTGGCTCTCCTCATGAGTAATAAACTCTGTCTCTTGATTCCTGCTTCCAGCGCCCGTCTCTTTATTTTGGTAATTACTCAACATGGGAACTAAGGCGGTTTGCGCCAGCAGCCTGGGCATCGATAGGAAGATGGGTTGCAAATTTTCCACAAATGGCGTCCCAACGCGGGGCCCATCAGTGACATAGGGTTCGGTAAGAGAGATCCAGACGAAGAAGTGAACGTCTAAATGATCGGGGCATGCCTGCCTTAAGAGGGCCCTCGCCCGGCGGCCGATCGACAGAACTTCACCAATTCTGAACGGACCTCTCTTCAAGTGACCTATTGTCCTGACTGGAATCCCACAGGAATGCTACATGGAGTAAGAGAACGATCGGGCGCTGGAGGAGGAAGTCGAAGAACTATCCGTATGGTCCGGTCCGGGTAAGATTAAGTAGGGTGTTTTTACGCCTGATTGGTAGGGTGGCTCTGTCCACCTGATTGATTGATTGTTTGTATTGAAAACCGGTATTTGTATACTGGCATTGTTGGTATTGGTTCATTTAGCTCTGAGGGCTACTTGACATATTGGTTCTCTTTTGAGAACGAGACATTCTCTGTTTGCAAACAGCGGCGAATAGGAACGTCGTCCCTCTTTGCAGATAGAGAAGGGTAGGTAATGTAGACTTTTGTCCCCGGTATTAAGCCGTCATGCCTACCTTTCTCCCCACTGGATTGTTTGAAGTCGATTAATAATCGATTGTTGTTCTTTTGAGATCTTCCCTGTCTACAAACTGAGACGAGTAGAAATATTCTGTCTTCCTTTTTGGATAGCGAAGGGCAGGTAATGCAGACTTTTTGTCCCCGTTGTAATCCGTCATGCCTGTTTTTCTCCCCACTGATTGATTGAAAACCTGGACATTGTTGTTCCAGGCATTGTTTCGTTTGAGGTATTTTCCGCCTGCAAACAACGTGGAATAGAGATATTCTATCTAGTCTTTGCAAGCAGAAAAGGGTAGGTTATGCCCCTTTGTGAATTCGTCAGTCCTACCCACTCCCCACTGGTTGGTTATTGTGGGGTAGCTCGCATGGTCCGCCCAGGAGACTACTCTTATGGAGGACATATGCTCTCTACTCATGGGCCATTTAGTAGAAATAGACCGACTGGTCCGTCCAGGAGGCTACCCTGGTAAATGGAAGTACATCGCTCGGTCCGTCCAGGATGATACCCTAATGAAGGAATATATGTTCCCCTTTTGATCGATAATCTCGTTCCACCCCGGACCATTTATTGGAGGGGACTCGTCTGGTCCGTCCAGATGTACCACCCCCCCCCCAGTGAAAAGGACACATAAAAATATGAAGTGATCACCGTTCCCTACTAACAGAAAGCTTTAGCTCGAAACACGCTAAGGAAGAGAAAGAAAAATAAAAAGGAAATCAGGCTAAGTCAGTAACCCCCTGATGAGCTTTTGACTTCACTAAAAATAAGAAACATTAGAAATAGTTCGTAACAAGAAATATAAAATGGAGAAATAGTTCGTAACAAGAAATATAAAATGGCGAAAAGTTTGACAGCAAAAATAGCCACGAGGCAGCTAGGCTTCACTGCCTGTTCCTGCTCCCAACATGCCTGCCTCATTGCCCGCCACGCCCAAATAACGGTCACATGAAATAGAAACAATCAAATAGGTACCTACCCCCATTCCGGAAAACTCCCGAAGTGCAACAGGTCCGCAGTTACGCCCATCCGGAAGGCGAGGCCTCGAGGTACGAGGGTCCCGCCTGCCCACGATCGGGAGGAGATGATGTTGGGCAGGCGGTCCAAAGAATGGCAGAGTCCTCTCCTTCTCTCCTCTTCCGCTGCCCTGCAGGCCACGGGGGGGGGGGGGGCTGTCTTGCCTCAGCCACCGACCACCCCCCCCCCCTTCTGTCTCTCGCCTGGTCTGACCCACGAAGAAGGCAGAAGCCGAAGGCGAGAACGGCGGCGAATCAAGTAGTCCCGCCACATTTCGAATTCGCCGCATGCCATCGCCTGTTTTTCAAAGGCCGAAGCCAAGGCGAAAACGGCGGCAAATCAAGTAGTCCTGCCACATGCCAAATTCACCGCATGCCGCCGCCTGCATAGGCACAGGTAGTCCCGCCACATGTCAAGGAAAAGGGGGGGGCTGTCTTGCCTCAGCCACCGACCACCCCCCCCCCCATCATCAATGGCCGGCATGGCCGATATCGAAGACGACGGAGCCGAGGAACGGCGCGGGGTCGCTGGAAGGGGGAGGCGGCGCGAACGACCCTCCCCCACCTCCCTTCAGGTGGAGGCTTCCAGCGACACCCCAATGCTCTTACTTAAAGAGGGTCAACATCATAAAGCGGTCTTCTGCCCAGGACGGGCACTCGCTCCATATCGCCTCTCCTCGACCTTGAAGATTCTATAAGAGCCGGGGGGCCCCCGACCCCCTGCATGGGTGCCCCCGCCCCCTTCACCGGGAACCACGACATCGGTGCAACTCCTGCCGGCGCCAGCCTCGGATTAGAACTGGCTAAAATGCAGCCACGGCACAGACTTGTTCAGTTCCGGAGGAACACCAGGATGACCCGGTAGGAAAATTGTTGCCGCCCTTCCCACTCTTTGACTCATGGTCCATATTGTTAGACTGTTAACCTTATAGCACGAAACTTTTTGAATTCCCAACGGAAGGCTCTGGGCCAACCATGCAAGACTAGAGACATCCTGACTGTGCTGGAACTCGCCTGACCCCACCCAAAATGGCGCCGACACAAAATGAGAGTTTTTGAATGAACTTTATTGTACCATGACCTTGCAACTTTTTAACCCCGAGATATATATATATAACGTTTTGGATAATGAAAGTAGATATGAAGGATATTGAGCATGTGCTTGGACAATGAATTGACTTAGGGTGGGTACTGATTATGAGTTGGAAAATGAATTGGTGTAATTTAGATAAAGAATGAGTATTGGATAATGAATTCTGAATCGATTAATAATGAATTTTTGACATGCATCATGTCTGCTCTGTAAGGTAATTTCAATACGATTTTATTTGCACTGCTGCACTTTATGAAATGAACTGCTACCAATTCCGTTTATTAAAAGTATTTTGAAGGAGAAAGCATGGTCGTTGCAGTTGTATTAATAAGTTTTGTAATGCCTCACTACTGCGAGCGAAGATTAAGTATGATGATGGATGTAGATCAAAAGGGATCAGATATTTGGCAGCTACCTTATGTGCCACAAGCAACCGGAAAAGTGTTTTCAGATACCCTTAAAAATGACACCACAGAAAATGCCTTCTGACCGTCACCCTTGCACCCGATAAAGACGGTTACGACCAGGTAGCTCATGTAGATACTCAGATCGTCAATGATTATCTATATGACACCACTGGTCCCTCTGGGCTGAAATGCCGAAGGGGCAAGGGAATGCGGTACGAGGAGATAGGGCGAGTATATGGTAGGTAAAACATTTTCGAACTACTGCATGATGATGTGCTTTGAATGCTGCCCCCCCCCCTACCCCTTCTTTTCCTCCCTTCTGCAGGTCACGTCAGAACGTCGACTGAAGTATGGAAGAGCGACGGTCGGACCACCGACGAAAAAGGGAAAAGGGGAAATCTGTGTTTAGTCGTTATAACAGATAAACTTTTTAAAGACGTAGGCTTAACATGACTGTTCCTCCTTAGGACACAGCGACTGAGAGGATGGACTGACATAGAAACTGGACAAGTACTGAATGACGAAAAATTGACTAGAAATGACGTGCTAAATAATGTAACTGGACATTTGACTAGGTAGGGAAAGGACAAAGAAAAATTATACAGGTAAGGGTTGCCACGGCACCACCCGTCTAGGAAGTTAGAAATATTGCTGATGTTCAAAATGCACTACCCCCTTTCTCACACTCTCATAGATATAGCCAAGCTGCCCGACTGTTCTCCCGATCAATGCTTGCCGTTGCCTCAGCCTGGAGAACTTCCCACCACAGGAGGGAACAGAAAAATGGCTTAAGATCCAACCATGGGTAACTAGCACGACCAGGTTAATCACTGATCGACCAGCCGAGGTGTGAGTATTGGTAATTGGGAACGCTCGCAGGCGTGACAAGCGAGAAGGAAAAAGGGGGAAGGGTAGAAAGAGCAAGCACATAGATAAAACAGGATAGTAAAGATACGTAGGATATACGGATAAAAACAGATGTTGTAGGCTAACAATTGTTTCCTGTCTTGTCGTGAATGTCTTATATATGTGTAATACATGTGTCGTCCTCCCTGTCTGAGTTTGTGTATAATGTACGGATTTATGTCTTCCCTCTGTCTGTATCTGCATGTTACCTAACCTTTGCTGTTCCGTGTTGTGAGCGCACTAAATGACCTATTTTTGTACACGTCTCTCTCTCTCTCTCTCTCTCTCTCTCTCCCTACATGTCATACGTGTACCGAATGGCTCGTTTAGATTGCTGGCGACTCTCACTCTCTATGAGAGTCTGCCTATTCTCTCTCTTTCATTTGTAAAATTGTGCCCCATCGGCATCAGTCTGATTTGATATATATTAAACGCAAAGGTGTTCAGCGAAAATTGGCCGAAACTTAAAATAATTGTATCTCGCCATATTACTGCCTCTCCTTTCTGCAAAAATGAATGAACTTGAATTGGCTGAGAAGGAAAGGACAGGTAAGACGACTAAAGTCTCCCAAATCTGGCCACTTATAGGGGAACTTTTTGTCAATGGCACCTTATGTCTGTTCTTCAGAGGCGAACGCCAACGACCAGATTGAACTCCCAACTCCCAACGCCCGGATTGCCCCACCCCCTTTTGTTTGCACCCAAGCGCAAGCGCCCGAAGCATCCCCGCCCCATTTTTCGGTAAACCCCAATTGCTGTCCCGAATATAAACTTGATACACATGAGGAGTTGTTGACCCTCGAGAAGACCCTGTTTTGCCTGACTCTCGATAATAGCACCCCCGCCCTGTTCAAAAGGGATAGCCAGTCCTGATGGGAAATGTTCTGTAAAATGCTGAATATGATGTAATGCACAGTTGATGGGAACCTCACTTGATTTATAAATAAGACGATGAATAGACCTGCCATGAGCCCAGTAGGAATACTGACACGTGCACTGCTTGGTAATGGACCTCTGACTGTGACCAATGAGCGTATAATTGAGGGAGGAATTCAGCATGCATAGATATCTTCTTTTGCCATTTCACTGAAACATTGTCTTGTACCTATTCAAAGATTCACGATCACCGAAGGAGATGGGTCGGAAGTGACGTACAGCCTGGCTGCGGATCTTGGGACTCGTGTGACCTCGACCAAAGGTGGAGCCGTAGAAAAACAGGATACGGGACGAGACCGCAATTTCAACGTGGAAAATGAAAAACGGTGGGCCGCCTTGAAGCCCTCCGTCTGCTGAACCCACGCGTGCCTGGAGTCTCCGTCCCCCTTCTTTGGGCCCGATTGACGGGCCTGCCTGCTTGTTATCCTTTGCTCCCTTGGTCCCTTTTGCGTGTCCCAGGAACTCTGACCCAGCTCCACCCTCTCCCCTATCGACTATTTGAACCACACACACCCTCTTCTCCATGTGACTTTTTGCCAAAGGAACGAACTGCATTCCACTGGGAATAGGGTGCTGCCATAGAACTGTGGGCGCCGAGCATAAGGCGCCGCCAACCGGATTGTTTAGGGAACAGGACTGTGGTCTAACAGCAGAAGACTGACCGCACCCTGCAACGCGAAAGGATAGAACAGAGCTGGACCCATAGCTCCACCGCCGGTGCTCAACAGCGCCAACGAAAGTACTTGGACTAGAGCCTACCAGTGATGGCTCACTGACAAAAAGACACTGGGACGAAGAAATATTGTATTTAAGCTGAATTCCGCTCTCATCAACCTGGTCAAAACTGTTCATTGGTTACATTTTTTAGTCAGAGACATTTATGCTATGTAGTGCTTTGAAATGATAGGAACTCGACAAATGCAATCTCCTATGTGCTGTATTCTGCCAAACACATCAACTGTCCATGATTATATACCATATGCTAATATTGACAATGCTAATTCTGCGACCGTCCCTGTTTATATGTACCATCATCGATCACGAAAATGAACTTTTGCTATGTAAAAAGGGGCGACTGTAGAAAAATAGACATATTGATGTACATAAGCAACGTTCATTTCCCTTTTCCCACTCCTCTTCCTGCGCATATCCTAAATACCGTAAAGCATTTAACTACATCCTACTGCCGGCAAAGGCCTGTACCCGTGTATACATGACAGCCATTTCAGGCACCCTGGCCCTTTTTGCCCGCCTAAGATTAGAATCACTGGCTCCCCTTCCGCGTGTATTCAAAATCCCTCTCTCTCCCTCACATGCATAAACCATGAAGCCCTCTCCCTCTGCACGACCCCGCTGTGAAAGGCGACTCTCCCCCTTGACTCGCACAAAACCCCCTATTCCATTTTGGAGAGGCATCCTTTGCCTTAGCAGACATAGCCCTCCCCCAGCTGCACCTGACTGCCCCCGCTCTCATGTACGGGTCATAAGATCTCTCTCGCTCTCTGTGTGACTCTGTCCTTGTGTCCACCCTGGCTACCCCTCCCTTCTCCTCACGTAAACAAGTCATAAACCCTCTTCTTACGCAGAGCCCTGTCCTTGAGGGTCGCGGCCGCGCCTGACCAGCACCTCCTTCCCTTCCATGAATGCCCCTCTGTTGACAAGCCTTCCCTCCGCACTCAATTGTCCACGCGGCATTAATACCACTCCTTTGATGACCCTTTTCCCCCGAGTCCGGCTGACCACATATGTCCGAGGCCATCGCCTGAGCCAGGAGATACCATTTACTGCCCTTATTGTATGAAGTCACTCCTCTTCAAAGGATCCTCTATTGGTCTTAGCCACCCCCACCCCTTGGGCTATGATCAGGCGTACACATCCTGCAAAACACTCGGTTGCGTGATTGACCTCCCCTCTTATCAGCAGGTCAAGGGCCCCCATTGTGAATGTATATGGGTAGGATCACCACGAGGATTATGGGGATGTCTTTCCTTTTGCGTCACACCGTCCTAATTGTGTTATCATGTGTTCTGTAGAGTATAAAAAGCCAGAGTCTCAGCTCACTTGTTAGAGCACCTCCCGAAAGACACTGTGTTTCGTGTCCGAAATGACTGGCTCTCCTCATGAGTAATAAACTCTGTCTCTTGATTCCTGCTTCCAGCGCCCGTCTCTTTATTTTGGTAATTACTCAACATGGGAACTAAGGCGGTTTGCGCCAGCAGCCTGGGCATCGATAGGAAGATGGGTTGCAAATTTTCCACAGGAAGCGCCAGGCGGGGCATGGACAGCCACATAATCTATGCATTGTGGCCTTTCATGACTTGCCATGGGCTTAAATAACTGCAGCCCTGTGAGCCACATAGCACCTGGGCAGCTTAAAGAATGGGAGGCCACATAACACCTGGGCAGCTTCAAGAATGGGATGCATTGCACCAGTCTCTCTGCCAATAGGAAAGAAACTGAAGAAGAGACATGGTAGATGATCTACAGAACCTGAAAATAATTACAGCAGCTGTATCCCAAAGGGGAGGTGCAGATCAGGGGCCTGGAGGAACATGGCCTACGTACTGGTAGGCAATGGCTCCCACGCGGTGAGGCCTTGTTAAAGTTCAGTCGGCAACATGCTCCTTCCCCAGCCAAAGACAATGATTGCTGCATTACTGCCTCGCCTTTTCTTGTAAACTGAACATCTTAATAGACTACGCGTCAGATCCAGCAAACATTATAGCTACGCCCCCTGCAAATGTCAAAGTCCCTACAAGGGTGATAGAAACAGTCCTAGTCTGAGACAGAGAACATAATCTTAAATCCAAGACAGCAGTTTTAACAGTAAGTGAAATAATATTACAGAATGAAATTAAGGACGGCAGGGATATTATCATGAATGTACCCGATACAGCTCCAAAGAAACACTGGAATGGCTTGTGAAATCTAACTCCAGTGTGGCTCAAAGAGCAAGCTGGTTGAGACTTAGTGTGAACACAGGATCTGAAGCTTGCGAAATGGGCGTTCATAACAGAATGGGAATCTTATGACTAAATTATTGTTGGGTGTGGGGAAAAAACCTCCCTGGAACCCTCAGGCCCTCTGGAAAAGCAGCTCCAATCTCAGGATAATTTTTGACTTCTAGTCTCCAAGCAGCACAGGAACATTGGCTCCCTAAGGGAGTGCACTCTTAGCGTTTTTGTTTAATTCTCTCACTGTGCTAACTTAAAAAAAACATTTTACAGGCTTGTATAGTATAAATATTAAAAATACAATAATAACAGAACAACACTTTACAACATTAATGTGATCCGTAACCTCCATTCGTAATACTAAGGAAATAACGTTCGGAAAGCATTCTGACCGAATCGGTTCCAGAATAGGTTTGAGACGACTCAGATCGGGGGAGTCTGACCGAGTGATTTGGATACATCCGGATACGATTTGTTCAGACTGCCATTGACTTCAATGGGAGCCTGTGTTCCGAACGTGAACACAGGCTCCCGTTGAGGAAAGGGGTGGCTGGGGAAAAGCGTGCACTCTGTGGCAGGCACCTTATGGTGCCTGCCACACGGTGCATGGTTGGGGAGAGGGGACCCTTAGGTCCCACCACGAACCTGATTTGGAGGGCCCCGGGTGAAGACCGATTCCGACAGCCATTTAGTTCCAGACAAACCGATTCGGAACGGCTGTCCGAATCGGTCATCATAATCGCTCGCTTGGAAACAGTCCATGGAGCTGTACGATTCGGCCCGAAAGGCTCGACCTGTCCGAATGCCTTTCAGAACCGATTCGGACAGCCTTTACGGTTTCCAGGCATCGCAATTGGTCGCTCGTAACAGGGTATGATTCGGTCAGAAACAAGGGTTCGAATCTGATTCAGCGAGTCTTAATCTGATTCAGAGCCCTGCCTAAAGAGATCGTAATCGACCCCATAGAAGTGACCTCATAAAAAGGTATATCTTCTTGAACGCACATCCATGTGAAAGGTTTTCAAACATACAATAAGGACAATAGAAATAGTGTGGATCAGAGTATTTATTTTTTTATTTGCAAAGTTTTATATAGCGCTGGCTAGACCCGGAGGTATCAGAGCACTTTACATGAGGATCAGCAAGTTACAGGATACATAGTTATATCAGTTGAATTAGCGAGTAACAGGTTACATAGTTACATTAGTTGGAACCAAAGAATCACACAGGGAGGAGGAGGGCGAGGGAAGGAGACACGAACGGGGAGACGAGGAAAAACAATGTCAGAAGACTGGATGGGTAGGTGACAGCCAAGGGGCCAGACTCCTCTATAGCTGTATAGGACAGCTCCACCGGGCATCGGCCAAGGTTGTCGGTCTCCGCGGTAGGTAAAACAGTTTTGGTATCCGCCCAGGGGGTGTCGTCATAGTTCCATCGAAGGGGGAGGGAAAGAGACACAAACAGGGAGACCAGGAAAAACAATGTCAGATGACTGGCTGGGTAGGTGACGGCCAAGGGGCCAGACTCCTCTATAGCTGAATAGGACAGCTCCACTGGGCATCGGCCAAGGTTGCTCTCTGTTTATTTAATATAAATTTGCAGTCAGCCACCCAGGGAGTCAAGATTTCTCTACCATTATCCAGAGTACCCCAACAGTTGCCAGAGTAGAGAATAGTTGACCACCACATAATATAGGCAGGTTCAGGAAGAGAAACTTGGGAATTTCGACAACCTCCCAAAATTTGCTTAGTTGTTCCGTTAAAGAATAAACAGACTGACTGATGAAGGCATGGTCTAGAAGAGGGGGACTGCCAGGAGCTAAGGCAAGATGAATCAACACTTACTGCTGCAAGTCAAGGGAGGACCTGCATCACTGAATGGCGTAAGCTTTGAACTGCTCAACTTTGCTACCCTATGGGTTAACGCGTGTACTTAGTGAAATAGTACAGATAGGTTCTGTACCCTGCGAAACTGAAAGTCACGAACTTGGGCAAGCCGGTTATTTTGACATCAGTCCAGGCGGCTTATGATTTTGTCAAGCAGCAAGGGAAACGACGGAAAGAGCAGAACAGGGCGGAATCGACCAGCGATGTGGAATAACAGGAGCAGCGAACAAGATACTTGGATGCGTTCAGATGCAGGCGGAAGAATGCGTTGGTCATCAGGTGTTTTGAGGCGGCCAGCGCTGACCCGCTTTGGGGTTCTTGACCGACATAAGAGGAACTAGAGGGCCAGCGAACTAGTTGACCGGACAGGAGACCCTGAGGCACACTACCACACAGTGAGTATGTACACGACTGGTGAGCGCTGATGAACGCACTGTGACACTGAAAGGGCAGGTGTCCGCAAGGCCGAATTGGTAATGACTGTGTTATCGAGGCCGCGAACGCAAGCAGGCCTCTATGCCGGACGCTGTTGCCAACACTGCCTCGAACTTATTAGGGCGAGAAACACTGGGAAATGGCAGCACGCACGGCTTACTGTTACCGGAAGCCGCACCTCTCCCTCGAATGGCGGGTGAGGGGAAAATGGGTGACAGAAATTGCACACGGCATTGCAGTCGTTAGAAGCGTCCGCCCACGTCCACCACGTGGATGGAGTTGTGTGTATCTGGCGACACCCCCAAGAGGGTGCGCCCCATACTGAGTTTTCGAAAGAAAGTTATGTTTGTTAAGGGATGGCTTTGGCAAAGTTTGGGGGCTGAAGTGGGTGGGGGGCTGGAGGGGGGAAAGGGAATGTCCGAATCACTAATTCTGTGTCTGAGAAGCATGGCGAACTCCTTGACCGTACCAGAACACACAGGTATTAACCTCTATTTCACTAACTGGGCGGGCGAAATGCATCATGAGATCCACTATGTACTGTCCACTTACTGCCGTACAAGACAGTCCCACTTAAGTCGATATGTTATGATGGGCACGGGAACAAATGTCGAGAGTTAAGGAATTGGCTCTACTCACATGGAATGTCAGGGGGCTGGGCACCCCGAAGAAAATCAGACAAATGTTTGCCTATCTAGACAGGTTACATGTAGACTTAGTGTTCTTGCAAGAAACACATATGAGCCCCACTCACGCACCTACCCTGGGAAACAGGTGGGCGGAATCGGTAACAAGCTCGAACTACTCCACTTACTCCAGGGGAGTCAGTATCCTCATACGTAAAGGGACTCACTTTGACATCACAAGTGTCGACAGGGATCAGGAAGGTAGAAGTGTAATGGTAGAAGGGAAACTCAGGGGACAGAAGATCCTACTACTGAACACTTACGGTCCCAATGTGGATGACCCTGGGTTCTTCAGGCGCCAATGGCAGAAACTTTCAGAAAGAAATGCAGACCATGTGCTATGGGGGGGAGACTTCAATGTGACACTACAAGACCACTTAGACAGGGCGGCACACACCACTGAGCACCATGGCAATGCACGTCATATGCTGGGGCAGGCGATGGAGGACCTTCAACTGACTGACATTTGGAGGGATGGCAACCCCGGGATCACGGCAGCGACTCACATTAATGCAGCAAACAATAGTTGGGCACGACTAGACTACTGGCTGGGCACACGAGAAATGCTGTCTTGGGTCAAACACATTACGCACCCACCCAGGACACTGTCAGACCACAACCCAGTTCTGCTGAAGATTGAGATTCCGCACTACGAACCACCGCCATTCACTTGGCGTTTTAATGCGACGGCCCTGAAGGATCCACTGTACGCCACCACTATACACACAGCGATCGTAGACTACTTTGAATTAAATGGCCCGACAACTGACGACCCAAGTCTGCTGTGGGAGGCCTTCAAAGCCACGCTCAGGGGGGTATGCATCAGCACGTCCTCAGGCATACTTAAGGACATCAGGCAGCAACTTAGAACTCGCGAAGAGGCGATACAAGAGCTGGAGCGCAGATACACACACACAGGGGACACTGCGATCCTGGGTAACATACAAACACTACTGACTGAACACAGACAGTTTGCCTCGGACGAACTCCGATATGCCACAAAAAGGACCACGGCTAGGCGCTATGGAGAGGGAGGCCGTCCAGGCAAGGCACTAGCAGACAAGATCTGTTCAGGGCGGGCCCCTCAAAATATAACGGCCATCAGTAGGGACACGGGGGAAAAGGCGACTAGTATCCAGGAGATACTAAAGGAATTTATGGCACATTAGAGCGCCCTGTATGCGGCACGACCCTCGCCCACACAAACAGAGCTACTGGCGTACATGGAAGATGTTGAATTGGCATGGCTGTCCGATGGCCACAGGGCCTACTTGGCGCGGCCTGTGACGGTGGAAGAGGTAACGGACACTATCAAGCGGCTGCCGAACAACAAAGCGCCAGGTCCTGACGGCTATGTGTCAGAATTCTACAAGGAATTTGTTGACCTGCTTGCTCCCCATTTGGTGAGACTGTATGGCGCGTCCCATGAGGCCCAAACTCTCCCGGCATCCATGAGGGAGGCCTTGCTGGTAGCTCTCCTAAAGCCGGGCAAGGACGAAAACAAATGCGACTCGTACCGCCCTCTGTCCTTACTGAATGTAGACACTAAAATAATCGCCAGTCTACTTGCCGAAAGACTTAAACCACTTATGCCTCTCTTAATCAGGCCGGACCAATCTGGGTTTATTCCTGACAGAGCTACAACACACAACACTCGCACCCTATTCGCACTGTCACACTACTTGTCCCCTGACACGAAAGCAGTAGCAGTGCTTCTTGACGCTGCCAAGGCGTTTGACACAATAGGCTGGCCTTTCATTCAGGCAATTCTGGTGCGCATGGGGTTCCCCCTGATGTTCCTTGGGTGGATATCAATGTTATACACCAACCTTTCGGCAAGAATCCGCATAAATAGGCATACCTCAGAGACTATTCAGATATGCAGAGGCACTAGGCAGGGCTGCCCACTATCACCAATGCTTTTTGCGCTGGTACTGGAACCTTTGGCCTGTAAAATTAGGCAGCACCATCACTACTCGGCCATACAGATGCCATCACGCCCCATTCACATATCGCTGTACGCCGATGACATGGTGCTTTATGTCAAGGAGCCGGCGCTAAACCTGAATCCACTACTGAGGGAGTACATTAAGTTCGGGGCCCACTCAGGATTACAGATAAACTGGGACAAATCACTCATCATAGCACTTACTGACAGCACGCGACCTACGCCCCTAGATTACCCACTTGAATGGCAGGACGACCCTACAAAATACCTGGGAGTCTGGTTTCACAGGGACCCGGAAGTAGTAATTCGCACGAACTATGGGCGAGCAATTGCGTCCCTGGAGGATAACGTAAAGCGTTGGAACAAACTCCCGCTATCCCTAGCGGACCGGGCCGCCATAGTGAAAATGGTGCTCCTACCCAAGTTTCTGTACCTTTTCAATAATATCCCAATCAAGCCGCCAGCGGCAGTGTTTCGACACATCAACACCTTGGTCGTTAGTCTGCTCTGGGCCGGGAAGCAAGCTCGAATGGAATTGCACACGATGACACTTCCATATGCGAAAGGGGGATTCAAGGTGCCAGACTTTTACCTGTACTACCTATGCGCCCAGGCGCAATTTGCGCATTACTGGCACCACGAGGTTCCCTTCCTCACACATGTTGCGGTGGAGGAAGGCGACGCACAACCGATACCACTGGCAAACATATTGTTACACAAACGCCCCAGACTGCACGAACGAGATATAAACACTGTAGACGCCACAACGGAGGCGTGGAGGCTGATGGGCAAGGCAGCTAACGCACTCCCACTGTACGCTCCAGCTCTTCCGCTGGCTCACCACCCACATATTTCTGTCACACACGAACCAGCAGGCGTGAATCTATTGAAGTGGGCAGGTATAGACAAAATGGGAGACCTATACCAGAACGGAGCGTTCCAACCATTAGATGCATTACAATACATCAGTAACCCGTCCCCACTATTCAAGTTCAACTACTATAGGCTGCAGAGGGCCCTACAGGAACACTACCCAGCACACCCAGAGGAACCGCCATCACTAGCGCCCCTGCAACTCCTACTCACCACACCCACGGCATCACACCTAGTGTCCAAACTATACACGAGCCTACAGGGAGCGATAGGCGGGGGAACTGATAAGGCTAGACAGAGGTGGAGTGACAGCCTAGTAACACCACTCACTGAGGAAGAATGGGCGTCTGCTTGTATGCTGACCAACTTGCTGACACCGAATGGAAACCTGCGGCTAATACATTACAAATATTTGCATCAAGTGTACTACACGCCTCAAAAACTATTCAGGTATGGGTTGCAGGAGGACTCCAGATGTAAGAGGTGTAAACAAGAGGGGGCAGATTTCATGCACCTCGCGTGGCATTGCCGTAAAGTAGCGGGCTACTGGGAGCAGATAATGCGAACACTGAATGAGATGTTGGGTACCTCCCTGCTATGTGAAGCCAGGATTTGCCTCTTAGGTATCGAGCCACAGCTCAGGGCACGGAAACGTAAGTTCTGCGCAGTGGCGTTACTGTTGGCCAAACGAAGGGTGTCCCTGCACTGGAATAGTAGTAGAAGCCCCACACTTAAAAGCTGGCTGGAGGACATAGCATACTGCCATGATACGCTGCTCACGTATGAAGAAGAACTCCCAGCCAGTTCTAGGCCCAGGGACTATTGGGAATACTACAGGGAATATGTAACGCAGCACGGGGCGGAACGTGAAGTGAGTGATGACAATTAGGTCCATCACGCGGAGGGGTGTAACATTTACTCTACAGCGTTAGGTAGCTTTAGCGTGATTACACTTCAGAGAATGTTATGCTTGGGTTCCTGCGCTATGTTATCATAATGGTGAAGTGCTTGACATGCAACAAGGGGGTTATACTAAGGTACACAAAGACGAGACACGGATCGGGAGGGAGGATGCTGTGACACAGAATATTTAATGTCAATGGACACTACTGAGTTCGGTTCATGAACAGTTAAATTGAGTAAAGTTGGGAGAAAACTGTACCAAAAAAGTAAGAACACTGGCATTGTGACGAACGATCTTAGCACTGGGCACTACCAGTATGCCTGCATTACAACACGCCGCCGGTCCTTGGGATGTCGGCTGATGGGCTGTGTATTTTGTTTCCTTTTTATTGTATTAATACCCAGCGAGCCCACTCGGGCACACATGCGAACAGCCGGCCAAAGATGGTTGTAGGCGCAACAAGTGTATGTTATTACATGTCAATTAAGTGCAAATAAACTTCTTACACCAAAAAAAAAAAAAAAAAAAAAAAATAGTACAGATAGGTACAATCTTAGACCACTGATCCCTGTCTCCTCCAAGATTTCAGAAAAAAGTTCAACATCTGGACTCCCTGCTGTCCAAGACAGTTTACCATTTGCTACACCTCATGTACCTACTCCATGAATATCCTCACAAAAAACATTTATATCAACTTCTGAATAGGGTCCCTCATGGTTCGTCTACTGAGCTTTCTACAGGCCATGAGGGCTTTTAGAAGACAAGGTGTGTGAGTGGACTTTAACAAAATGGTTTCAATACACTTGGCTCTTCCACAATGCCTACTCATTTGTCCAGTCACCTAGATGCCATCCTAGAGCGTTATCTGTACAGGTAACATCAAGCACTATAAACACTTTTTTCATGTTTTATGATCTCAAAAGCATTGTTGATTGTCGCTCTGCCCCATCACCACATTGTTGTAAAGATTAATTTGCACTCTGTGCTGTCACCACATTGTTGTAAGGATTGGCTCAGACGATACAAAGCAAAATCACTCCAAGCATGACTTCCTAAAGGCCAGTATAATACCCAGACCTTCAACATTTTTTTTTAAAGGCTAGTTGGTTAATTGGCTGACAAAGGAGATCTCATTTCACACTGGCTAAAAATTATGCACTAGCTCTCATTTGAGTTGAAATCAATTCAAACTCTTCTGTCAAACACGCAAATACATGTCTGCATTACCTAATCTCTGGAATAAAAAAAATATCCAACTCCTCATTTGATCGCACATGGTCTATAGCTTGATGTGCTCTACCTTTTACAATTCATCTTTTCCATAATTATGTGTAGACTCAGTTACCTACAAAAGAACTGTTTCAAAGGGAAAATCGGTATTTAGAAGAAAAAAAAAGTTGAGTCGAAAAGCAGACGTCAGATATGAAGTAAGGGAGAAAAATACAAGTCATTGCCATCTCCCTTGCTGGTACTGTTCAACATATGGGCTGCCCAGATACAACCCAAACTAAATTCATCCATAGTCAAAATATCTTCTTTGTTTGCAATGGCAGCTACAGGCTTCATACATCAGAGCTTGAAGGATCTTACACATGTTCCATTCCTAAAATTCTTTTATCATCTTTGGTACACCACAACCAGCACCAAACCCAAGCTGAGAAAGTTACAGTGTATCTTCTGACATCAACAGCCTCCATAATGTTCAGCAAGGCCATCTTCAAAAACATGACCACTGTTCTCTCAAGGACGTTTGACAGCTTCTGACCTCAGAAAACCTAATCATTTGTCTCCCAACAGCCTAGGAATCCGGATCTTACAGTGGCAATTGCAGCTTGCATTCATTCTCTTTTGGTTCCCCTTTTATCTGAGTAAATCGCAGAGAGACCAGGATCTGAACCTGATGAATTAGAGGCCTTTGTCTCTGCATGAAATATACCCTCTAAAGGCCATGATTTGCATTGTTGTCTCTTAAACTTAAGCTCAGAACTCTCAATTAGGTTGTACTTCTAGGTCACATTCTGACCATCAAGAATAAGTTCCAGGGTTTCAGAGCAAGAGGTCAATGCAACATATGCAAGAACTGCATGAACAGTTGCTTGTGCAGTGTTTCAGAGTATCCATATGATAGTTAGAAACTACTTCCAGCTAATGATAAATATTGGAAGCAGTTACTGCTGGTCAGCTTTGTTAACATTTGACCTTCATCAACCTTCTTGAGAACTTTATGGTAGGTTTTCTACATATTTGCTGAATGGAATGTGTTCTGGCTTTTCTCGAAGACCTATATTAAGCTTCTAAAATTAACAATGTCAGAATCCTCATACTTATCGTCCCTTTATCAGCCTTTAACATTGTTAACTATTTCATCTTTCATAACTCAAAGACTTCAGATTTGAGGGAAAAGTTATCATTTGGTGTTAACCTTTATGATTGTTCGGGTTGCTTCTTACTCCGCTCCCGTTCAAAGTTGTTAACATGTGGGGTTCCAAAGGACTTCTCATTGTAAACTAGCATTTTATTTTAACCCCAGTGTCGATCCACTTGTTGGTCCATTGGCTTTTCACATCTGTATATACACTGATGATAACCAGATGTTTCTAGGTCTCATCGGATATGTTGGTATGACTGCTTTGTAGTTTGAATCTTGAAGAGCAACTGGCTCCAGCTTAGCTTAGTTCAGATAAAATGGAGGTCTCGATAGGGGTGCCTGTAAATGGTCCTCTGCAGATGAGGACACCTTTGGGAGAAACCTTGAATTTTTTGATCGGTGAGAGGCTTTCTGAATATCCCGTTCATAACAATGTACTCCTTGTGATTTTAACAGTTAACTGGGCCCAAAGATATTCTGCTGTAACTCACTTTTTCTTTTAGGTCTATTTGTATCAGTCTTGATTGGCTGAAGAATTGGTTGTGGGAATGCACCCTAGTATGGCTTTTTAGGACTATTTGTATCAGTCTTGATTGGCTGAAGAATTGATTGTGGGAATGCACCCTAGTATGGCCTTCCTAAAAAAAAAGGATAGTCTGCAACTGATCTATAGGGCGGTGGCTTGTCTTCTCTGTGAACTTTGCATGTGTCATACTGTTACCCCACTCCTGCTTTCTTTGCATGTCACAGGAAGCAACGAAATGTGCATCAATCATTGTATGCCTTTCTACTGCCAGCAGATCAATATCTTTTAGTGATTCTGCCATTTTTAGGCCGGAGACCCTTATATTTCACCTCTCCGGCTTTCCTACACACATGAATGATATTAAATTTGTCTACCTAAAAACTGATTTTTGAAAATTTTTTCCATATACTAAATTAAACAAAAAGACATTTTCAATCTGTGGCACTTTAAGATAATGTTAAGAAATAAAATAGCACTGCACTGAGATGTCTTATGAACTGCCATAATAGGAGGATGTCCATGGTACAGGCTGCAATCCATATAGGTTATTCCAAAAAAAAGTGCCCTCCTTAATGGAACTACATGTGTTTTTTTTTCTTTCTTAAATTAAACTAAGGGCCTCTAAGTTGGTGTTAGTTGTGCAAATGGCATGACTTACGAGACAAAATCACAGTTCCAGAGTACAAAATGTGAAGTTACAGTGTATAATTTACTTCAGCATAATTTTACACTTGTATGGTGTAATAGGTGGAGTAGATCTTCTGCTAGAGGCAGGAAGGGCCATTTCTTGGCTAGAAGGTCTTGAAAAAGTGAGAATGTGAGTATTCACAAACATGTGCAAAGCATATTCTTGCCCTGGATACGTTTTCAAGGACGGGACTAAATCAATATTAAAGTGAGGTTACACCCAAAATCGTCAAGTAAGTAGGTGTAAGATTTTCTCCACAATTAAAATATTTTCACAGTTAAAGGAAGAAAGTTATAAGCAATGCACATTTATAAACAGTGTTGCTGGAACAGTTTTAAGAGTGTGGGTGCTGGTCCGCAACATCACCTCACTAAATTTACAGGGTTTGTAGAACTCTGTCACGCTACTTAAAGAGCAGGTTTACCAAATGATTCAAACGTATTCATCTGGAAGGGGACAAGGGATACAGTGTTGGATTTTGGGCCACATTTTGACAAATATGTTGCTAAAGCATTGATTGATATCAACTATAGAGAGCAAATTCTCCATTGAAATGGGTTGTCTGAACAAGAAACAACCATTGAACTTACTTTTGATTCAAATCAAATAAGCTCTAATCCGTTTCACAACTTTTACTTACAACTGCAGTTTTTTAAAGACCGATTTAGAGAAACATGCCATCTTAACAATAATTGGCATTTAGCTAATGAGCTTTCCCTCTTTGATTAAAAAGTTGTTATACCAACCTTCAATGTTGATTGATCCATGTAAATGACCAAGGCATTTTCTGACTGATTTCTGGTTGGTGTGGTTAGTGCCTGACTAGAAATATCTAGCTAGTTTAATTTTGAAGTAACTTCAGGACAATGCTAGAGCTATATACAACTCTCAAACTAAACTGTGTCCCTCAGACGTGGCCGTGCTTACTGGAAAGGCGAGCCAACAAAGGATTGCCTATCTCTCTCTTTCTCGCCAAGGAATCCCTCAGTCTTTAAAGCATAGAAGGATTAGCAAGGAGGTATAAGGGTATAGGGAGTCACTTGCCTACCCAGCAGACTCATAGAAAAATATTTTATAACTTTGCTGGTGGTGGTGAAACAGTTCTCAGAACCAGTTATCTGGTCCCTATCCAGTGCAGACACAAACTTCCAAAAATGTGAAACAGATTTAAAAGTGACTAAGTCATATTTTGCAATGAGAAAATATGAGCGGGACCCCTTAAAGTTATCAAGGGAATTGAGGTACATATACCTATCAGAAAAACTAAATTCCCCTGACCACAAAGTAAAATCATAAAACAAATACAATAATCAACTGCACTGAATGATAAACGCCACATAATATATATCAGTATACTTTTTTATTAAGAAAATATGTTAAAATGTCATTACACCTTAAAATGCCCTTGTAAAGGCTAGACAGTTAACCTGGTTAGATCAGTCTCTGCCTTGTACATAGAGCACGTTTAATTCACATGAACAATACTCTATATAGATTATGACCTGCATAATTCAGACAGACAAAATATGTAAGACACAAGAATTTGTCATATCCTGATGTGCATCATACAAACTGGAGCCACAATAGTTAATACATTGATTAAATCTGTATTTGCCACAAATGTGTTGATCCTTTTGATTACACCCTTAGTTGCGTCGACGCGTTTCAATGGTTTATCTGTTTTACTGCGCCATCTTTTTCAAGACAATCAATAGCTGTCTCCGTATATTAAAAAACTTTCATCCCTTCAATCTTTGATATGTGCCAAAAGGTTACAGCTCCCACGGCAAACTTACTGGCTTTGTAGGAGTGCACCATATTTCCTAAAACAATCTACCATTTTTTTGTCTGAAAGTGCTACTTTTGAATGGTAGTAAGATTGTACATACATGAGGAGTCTACAGATGACTTCTACATTGCTGTGAGACAAATATTCTGGAATCTGCAATGCATGCACTGTTATGGATATTTTGCACAGGGATAGTTTAGGATACAGGTGCACATAATAAATACAGCCGTACTTATTTATTCGGCTTCTGCTTTCTATTAAACCAAAAAACTATAGAGTGAGTGAGTTTTCATTCAAACCATAAACCTATAAACGGTAGATTAATGGATGAATGAAAGGCACAAGCGCATAGGCTCAGGAGTTGCTCGGACAGCTCTTCAAAGACTCGAGGCCACAAACAATGATGGGTTAGAGGAGGTCGTATTTAGAGTCAAGTTTGAGCTGTTTTTAGGTCTCGCCTGTCGATGCGCATGCGCATCGAGCAAGGCGAGAGTATTGGCACTTATCCGCTCTTTATCCACACTGCAAGGAATCGTGGCGATTCCTTGCAGTGCACGATAAATTTAAGCTCAATGCGCATGCGCATTGAGCTTAAATGCGCGTGCACATGCACCCAGCCGCCTACTCTCTCTCTCAGCCTTCCCACAACTCCGCCCCCTCACTACTTGATTGCACGGCCGCTAGGCCGTGCCTCCCCTACTCTCCTCCCCCCTCCTCCTCTCCTCCCATGCCTGCCTGCCTGCCTCAACTCTCCGCCTCCCGATCTTTTCCTAGCTCCTGATCTTCTCCTGCCGGGGTTCCGATTTCCCTTGCACCCCCGATCGTCCCCTGATTTCCTCTTGTCTCTGCCCTCGCCGGATCCTCGGTTTCCTACTTCCTGGCTCCCTTTTCCCGGCTTCCTGGTTGCGCCTCACCGAACCCGGGGCATCTCCCGGGCGTTGCACCCTCCGGTCGGCGGAGCCTGAAAGTGAAACCACGCGGGCTCTTCCTCCTGACGCTGCTTTCGGTTCTGAAGGAACACGTGTGCAGACTACAGATGAAAGCCATCTGCCCCGCGCCCCCTCCCCCTAGCACCCCCAGCCCGAGGCAGCTTCCCCTGCACAGACCTGCTCTCGGAGGTTCAATTATCGATCCTGTTTCCAGTGCCTTTGTGTAATGCCCTCCTAACACACACACCCTCTCCCCCGCTCCGCCCCCTCCCCGCCATGTCGCATTTCTCCTCCCCCCTCCCCCCTCCCCCCTCCTGGGTCAGGTTTAAACAACAGCACAGAAAATTATATCTTCGACGTGACTCAATAAACCAAGAGCTCGTGGTGCAGCAGGGGCAGTCGTGCAAGTCTGACGTGACATTCATGGACGCGGCCACGTGCGTCACTCAGATTGGAAGGGCAGCGGTGTCCACAAAGTCATGGTTGCGTGTAACCCAAAACACATCACTCTTCTGGCAGCAATTTCCCAGCCTGCATTCCCTGACGGTGAAGGTGAGCAGGCAGTGTAATGAGAATGGCGCGGATTTATGCCCACCTGCCCTAAATAAATTGCTGTGCCTGGTGGCCCTTATTTGTTGTTTATCCTATTTTAATCAGGGTTTGTTTTCTAACAATGAGCGTTCTCTTTTTTTTCTCGAATTACCTCCTTTTACAGCGCTTCACCCATCGCCATAGTTACTCAACGGTCGGGTGTAGCCCGATTCGCCGCAGGGCCGTAACAGACGGAGCAGGGCAGTATGCGATACAAAAGCCCCCGTACGGAGGAAATGTGCCGTACATGGCGCGATATACGCTACTAAATAAAAAACAAATAGTTGCCACATTGCGATTATTACCCCAGCTTTCCTAAGTAAAATGTGTAAAAGCGTGTTACCTATTACAAGCTTTAGGCCACGGGCGTTACCATGCAGCCAGCCACGCGGGTGAACGGATGGGGCGGCGAACCCCTTACAAAACCTTAAGATATTTAATGGGTCGGTCAGGAAGGGATTCACAAGAAATGCCATACTAAATTCCCTTAAAGGAAAAACAACTAACTCAATGCAGCTCACATGTAAGGTCTAGATGGAGTTAATGCTTTAATGGATTGCATGACTCCTTGTAAAGGGTCAGCGAGACATAGACCGCGTGCAACTGGCGGGCGCTGTAAACTCCTTTCATCCACCTCCCACTCTCCGTGGCTAAACATTGCCTCACCAGGCTCCCCGCCGACCTCTACGTCGAAAAATAGCCGAGGGTTGTCTGGACATGAAGGCTTGCTGACCGGTGCTGGGAAGGACATGCTGCTGCGGTTCCTGCAGGCAGTCGATCACTCTATTGTGCGGCAAATACTATCCCTCTCTGCACCGGCTCCGCAAGAAACACACTTCCGCCTGCAGCCACCGGATATCCGCCTCCATGGTCCAATCACAGCACCGAGTAAGACGAACCGAACACCAGGAACACTAGAACAAAATGTCATGGGTGCAATTTTGAAGACATGCGTCTCGTAACTGGAGCCCCGTTTCTGTCTTATCTGTCTATACAGCGCTAAGAGGGGTGTTATGATAATAAAATGGCTTCCAGCTCCGGCCCCCAGGTTGAGTTTGCTTTCTTTCCTCTGTTGACATTTCGCCCCCGGCCTTCTCCAGATTCCGTTACAAGTGGACAAAGCACTACAGCAAGTGGTTGTGTGTATGGAACACCCTCTGTGGAGGCCACAGCGTTGTGTCGTTCTCATGCGGCCAGGGGGCATTTGCTAGCTTTTCCGAGAGGAACCCCTCACCCTCACCCACCCTCACCCTCAACCCCTCAAACTCACCCTCACTCACCCTCACTCACTCACCCTCACTCACCCTCACTCACCCTGACCATCACTCACCCTCAACCCCTCACTCACCCTCAACCCCTCACTCACCCTCACTCTCACTCATCCTCACTCACCCTCAACCCCTCACCCTCACTCACCCTCAACCCCTCACCCTCACTCACCCTCACTCACCCTCAACCCCTCACCCTCAACCCCTCACCCTCAACCCCTCACTCACCCTCACCCTCACTCACCCTCACCCTCACTCACCCTCACTCACCCTCACCCTCACTCACCCTCACTCACCCTCACTCACCCTCAACCCCTCACCCTCAACCCCTCACTCACCCTCACTCTCACTCATCCTCACTCACCCTCAACCCCTCACCCTCACTCACCCTCAACCCCTCACCCTCAACCCCTCACTCACCCTCACTCAACCACCCTCAACCTCACTCACCCTCAACCCCTCACCCTCACTCACCCTCAACCCCTCACCCTCACTCACTCACCCTCAACCCCTCACCCTCACCCACCCTCACCCTCAACCCCTCAAACTCACCCTCACTCACCCTCAACCCCTCACCCACACTCACCCTGACCATCACTCACCCTCAACCCCTCACTCACCCTCAACCCCTCACTCACCCTCACCCTGACCATCACTCACCCTCAACCCCTCACTCTCACTCATCCTCACTCACCCTCAACCCCTCACCCTCACTCACCCTCACTCACCCTCACTCACCCTCACTCACCCTCACTCACCCTCACTCACCCTCACCCTCCCTCACCCTCCCTCACTCACCCTCACCCTCCCTCACACAGTGCAATAGTTCTCAGACCATTTCAGTTAGAGCTTTTAGAAATGTTTATGGCTTTTTTTATTTGTAATACTTTACCATTGGCTACAGGAAACAAAAATGCTAAACATTTACAAAAAAAACCCATAAACAATTCTAAAAGCACTAACTCTAATGGTGCGAGACCTATTGCATTTCCAATGCTTGTTTGAGATGGTGGCTTCGACTGAATTGGAAGAGCAATGGAAAAATTGTCCAGAGAGCAGACTGTTATTCTAGGTGGGTAAGCATAGTCAAATTGCTGAACTGCATTCCCAGTCCCTGCCTACACTCTTCTGTCTTTCTCGAGATCTTCTTTCACGGTTATTTTGAGGAGCAAGCATGCAGATAGGTACCATTTGGAAGAGACCAACTCAAACACCTGCTCTCTCTTGCTCTCATATCTCTGCCTCCTGGCTAAATACATGCGCATAAAAGCAAGAGAGTAATTTTTGTATGTGAGTGACGATTTTTTTTGTTGCTGAAGTGGACATTTAAGGAAACCCTGGCAGATCTTCTTAGAATAGAATACTGACCCATTGGTCAGCCATGTTACAAGGTTATTCACAGAGTGTCAGTTAAGACCAGGCCATGTTTGAAGAACACAATATCACTGCATGTTGATGCTGCATACAGTGCTGCTGATTGTTTATAAAAAAGGGGGAATTGCTCAGCAGAGACCAAGCAGTAGGAAACCTTTCCATGCACAAATGTGCTTGCATGTACGTTGAATGCCATTGAAAATAAATGTTATTTCTGATGACAAATGCAAAGCACTCTTTTATGCCTTGTCCACATAAGGCACATATCAGTAAAAAGGCCAGCATGATGGGCCATACCGTGTGAACTTTATTGAACCTATTAACCAGTTGGAGCAAGAGTTTACGTAATCACCAAAGCGCATAAGGATGGTTAAAAATAGAAACACAGCAGCAAGCATACAGTTTACACTAAATATACTCACTTCAGTTACACGGTCCAAGCTCTAGTGAGTTGTCTTAGTAAATATTACAAGAGTATGGCATGTACAAGGCTGGTGTAGACCACAACATGGTGGTTACAGCTAATTACTTCTCAGTGAACGTCACCCAGCGAGAGTCTATTCCCACAACAGTAGTCCAGCCCAATTTAGTTACTAATAAAAATACCTACTACTGAAAGAGTGTCAAATGCCAACATTAAAGCAATATCGTGGAATGCCAAAGTAAACCTAACATTTCACTTCTGTGGACATAACATACTTCCTAGCATCTACTGCAAATCTGATAATCAAAGTTATGTACCAAGACACAAACCATTTAATCAATGTCGTACAGTGAACCTCCTGGAAGCCCATCTAGGTAGAGATGAACTTCACTTAAGTCAATTTAATGATGAGAAATCACAACATTGGAGTGGAGAAATGCAACTTAGGAATCACATCATTAATGAAAATGTGGTAAAAATGGAATTACTGTCAGCAGGCATCCTTTGCCCAAAGTTGGGAAGATATCCGATGCTCTGGCAGAGTCTCTTGCAACTAAATTTAAGGTAATAGGTAAACATTTATGGGCAAAGAAATGAAAATTTTAAACCTCACAGTATTCATGGCTGAAAGTAGAATGTGCATGATGATAGGTGGCATCTATTAAGTGAGGCAAGACTCTGCTAATAAGATGAATGGTACACAAGGGGAACACAAGCAGAACATCTACATTATTCAGAGAAGGTAACGACTTGTTATTTAAAACCTTTATTTATTTGCTATTCAGATGCTTCTTGCTTCGTGTATAGAATGCAGTCTGTAAGGCACACACTCTGGTTGGTGCCACAAGTATATGTGATGCAGTGTATAAAGTTTAAACACTAATACAAACTCACATGATTAATGCTATGGATTTTGCCCGTAAGCAATCAACCTACCTTCAGGCTAATGTTTCCAGGCGATATTAATCCTAATTGCTCAAGATTTGTGACAGCAGCAGCTACCTGCTCGACGTTCAGCTCCCAGAGTTTATGGAGAGATTGCAGAGTTCGGAGGTTCTAGATAAAATTTCCCTTTAGTGATTCTTAACTTATTTAGGTATGTAGTGGAATCCCGTGCTAGATCATTTCCTTGGCTGTGTGCTTCTTGTTCATTGTTGTTTGCTTCTTGCATAACCACTCCATTGGGACACCTCAGTGCCTGTGTCCTCTCCTCCAGCTCTCAGAGGATCCTTCCTAATGTTGTCATATCTCGGCTAGTGAGAGCCAGACACAGTTTGGTACCTCTAATATGGCCTGCACCCTTCAGGAGAAAACGCGATTAACTGCCATTCTTCATCGGGCTGCCCTAATCCACTGTTTGTTGACAGATCCACAATTTTGGACAGGGGTGCTTTTCTCCTGCTGCATTTTCGTCAAGCTCTAAAGTGGTTTGCCCTTGTTTACAATGGAGCCTGAAGCCATTCTGTACCAAATTAATGACTGCGGGTGGGAGCATCAGTTACCCCCAAATCACCATCTCCTTGATGCCTGGGCTCTCATCTCCAGCTGTCCCAGGGGAATCCTTCTGATACCCCTTGGCCGAGATATACAAAAAGCAGACCCAGCAAAGTCTCTGCTGCCAAAACACTTCAGGAGAAATCAAAGTCTTGCTGCTATTTTGTTTTGAACAGCTTAATCCACTGATCATTTGCCAATTTTGGAGTGGGAGGCTTTGCCTCTCCGGTCTGAATACCCACCAAGACGCCATCCACCTTTAAAACAACCTATGTCCTATTTTTATTGTGTCCAGCAGTGAGCATTTTTTATTTTATTTTATTTTTTGAGTTTTTTATAGCGCGGACCAGACCCAGGGTAGGGTATCAGAGCGCTTTACAATGCGTACACAGAACAAGTAAAACAAGTAGCAAAACAAAGCAGTACATTATATCAGGCAGCAAAGTTAATCTGAGCAACAGGTAATAGGTGCGAGGGAGTCCTTGGTGGGGGAGAGGAGGAAAGTATAAGGGGTTAGAGCTGGAATGGTTCCTGTGAGGGTTTACAGTAGGAATTTGCACATCAGGAATGATGTTGCTTCTCTTTTGAACAGATGAGTAGAGGCATTTTTCTGATGTAAGGAGGGAGTGAGTACCATATTCTTGGTGCGGCTCCGGAGAATGCCCTGTCATATTTTTTTCTTGCTGAAAGGTGAGTGTTTCAGGATTCGGTTATCGACGTTCCTAGAATGTCGGAGTCCTCCAGATAGGGTACGTTTTTGGGATAGGTACTGGGGCGTATTGTGGTGAAGCGCTTTTTGGGTGATGCATGCCATTTTTCAGTGGATTCGAGCTTCATAAGGTAGCCAGTTGAGTGCTTTCAGGTGTGGTGATATATGGTCAAATTTTCTGGATCCTGTTAGAAGTCTTGCTGCAGCGTTAAAGTAGGCTTTTAGAGGGACGGTTGAGATTTTGGGAAGCCCACCGAGCGTGGTGCATCAGTATTCCAGCCTTGAGATGACTAAGGACTGAACTGCTGTTTTGAGGTCCGGTTTTCGAAGAACGGTTTCATTTTTCTAAGGTAACTGAGGTGAAAGCGTGCGTTTTTAGCTAACAGGTTGATGTGTGTGCATGTTAAGGTTTTTATCTAGTGTAATTCCGAGTGACTTGGTGGAGTCCACCAAAGTTGGCGTGTAAATCAGAGCAGTGATCAACGTGGTCTATTCCTTTGTCTCCAGGGAGTTATTGGGGGGGGGGGGGATTAGAAGAAATTCTGTTTTTTGCGAGTTTAGCTTGCGGAAGTTGGTCGTTAGCCAGTGGACGGTCTTTTCGAGTGCCAAGTTCATCGTCTTTATGTCTTCAATGGAGGAGATCTTGATGTAAAGTTGAGTGTCATCCGCGTACATATGGTAGGCAATGTTCGCTTGCTGAAGTAGTTCAGTTAGTGGTTCGACATATAGGTTGAATAGAGTGGGTGATAGGGTGGAGCCTTGTGGTACTGCTAGAAGGTTCGGTGAGGAGGGAGAGAGATTTTTGTTCACCATGAAGGATTGTGTTCTGTTTTCCAGAAAGGATTTGAACCATTGAAGGACTGTGCCAGATAAACCCATCTTGTTTTCCAGTCTTCTGAGAATTTTGGCGTGATTGACCATGTCGAAGGCTGAGGAGAGGTCGAGCAGGACTAGTAGACAGGTTTCGTTGAGGTCGAGAGCTAGGAGGGCGTCGTCAACTATGTGCAGAATGGCTGTTTCTATGCTATGGGCGGGCCTGAAATCTGATTGGTGAATGTTCAGAAGGTTGAAGTCCATGATGTGTTGGTTCAGTTGTTGCTGAACACATTTTTCCAGGACCTTGGCTAGCATGGGAATGTTGGTTATGGGTCGGAAATTATTGAGGTCGGCGGAGTTTGCTGTCGGTTTCTTTAATATAGGGGTGACTTGGCCCGTTTTTAGGCAGTCTGGTATGTGCCCTTGTGCTAGAGATGCGTTGATGATTTTGGTCCAGAGAGGGGAGATGACTTGGTAGATGTGGAAAAGGCAGTTTGAGGGGACTGGGTCGTTGAAGTGGTTGTTGAGTTTAGTGGTTGCTACGGTTTTGGTGATGTCATTAAGAACGTAGAGTTTGAAAGTGGACCAGTGAGTTATTTTTTGGCAGAGGTAGCCCAGGTTGTTCAGTGTTTTCGGTTTGAATGCTTTTAGGGGTGGCTGAGTTAGTTGCTGCTGTGTTAAGCTCAAGTTGGAGGATATTTGTGTTTGCTGTGAACAAAGAAGAGAATTCTTCTCTGCTAAGTTGTGATTTCGAAGTCGATAGTGAGGTTTTAGCCAATTTGTCAGATTGCTGTTTAAGAATTTCAAAAAGTTTCTTAGGTCTATTTTTGGCATGGTCTAGTTCTGATCTAAAGAAGTCTTTTTCAGATTGTAGAATACGTTTGTTATAGGAGTTTCTAGCATTCTGAAGTAGTTTAAGATGAAGGGGGGAGGGATGTTGTCTCCATTTCCGTTCTGAAGATCTAAGTTTACGCCTTTCTTCATTTAGGGCTCCGTTAAACCATGGGTTTTTGTCTTTGTTTGGAATACTTTTGAGTATTGGTGGAGCAGCTTGGTCTAAGACCTTAGTCATCGTGGCGTTATAATCGGTGAGGTCATTGACGTCTGACATGTTGTTGGGGGGGATGAGAACTTTCTCATAGTGGGATGCTAGGTTGCTCCAGTCGAGGTTTTTAGTGTTTCTTATCCATTGTTTAGTCTTATTCTGCTGCGGGAAATTTTTCTTGGTAGTGGAGGAAATATGGAAGGTGATGATGTGATGGTCTGACCAGTCAACCAGGGTGATCAGGATAGATTCATTCATATTTTGTTTAGAGATGAGCCAGTCAAGAGTAGCACCCTAAGAGTGATTGTGGTTTGAGATAGATAGGATCCAGGAGTGGTCCGCTAGGAAGGTTTTGAGGGCGTTGACCTGCCTGCCTAGTCTAGGGGGTTTTCCCAATGGAGATTGAAGTCGCTGAGGAATATGTTGTTGGAATGAGGGGTATAATTTGCCAGCGCTATATAAAACCTTTAAAATAAATAAATAAAATAAATAAATGATTTCCATAAGTTGGTCTGTAAATCCTGTATTCTTACCTGGGGGATGGTAGAGGATATGAAGTTTGTGGAAGTGGTTATCAGAGGATGTGACAGAGACCCCAAGGTATTCACAGGTGTCCATGGGTTCGGAGTGAAACTTTGAGATGGTGAGGTCAGATTGATGTATGCAGGCTAGTCCTCCACCCTTTTTAAGAGGTCTGCCAAGTCTAATGATGTTGTAGTCTGGGGAAACTAGAAGGTCAAGACATGGCGAGGACGATTAGTTGAGCCAAGTTTCCGTGTGGATGGTTATGTCCGTTTTCATGTTCAGGGTGAGGTAGGCGATGTCCAAGGCGTGTTTTAAGGCTGAACGACAAGGAGACTCTATTCGATTGTAGCATGTGCTCATGGCATCATTTATATTTAATCTTTAGAGGTAAAGAAGTAAATGCAAAATGAGTAATTACAGTTGTAACAGCACTGTATGTACATGACTAAAAGTAATTGCTGTGGGTCGCGTAACTAGGAAAGGATTGACAGATTGATAGCTCTTTCTCGATTCTGTGGGTGGTGGTGCATGGCCGTTCTTAGTTGGTGGAGCGATTTGTCTGGTTAATTCCGATAACGAACGAGACTCCTCCATGCTAACTAGTTACGCGACCCCCAAGATCAGGTTAAGGAAGGCAGTCTTTACGGAGTTTTTGATGTGGTGGGTCATTTCCAGTTTTGGGTCAAAGGTGAATCCCAGAGATTTTACTGAGTTAGCCATGGTGGGAGTGCTGCTTAGAGGATCCATATCCTTGAGCCATTCTGCAATTTGTTGGTTTTCTTCCTTGTTGGAGATTAGGAGGAACTCTGTTTTGTCTTGATTGAGTTTGAGGTTGTTTAGGGACAGCCATTGTTGAATTTCTTTTATAGTGTTATTTAGTCTGGAAATGTCGTCTGGAGAGGTGGTTTCTAGATAGATCTGGGTGTCGTCAGCGTATAGATGGAAGGGGATCTTCGCGTTTTTGAGTATAGTGGTGATGGGTGGATGTATATGTTGAACAGTGTTGGAGAGAGCACTGAACCTTGGGGTACACCCCTGCTGACTGGGCAAAGGTCGGATGTAAAGTCTTTGATTTTTATCCTTTGCGACCGGTTTTGTAGGAAGGCTGTGAACCAACGGAGGACCATCTCATCTGCACCAACCCTTTCCTGTAGGGCCTTGATGAGGAGATGGTGTTCAACCGTGTCAAAGGCAGACGACAGGTCTTAGAGAATGAGTAGGCAGCAGTGATCGGTATCCAGTGACGTATGAATGTCATCTGTGATGTTGAGGATCGCCGTTTTAGTGCTGTAACCTTTTCTGAAACCTGATTGGTGAGGATCAAGAAGGCTGATATTGTCCATTTTCTGAGTCGGTTGAGAGAGTGCGCATTTTTCGAGGATTTTGGATAGGAGGGGGAGATTGGAGATGGGTCTGAAGTTGTTTAGGTTGGTGCAGTCAAGGCCTGGTTTCGTAATTATTGGGGTTACTTGGCCAACTTTAAGGCAGTCAGGTATGCTTCCGGTTCTCAAGGAGCTGTTGATGATTCTACACCAGAACGGGGCTATGGAGAGTTTGAATTCTTTGGTCAGTTGGAAGGGTATAGGGTCGAGGGCGTGAGAAGCAGGATTGGAGGTGGAGATTAGCTTGATAATCTCGGCTTCTGAGATGGGATTGAAGGATTTCCACGCATTAGTGTGTAGCCGACCACAGTTTTCCATTGCAAATGGGGGCGGGCCTACGCATGCGGAGTTGGCATTGGTGTCTGTGTTTAGTGAGAGCTCAATCTTGGAAATGTTTTCTTCAAAGAAGGTGGTGACGTCTTCACACAGTTCCTTGGAGGCCTGGGTAGAGGATACGGGGGCTTGGAGGTTTGCTGCTTGATGATTTTGAACAGTTTGTTGGGCCTGTTTTTAGCATTGTCCAGGGCGTAGCAGCAGAAGTTGGATTTTACACAATGGATGTGTTTTTTGTATTTTCTTCTTGCTGCTTTGAGTTGTTCAAGTAGGCACGTGGCAGGGTTCTTTCTCCAGAGTGTTTCTGTGGCTTTAAGTTGTCTCCTTTCATTGTTGATGTCCGTATTGAACCAGGATCTGGATGGGATGTTTCTGGGGTTTTTTTGTTTCAGGGGGGCCATCTGATCTAGAATGGATGACATGGATGTGTTGTAATGGTCCGTGAGTTCTGTCGTGGTTAGAACATCCGTGGGGATACAGAGTTGTGCATTGACTTTTTCCTTCAAGTCAGTCATGTTGAACTGGGTGAGGTTTCTGGTCCATTTCAAACTTCCTGTGGCGTTGCGCCTGGAACCCTCAGAGCCCATTTTCAGAGCCAAGCTAAAAACATTTCTATATGCCCGGTAGTGGGTTCCCACCTTAGTACCTTCTCCTGCTAGCGCTCGCATCCTAGCGCGGGGACACGCCGTTGTGCGTCACCAAGCGCTTTACAAGACTCTCTATTATAATTATTATTATTATTTGGGCTGTTCGCGGATGGGTGGTTGTAGGGTAACTGGCTGGGTGAGGTGGAAAAGGATTAAGTGGTGGTCAGACCAGTCCACGGGCAGGGTGTGACTTATCATCACTAAGTCTCGTTTGGCGATAATGGCATCAAGGATTGATCCTTTGTCATGGGTTTCTTCTTTGCAGTGTTGCGAGAGGTTGTTGTTGAGAAGTAGCTCACTCAGGTTCTGTACTAGCGGATTGTTAACGTCATTCCAGTGAAGGTTGAGATCGCCTAGAATTAGGTTGTTCGTATCTTGAAGTGAGCAGTGGACAATCAGGTCAGACAGGTGTTCAGTGAAAGCAGCTGAATTGCCTGGGGGGTGGTAGATAAGGTGACAGGTTAACGATTCTTTGTTGCTTGTACCAATGGTGACAGTTAGGCATTCAAAGGTGTTGTAGTTGAAGGAGTCTGCTTCCGACATGGAGATATTGTCTCTGTGGATGATTGCTATGCCTCCTCCTCTTTGGTCTTTTCTGTCTTTGCGAGTGATTAAGAAGCCTGGGTGGACAAGAGTGTCCAGGAGAGGTAGGGAGGAGTCCTTGAGCCAGGTTACAGTGATGAATGCTATGTCAATGTCATGGGTGAGGATGGATTCTGCTAGTTCGGTGGCATGTTTTATGGCTGATCTGCAGTTAATGAGCAGGCAGTTTGTGGAAGTCATCTCTGTTATGGGAGTCTTTTTAAGGGGGCCCTAGGGATGATCGTGCAGGTGGTCGGCGTTCTAGGTGATTTTGGCAAGTCTTGGTCTCTTCGTAGCCCGGTGATCACCCTGTATTTTGGATAGCCTCACTAGTTCTTATGGGCCTCTGAGAAGTCCTGCGGAGAGGGATTGTAACCCATTTCTGTGGGGGGCTATGGGTGCAGTCTGTTGTGAGCTGGTGGTGTAGGAGTGGGTGCGTTGATGTTGTTTGTGGGCCACGAGGTTGGCTATAATTTCTCTTAAACCCGGGTTATGGTTGTTATCTGGGTTTCCAGCAGGGAGAGTCTCTGCTCCGTCTCAGATCCGTTGGGATTGGTCCTGAGCAGAGTCTCGGGGTGTTGGATAGCATAGTGGTGGCTGTTTTGCCCGAGTAGGGTCTTGGTGGAGGGAGTCTCAGAGAGTTTGGTCGCCTTGATTTGGTTATGTTAACAGCGTTGGGTCTAGGCGAGGCCTTGAATGCAGTGTGGCTGTTTTTTTTTTGGTGTGTTGGTGCTTTGATTCCTGTGTGTTTAGTGTGCTGGTTGTTCGGGTTGTTTCGAGTGGGCAGGGGCGAGGGGGCGGACGGTGGCTGTTGGGGGAGGGAGCCGGCAGGTGACTGATGGGGTGAGAGGTGTGCTGTGTAAGGGACCTGTTCACTCTGGTGGAGTTAGGCAGTATGGGGGACCTGTCCTCTCTGGTGGTGTTGGGGGGCGTGGGGGGGAGTCGCATGGCAGGGGGTAAGTGGGGTTGCTAGGGAGTGTCGGCCCGTTGTGTGTCTGGAGGTGGGGAGAGCTGGCGGTGGGAGGAGGGGGGTCCTACACTCCTTGGTGGAGGTGGGGAGGGTGTCACACGGAGGTGTGTGTTTGAGGTTGTTGGGGAGTACCGTCGAGGAAGGCGTCGGTGGGGTGTGGGAGCCAGCTGAGGTTAGTGGAGGGGCCGTGCTCTTCCAGAAGGCGGTGTGTGAGGTGTCACGTAGCGAGAGGAATGAGTGGTGTCTAGAGGGTACCGGGGCGGTAGGTGAGTTCTGAGAATGGGTACCTTTCTTCTGGTGAGGGCGAAGGGGCAGGCGGGGAGGGGGTTGTCAAAGGACTCTAGATTGTCATTGTTGGCTTCTATTAGGACTGTGCCATTGTAGTATATGGTCACCGGGGTGTTACTAGTACGCCTTGTGCGGTCTGGGAGTGAAATTGACAGTTTGCAGCTATGTGAGGTGTTGGTGGTTTTGGAGATGTTGAGTTGCGATCATAAGATAGATTTCCAAGCTTCTCATCTATCAGTGTGGAAGATAAGGTCCATTTTTAGGTCGAGCTGACCTAGCATTCAAAACGAAAGCATTGAATGATGACAACTAATGTTACCCGTATTTGGGAATGTGGACAGCAGTCGGACACGCGCCTGTTCATTGTCAGTTTTCACCGCGGGAGCGCGCCTCTCAGACGCGCTTGCGCAGACACGTACACACAGCCCCTGCTTTCGCTTGGCTTGCATCCAAACACGGCGCACACACACACAGCCAGCCCCCACCCCCTGCACTCACACAGGCGCGCGCGCACATACACACGCTGCCGCCCCCCCTGCACACACACATACAGACAAGCACACACAGACACACACCAGCACCCATGCACGCACCCATACATACAAAGAACCCACCCCCGCCGTTGCATACACACACGCGCCCCCCCCGCTCCCGAATACAGTGCCACTTACCGCCAATCCGGTGTTCTGTAGCCTCCGCGGGGCTCTCCCTCGGGCATGGGAGCCCCGCGTCACCACTGCTACTCGGGCCAGGAACTCCGTGGGCGCTAATTCGCGCACAAGACGGAAGTCCCGCCCCCACGCTAAGTTTTGTTTTCCTGAGTGCGTGCGCACATCTTGTTGATAATTGGTCCCGGTTTCGAAATGGGATATGTGGTGGAAATAGCCTTCCCCCCCTCCCCACAGCAGAGCTGAACAAATGTATTACGGCGATTAGTCATTGTATGCAGCCCCGTGTGTTCACAGCGAGTACTGTACCCCATGTCTACTGTAATGTATGTACCATGCATGCAGCACCACTTGTGGCAAGCGCCGAGTACAGCGAGCCCGAACGAGTTCCGGTAATGAGTGCTGTACCCCATGTCTACTGTGTGTACCTTGTGAGCAGCACCACTTGTGCACAGCGCCGAGCTCTGCACCACTGTGCGTAAGCTCTGGCGGTGGGTACTGTACCCCGTGTTTGCTGTATTTACTTTGTGTGCACCACCGTGGTCAGTGTGAGGCCCCCAGCGCCACGCGTGCACAGCGCCGAGCAAACTCTGTCATAGGACTGCACTTCAGTATTTACTGTACGTAGCGTATATGAAGCACCCCTTGAGCATCTGCACCACGTGTGCACAGCGCCGAGCTCAGCAAGTCCTTTGCACGCTCTGACGGTGCGTACTGTGCTGTACCGACCCCCAGTGTTTACTTTACGTTCCTTGTATAGGTCACCCGTGAGCTCCTACCACCACATGTTCACAACGCCCACCTCAGCAAGCCCCTGGGCAAGCTCTGGCGGTGCGTACTGCACCCTAATGTGCACTGTATGTACCTTGTATACGCCACTCGTGAACATATAGCACTCACGTCACGTGCGCAGCGCCCAGCTCTGCGTGAGTACTGTGCAAGCCCTGGCGGCGAGTACTGACCCCCAGTGTTTACTGTATGTAGTGCCCAGTGCACACCCAGCACCACGTGTGCACCTGGTATACACCACCATGTGCACGCCTAGCACTCACTTCACGTGCACAGCGCCAAGTTAATCGAACCCATGGTAACCTCTGGCGGGGAGTACTGTGCTGTACCCCAGTCTGTACTGCATGGACCATGTATGCACAACCCCATTAGCACCTAGCACTGTGAGTATTGTACTGAAGTTGAACCCGATGTTTCCTTTGTGTACCTTCAATATACCACCCTGTGCAGGCCGATATTCCTGGCCTGCACATATGTAACCTGCACTCCTGCTACGCAAGTGCAGCGCTAAGCTCAACAAAGCCCTAGGCACGCTGCGCTGGTGGGTACCAAGGTGCCCTGTGCCACAACATATACCCTGCACTTGGAAGGACACTGTTTGCCTCTTTCAGCACCGAAGGCCACACGTTTGTGACACAGGTCAGCACGACCTGGGAAGTGTCTGGCACCGGGTATCCGTGCACACGGAATTGTGCAGTGCCACGGTGTGCACCAAAACACCCAGTGCGCCTCCCTCCCTTGAGGACCCGTGTGACATCCTTCGCCCCAAACCTTAGGCACATGGGACTCAAACTCTGGCAGTGAGTGCATTGTTGAGTATCGTCAACATTTGTGCGCATCCTGGCTCGCCTGGCATCGCGTGTGCACAACGCAGCGCGGCGAGTCTCTCGCGGTGAGTACGTGTGCACTGCTGGGTTCCGTCTTGTGCTTAATTTGAACAGGAGCTACTAATTGTCAACACCGGCGCTTGTGGCACAGTCAGTCTAATTTAGTTCATTATTAATTCGATATACATTAGAAATGACTATTACCTGCCGCCCAAGCCATTCTTATAGCTTTGGGGGCCTGGAATAGTCCGAATTAGTTAGTAGTAATTCGAAATTGGGTAGTAGTTGTGTTGTTACTATCTTTGGCAGAACAGAGAGTCCTGGCACATAGTATTTTTACAAAGTAAGCACTGGTTCAGTCTATAGTGGACCACGAGAGAAACAGCATACATTTTATTGTATTTTATCTCACCTCACCCAGCGTGTGCACAACGCCCTGCCCAGCGAGCCTATGGTAAACTGTAGTGGTGAGTACGTACGCTGTGCAGCGCCAAGTACTGTGCCACAAAGTATATGGTACCTGAGGGATACTGGTGGCATCCTGGGCTATTCGAGCTCATGCCGCATCGCGTGTGCTCAACGTGCGGCCCAGCGAGCCTCTGGCGCCGAGTACTGTGTACACAGAAATGGTCTGCCGCCGTCACACATAGGCGAACACAGCAGTACAGTTTCTGTCACTTGTATACAGACTTTGCGGCAGTGTATGCATGGCGTGTCATCCACCTGTCCTCCACGCCTGCGAAGCTCCGTTGCTTTATAGCAGTGACTACCCCTCGTGTACCCAATACTCTGCACGCCAGAATGTACGTATAGCCAACAACGCCACGTGTGTGCGGAATGCAGAACATGCACTGTACACACATGTTCTGTGCGTTACAGGCGTCTTTACGGGCCTGAGCCAGCTGTGAGCGCCAGACCTGAACATTTGCAATTTTTTTCCTGTTTGTATCTTTTATGTAACTCATGTAATCCTAAATCCTTGTCTCACAACTGATTCTTTTATAAAGCGCTCTGACACCTTCGGGTAATGTTTGCGCTATAGAAAATCGCATTAAATAAATAAATAAACCCCCAAAATCAGCAGCATTCACTTGTGCTCTGCTGCACTTTGCTCAGTGTAACACAACGCCAGTGAGACCGATCGTAGTCACGTCAGGCCCCAGTCACACCCATACCGCGACTCACTTACCCTCCAGTACTCACTACCATCCTCACTGCATCGCCATCTCACTCCAGCACTCGCTTACCCACTCCAGAACTCACTACAACTCTCACTGCAGCACACACACCCTCCAGCACTCACTAAATCCCTCACTGGAACACACTCCCACTCCAGAACTCACTACAACCCTCAGTGCAACACACTCGCCCTCCAGCACTCCCCACTGCTCTGGCGCACTCGCGTCAGCCCTCACTGTCCATCCTCCACCCTCACTGCACCCTCCAAGCTCCCCCCCTGCCTGCTTCTCACACTCAATGCAACATACACTCCAAATACCACTCAGTGCCACATAATTACACAGCACATAATTACACTCTACTGAATGCAACACACACTCCACACAATACCACTCAGTGCCACATAATTATATCCTACATAATTACATTCTACTGAATACAACATACACTCCAGACAATACCACTCAGTTCCACATAATATGCTACATATTTACACTGCGCTCAACACTGCAAATACCACTCAGTGCCACATAATTACACGCCACATAATTACACTGCACTCAATGCGACATACACTCCAAATACCACTCAGTGCCACATAATTAAACGCTGCATAATTACACTGCACTCAATGGAACATACACTCCAAATACCACTGAGTGCCACTACACGCCACATATTTACACTGCACTCTATGCAACATACACTCCAAAGAATACAACTCAGTGCCACATAATTACACACCACATAATTACACTGCACTCAATGCAACATACACTCCAAATACCACTCAGTGCCACCTAATTAAACGCAGCATAATTACACTGCACTCAATGCAACATACACTCCCAACTACCACTCAGTGCCACTACACGCCACATAATTACACTGCACTCTATGCAACATACACTCCAAATACCACTCAGTGCCACATAATTAAACGCCGCATAATTACACTGCACTCAATGCAACATACACTCCAAATACCACTCAGTGCCACTACACGCCACATATTTACACTGCACTCTATGCAACATACACTCCAAACAATACCACTCAGTGCCACATAATTACACGCCACATAATTACACTGCACTCAATGCAACATACATTCCAAATACCACTCAGTGCCACTACACGCCACATAATTACACTGCACTCTATGCAACATACACTCAAAATACCACTCAGTGCCACATAATTACCTGCCACATAATTACACTGCTCTCAATGCAACATACACTCCAAACAATACCACTCCATGCCATATAATTACATGCCACATAATTACACTCTACTGAATACAACACACACTCCAGACAATACCACTCAGTGCCACATAAGTATATGCTACATATTTACACTGCGCTCAACGCAACATACACTCCAAATACCACTCATTGCCACATAATTACACTTCACATAATTACACTGCACTCAATGCAACATACACTCCAAATACCACTCAGTGCCACATAGTTACACGCCACATAATTACACTCTATCTATCGCATCACCACAGCATCACTCCGCACCTTCTCAGCATCACTCAGGGGCACCACAACATCACTATGCACTACCACAGCATCACTGAATGACACAGCATCACTCGTCGCAACCACAACATCAATCTGTGCAACCATTCAACAACAACTGGTTCAAATATGTTCTCTCAATGTTTCAAGCTTTATTACAAATGTTACAAAAAGATGTTAATATTTCACTTCTGTTCTTGGATTTTCGTCGCAATCAAATACCCTGAACATAATCTTCACAAAAGTTATTTACAAAAGTTTAAGCTAATGCCATTATAAGTTACAATAACTTTTAGTCAAGTATTAATTATTTTAAAAAATTAAAAGCAATTGTTATTTGTAATATCAATACATCTAAGTCATGTAAATACAACACATATTGCATTACAAATGCTGTAAGTGTCACATTTGCAAAAGTTAAAAGTATTGGCATTGTAAATGACATAACTATTAATTTCGCTATTTTCAAAACCAAAAGATAAATAAAAAATGTGTCATTTACAATACCAATAGCTCAAACTTTCCTAATGCGAGACCTATTGCATTGCAAATGCTTGTTACATTTCCTTTCGCGGAGCAGTGATAGATGTCTGCGAAAAGTGATTCTTGATGTTGCCCATCAATTTCTGTTTGAAGTTCTTATTCGCTTTGAAAGAGAAGTCAGGGGGAAATTGATAGCGAAGGAGTTCACGTCGTAAGGGATTACATGGTTCGAAGTGGAGGGGTCGATGTGGGTTGCCGTGGCGGAGGGCATTGTGTGAGAGGGGACGGGGGCAGGCTCCGAGGGTGGGAAGGGTGCTCCGGGAGGGACTTCAGCGAGTAGTGGGCGAGTGGTGTAGAGATTCAAGTTTATCTATAGTGGGTCGGACGAATGAGCACCGATCGCTTCCGAGGAGCGGTGGATTGGGTGAGGGCGGAATGAGTTGTGGGGTCGCCACTATCAGGAGTTTCCGTCCTGGGCACTGCTCTGGGGGATGGGGTGCAGATTAGTGACGCAAGTGTGGCCGTTCTCTTAGCCCTCTACCTGTTCGGGGGGAGGGGTTCTCATCCGTGTTGAGCTCTGTCCGTGGTGGAGGTATTGCTTCACCGTGGGCAAAAGTGACCGGGTGAGGAAAGATATAGACAGGGTCAAGCCCTGCACAGCGTGTCGATGGTGCCCGGGTCAGAGACAATCATTGAGCCATGGTGAGGGAGTCAGGGACAGAGTCTCTCTGCCATCTTCCTGAGTTGGGAGGGGATCTCATCCACGGTTGGGCACTGACCGCAATGGGTTAGGGAGTGATTGTGTACTGGTAGATCATGTTTTGCCAATCCTCGTGCATTGGAGGGAGGGTGCCGATTGGGATGGGGGGGGGGGGGGTGTGGTTGGCGAGTCGAGGCTCAGTGTCCTAGTGGATCATTTTGGAGGCTCTGCATCTTGGGCGTGAGGGGGTAAGTCGCAGGGGGGGGGGGGGGGGGGGGTCACGCTGCCTCAGGGGCCAGTTTTTTGCCGCGGTCTATGGTGTGGATGGGCTGTGTTCAGTTTGAGCAGCTAACTGTGGCGCGGAAGGGATCTGCTTTTCAGCAGTTGTCCTCTTTCTATCTCTGTCCTTCCTACAGTAAGAGAAAGGAGATCAATCAATTGGAATTCTGAAAAAGTCTTCCTCCTGCACTGCCTGCTCCCTCAGAAAGGACAGGACGTCTTGTAAAAGCAAAATATATAAGACATCGCTTGCCCTTTTCATTTCCCAAGTCAGTCAGGCTGAAAACAGTCTTAAAGGGATTTTGGATAGCAAATAAATACAACGCCCAGATCACCATATAGCCTCAACTAACAGCTGCAACAAACTAGCTGATTTATTCATCCACGTTTCCAAAATAAGGCAAAGATTGAATTCACAGTTACTTAACCCCTTGGGTGCTCATGACGAGGTCAGCTCGTCATGAGCCACGGCGCTCCGGTGCTCATGACGAGCTGAGCTCGTCATGACCGCGCCCGTTCCGTGGAACGCTCGCATGCTGGGCTGATTCCCCTGCTGTGCTGAGCGTTCCATTGGAACGGGTGTGGCCGTGACGAGCTCAGCTCGTCATGAGCACCGGAGCACCGTAGCTCATGACGAGCTGACCTCGTCATGAGCACCCGGGCGCTGTACGCGCCCCCCCCAGCCACCCAGCACAGTGGGGAAATGTGCCCCGCACGGAAGGGGTTAAAATACTGATAACAGAAATCAAGTGGTTAGTGTTAAAACCCATTAATCAAATGTCCCGCCACAATGTAATAGAAAGCATTAAATCATCAATCCACATAGATGACACAGTCCCTGTAGCAAACGAAAAACCAAACCCATGCTCAGTAAAACCTGGCTGAACATTATATTTGTCTCTCTCTGCCAGAGCACTGCACCAGACTCACTAAAAACTGGACATGTGGAACATTACCTTGCACAAATATCCTGCAGATCCGATCGCTACAAACACATCACCAGCCTTCCACTTTTCAATCAGATGTTGAGCACATTATCAAACAGTCAATCAGTTTATTGAATCTATATGATAAGCATAGTACGTTATCAGTATTGTAATCATGGCACAAATCTTGGCTTGGTAATTATTGAGAAGTGTATTCCGCAGGGTCTCGCGTACAAAGACCATCACCCGTTGACCGGTACGAGTGGACGTCCATTGACTAATGTTCCACCAGTCTCTCTATTACTTCAAGAAAGATCATAGGATTTGTTCCATGTATTCGTACATTTCCGGGAGCTCTCCTTGCTCTACTCCGTCCAACTAAGGAATCGCATAGCAGACTCTGGTTCAAATGGTAACTGGGTTGGAAATTTACATGGACAAGCATTCTCTCTCCTATCACAGGCCTACAGGAGTGCTTCAGTGTTCCACCCTTGATCCTCTATTGGATATTATCCTAAATTAATTTGGCAGTGATGATCAGCAATATGGAGATAATAGTTAGCTGCACTTTGGCAGAACTCTATTGATTCCTCTCATGTCTCATAAAATACCAAGAAAAAAATCAAATCTTGGATGTCTCAACTAAGTTTCAGCTGCACCATAAACAGTGTTTTCTATTATGTCTCTCTGTTGTGTTTATTCTCTATTACAAATCTGGTTTGCCTCCCTCACTCCTTTAGGAATTAGACATGTATTGGAAAAGTTGCAAAATTTTAGTGATCCATACTTACTCCAATTATACTCCAGATAGATAAAAACATTCAAAATATTGTCAAAGGTGCACAACATATAAACTAAAATTAAAACCTTTAATTTCCTATAAATAAAAACATGTGGCACTGGACCCAGGGCCGTATTACAAAGTGCCTGGAGGGTGCAACAGGTGTATATGCATGCTTTTGCACCCCTGGGGCAATCCGGCATCATACATAAGGTCCCTTCTATAATATGGATTGTGCATGCACACATTTCTAACGGGCACAAACGTGCATGGGACTCTCGCCGCATGCAAATGAGGGAACCCTTTGCCATTGTACCCAGCACATCTCAAAACATTCAAAATATTGTCAAAGGTGCACAACATATAAACTAAAATTAAAAGCTTTAATTTCCATATAAATAAAACATGTGGCACTGGACCCAGGGCCATATTACAAAGTGCCTGGAGGGTGCAACAGATGTATATGCATGCTTTTGCACCCCTGGGGCAATCTGGCATCATACATAAGGTCCCTTCTATAATATGGATTGTGCATGCACTCATTTTTAACGGGCACAAACGTGCATGGGACTCTCGCCTCATGCAAATGAGGGAACCCTTTGCCATTGTACCCAGCACATCTCACCAGCCCTAAGAGAACTAAAATGACTCCCGGTGGAACAGCGGGCCAATTTCAAAACTGCCTGCCTCACCCACAAAGCCCTACACACAGGAAAACCGGACTACCTGGCCGCCAAACTAAAGAGGGTAGGCCAAACAAGGAACCTCCGGAGCTTCAACTCCCTCCTTCTCATCCCCATGAAAGCACGCAAACAAAAAACCGCAACCAGATCATTTGCCGGAAACGCGCCCAAAATCTGGAACTCCATCCCAGTAGATATCAGGACCACCCCGTCCTTCACTAAATTAAAAAAACTCCTAAAAGACTTCCTCCTCAACCGCTCCCTCCCAAATGGATAGCTGCCACCTCCACACCAACCATGATCCAGTAGATTTCAGACTCTGCATTGTACTGATACACTAAAGTCCACCACTACACAAGTAGGTCTGGAAGGCGAGGCTGCTGCTAATCTCTTGCACTACCTCAAGAATGCATTCAATGAAGCTACCTCACGACCCATCTACTACCTCAAGAATCCACAGCAGTCGCTGAATCCAGAATCTTCTATGTTTAAGACTCCTCTACTATTGTAATTTCTTAAATCCTACTGTTGCAAAGCTCGCCGATACCCTCGGGTCAGGTCAGCGCTATATAAAACTCTTGAAATAAAAAAATAAATTTCAGACAGGGGCGCAATGGCAAAAAAGCCACCAGAAAGCGCACTGGCTGTGCACTTCACGGAGGCGGCGCAAATTCAGTGCCCCACTAAAGCTGCTCGATGGAGTTGGTTGCAGGAATGCTGGGGACTCTCCAGGCTTCCCTCTGCGGAGAGGTGCAATAACACATTGCTCCTGCCATTGGGAGGATCCCTGCTCCCCTTCCGAAGTGTAGCCCCACTGTCAAAACGCTAACATGTTTTCATGTGTGTAAATGGGCACACTGGTCTGTGCCATGATGCAAACAGGCAGTACTTAATTGTTGCCGGTGGAGGCCCACTGGCACTCATTTTTGGAGATGACCACATTTTTTGCATCATCTTGCAAAACACAACAAGCATTAGAAATGCAATTGGTCTCGGATTTAATTTGTTTGAGTTAGAGATAATGGCATTGTAAATGCTGCGCTTTAGATTAATATATTTAAAAGTAAAGTGCACCATACTGCGATTGCTACAATAGTTAATTGTGGATGCGTTAACAATTGATGTGTGCACTGATGGCTGGTGGTGTGTGTGCCTGTAGACATTGTGCACTGACGGCTGGTGGTGTGTGTGCTTGGTGGAAGCGTGCACTGCCGGCTGGAGGTGTGTGCTTGGTGGAAGCGTGCACTGATGGCTGGTGTTGTGTGTGTCTGGTAAAAGCGCGCACAGACGGCTGGAGGTGTGTGTGCCTGGTGAAAGCGTGCACTGATGTCTGGTGTTGTGTGCCTGGTGGAAGCCTGCACTGACAGCTGATGGTGTTTGTGCCCGGTGAAATCGTGCACCGACGGCTGGTTGTGTTTGTGCCCGGTGAAAGTGTGCAGTGACGACTGGTGGTTTGTGTGTGTGGTTGTGTGTGGTGGTGAGTGTGTGGTGTGTGTGTTGTGGTGAGAGTGGTGTGTGTGGTCTTATGTGCATGGTCTTAAGTGTGTGGTCTTATGTATGTGGTTTTATGTGTGTGGTCTTATCCTGCGCACTCACTCTAACTCTGCAGTTATTCTGCACTCAGTCTGCACTCACTCTGCAGTCATTCTGCACTCACTCCATTATCCTTGCACAGTAATATTCCGCCGCATTCACTGTCATTTGGGCGGCCCGGTCCCCGCGCTTTGTTTACCTGGGGCGCCATCTTGGGTGGGTCGAACAAACACTCCTCAGCTATTCGCTGGAGCCAATCACGTGGACTGGCTAGAGGCTGCACTCTGGAGGTGTATTTAAAGCGGGTAGGAGAGAGCCTTACTCCTGTTTGAATCCCGTCGTGCACATAGCGCTTCTCGTTAGAAGCTTGCTGTTACTTTCAAATTTTTAAAAGTCCCGTTTTGTCGCTTTGTTTATTTAATTTACCCTCGTTTCCCCTGATTTTAAAAGTAGTTTAGAACTGTTTAAAATTTTCATAGTCCCCCTACCTGTGCTCTTAGACACGGACCGCATCCTTGCACAGTAATATTCCGCCGCATTCACTGCCATTTGGGCGGCCCGGTCCCCGCGCTTTGTTTACCTGGGGCGCCATCTTGGGTGGGTCGAACAAACACTCCTCAGCTATTAGCTGGAGCCAATCACGTGGACTCGCTAGAGCCCTTTATATTTATCTGGATATGACGCGCAGCGTGTACGCGCACCGTGGGCGCCGCAGTGACGCCGGAGTCACGCCAGAGTCCAGCCCGTCTGCGCCCGTCCGCGCTGAGGACGCGCTGGGCGGCTGGACCCTGGACTCTGACGATGCCATTTCACCCCCCCATAGCTACTCTCTCCAGGAAATGCTATGCCTGAAACCCCGAAGATTAGGGTGCTTGCATTCCTATGAGCCCGACGAACTTCTTCTTCCCTTACGATGTGGCTGTCATCACAAGCGTAGGCCTTCTAATTTCGTCCCTCACCATCTCCCCTCTGGCCACCCCGACGTTATCAGTTCTAGGACAATGGGAGTAGAAGGCATCTTGGTTAATGCCCGCTCCCTTGTCAAAAACAAGATAATGTTCAGGGAGATGGTCCTAGATAGAATGCCTGCCCTAGTGTTTGTCACTGAAACATGGGCCAAAGATTCATCTGGTCCCGACCTAATTGAAGCGGTCCCTGAAGGGTATTGCCTGGCTAGACTCGACAGACAGGGACGAGTGGGAGGGGGTATAGCGATCCTTCACAAAGACCACCTGCAATGTCATACTGTACCTATACCCGACTTCCCGGATTGTTTCCAATCCCTTTATTTCACAATAAAGGAAGCGCAATGTCCCTTCTTCAATGGAATCCTATTATATCGACCTCCAGGCCCGCGGACCGATTTTACGCACAACTTCCTCCAGTCCCTGGAACCATACTTTGGTCGAGAAAATTTCTCCATCTTGGGTGATTTTAATTACCATTTAGAACGGCATGACGTATCTGATACATCATGTCTCATTGAGGCCCTGGCGTCCTGTGGACTCACGCAGCGAGTCAGCGGGGCCACACATCGGGCAGGCCACACACTAGATGGCATTTTCTCCAATGACCATCGTCTAACCACCAAGGACCCGGTGTATCTATCTTGGTCCGATCACCTTGCAGTTCCATTTCTCTTGGAATACCATAGGGTGGATGGAAGCAAAAAAAGGGAATCACGCAATGGAAACTGCCAGAAATTTCAGGAATATCAGTAGCGACTCCTTTGCGCCTTGGGCTGCCAGCCTTTCTATTACGGGCATGGACAGTGTACAGACCGCAGTCGGCCATTTCGAACAGGTTATCACCGAGGCCTTGAATGAACTGGCCCCAGTACAGACCCGCCGCCGAGCCAAAAAGAGACCATCTGCCCCATGGTTCTCAGATTCCCTTAGACTCCTCAGGCAAGAAGTGAGGAGGAAGGAGAGGCTCTGGCACTCTAGTTGGGACCTTAAGAACAAAGAAGCCCACAAACTTCTTGTCAGGAAATATAAGGCTGAGATTGTGCAGGCTAAACAAGACTACTTTGTAGCCCTGACAACCTCGCTCTCCTCGCCGAAGGAGCTTTTTAAAATTGTTGATTCTCTAGTCAACCTACAAGCCCCTGACCCTGTTGTACCTTCGCAAGATCTATGTGATAGGATTGCCTCCTTTTTTCACACCAAAATGCAGGATATCCAACTGGCTCTTGAGGAACAAAGAGCTTGTATCAGTGTGCCCACTGCTCGGGTCGAGATGAATATGACCACCACTGACATCTCCCCATTGTGCACTCTGGACTCCTTTCCCCCCCTGGCTTTGCAAGATCTGGAGATCTTGCTTAATAAGACCAAATCTGGTTCCCCCCTGGATACTTGCCCACTGAAAATCATCAAGCAGTGTAAGGAGACCTTCCTACCACCGCTGCTAGAAATAATGAATCTAGCCATGAGAGACGGTATCTTCCCTTTGGAGTGGAAGAACGCAGTAGTGAAACCCCTGCTAAAGAAGGCCTCCCTCGATCCGGAGGTCCTAAAAAACTTCCGCCCAATCTCGCTGCTTCCTGCTCCAGCGAAGATGCTCGAGGCACACCTTAACAAGCATCTCGCTGCCTTTGTGGAAAGCTCGGGCTGCTTGGACTCCTCCCAGCACGGATTCAGGAGGGAACACAGCACCGAGTCGGCCCTCACCATCGTGCTCGATAAGATCCGCACGACAGTGGATGGGGGCCAGACCACCCTCCTGGTCCTGTTAGATCTAACTGCGGCCTTCGATACCCTCTCCCCCTCAGTACTTACATCTCGCCTGAGGGATGTGGGGGTGAAGGGCGCAGCTCTAGATCTATTGACTTCCTTCCTTGTTGGGAGGGAACAAAGAGTCAAGCTGGGTGAGTTCCTATCTCCATCCCGACCAGTGCTATGTGGGGTCCCTCAAGGGTCGGCTCTTAGTCCGACCCTATTCAACATCTATGTGACCCCACTGGCCAGACTAATAAGAACTTTTGGGATGGAGGTAGTCTCCTATGCAGATGACACCCAAATACTCGTCTCTCTTCCCTATTCAGATGTGCAGACCGCCTCCAAGTTTAGATCTTGTATGGAGGCGGTTGGTCACTGGATGATTCAGAACTCACTTAAACTGAATGGGGAGAAGACTGAGGTGATGGTGTTTGGAGGGAACGAAAACATCTGGTCAGCCAGCTGGTGGCCTGACTTCCTAGGAATGTGCCCTTCCCCCACAACATCTGCTAAAAATCTTGGGGTGATGATAGATCCTGCTCTGGATATGGGCAGACAGGTGAGTAGAACCATCTCCACCTGTTGGGGCTTAATTCACACCCTGCGAAGGATTAGGAAATACCTTTCTTTGCAGTCCAGAAAGCAAATAGCTGTCGCACTCATTGGCTCACGCCTTGACTACTGTAATGCGCTGTATGCGGGGCTAAACAGGAGCCTCCTGCAGCGCTTACAGGTAGTTCAGAATGCCACAGCCAGATTTGTTCTGGATGTTCCCAGATGCTCCTCGGCCACGTTGGCCAGGAAAACGCTGCACTGGCTACCGGTAGAACACCGAGTACGGTTCAAAGTCTTATGCATGACCTATAGAGCCATTGCAAAAAACAGTGACACGGGAGTGGGTTCCATCATCTCCCACTACACTCCTGGAAGGAACTTGTGTTCCTCCGGGAAATCGCTCCTGACAGTTCCTCGCATACGAAGAGCCAAGTGGGGTGGCAGGGCCTTTTCCACCCTAGCTCCCAAATGGTGGAATGATCTTCCTCTGGATATTAGGTCCCTACCCTCCCTACAGAAATTCCGTAGTGCCCTAAAAACTCGCCTCTTCTTGCAAGCCTATGTGTAAGGATGTATGTTTCAATTTTCTGATTGTATTGTTAGGCGCCTTGATACCTGTGGGTTATTGTTTGGCGCGTTATAAATTTTGATCAAATCACTCTCACTTATTCTGCACTCATTCTACACTCACTCACACTCTGCACTCACTGTCACTCTGCACTCACTGTCACTCTGCACTCACTGTCACTCTCGCACACACTCTGCACTCACAGTCACTCTCGCACACACTCTGCACTCACAGTCACTCTCGCACTCACTCTGCACTCACAGTCACTCTGCACTCACAGTCACTCTCGCACTCACTCTGCACTCACAGTCACTCTGCACTCACAGTCACTCTCGCACTCACTCTGCACTCACAGTCACTCTGCACTCACAGTCACTCTGGCACTCACAGTCACTCTGGCACTCACTCTGCACTCACAGTCACTCTCGCTCTCACTCTGCACTCACAGTCACTCTGCACTCACTCTGCACTCACAGTCACTCTGCACTCACAGTCACAGCCACTCTGCACTCACTCTGCACTCATAGTCACTCTGGCACTCACAGTCACTCTGCACTCACAGTCACAGTCACTCTGCACTCACTATCACTCTGCACTCACTGTCACTCTGCACTCACTGTCACTCTGCACTCACTGTCACTCTGCACTCACTGTCACTCTGCACTCACTGTCACTCTGCACTCACTGTCACTCTGCACTCACTGTCACTCTGCACTCACTGTCACTCTGCACTCACTGTCATTCTGGCACTCACTGTCATTCTGGCACTCACTCTGCACTCACTCTGCACTCACTGTCGACGGCTGGTTGTGTTTGTTCCCGGTGAAAGTGTGCAGTGACGGCTGTTGGTTTGTGTGTGGTGGTGAGTGTGTGGTGGTGAGTGTGTGGTGGTGAGTGTGTGGTGAGTGTGTGGTGTGTGTGTGTGGTGAGAGTGGTGTGTGTGGTCTTATGTGTATGGTCTTAAGTGTGTGGTCTTATGTATGTGGTTTTATGTGTGTGGTCTTATCCTGCACACTCACTCTTACTCTGCAGTTATTCTGCACTCAGTCTGCACTCACTCTGCAGTCATTCTGCACTCACTCTCACTTATTCTGCACTCATTCTACATTCACTCACACTCTGCACTCACAGTCACTCTCGCACTCACTCTGCACTCACTGTCACTCTCGCACTCACTCTGCACTCACAGTCACTCTCGCACTCACTCTGCACTCACAGTCACTCTTCACTCACAGTCACAGTCACTCTGGCACTCACTCTGCTCTCACTCTGCACTCACAGTCACTCTCGCTCTCAGTCTGCACTCACAGTCACTCTGCACTCACTCTGCACTCACAATCACTGCACTCACTCTGCACTCACAGTCACAGCCACTCTGCACTCACTCTGCACTCACAGTCACTCTGGCACTCACAGTCACTCTGGCACTCACAGTCACAGTCACTCTGCACTCACTGTCACTCTGCACTCACAGTCACTCTCGCTCTCACTCTGCACTCACAGTCACTCTGCACTCACTCTGCACTCAGAGTCACTCTGCACTCACAGTCACAGCCACTCTGCACTCACTCTGCACTCATAGTCACTCTGGCACTCACAGTCACTCTGCACTCACAGTCACAGTCACTCTGCACTCACTATCACTCTGCACTCACTGTCACTCTGCACTCACTGTCACTCTGCACTCACTGTCACTCTGCACTCACTGTCACTCTGCACTCACTGTCATTCTGGCACTCACTCTGCACTCACTGTCGACGGCTGGTTGTGTTTGTTCCCGGTGAAAGTGTGCAGTGACGGCTGTTGGTTTGTGTGTGGTGGTGAGTGTGTGGTGGTGAGTGTGTGGTGGTGAGTGTGTGGTGAGTGTGTGGTGTGTGTGTGGTGGTGAGAGTGGTGTGTGTGGTCTTATGTGTATGGTCTTAAGTGTGTGGTCTTATGTATGTGGTTTTATGTGTGTGGTCTTATCCTGCACACTCACTCTTACTCTGCAGTTATTCTGCACTCAGTCTGCACTCACTCTGCAGTCATTCTGCACTCACTCTCACTTATTCTGCACTCATTCTACATTCACTCACACTCTGCACTCACAGTCACTCTCGCACTCACTCTGCACTCACTGTCACTCTCGCACTCACTCTGCACTCACAGTCACTCTCGCACTCACTCTGCACTCACAGTCACTCTTCACTCACAGTCACTCTGGCACTCACTCTGCTCTCACTCTGCACTCACAGTCACTCTCGCTCTCAGTCTGCACTCACAGTCACTCTGCACTCACTCTGCACTCACAATCACTGCACTCACTCTGCACTCACAGTCACAGCCACTCTGCACTCACTCTGCACTCACAGTCACTCTGGCACTCACAGTCACTCTGGCACTCACAGTCACAGTCACTCTGCACTCACTGTCACTCTGCACTCACTATCACTCTGCACTCACTGTCACTCTGCACTCTGCACTGGCTGTCACTCTGCACTCACTGTCGTTCTGGCACTCACTCTGCACTCACTGTCACTCTGGCACTCACTCTGCACTCAGTCATTCTCACAGTCACTCGCGCACTCATTCTGCACTCACTCTGCACTCCGTCACTCTCGCACTCACTCTGCACTCACTGTGCCGTGAAACAGATGGAAGTGTTATATGACAGCCAACAAGTTGTATAGAACGTGGCGGCTTACACAGATGGCACCCGATGAACAGAATTTATGAATAAAATTCCACATTATGCTTTAACAAATCCCTACTGTAGCGCACGAGACTTGGGTGAAATTTATGGCGGCAACAGAAATCCTATTTACATTACTCCGAGGATTAGGCCAGGTTTAGGAGGAGGAAATCCGTTTTTAGCTTCACAAAGCTGGTCTTGAAGCAGTGAATCATGTGTAAACCGGGGTTAGTGAACGAGCCGGCCGCGAGCTGCTGAATATATTAAACACCACTTAGAAGCTTAAATGAAGGATTTGGTAAAAGATATCGAATTAAAATGAAGTGGATTAAAGAGTTGCTGTCCTGTTGTCCAATAGCATACTGAAACTTTGGAGAAAGCAGCAATATACAGGGTGTAATATAGTGCTATGGAAAAGTACCACATGTTGGGGCGGGAAACCTGCTGATGTGTTGTGTGGATTCCTCGCGGACAGATTTTTAGATGCTTGTTCAACAATCTCTCACGCAGGCAACATGTAGTGCCTGTCGGGTGAGTGGTGAGCGGGGTGCAGTAAAGCGCATCACCAGTGCACACTGTAGAAACATAGTAGGCACCGATGCCTGGGAGGACAAACTCCAAACTGACCCGAAGAGCTGCAGCGCTCTGGAGGCAACAGACGCAGGAGACCAGCTCTGTTTCTATCCAAGGAGCATGCAGTGAAACTCCGTGCAGTCTGTGTTTAACGCACGGTCCCGTGAACACCCCCTTAAACCATTTTAATAACTTCAAATGAGCGTGTGATGCTGGAAAGAACACAGCACTGCAGCACTTTGAAGAAGCGCTTTCTCAAGTGCCTAGTGGCTGCACGCTAAGCCGGTAACAGTGCAGTGAACGGTCGCCCTTACCTGCAGCCCCCGTCTCCTCAGGATGCTGGACTCGTCCATGGCAGCGGGTCCCGCAGCTCCCCTCAGTACTCCTGCGGCAGACCCTCCATGCTGTACAAGAGCCAGACCCCACAGCAGGGCGATTCACATCCAGCAGCCATCAAACAGTTACATCACGGCTTCTCCCATTGGCGAGGGGGGAGTTAGCTGCCCTCGCTGACTTATTCACTCTAACAACTTCGGAGATCCCGTATGCCCGCAGCACACTGTGCGGAGCAGCAGCAAGTGGGCAGCAGGTGCCTGGAAGCGCAAGGAATGCTGCCAAGGCGAAGGGCAGGCGCTGTCCCTGGGTTACCGCCTAGAGCGTCAGCTCCGGGGTCAAAGTGTCAGGAGGCTTCAGCCGCGACCCCACACTAAGGGGAGCTGCTGAACTTGAGGGTGGGCGCGGCTGGCCGGGGTAGCAACATACACACCCACCCCTGCTGGCTCTTACCCACAGCCCAAAGACAACACACGCAGCCCAGCAGGCGCAGCTCCCACGTGAGACCCTTTTCCGATGCGCACAACAAAAGGCCTGTCTCTCCCCTTTTAAACCATGAACTGGCTGCCACTCTCCGCATTTTCACAAAAAATCGATGCAACAGAGGCTAATGTGTATTAAACAGCCGAATAAAAAAAACAGCCGCAAACTAACACTGTTCCTTGAAACTTTAAACTGCACGTTCAAGGAAGTCAAGCTTTGGCCGGGAGGCGGCATGCGCACACACACAGCAGAGAAAAAAACGAAACTCGAGACTGGTGCTCGCGCGCCCAGCATCTGTCTTCAATTACCGCGGGCCCTGACAGACGCGATAATTGAAGAAATATGGCCTTCTGGTGCGCGTGACCGCACGCAATATGCAATAGGCGGAGCTACTCTACCGCCTATGGCCTATTGCGTGCTCTCTTCTGAAAACACACGCACGAGAAAGCCTATCGAAATGCAGCTGGCAAAAAAAACGACGGAAAATCACGAGCAGCCAGGAATTTGTTAGGTAGGGTTTCGGAGACGCTAAGAAAAGGACTCTTGGGCTCCGCCCACACTGCTATGCAGTGTGACGTAGGCCCGAGCCCTAAAAAGGGGAAAGAAGGAAGAGAAAGGTGGAAAAACTGACACAAAAGGAGAAAAGCAGGGACCGGCAAGAGTGAAATAAAAGGGTGCAGTGTCTGTTAGTGCATTCAAGAGGCCTGAGGTGAATTCAACACTATGCAGCCTTGGAATTCGGCACCAGCACTCATTCTTTTACAGATTAAGTTCTGCAAACAGGAACAGTGCTTCCGACATATAATATGGTAAATGGTCCAAATTATAATTGATTATGGTAACACCTTCCAAATGGGTCTCCTCAAATCCATACATCCACCTCTCAAGGTAAACAAGCATTTACAATGCAATGGTCTCGGCATTTTTAAAGGTAGAGCTATTGGCATTGCTCATGACATTTTTTTATTTTATTTTTTTAAACATAAATAAATGGCATTGTCATTTACAGTGCCAATAGCAGGGCAGGAGAGCAAGCACAAGAAACGAGGGGGCAGGACAGCAAGCACAAGCTGCGAGGGGGGGGACAGCAAGCACAAGCAACGAGGGGGGGGGAGGACAGCAAGCACGAGCAACGGGGGGGCAGGACAGCGAGTACAAGCAACGGGGGGGCTGGGAGCAAGCACCAAAATCAATAAATTATATACAAATAAAGAAGCAACATTGAAAATGTGAAGACTTTTTCTATGAACTAAACATATTTCAATATTTCATAATTTGTTTAGTGTATACTTGTATTTGAATTATGTGGAGGTTCAAATCATAGAAATTGTTTAGGCCGGGGTACCGTGTCCGTCCTCATATTCCAGTAATGATTCAGTGGGGTCCCCACAAGTCAGAAGGTTAAGAGCCGCTGCTTAAGGGTGTGAAATACCATACCAGAATATGTGTGTCTTGCAGGCTTTTCCAACTCTCAATGTCAGATTGATACAATCAGTACAGGTGTGGGGTGTGTGGGTTCATATTATGCAGAACCCTCTCAGCAACAAGATTTGTTAGGGTTGTCTATATCTTTTAGCTTCCATTTTCTGCCCATTAAAAATTTTCTGAATATCAAGTCAGTCACCCCTCTCCTCTCCTATAATGATGACGTAGCAGAATTCAGGTGTCCAGGCTCTGCAAGTACACACTACATTAATGTAGTCCTGAAGGAAAGCAAACGCAGTCTGTGTCTTTGGAGAACAGATGTTCTTTCTCCATTTGTACGTAGCTGAAGTTCCCATTCTCTTCAATTGCGCATTTCTCCAATTTGATGTAAAAATTAAATTAATTGCTCACAGGTCTGAAGACATAAAAATGATGCTCAAGAAAGCAGGCCTTTGTAAAATGTCTCCTGGCCTTTCCCAAGTATTAATACGTATACACTGTAATTACGTCAAACTGCGCTACAACAGAAACACAAGCCACCATACTCCAAATCATTAAATCTCCTCCCGGAGACTGCGCAAGCGCAGCCTTCGGTCCTCGACCTAAAAATGGGCAAATGGCGCACCGCGTACATCCTGGTACATTGCAGGGCACAACCAAAGTGGGCATGTGGTACACCAAAGCCAACTTGGAACATCAGAGCGCACAGCCTATATGGGCAAGTGGAGCACCTGGTACACCTTGGCAGTTTACAGGGCACAGCCAGAAGTGTGAGTGAAACTCCGCACTTGGTCACGCTTGGCACAGGTGTCTGACCATGGCATGAGGTGCACTCGGGCAATCGGGCAGATTGCAGAGCAAACATCAAAAAAACTTGCACCAATGCCAAGCTGGCAGACTACGGAGCATGGTAAAACTGTTTCTGGTGCAAGCGGACTCTGCAGAGCGGGGATTAAAGGACACCCACGTGACCAGGGCAGGATGCAGGGCAGACACAGTAAGACCGGGCACCTGGCACACTACAATGGGCAGACTGTAGGGCAGAGGTAAGAAGTAGGGTTGGTCTGGACCTTCTGCAGGCGAGAGAATCCCTTATAAAGGTGCCCCTAGACTCGGGCCAGAGGCAGGCTTGTGAGATCCATACCAGCCTCTATGGGTGGCACTGTTGGCACAGCGCCCTCTCACCCACGCTGCTTTGACACCTCACTTCATCCCCACAGAGGAACATGCAAGCTCAGGCCCGGTACAGGCATGTTACATGCAGACTGTCACAGGGTCCGCCAGGTTTGGAGCCCCCTCGCCAGGGTCTAGCTTTGTCAAGTGGTGTGCCAGGCCAAGGTGCCCTCCTGTGCCACCCTGAGAGGGCACCACACCCACACCTGGATACATTGACAGCCAGCACTCCCTTCGCCATTTCTGTGGGTTATGAAACAGTGCCAGAGACCCTGAAAGTCGAAACAAGTAACCTTGAGCTGTCTTGCAGCCGGTTTAATATCATATGCGATGTGACATCACAGAAAGGCCGCGCGACCATCATTGCCCAGCTGTCCTGGTGGCTGGCACGAGCTGCAGCAGCGAAAATTACTTCTATGCATCCGTAAAGTAAAAAATAACAAGCATAAATCGTCGGTTTTGTAAGTAGGAAAATGCCATTTCGTATGCACATTTCATTTACATGTGTTGGGTACATTTGCATTCACGCGAATTTCCTAACCTACAGTAACGCTGGAAAGAACCGCAGCGCTACATAGCAAAAAAAAAAAAATGCAACAATCTGTGAGAGATGGATATAATTGTACAGAATCTACGTGAAATGGATAGAATGATCCAAAATCTCCCTCACATTGATAAAAGTGCGATACATATTCTTTAAATCAATATATTTTCATTGAATGCTGAACTAAACACAGTGGGGCTTATTCACGAGCCCCCATTGTCCCGCAGGTGCGTCACTTTTATTATGGAAAAAATTGACTTACCAGCGCGCAAGGGGCTTGTACATAAGCTCCTATGTTCCCGAAATGCATGGAATCACAGCACATATGTCCGAAACATATATGTGTGTATAGATTTCTCACACAGGCACGCACGCACACACACACTCTCTCTCTCTCGAAGAGCGCACGTTTCCGACGGTTGGGCGACCCTCATGAACTAACATTAAGTTGCAAAACATGTCCTTTAAATGGTTTTTAAAACACCATGTTTGTCTGAAATTTTTTGATTCAACTAAATATCCCCGAATTATTGATCTTAATTAAACAGCCGCTCCACTTAAATTACTAAATCGTCCCCGTCCCCCCAGTTCATTCTGGAATGGTGCATACGTGTCATAAATCTAATAATATTGAGAGAGCACAGCTCCTTCCGAGTGATAACGTACTCATGGGTGATATCCCAGCAATATCCCTCATGGAGAGACAGTCTCTGAAATCCATGTAAATGCCCAGACCAATATGTATTATTTGACGGTACCACGCCATTCTTTAATTCCTAACAGTCCGCCAAATTATTCTGGAATTATTTAACTGTAGCGCCCACCACCCTAGCGCCTAAAATGACCAGGGATCGCTCTGAGAATAAGTGGATTGTACATACCGCACTTTAACGCCTAAAATGGCAACAAGTCAACTTCATCTAAGTGCTCCCGCTACTCGTGTAACAACTAACATTACACCCAAACACCCTGACACAGCGTCAACGGCGCCGCCACGCCATTTAACGCCTAAAATTGCTCCGAGTCACCGCACAATGAACGCAGGCGCGCCACACCGTAATTTAACGACTGGCGCTACCTCCAATTACCGCAGAAACACTTTAGACCGTCGCACCAAAATTGTACGGCTAGAATGAGCGAATATTGTCCTAAAATTAAGTTCAGTCCACAACATCATCGTTAATACTGAAAATGACCTCGAAGTGCCCTAAAATTAATTAAGATGCAATATATCGGAGTCTGGCCTCAAACCTTACCCCAAATGCATTAAATGATGTTAACTGCCCCCACGACGCCATTTGAAGCTAACAAAATGATTCCATCTCACACTTGGAAAAATCTAACTAAACCACACCACATTTTAACACGTTTCAAGTCAAAAATGGTCCTCATATTAATTTAACTGCACCACGCAACCCTCCCTGGAAGGTCAAACATAGCCCAAAACACACCCACAGTTTATCTGCACTACACTAGCGCTTTTATCCCAAAATACTCTGACAAGAGCGTAACTGCACCGCCATTAACCCCTAAAACAACAATGATTTACAGAAAAATGAATGTTAATTCGCCACAGTACGGTACACCGCTTACAGCATCACCCGATTTGAACTGAAACACATTTTACTGCCCGCTTGCCTCACTCATAACGCCAGAAATGACCACAGACAACCGGGAGATTATTCGAAACGCATAACACCAAAGGATTATGAAATTAATTTAATATTTTACGTCCCGGTGTAACAATTATATTACAGTACAGCTCCCTATAGGCCATACCACGACTCTTAACGGTCGTGTAATAGGAAAAAAGTACCAAAAGAAGGAGAAACTGTACTAGGTGCCCAGGGAATTAGTGCACACGCCATTTTTAGGGGGTCACATTTTTATGCATGACTAACTCGATCCGAAGGTATTTTAGCATTCTACATGAGCACCAGTTACATTACACAAGGAGGCATTAATGTTTCTTTCTTTCTTTGGTAGGCACGGGGACATTAATTTGATATTTGATATTTTGTGGGTATTTGTAAAGCGCGAGCGTTCGCTCCCAGGGGAGCATCATGGCGCTGGGCGAGTTGCGGGGGAATGACTGAGGAACAGTGGTAGATGAAAGATAGAGCTAAATGGCAGCCAGGACAGAGGAGTCTGATAGTTTGTAGACCCATGTCTTGAGAAGTTTCCTGAAGTTGTTCTCATTGTTAATGGCTCTAAGGTCGATGGGTAAGGTGTTCCAGGCTTTAGCTGCCAGAACATTAAAGGATTTTCCTCCTCTGGTCTTATATTTAAATCTGGGGATTTGAACAAGGTTAGTCCCAGAAGATCTCAAGCAGCGCGAAGGGTTGTAGCGCTTGAAGCGATTTACAAAGTAACGGGGTCCTGTGTTTTGCATGGTTTTATGAACTGTGAGAAGCAATTTGAAAAAGATTCTTTTGTGTAGTGGCATCCAATGAAGTGAATTCAGGGCTGCAGATGCAGATGACCTTCTGGGGAGTTGTAGAACCAGACGAGCTGCAGCATGTTGTAAGCTCTGCAACTTCCTGAGGGTAGATTTTTTCACCCCGGCCATGAGGCCGTTGCAGTAGTCGAGTCGGGAAAGTAAAAGGGCCACCGCGACTGACTTTCTGGCTGCAATTGGGAGGAAATCAAAGAATTTCCTCAGAGATTTTATTAGTCCAAAGCATCGACCGGCAGTGATCTTGACGTGGTCGTCAAAAGTAAGGGAAGAGTCAAATTGTACGCCCAGATTTCTGGCTGATGTAACTGCACTAGGAGGGGCCTCGGATCCTGTGGGCCACCAATCTTTAGGAGAAAAAGAAGGATTTTTGCCTATTGGGATAATCTCTGTCTTTGCGCTATTGCATCTAAGATGATTAGTGTTTAGCCATTCAAAGACATCAGAGAGGCAGTTTTTAAAGCGGAGCTCTGCGTCCGTACGCTGTTTGTCAATGGTGACGACCAATTGCGTGTCGTCAGCGTAGGACGTGACCAGGATCCCATGTGATTCTATCACAGCTAAGAGGGGTGCCATGTAGATATTAAAAAATAGGGGGCTCAATATGGACCCCTGGGGCACTCCAGATGTAATTGGTTTTTCGCTGGAAAGATGTGGTCCTAGTGCCACAGTCTGGGACCTATTTGATAGGAATGATGAAATCCAGGCCAGGGCTGAGTCTGTCACGCCAATCTCTCGCATTCGATTGATTAAAATAACATGCGAGATGGTGTCGAATGCCGCTGTAAGATCCAACAGGATGAGGACAGCTTGCTTGCCCTCATCCTGTAGGAATTTAATAGAATCAGCAAGCTTGATCAAAGCTGTTTCGGTCGAGTGACCGGAGCGGAAGCCCGATTGCTGTGGGTGCAAGATGTTATGGGCTTCTGTGAAGGTTTTAAGCTCCTCGTGCACTAAATGCTCCGTGACTTTGCCCAAGAAAGGAAGTAAGGAGATGGGCCGCATATTAGTCAAATCTGTAGATGGTTTATTCTGTTTTTTCAACAGAGGTTTGACAGTAGCCTTCTTCCATTCGGCAGGTACAATTCCAGATTCAAGGGATTCATTAATGATTCCATTAATGTGGGGATTGACTGTATCAATCAGATGGTGGAGGATGATAGGGGGGCAGGAGTCGGTAGGTGCTCCTGATTTACAGGCGCGGATTGCCTTGCTTGTCTGTTGCAAGGATACTGGTTTAAAACTGGAGAGAAGGGGGTAATTGACTGTGACTTGTGTGATGGTCGTCGGAGGTAGAGGAAAGTCTTTCTGAATGTTGACAATTTTATCAACAAAGTAGTCTGCAATTTGGTTGCAGAGACTCTCTGACGGAGGTATGTCAACGGTAAGAGCTTTTGGGTGGGTGAAGGACTTAACTATAGTGGAGATGGTTTTTTGGTTTTGGCGCGCTTCCATTATGAGATTAGTGAAATAGTCCTTTTTAGCTGCTTTGATGTCAGAGAGATATACTTTTCTCTGTTGAACATAGCGAGTTTTGGAGGCCGTGTCATATGTTTGTCTCCAGTGTCTTTCTAGTCTCCGACATTGGAGGTGGCTATCTGCCAGGGTCTTGGTGTACCATGGGGCATTGGATTTTTTCTTCTTCTTGGGTCCCTTTCCTTGGTTGTTTTTGGGTTCAGAGTTAACCGCAACTATTTGGTGTATCCAGGTGTGGAAGTTGCATGAGTCAACTTCGACATCTCCAGTTAGCGCGGGGGGTAGGGGCAGTGGTTTTGGCTCAAGCTGTATACGTTCAGCCACCTTCTTCCAATTGACTGTGAAGACGGCTTGGGTATGTCTGGGGTTGGATAGGGGAGCAGTGGGTGTCGTGATGTCAAAGGGGATGAAAAAATGATCGGTCCAAATTAAGGGCAATGGAGGGGAGGTGGAAAGGGTAGGAATATTAGAACAGATGCCATCAATGGTGTGTCCAGCACTATGGGTGGCCATAATAACCCAGAATAACAGGATGTTGAGCAGATGTCGAGATTCGCCTGTTCCCCAGCTCCAGAGTCGGCAGCTCTGGACAGCCTCCACATGGTGATGGCCCTGCTGTGGTTGAGAAAGGCTTTCCAAATGTGTGTTTCTCCGAAAATAACCGCTCCCCAACTTACTCATGAGAAACGGAACGAGGGGAGAGGGACGAAGAGGGGCAGAGAGAGAGCAGTGGCACGCCGGGCACAGCGGGCTGCTGCTGCATTGTGTCCCGGAGAGGGCGGGTCGCCCCTGCTCTAAGAGGCCGCAGTGAGCTGTGGGCGGCCGGGGCACAGGGGAAGAGCCGAGGTCCGGCTTGGGGAGATGTGAAGGCGCGACGGGGCGACACAGTAGAGCAGCTTTAAGGGGCCTCAGTGAGATGTGGGCGACTGGGGCACAGGGGAAGAGCCGAGGTCCGGCTGCGGGAGATGTGAAGGCGCGACGGGCGGCACAGCAGAGCAGCTCTAAGAGGCCTCAGTGAGCTGCGGGCAGCCGGGGCACAGGGGAAGAGCAGAGGTCCGGCTGGGGGAGATGTGAAGGCGCGACGGGGCGGCACAGCAGAGCAGCTCTAAGAGGCCGCAGTGAGCTGCGGGCAGCCGGGGCACATGACACATACACACAAATGCACGCAGCAAGGACTTACTGGAAGAGAGCAGCTTAGGCGACCGAGAGCAGCTTAGGCGACCGCAAAATGGCGGCCGCAAAGCTCCACAAATTTCGGATTCGGGGGAGTGTATTTGTTGTTTTGAGTGACGGATGACGTCACTGGCTAAAGAACAGCAAAATGTACGCCCCCGAATCCGAAAGAGACAGGGCTAAATTGGAGTGACGGCTCTCTCCTCCAATGGCTGGCCTCCGTTTAGGAAGCCAGCCAATGGAGGAGAGACGAAAAGAGAGGCGGGATAAAGCAGCCACTCTAAGAAACAATAATTCTCCGGACTTCCGGCTTGGCCTACGGTCTCTCGACCTAAAAATCACCCTGCTTCACATCCCCTTGGTGGCAGCAGCCACCAGAATCACATTATCTCACAGCTAAAAGCTCTCTACTGGCTGCCACTAAGATGTCATGGGGTGATCACTCTCACAGAAGCAAAAGGGGGTTATTCCAAGAGCTTTGAAACATGACATTAAAGCAAGCTTTCTCCAGAACAGTCTTGAAAGTCTTTGCCTAACTCCCTTAGGAAAGCACTCACTCTTAATATCAAGTCTGAACCTCAAGAATTTGACAAATGAGAGAGCTAGTCATGTAAAAGGCTAATCTCACCGCTAAAGTACAAACCTTACTTGTCAAACACACTCACCCTCCCTCTAATTTCTACTGGAGAACTCTGTGCAACACCCTGACATTAAAACTGCACAAACTCTCCCATTACACTTTCTCATTTAAGCTCTCTGATCTTTTTCATTCAAACGGTATAGTTGACTTCTGCATTGCCCTGCTAAGTTATGTTCCTAAAGGTATGAATGCACCAGCAACACATGTGTATTGCTTGTTTAACTGACAAATCATACAAGCAGAAGGATGTTTCTCTACTTAACAAAAGCAGTTGTGCCCTGCAGACCACATGCAGCCAAAGGTGTGTGCGTGCAGTGCGGATTGACAGCACAGCCGCTGAGTTGGCATTCAGCTTTCTCCAGTGTTATGTGGTCTGGGCCTTATGGCACGAGGCTTGTGATCTACACTCTGCCCTCATTTTCTCTCTGGTAAAGCTTAGGGGGTTGGGTAGCCTAAGTAGGAAGTGGGGGAAAGAGGGTCATCTCTGAAACTCCAAGCACAGTGCATCTGCACCATGGGCTGGGCAGGCTGCTGCAAACTTGTCAGGATGTCGTGGGCTAAGCCAGCCTCTGGTGGATTGCCTGATTGCTACTTCGAAATTGCTGCTCCCTGCCACTGCTGCCATTAGTACTTTTTTCCTGCTTGGTTCTTGTCTGGTTCTCACCTCATCCCAGCTGGTTTTCCATATGCCAGTGGCAAACGAGGAGTGAGTTTGGCAAAGAAAACGCCAAAGCAACTTGCTGTATGAGAAGTAAAAATTCTCTGGTATAATCGTAGATCTACCCAATGAGCAGGAACAGCAAATTACTAACTTCTTAGCATATTAAGAAGACGAACACGGATAAGCACTTGAGCCTGATCTTGATGGGAGAGAAACCTGTCATAACCAATCTGCTATACAAAATCATGGCCCACCTGTGGACAATGGAAGGAAACTATCACAGAAGAGAAGAAGCCCATAATATAGATAACACCACAACAATTCACCCACCGTCAAGTTAGCACAACCTCTTTTAGATCATTTTGATTAAAGGAACAAATAAATGTTGCTACCCTTATTCAATGTGGCACCAACAATGCCAGCACACTGGAAACAAAATGTAAACAGAAGTCAAAAGGGGAAGCACATAGAGCAACCCTAGTGCAAAGGCACGGATGACAGCAGCAACAAAAAGATGGCGCAGCAGGAATTCAGCAATATTCACCTTTGGAAAATCAAACATTTAGTCAGAAGGCTAATGAAAACTGTTAACTCCCTAAGGTAAGGGGTTCCTGAAATAAAAGAGGAAATTGAAGCAATGAAAGTGATGGGCATATCCCAAAAAAATGCAAACAGATCCTAGAAGGAGGAAGCTATGATCACAGCGCAAAGAAAACAATCAAGCTGGAAAACCCCACTACCTGCCAATTTTGAACAATTACAAGACAGAAGACCTACAACCGTTAGGGGAGCTGGTAGCCCACAATCCAACAAGTGGCCAAGGCACTTCTAAATGCATAGCTCCACCACTTGATCTAAAGCTAGTAACATCAAAATCTTACAGTGAGAACCCCAAACAATGCCAAATTCAGAGCAAGAGGCACATTTCAAATCCTAGATTTGACCAGAAAAGATAACTGGGAGCGGAGTCGGAATGAATCGCACTCCAGGAGTGTACTGCTGCTAAATGATGTAGACTTAGAAGAAATGTTTGATGTTCTAAAGGACAGGATGAACCTATGCACTGGCAGAAACTTCATTACAAGGGCAGCTGCAATAATAAATCCAAAATGATTTGGTCTCTGAAAAACAAAGTGCTGTACTGGATATAAAGGAAAATGGGTGCTGGAGCAGTTATAGAGGCAGATCTAAGAAACGGCAAAATGAGACCAGGATATTATCTGTGCAAGGACAAACAAAAGCTCCTTTATAAAAATAATATGGAAAAGAAATCCATAGGCCACTTTGGCAGAATACCAGATACTCGCAGTTGAGCATTTAGGGCAGGGGACAACTATAGACAATGGAGGGGACATACCTGTCTCAACAGATACACCTTCCAGATCACACTAGCTGCAACCTAACTCCAGTCATTAGATCAGCAAAACGGACTGGGAATTCCATCTGCATTCCTGTGGTTTGTTCAGTCTAAACTCTACTGTGAAATCTATGCCTTGTAATAAGATAGACCACCTCAGAAACTAGGGATCTCTAGCCTTCATGGCTTTCAGCCACATCAGATTGGCTTGTAATTTGTTTGAACTACAATCTGTTATCAAACCAATATGGCTGGAAGCTTCTCAAACCCCATGTGCCTTTTCAATTGTCACTCAGTTCTGTTCCCTATGACTAGGGAAAGCTACTGCATGTTCTCTACCCTTGTGATCAAATTGAGCTGGTATCACTCCAACCCTTTGTCTGAAGCATTCAATTGTACAATGAAGGGTTGAATGTAATCAAGACCCTTCGGTAGAGATGCACTGCATAGTGTTCTCTTCAGTTCCACAAAAATGCCTGTCACTCATCCATTCAAATGTTCTTCCTAGGCTGTTTCTCGAATGCCACATGTGTCAAAGAGTCCACAATGGTCCCATAGTTTGCTACAAATTTCCTCTAGTAACCCATAGGTTCAAAGAAGATTCTAATTTCCGTCACAGTACAGGGTGCCTCTCCTCTATACTAGACTGGATCTTTGCATCCAACAGGCAAATCTTCCTGTTGCCTTGCATGTGGGTGCCTGAATGGTCAGTTTCACTGAATCCAGACCAACACCGCAATGGTGTTTGCATGAATTGCTAAACACTGCAGTGTCATCCAGGTAGATCACATTGAACTCCTCTGGGCCTGATAGACCAAGGCTTAGTGTGAGCAGGAAAGCGTCAGGAGTATTTTTCAACCTGAAGGGTATTACCTTGAACTGGAATAATACATTTGGTGTAGAAATGCTGTCCCCTTTTTATCTCAAGGTGCTAAAACAATTTGCTAGTACCCATCGGTCAGACCAAAGGTGCTCAAATACCTGAGGCACCCGACGGTCCACATCTCATCAGCTCTATGGATCTAATGTGCATCTATCTTGGTGATTTCATTGAGTCATCTGTAGTCTGCAACAAAGCACAAGTATGTTGAACCTTGTTGGGGCTCCAACACTACTGGACGGGCCCAAGAGCTACGAGATGACTTAGTCACCCCCAAGGCCAACATTTTGGCCACCTCTCCCTTGATGCACTCCTTGATCCGATGTTTTAGAAGTCTTGCTCTTGACAGTAAGACTAATAGTCTGATTTAGATCTTGGTGGACGGGTTACTCCATCACAATAGTGCATGGCAATTCTTCTCTTGGCCTTGTTGCTCCTAATATTTAAAATTCTCTACCCATACTTTTTTTTCAACCACTTTATTTCATTTTATACAAACAAAGGAAAACAAAAAGAAAAACAGTGTTCACAGCTATTGATTATGCAGTGATATTGTTATGACATCTGACTAAAGATTAGTCCACATACTTTTACTTTGAGCAGTCATTACATTGTCCTGGCTGAGGACGAGTGATCTGATTCTGAGGTCATCTTGTTGAGACCCACTTTTTGGGGCAGTTTTAGAATTTTTCTTTGGTCATGTGGCTCACTCCTGTTGCGTTTTGGAAATATCTCGAAGGAGAGCCATACAGATTCTAATTGTCCATTCTGTTGTGAATTGTTGCGGTTAGCTTTTCAAGTGCATAAATATACAATATTTTGCCCCACTATACATGGTGTGGAGGTTATTCCCAGAAATTTACTAGTTTCGCATGTTACCAGTAAATGAGTAATGAGCTTGCTCCTGGGCGTGGTCAGGGGATGTTCTCTATGTTAGCCCACATCTCCCAGCAACATTACCAAAGGTTGAAGTTTGAGTGAAACCTTTATTATTGACTAGATCTGGGAAATAATTCCCTTTCAAAATAATTGAACCAAGGGGCAGGACCAGCACATTTGCAGAGATGTGCCTCTGTACCCACAGTTTTTCCAACATTTTCTGGACAGTCTAACATCATATAGAGCTGTGTCTGGGTCAAGTACCAATGGGTGAGGTGTTTATAGGCATTTTCCTTGTGAGGAGCATAGCCCTCTGCCAGTTATTATCCCCTCCATATCCCTTTGCCAGGTATTATCCCCTATGTCCTGTCCTAGAGTTTTCTCGCAAAGTGATACACAGTGAGGTATTGCTTATGGGCCCCGGTCTGAGATCACGCTTTGCAACCACATGATTCTTTTTCTATAGTGGTTTTCATGAAAGATGGTCTTCAAGTGTGTTTTTGCCCGACTGATTTTATCTTGAGTTCTACTAGACTCAGCCCAGTAAGGGAGTTTTGTTAGCATGTTGATGTCTTCCTGGTCCAGTCAGAAGTCCTCCAGGAGTTCCTCTCAGGTCTCCAAAGCAGTGTTTGGATATAACTTGCCTACCCCCTGTCCATTAACTGTGTATCATTGGGCAGTCCCACATGACATGCAAAAAATAATTTCCCTCCTGCATGACATCTTGTGCACCTAGAGGACGGGCCTGCCTAAATTTTACTCAACGTTGCTGGAGTCATTAATCAATGCAGTCTTTACATTAATTTGCCATTTTTTCTTTTCTACAGGGTCTCAGAATGTCTGTCTGTCCACAATGCCCTGTAAATACTGGTACCAATTTTCTAAATCTTGGCAGGCTAGAAACAATGTCATCATCTGTGTAGGTTCAGGCGCCTCCTTGAATGTGGTCCATATATCAATGTGCCTATTAGTATAGGCCATACAGGCATAGTGGGGGAATTGATCACTACCAAACCAACACCAAAACTCTCTTTTCCACCTTCAAATGTTACGATCCTTTTCTTGTGATACAAATTAGCTAAAGTCAGACAGCCTTCCAGCGATGGGCTCTCCTCAGCCATATTAAGGCCAAGTTGACTGAAAGGGTGAATGCTCCTTATTAACATATCCAGCGCAAATGACATATAGGAATTCTTTGTTTTGTGTCAGTCTCATAGACACAAACAGGCGTCAACCCTGGAGTCACTGAAAACAATGGGAGAACCGTCCCAGAAAGTGCTCTACGTTGAAAGAAGTTCACCATCTTCTTGAGCCTCATCTGCCTTAGCCATGATGTTCACTGGGTATCTCTCTGGAGGTAAGGCTTCAGCATGTTCACAAGTAACACCCACCTGAGTTCCAATTTGGCACATATGCCCACCAAGTAGTTTATATCAGACACTTTCTGCACTATTGTTTATGGCCCAGACTACTTACCCTCCAAAGCTCTGGGACAAATGGGCCTTAGCACCAACATCTCCTGACCTTCCTATAACCCAGTTAGTGTTGCTATCTGATAATGCCATTCCTTCATGAACGCTTGACTAGTTTGAAGGATTGCTTTGCCTGACTCATGCACTACACCTTCACCTTCCTGAGGTCAGACACCTAGTACTCAGGTGTTCCTTTCCACCCTTCCATGATAAAGGTGAGTGGTTACCCTACTTGGTGGCCTAAGTGAAGCCCACATGTGTTGAAACCTACCCCTTCTGTTTAATCTCTCGGCGTCCTCCTGAGCTTCTCTGCTGGAGTTCCATCATGCTTTTATAAGTTGTTAAACCAACAACCAATAGGTTTGTGACACTCATCTGGTAAATAGTACAGGTCTTACAGAATTTCTCTTTGTCTCTGCACATCTCTTTACAATAGAACAAATAATCCAATTTATCCTGGGACTTTCTGATACCAAGTCTCCTGCTAAGGGCACTTTCTGGTCCAGGGAATCAAGAGCTTCTTGTTTACTAGTGAAACAGCTAGCCTCTTGCTAGCACCCGTCTCAAGACTCACCGTCTCACAATACAAGAGAACAACCTTCAAGCCAACATAGTGTTTTCCATGCACTCCTTCTGAAGACAAACTAGGGTAGGGCACTCATTTTGTGCCCCATGATGTTTCTCCCGGATGATAACCTCTGCAGCTCTGGCACTGGTACAGAGTCCAAAACCTAGACTGCACTATAAAACATAGACTACTGCCACCACTGATCTACTTGCATGAACCCATCACAGTACTCCTCTGTCACTATGGAGAGCATGATTGGTGTGCCCCTAAATGTCCAGGACCATGCTCATTTCAAGGGACAGGCCTTTGCACAGATGCTAAATTACAATTAGACTGGAGCCACAATCCAAAATCTGGTATACCAGATATTTGCAGTTAGATACTCAGGGCAGGAGACACAATTGTACATCATGCAGTAAACCTTCCCATCCCAGTACTCAAAAGCCTTCTTACGTGATGTCAGAATAAGTAGCAAATAAAATAACACCTTTTATCAATGAAATCCAACTGATGCCAAGCCAAGTCCTTAATCCAGAAAACCTGACTCAGACAAAACAGGTCATAAGCAGGCCGGCATATATAAACATGACTCACAAAGAAGTAGCTAAAACTGACTTTCACTGTGTAAATAAGAAAAAAACACATATGAACTGTTAACCCCAACTCAATGATCCAAACTAAGAGAACGGATATGAATGCTGGATGAGCTGGGGTAATGTAGATTGCAGGTAAGGGTACCCCCAGGGAAGGAGCCCCATAAGGAGCTCCTATGTAAGGTCACTCAGAACACCCCTAAGGGCTACCACAAGCAACCTGTCAGTAAAAACTCCCAAACTAAAGATCAATTCTGACTAGGCTCGAACAGCAAATCTACAATAAAAATTGTCTGCTGGAATAAATAGATGAGAAGGCCACGGACCCAGAAGTTAAAAGATTACTTGAAAATAATGACATAATCCTCTTGCTTTACACATGGTTCCTAACTGTATTGTAACCACAAGAATTCAAAACCATTGGCCTACCAGCAATATAAAAAAGTTAGTCAGATCTCAAAAGGTCTCCAGATCAGCTCTCACCTGGGCTGAATGAAAATTATGACTCAGATGAAAACCAACAGTTGAGTGCTAGTCAGATATTCTCCTACTCAAGACCTAGATACCCAGGCTAATTAACATATACGCACACCACCACAAACTAATTTGAAGATTGGCTTGTATTACTTGAAAGTCATGTAGAGGGCAAACTGCCACCAGCATAAATGTCAACACATCATAGCCTGGGACTTACATGCCAAACTAGGCAAATGGGAATGACAAATTCCTCAGGGAAGCCTGATAGACTCTTTGGAGACTCAATCAAAAGCCGTCACTTCCCCAGAAAAAGATCCTAAAGGAAAACTTTTGCTCTCTAAATAGCATGATCAGGGCCTTCCTTCTGCAATGGCTGAATATCCTTACTCATCAACAATATCTTTTTTCCCATAGCAGAATGCTTCTAATTCTCTGACACAAGATTGACTTGGAGAGTCAAAGCAACCACAATCTGCTGACTCTCCTATAAAAAAAATGCCTTGTGTGAAGAACCTGGATTATATACTTGCCCTGAAAGGTCCCCTGAAACCAGACAGAAAATGTTGATTTTCAGAGGTTAACTGTATAGAGAATCATAATTCTATTAAAGACAAGGAAGCGAGCATTATGCATAAAAATGTAATTCACCACTTTCTGGATAGCTCCAAGTTAGAACACAATATGAAGTCCTAGTAAAATAGAACATCACATTACATACTAGTCCCATGTATTCCATTCTCTTCCTCTTTTGTTCTGCTTTCTTAGCCAAACTTTTCTTTAACATGTCTTGTTGTGAAGCCTCCCGTCACCTTTTCCATCTGCACCTCATTGTGATTCTGAAACATTTTTTAAATAAATGTATATTTTTTAAATGTTTAACATTTACAAACCTTCAACTGAATTACCTTCCAATATAATGTATAATCTTATCGATGTACAACACACCATATGCATTATCCATTTCTATTTAAACTCACCTCACCTCCCAAGGTGGTAGGGAGGGATAGTGCTAGCCGCCTTGTTTTTAATAAAATCACAAATCAGTTAACGTCTGAGAATCAACATTTTATGTCAAGACAGGAGGCTCACATTATGCATGTTGAAAGCCCTTCAACTCTTAGCCTGCAACATACTCTATTGGTCTTAAATAAAATTTCCTAAACACTTTATCATTACACCAGTCTACGTTTTCATTATACCTTCCCAATCTTCCTCCTGCATTAAACACTTTTGTTGCTATTGCTCCCCTTATTGAATGTGCTTTAAACCAATTCAAGTCCACTCTTGCTTAACTCATGGTATTTTCATCGATCTTGCAGTCGCTACTGATGACACTACACAATATGGTTTCACATAAGATATCAGTAATTGATCTACTCCTGCACTCCTATGCTCAGTCATTCTTCCTTCATACTCCTTAATACATCTCATTACACCCAAAATTGGATACTCATCAAAACTCAGATAGAAAATCAATTCCGTCATAGTTTGTTCTTTTCCTTATCTCAAATAACACTCCATGCGGTTGATAAAATCTATTTGTTATCTCCAGCGCTCTCATGTCCAAAAGGCTCTTAAATGATATCATACATAGCAAAGTTGTTTGCTTACAAACAATTTAATAGGTACTTAAATACTTGTTACTTGGCCAAGTATCAAATAATGTAAAGGTCAATCCAACTTCCCAAAGTGTTTTATACCTTGTATTATGTGACCTCTTAATTCTTAGTCCTTTCAACACTGTTCATATCAATGGACTTCATACCACAGCTATACCATCCACAAGAGAATGTGTAGCTGCTACTGCTGATCTGTGACAATTCACTGTCCTATAACGTAATCATTCTCCATTTTATTCCACTCAAAAATTTGTAATCATAATCTCATTTGTTTCCAGGGGATCCAGACCTTTTTCCATGCACAAATGAATCTAGATTTTCCATGCACTCGTATACCTTTTTCTTGTTCCTGGTGCCCATGACTCATACAGTAACTTTGAAGCCTCTGCTGAAAATTCCTTGAATCTTTCTGATCTGCTGAAATGTTCCAAACTAGAAGGTTGAGCACCCCTGACTCTACTGTAGGATGTTCTCTTCCGTCTATATCCTTCAATGTCCTTCTGAAAGTCTGAATTAATAAAGGTCCGTTCATTATCAAATCCATCACCGAAGGGTACCATGCTTGAGTCACTAACAATAACTGGCATTTCTGCCTCCTCCCCTGCATCAGTACTCTCTGAATCATTGGAAATGTTGGGAACACATGCCCCTTCATGTGCTGCCTATTCACTCTGAATGCATCCAATGCCATTGCTCCTGGATCCTGTCTCCAACTCACATACTTCACTACCTGATGATTTGTTAATTGTGATGCGAATAAATCCACCTCCAATGGACCCATTCTCATCTGAATTTCCCAAAATGCACTTGGCATTAGTGTCCAATTGCTGAAGTCCAACAATGTGATGTGAATTCCAATCTGCTACTAAATTCTCCTTCCCTGACAAATATTGTGCTTTCATGCTTATTTTGTGCTTATTTTGTGCTCCAAACAAAATGTTCAAATTTATTTTGCTAATTTTGATAGCTTCTTCGATCTGCTCCCTCCCAACTTGTTTATATAAGTCACTGCTGAAAGAATGTCCATCTTCAACAGGACGGCTCTCGACTTGCTCCCTGAAACTGTGAATCGCTAACTGTCCTGCTTTAATCTCCAAACAATTGATATGATTGTTCCTCTCTTCCAAAGTCCACTTTCCTCCTGTTACCTGTGCATCCAATCTTGCACCCTAGCCTAAATTGCTCACATCTTTCTAATACATAATCTGGGGTTGAACCAAAAATTGCTTGGCCATTCCATGTCTGTTAAATTCCTAACCATTATTTCAATTCTTCGTGCACATCCTGTGTCACTTTGTCTCCATACCATAGACCTCTTGATAACCCTGACCTCTTGAGTCATTGCAAAGCTCTGTAATTTAAGGGTCCTGGAACTATTGCCTGAATTGATAACAATTACACTTGCCAATTCTTTCAAATTCACTTCTTCTTTTTTCAGTAAAGTTTTTCCCTCCTTTTCATCACAAATATTTTCCTCTCTTGTAACTGTGCCTTCACTGTGGTTACCACAAATCCCAAAAACGCAATACTTTGCAATGGTACAAACTTCGACTTTTCCTGGTTTATCCCAAAACCTAACTTTTCCATGATGTCTTGCGTCATTTGAAATTATTTTTTCAGAACTTCTACATCCTGATTAATTAGCAATATATCAGTTAAGTAAATTATCAATCTTACTCCTCGTTCTCTGAGAAATCCCACTACTGATATGATAAATGGGATTTATAGATAGGATATGATAAGATAACTGGGATTTATAGAGCGCACGTTCACCAACGATTTCTTGGCACTTAGTGGAAGATGCGTGAACATGTGCAGCGGGAGAGCCATCAATCGTAGGCCAGGTAAAAAAGCCACGTCTTGAGGGATTTCCTCAACAGGGGGGGTAGGAGTGAATTTGGCGTCGTTCGGGGGTAGAGAGTTCCAGAACTGTGGTGCAAGGAATGCAAATCTAAGTCCGCCATGTTTTTTCGGTTTAAAAGAATGCGGGGTCAGAAGATTAGAGCTAGCAGAGCGAAGGGCACGGGAGGGAGCATAGCGCTGAATCCTATTGGCGATGAAAGTTGGCCCGTGAGATGACCGGGCTCTGTTGATCAGACAGCCCAATTTGAAGAGACAGCGCTGGGCAACCGAGAGCCAATGAAGGCTCTTAAGCAGGGGTTTCACATGGTGTGATTTAGGTTGACCGTGCACAAGTCTGGCTGCTTGATTCTGCACCAATTGAAGCCGCTGTAGCTGATATGCAGGGATTCCGGCATAGAGTGAATTAGCATAATCAATGCGTGGCATAACTAAGGCCAGGGTGACTTGAATAAGGGCCTCAAAGGAAATAAATCTGCTAATTTTCCAGATCCTGCGTAAATGGAAAAAGCAGGAGAAGACCACTGATTGGCCACAGTCCTTTGGAAAAACACCAAGGTGCTAAAGAAAGGCCAAAGGGAAGGCATTTGAACTGGTACAACGGTCCATCCATCTGAACTGCAGGTACCTTGACTCTTGTGCAATTGGTATTGAAAAATATCAATTTTTCACATCTATCTTCACCATCCAATCTTGCTATATCAAAATCTCTCAGTAGAAGAATTTCCTTCATCTTGAAGAGCCTGCAAATTACTAAATAATTCAACTCCCTCAAATGTATCACTTACCTCTAACCTTTTTTCTCTACCCAAAATAGAGTACTGACGAACCGTATTTGATCCTCTCTTACCTCTACAATAGCCTCTTTTACCAGCATCCCAAGTATTTTTCCAACCATACTTTTCCTTACATTGTCCTGAAAATGTAACTCTCTTGGTTCTTTCCTCTGAAGGGATTCTGTCTGAAATCCTATTAGATAACATGTTACTGCTTTCTAAAACATCTATCTTTTGTTTTCCTCTTCCATTCTTGAATGAGATATTTGAATCTCCCTCCTATGTTTTTCTGGACAAAACCAATACCACTTTTTATACTCACCTTGTACTGTACACAATCCTGCGTGAGACCCCGAGATCTTACTCGGATCTTATTGTTCCTCCCCCCTCTCCTTCTTTGAGGGTAAAAGCCACCAGAGTAGTGTGCTTCCTCAGTAACGTAATCTTCCTTGTTCATAACTGTTTCCCTCGCCATATGGGCCTCTGTAATATGTATAGCCGAACGGGTGACCCCCTCCTTCTGGCCCTATCACATAAATTACCTTCCCCAAAAACCTTCCTCGTTTTGTGTATGTGCCTTATCCAAGGCAGTGAAGGTTTGGACATGTTTTCCAAATTATTTTACTAAACCTCCTCCAAAATGAAGCCCCTTTGATTCCTCGCTTGATTCTTTACTGACCAAGTACCCTAATTTGGACTCATTCTTAATATCTCCCAGCATGTACGCACACTCCACTGGCTCCCCATCGAAGCTAGAGTCACCTTCAAGATGCTCACTGTAGTACATGGGGTTTTCGCTCTAGTCTTTCTAGAATACTTTATTGGAATGTTTTCATGTGAAGACTGTATTCATATGTTATGGGGGTTCTGTTCTGTGGCCGCTACTGGTTGCTGCTGCAGAGAAGAGTCCGCTCTTGTCACTTCACTGGAACTTATTAAAGGATTTTCCTAATTCATCTGGATCTCTCTGCAATCTATTTACTCTACTCACCCACGCTCACAAGGTCCTCCACGACACCGGCCCAGCATACCTGAACAGCTGACTCAAATTCCACTTACCCCAAAGGACCCTACGATCAGCCCAGCTCTCCTACGCCGTGGTCCCCCACACCAGAAAGACCCGATCAGGCGGCCACTCCTTCTCCTTCCTCGCTGCCAGAGCCTGGAACGCCATCCCTCTCCACCTCAGACACACAACATCTCTCCCCATCTAAACAAGAAACCTCAAACCTAGCTCTTCGACAGACCCCCTCCTTGATGGACTAGAACCGGCGAAACCCCCCTCCCCAGCGCCTTGAGACCCTCACGGGTGAGTAGTAGCGCTTAACAAACACGTGATTGATTGATTTCGAGAGATAGGAATTCCGCAGATGTTTGCTTGCCAATACAGGGCTCGACAAATCCACTCGCCCGCTCGCATTTGCGAGGGAGAATGGATGAGGACGAGCTATTTTTAGGTCCTACTCGCCCTTTCTGGCGAGTAGGAAGTCAAACTAACTTTTGACCTCCGTCTCTGAAAACAGAGCAAAAGTGACAAGATAACATGATTTAAAGGCATTTTTATTGCTCATTAAGGGAATGAGCAATAAAGATGCCTTTAAATCTTGTTAACTTGTCACTTTTGCTCCGTTTTCAGAGACGGAGGTCAAGTGGGTTGCAGTTGGGTCGAGGGGATTTTCCATGGTACTAGACCAGCAGGACTAGTACCATTTTTCGGATTTGTCGAGCCCTGCCTTTTTCACCGTTTGATGAATCTCCAGGAAACTTTGCAGATCTGTTCTTTTTTCTACATTGGCTGATGCAAAGTTTTTTGGTGATTATTAAGGGGGTTAAAAGAAAAAAGAGGATCCCGAAGTATGTTTTTTTAACAGTGCTTTTTTCTTAGACTTTTTAAACAGACATAGTGATGAAATAGCTAAATGGATTTACTTGAAATTTGGCAGGAATATAGATTATGGTGTGGAAGGGGTCCTTTGTGTTATTTCATCAGTTGTTTTTAAGTAATAAGGGACATAAACGTAGTGATATATTGAGCTGCTGTACCAAGGTACCTTTGTGACATACCGCTCGCTGTAAATGGTGATGACAAAACACAATATTATTGGTAAAGAAAGCCCTTAAAAAAAAAAGCAGCCAAGCTGTTTAGACCACCATCTGTCTTTGTTCTGTGTCTTTATGTGAAATATAGCTTATTACTGTTTTTGTAATGTATAGGAAGAAATTAGGCAGTTTGGCAAAGTCTGAAGAATTTGGGAAAAGTATGTTTATGATGTATATATTTTTTTTACCCTTGCAAAGTACTGCTGTACTTTCTTGAAAGTATCTAGAAAGTACTGCTGTAGTTTTCAAAACAGGAAAAATGTATACATAAGATCAAATTAAACATAATATAGGATGGCTCTTAACAGAGCCATTGATCTTTTTATTACAAAACACATTTATATATGTAAATCGAGCCAAGTTTTTAGGTTTCTAATTAAAACATGGGTTCCATAGGTTGAAAAATGTACACCATCAGGACAACAGTGCTGCATTGCCATGTTATAGTTAAATGAAAAATGGAAGACATTTTATGATTGCATAGGAATGCTGACACCGCCTTGTTCATGTCTTCGAATCTTTTCAAACGTAGCAGTATTTTCATTAGACTTCTTCCACTTTTGTCTCCGACAAATGTTTGAAAACAAAAAATGTGTGCTCAGAAATATTAACATTAAGATGAAAAATGTCTTCTTCAGCTCAATTTCCAATCTAACTCCAGTTAAGTCTTCTATATCATTGCCACTACAATGGATAACCATAAAATGGAGATGGTCACAATTACTAACAAACAAAAGTAGAGGGAGTAACTGATTTCATTTCAAACCACTATCACCAATCCATATTAGTTCAAATCAATTCAACATAAATCATTTCCAACACCTACGTTCTTAGCATGGTGTCTGACCCAAAAATGAAACTTTGTCCAACCAAACCCTCTCCATAAACTGACATACAAGAATAAGAAACACTGAGGCAAGCTAACAAATATATCAAGAGTTAGATGATTGCCCATTAGGAAGTTACATCATACCAACAACTTAATTTTGAGAGGAGGACAATTATTGGCTTGAATACAATTCAGGTTATTATTGTAGCATAATTCTACCAAAAGACAGGTAATAAATTAAGCTAGTCTGCAGCAATGACATCTAACAAGTATTAGAAAGGCATTTGAAACACGCATTTCTGATTACATTCCAACAAAAACGGAGAAAAAAAACTAGATAAATACAAATGTGAAGTAAAGCGTTAGGGGATTAGTTAATAACACAGTGTGCTATAAACACAGCCTAATACTACTAAATACCACGACCAACCATAGCGACTCTGCTCACTATTGGAAAGCAATAGATCTCTAGTTCTTCTTCAAAGACATAACAGAGAAATTGAAAATTATACCTCATCACTTCCATCTATGTATTTCTTCATAAAGCAGGTACATTTCTATATGGATAAGTATTGATGTTCTGGTAAATTGTACTTATGAGTTGTAGTTGGATAATTCATGAGATATGTCATTATGTGACCTGACATAGGTGATGACAGTTGTAAAAATACACTCTAAGTATTGTTGTCTACTAAGCTTCCACATATATAAATTTACTTGGTGTTAAGTATGGATGCAGAGACTTGCGTAGGTCCAATCTTTAGTTTATTTCAAGTTTCAATTTCCATGTAAAGCACCCACAACCAGAGCCGTCCAGTCGTGAGGAAGCCAACGTCCAAAGTGACGTTCGAGGAATCCTCACGACTGAAGGTCAGGATTCGAGAACAACAGTGGGAATCTCTCGTGCTTGCAAGCACGAGAGAACAGGAGAGGAAACAGGATGATTACAAGTATATAACATCTTCCCCTCTAAGAAGGGTAACAAAGAAAACGTACAAGAGCAAACAAGAGCAATTGCAAAATTATGCAAAATTATTCTAAAACAGTCTCTCAATCTGCAGGATAACTGCTTCAAACGAAAAGCCCTTTTTGTTGCCACTTCAGAAGTCTCTTGGGAAATCGAATCGTGTGGTAAAGGTAATTCTGCTGGGACAGAGGACTGTGGCAAGGCAGAAGTGGAAGGGAGAGAATCAGAAGGAAAGAGGGAATGAGCGGGAGCAGTTGCCTGAAAAGACGTGGAGGTTTCAGCAACTGGATTGGAAGAGGATTCAGCAACTGGATTGGAAGAGGGTGGTTGAACATAAAACAAATCAAACCAATCACAGTGCTCAGAATCTGAAGTGGCATGTTCCTTGATGACGTGGGCTTGGAGTGGAGAAATCTTAACAAGAGCCTGCTTGTTCCACCACCCTCTGTCATCAAGAAGCAAGGTGCAGCAAAATCCCATCCTCGTCGCCAAAGTATGTTAAGTATGTATGCAGAGACTTGCGTAGGTCCAATCTTTAGTTTATTTCAAGTTTCAATTTCCATGTAAAGCACCCACAACCAGAGCCGTCCAGTCGTGAGGAAGCCAACGTCCAAAGTGACGTTCGAGGAATCCTCACGACTGAAGGTCAGGATTCGAGAACAACAGTGGGAATCTCTCGTGCTTGCAAGCACGAGAGAACAGGAGAGGAAACAGGATGATTACAAGTATATAACACTTGGTTATATATATTTAACAGTTGGAAATACACAACAGCTATGGGGTTTTTCACAATCCAATCAATTCGTTTTTCGCAGTGTTTTATGATTACTGCTTCCATATGATCATCTTAAACGTAAATGTCCTACATGATGACATAGTAGTGTAACAGAAATTGTAGTCTTGTCTGAAAACACACAAAAAAGAAAAGAATGATAGAATGACTTTGTGTTGTTGGATATGCTGATGTGGCAGATGAATTAGAAGGTGATACTGGAGGGACAGATGCAGTGGATGGTGGTGGAGGGGCTGCATTAACTTAAGAAAAATCTCCTTCTAATGCCTTCTTTCCCCACAAACCAACCTGCCTGAAAGAATTACCTGCTAATATGAAGTCCATACACTTGGACCAAAATGATTTTAGAATCTCTCGCTGGAAAATCAAGCATTGCTCTGAACTTAACCTGAAAATGTATGGGTTATGAAAGGCTTGGTTGGTTTTGAAAAAATATAATATAGTGATGCCACTATTTTTTTTACACCTCCGGTACACCTTTACACTTACCTGATTTCCCCAGAATAGTGATTACTCCTACCTCTGTAACATGGCTGACAACATTTTGTTGTGGTCTTATTTGAACGCAGTGAAGCTTCAGACGTTCTCAAGTTCTAAACCAAAACAGCCTAAACAGACTAAGCAAAGCACTATACGGTTCATAAAGTGACATCTCTTGCCTGTCTGTCGGCTAGTACTAAAAACGGCCAGAAAGATGCATATACAGAATATCACTAAAATAAAATGACAACTAAGGTGCCCCATCAAACCCTAACTTGGGGCAGCTCTATTTTCCATTCTGCTGCACCCCACCCTTTGATAGCAGCTCACACTCCCCTTTAGATTTTATTTTTTATTTGACTTCCTTGTAGGGTATCACATGCTGCTATGAGACGGCATCAGAAAGTAACATTGTTACAAATGTAAACATTCTATAAACACTACATTATGACGCAGAAAGCCAGGCCTAACTTTTATGAGGTAGGGAGAAATATTCAAAAGCTTGCCAGAAGGGAAATGTCTTAAGCTGTGTTTGTTGCTGCTAACCGCATTTTCTGAATTCTGACTTTGTATTTGCATGGTTTCAAAGCACTTTGAAGTGGTAAAAACCAGGGTGGCACCATAAGAAACACCTAAAGTAAATAAACAGATTTCAAAAGAAATGCAGGGTTGCTTTTCATCAACCAAATGGAAAGGTTTAACCATGGCAAATAGAGTGTATGGCCAGGTTTGGCAGAAAAGATATGAGTATTGGATGAAAAGTGATGTAATCGTTCCTCAAACGATAACGAAACACAGTAGAAAAAAACAAAAGTAATATGATTTTAGTTGTGAACATCCGATGTCTTTGTAAAGTTATACCTGTGCATAGCTTCCAAGTGCCCGTTTATATTATTATTATTATGAACCAGTGGTTCCCAAGGAGTTCTATAAGGATGAATTCAAAAACTTTAGCGCAGCCAATGTATAAAATTCCTTATGGCTGGGACTGGGAGAAGGCAATATTATTTCATTTTCTTAACTCAAATATGCTTTTATGCAAAATCCATCTATGAAAAGTATTCCCGCCAACATGGAAAAAATAGGCAGCTTTTCCCAGTCATTATTTCTGATGCATAAGTGCTTTGGTGCGGGGCTTTAAGGCGACACATATATTGTAAAAAGTGAAACTTCATTTTCCAGAATATAAAGTGCTGCTGGCAGGCAAAAAAAAAAGTCCTGACTGGCTGAAGGTGTCAGGCATGATACAGAGCTACTTAAAAGCTAGAGCGTGCTGTAAACTGAAGTGCTTGTACTAAGTCATGTAACTGTGATTGTACATGCAAGGCTAGTAAAGGGTGCTGTAATAATAACATTGCGGAGAGACAGCTGTCAACTGGCTACATGTCGGGAGGGTGCCATTTAGCCAACAGCACTAAGCATTCTGGGCCTGTATGCTCATACCTATGCCAAGCCAAGTAAAACTACATATCCCATCATGCTTAGAGCTGTTGGTTAAATAGCAGGACGGGCTGAAGGATATTCTCGTGAGAGGGCCAGTTGACAGCTCAGAGGAGAATGACATCATCCACAAGCGGTGTGTTTCTTCTATGCACCTCAAGGGCCAAAACCCACTTAGAAAAGATAACTATATATTTCACACTCTTTTTCTAGTTACCTTTGGGCTTCTGACTTGTGCTGCCAATGGACCCGTCAACCAGAGCTGCCCCTGATGATGGTCTTGTGAAGGAAACCCTTGTCCTGTAAGCTCTCGTTCTGCTTGGGACAGTAGACTCAAACAGACAGTACCTTTTATCGAGTACCAACGTGAGGATGCCCGCAGCGCACACAGTGTGCCCACTTAAAAGGGCGGCCACCTTAGTGCCGTATTCGGAACATCACCATGCGCTAGTCGTGGGGACCCAGGGAGCCCCCCCCCCCCCCGAGCCTGGCGGCAAGGCCACTTCACTTCCGGTGCACAGATTGTCGGGCAAGGTATTTATATCTGCCCCCACCCTCTACTGGCTGGTGGAGCCACCATACCTCCAGGTAATAGTATCAATTAAAGGATGGTTCACGTTGGTCAGAGCTAATTAAAGTTGCCTTTAACCTTGGATTTTAACGGGCAAAGGCACTTTTAATACTTTTGAACAAAGCAAAGGAATTTACTTGATGATGCACAAAAAACAATTATGCATAGGAACTGGATTATAGCGCAATAAGAGATTAGCACCAGTAAAATGGTAAGAGGTGCAAACTTAGTGGCCAGTCAATGGAAATGTGCTCTCAGCAAAACCAGTCAAATAACAGTGCGTGCCTCAGTATGCTTCACTTAAGTTAGAGACCGCCAGCCCCATAACGAGCACAGCCAGGTGGTGTAGGAACGATTACCCTAGACAGAGGGGCAGGGTCTTCAAGGTTTTGGGGACACAGGTTGAGAGGACAATGACTGACAAAGTATTAAAGCAATTCACTTTCCATAATTTAGCAGAGGGCAGGCAAGATTTGAGCATCTATTTCCCAATGTTTTCTACAGTGCAAAGCATTCCCACTTGCCTGCACCCCAGCAATATATGTATCAGAATGTTGGTGCTGGGCCAACTATGCTAGGGTTGGTGCATCAGCGCTGCAACACAGCATCAAAAGACCGCAGGTAGACTGGGGTTGGTGTCCAGGCAATGTAGGAAGCTGGCTCTGTACATGCTATACCAAAAGGAGATATAGTCGCAAGGAGTACAGCGAGTCCTCAGAGGTATAGCAAGGCAAAAGTAGAATACACCTCATCCTGTTTTGTGGTAGTGTGGTTGAGTAGACAGGCTTGTCAGAGGGTAGTGTAATCACTTGTTTACACACTCGGGCAAGAATGATGTCACAAACTTAAAGACAGATCAATTGTTTGCCTTACCGAATGAGAACATGAAATGAAGCATAGCACTTGAGGTGCATTTATGGGAACCTCCGGTCACCCCTTGTTTTAGGTCCACCCTTGCCTTGGGTTAGGCGGTAGAGGCAAACTGGGTACCCATGAAAGGGCAGGATACAGCCCCAACAATGGGGGACATACCAACAATTGGCCGGGTTTGGGAGGGCTAGACCTTTTGCCCCAGCATGAGCGATTCAATGTATGATCCGGCATAACACCCTACTCTCCCTGAGTCATGACAGGTAATTATCTTCCCCAGGGTCCGATTTCTGCAGGCGTTGCTACTACAATACAAAGGAGGCAAGTGGATAAAGATATGTGTATTGTATTAGCCACAAACAATAACCTATTAACAAATCTACTCTTGGTCTTGTAGGCGAACATCAAAATGCTTACCAGCAAATCCTGAATTTGGGGCCTGAGCAGTGAGAGGTAAATACAGGGCACAGACAACCCCTAATCGGGAGGCAAAAATTGGCACAGCAGGCACCATAGGGACATCACACAGAACTGTGGTTAAATAAGAGAACAGTAGTTCCCAACATCCGGGGAGGCCATCGAGCATTCTTACAGCAGGGTAAACAAGCCATGTGCAAGCACACCACGCAGGAGGGCTTGGTTACAACTCGAAATGAAATAAGAAGGGCATGGCAAATTAGGCGTAGACTCATTAGTGCAAGCACCACAAGGTACCCCGATCGGTACAGGGCACACTTGCCAGAGGTAGATAAGGAATTAGTCCAGCCAGAAGTACTGGTAACTGCAGGTCGCAGGAGGCTATGGAACCTGCCATGGTGGGGGGCCCCGGCTATTACAGCTGCCACATCCAGGGCGTTGGCAGAGTTACAGGGCTGATTGGTACATAAGGGAACTCTCTTCAGAGCACAACAGGGGTACCCTATGCCAAACCCCAGGAGTCTTTATGGCAGGACCCTGGCTGAAACGTCAGCACACCGCTAGTCCTTCGGTCTGCTGTAAGCCTGAGCAACCGGGGGCCTACCTTACAACCCTCTGCCCCAAAAAAGGAGTGGGTAAGGTTGTGGACTGGGGGTCCACGGTAATTAACAGGGCGAAATCCCCAAGGTAGACAGTAGCACCTATTGGGTTGGCTAAGGTGCAGTTTGGCTCATCAGACAGGCAGGGCAGCTTAGGTCAGTCACTGCTGCCTACCCTTAGATCACCGGTAAGTTAACCCACCACGTTGGCATACTTCCTGTATGAAATTAACCTGCAGGAAACTGTTTTCCAATAAACCTGGTTTTGTGTGATTATTGCAGTGTATGCTATGTTCACCATGCGTGGGTAGGTTTGCCTATATCTACACTATAAATTCTAGAGGTGACCTGCTTGGTAACCTGAACAGGTAAGCCACGCGACCCCTGCTTTATTTATGAATGATATGTTCTGCTCTTTTTGCCCTGGTGGCTACTAGACAAAAAAAGTTGATAAATGTTTCCTTCAGTTACTATGGGCGGTGCAAAAACAGCATAAAAAAGAGAATCTGCTTACATGTTTTAGCAGAATGAAATGCCAACCCTATACCCCCTCCCGTCCAAGGGAAAAACACTGACTGAACTTGTCCAGTGGTGAAATAAATCACAAGTTCTGGCTGACATTTGGAACCATTCCCACAAACAAACGCTGGCTCAAGCGCATTGAGAATTATAGACAGCTCTTGAACGCGGTTCCTCCCTGTTGTTTCAACACAGCCACAAGCAAGGCAGAGAGAAGATTTCCCATGTAGCAAACCAGCGACACTGGGGAAACACGTTCCTACACCTTGTGCAAAAACCCTTCCGGCTCTCTAAAATCTTACACTGTCAAGACGATTCCTGGCGGCGAGAATCTATCAGGAAAACTGACAAACGTGTGGAAGATAGGTGATTTTTTTCTACCAATAAATGTATCCGAGACATGTTTCCACTCCCGTCACACCTCGAGAAACATAACTAGACAAGTACGGCAAGCGCCAGGAGCCACAGCGTTGAAGCCTGTTAGCATATTCCTGTGCCACCCGCCCAATAGTCCCAGATTCCAATCTGCCAATATAAATAACTAAACAGCGCACTTTTCTAATCGCTGCTCGCTACGACTCAGCCGCCCAAACGCACCCTTTCTGCGCGACGGAAGCGTTCAGTACTTAAATAAACTGTGGCATCTTGGCGTTTTCTGCCATACAAAAACTCTGTAAAAAGTTGAAAGTTAATGGGGTCTTACCATGATGACGTGCGTGCAGGCGCCGGGGAGCCCCCGGAGCACGCAGGAGCTCTGGTGACGAAAGCTGCTTCTGCTGGTGAGGTGCGTGTGTGCTCAGGGCAACAAACGACTCATCCTAGGCTGCCCGCACCTCCCAGGCTCCTCCTGAAGCTCACCCCCTACGTCTATAAAACCACTCCGCCGGTGGCGCCAAACCGGCCGCGCCAAGCTCAGTGCAGCCGCGCCGACAGGGCGGTGGAGAATGCCCGGCTGTACTCCCCCCGCACCGGACCCAGACCTTCCTTGGTGAGGCTGGTGCCTGCGGCGAGGCAGGGGTTAACGAGGTGCGTCTGTTGTGTGGGTGTGACAGCAAAAAATTCGAGTCTGCTGGAAGTGAAGTGCAGGGAGCAGGAGGTGGGGTAGAGAATCAACGGGCTCCTGTCAGAACCTGATACAGATGCCCACCAGTTGTACCCAAGTACCATGCTTGCCTGGAGTGGGAGTGTGTGTGTGTTTGGGGGAAGGGGGGGGGGTGCCTTTTTCTGGGGTTCAGCTCGCAGTCTCGCTTATAAACCTAACTATTGAATACGTTTGCTTTTCATGGATTCTGACAGGTACCTTTGTCATCTAATTGAAAACTACTCGAGGCTGTGAACAGGGGCAATGTAAACATGACGGAAGGAAGGAGGCGCTGTGCTCCCAGGCGTGCCCGGTCATGTGTGTTTAACCTGGGAAAAGATGATGCACATCGCAGACACGTTTACTGTGCTTGCAGTTTATGTAGTGCGAATTCGACCCGAAAGTATTTGAGCGCTTCACACGAGCACCAGTTCAAATTTTTTCATTTTTTTAGGCATGGGAAAATTAAGTGATTTGCCCAGAATCGTAGGGTGTTGAAGTGACGCCGAGACTCGAACCTGGTTCCCCCAGTTCCAGAGTTCACAGCTCTGGCCATTAATGCCCTAATCTCCCACAACTACTTGCACATATTTTTGGGGTTCAGAAGAAGTGCAAAAGGTTCGGACAACAACGACTATACACCATGACGTGAAAGTACATAACCTATTTTATTTATTTGAGGAGTAGGTACATACTGTGTGCGGCTCCTTTGAAAAGCTGTCACGTTAATATCAAAGCACCGTCAAGAACACGGAGTGGCCGTTTTCTCACTGGCAGCCCCTTCCACGAGTTTTCCGTCGGTTTGGCGCTCCATTTTGAAATTTTGTTGGAAATATACCAAACCCACCTCGCGCAGCAGATGCGAGCCGACGGTAACATGAGCTCATCCAGGCGGGAAGGCTGCCCTTGTGATTCTAACTGGAAGGATTACTGGGAGGATGTTTAAACCGACAACAAAGTCGGCGTTCAGCATTCCCAACAGAAATCCCGCACTCCACCCACACCTGAAGGCGGGCACGCAGCAGGCTCTGCAGGAAAAGGCGGCAAAGGCAGAGTGCGCCATGCTCCCATCCCCCAGTGACAGCCAGCGAGCACATTCCTCCGCCCTGTGACAGGCTTTGAGAACCTGAAGTGAGGCGTCAACTTTAATTAAATAGCAACAGGACGCCACTTCTTGGTTCTTGTGGTAACCGAAAGGCCAACTGCCCCTCTTAAGGGGAAGGAGTCATATCTGTGTATGACTGAGTCACTCTGGGCTTTCATTATCCCTGCTGAAGAATGAAGGGGTTTAGAATAAAAGGGCAGGTGACCAGGGCGAGCTTGGCCTCTTGACCCAGCGACAAACCCCGCATTCCGCTGCTACCTGCGACATTTCCACTGGTCCGCCAGTTACCAGGTGAGAAGGCCTGACTTTAGGTTGCTAAAGCAGCTCTGGTAAACAAAGCGCTGCATTGGCTGTGTTAAGTTGGACGCTTCAAAAATATGCAGCGCCGCATTGTTGCCTCCTATGAACAGACATACCTAGTGGGTTACGTGTAACTAGGTTCTTTCATCATAATGTGCAACATGCATTTACCTTTGCTGACATTCGCCTGTACCTTTGGCCTGCTTGTATTGTAATCAGGGGCGCAACTAGGTCTTAATTTCGGGGGGGGCTAACATGGCAGAGGAAGGGGCGTGGCTAATGTAAATCAATGGGGCGGAGCTAAAATGGCAGATAATCAGGATCGGTTAATGCTCAGGTCAAGCTGAGAAAAAAATGTGGTGAATTCTACATTTGAAACTGGACACCAATTAAAGCACACATTTTTGTTAGTTTGATGCATTGCCCCCCAAAACCCATACTCACCCTGAATCTTAAAATTACCCCTGGCACACCAAAACACATACCCACGCTGAACCCTAAAATTAACCCCTTCACACCCTAAAACCCATACCCGCCCTGAAATCTGTAATTACCCCTGGCACCCCAAAACCCATACCCATCCTATCCCTAAAATTATCCCTCCCCGGCACCCCAAAACCCATACCCACCCCACACCCTAAAATTACCCCCTGGCACCCCAAAACCCAATACCACCCTGAACTCTAAAATCACCCCCCTGGAGCCCCAAAACCCATACCCGCCCTGAACCTTAAATTACCCCTGGCACCCCAGAAACCATACCCATGCTGAACCATAAATTCCCCCTTGCCCCCCAAAATCCAAACCCACCCTGAACCTTAAAATTACCCCAGGCACCCCAAAACCCATACCCATGCTGAACCATAAATTCCCATCTAGCACCCCATAACCCATACCCACCATGAACCCTAAAATAGCCCCCTGACATCCCAAACCCACACCTGCCCTAAACCCTAAAATTACCCCTGGCACTATAAAACACATACCCACGCTGAACCCTAAAATTAATCCCATGGCACCTCAAAACCCACACCCACCCTGAACCTTACAATTACCCCTGGCACCCCAAACCCCATACCCATGAACCCTAAAATTACCCCTGGCACACCAAAACACATACCCACGCTGAACCCTAAAATGTCCCCTGGCACCCCATACCCACCCTGAACCATAAATTCCCCGCTGGCACCCCATAACCTATACCCACCCTGAACCCTAAAATTGCCCCCTGACACCCCAAAACCCACACCTGCCCTGGACCCTAAAATTACCCCTTTCACACCAAAACACATACCCACGCTGAACCCTAAAATGTCCCCTGGCACCCCATACCCACCCTGAACCCTAAAATAGCCCCCTGACATCCCAAAACCCACACCTGCCCTAAACCTTAAAATTACCCCTGGCACCCCAAAACCCATACCCATGCTGAACCATAAATTCCCCCCGGCACCCCATAACCTATACCCACCCTGAACCATAAATTTCCCCCTGACACCCCAAAACCCACACCTGCCCTGAACCCTAAAATTACCCCTGGCACACCAAAACACATACCCACGCTGAACCCTAAAATGTCCCCTGGCACCCCATACCCTCCCTAAACCCTAAAATAGCCCCCTGACATCCCAAAACCCACACCTGCCCTGAACCCTAAAATTACCCCTTGCACACCAAAACACATACCCACGCTGAACCCTAAAATGTCCCCTGGCACCCCATACCCACCCTGAACCCTAAAATAGCCCCCTGACATCCCAAAACCCACACCTGCCCTAAACCCTAAAATTACCCCTGGCACCCCAAAACCCATACCCATGCTGAACCATAAATTCCCCCCGGCACCCCATAACCCATACCCACCCTGAACCATAAATTCCCCCCTGGCACCCCATAACCCATACCCACCCTGAACCCTAAAATTGCCCCCTGACACCCCAAAACTCACACCTGCCCTGAACCCTAAAATTACCCCTGGCACACCAAAACACATACCCGCTCAGAACCCTAAAATTACCCCCTGGCACGCCCATCCGTAACCCACCCGTAACCCACCCTGAACCATAAAATTACTCCCTGGCACCCTAAAACCCACACCCACCCTGAACTCTAAAATTACCCACTAGCACCCCAAAAAAAAATGAACACTACAAACTTACACTACATTTGCATATTTGGAGGGGACTGTCCTCTTTGACGTTTCTATGTATGTAAGTCAAGAACAACATTCACAGTAACCAAGGGGCATATGTATGAAAGTTTGGTTTTGCTATTCTCAAATAGCAAATTTTAGAGAATCGCTATTTGAGAATGGCAAAACGAGATGTATGTAGGATTTGCAAAAAAAATTGTGAATCCTACATATTCCATAATTGTGAATCGCAAAGTGCGATTCACAATTACGGAAACCCTCTCCATTCATTCCTATGGGCCTAGAGGCCTATAGGAATGAATGGGAAGACATTCTCAATTTGGGCCATATGTATCATCAAACCAATTTGCATTTCCAAAATAGCGAATTTTAAGGAATCGCTATTTTGGAAATGCAAAATGGTATGTATGAACAAAATCGCTTTTATATAGCGATTCCTTACCATTCCTAATTTGCGATTAGCAAATTGCTAATTGCAAATTACCCATTAATTTCTATGGGCCAGGAGGCCCATAGGAATGAAGGGGCAATTTGCGATTAGCAATTAGCTAATCGCAAATTAGGAATTTTTTCAAGGGTGCAGGGGTGTCTCAAGAACACCCTGCTGCACCCCTGAAAAAGACATTTGGGGGCATATGGCGCACATACATGCCCTAAGGGCATGTATGGGCGTCATATGGCACCTTTGGTTTGTTTGAAAAAAGCATTATTAAAAGAATTCGCAACTTACCACCAACTGGAAGTTGGTGGCAATTTGCGATTCCTTAATGGCATTTTTTCTTTTTTTTTCTCTGATACATTGCATTTAAGGAATCGCAAAATTTGCGATTCCTTGAGTGCAATCGCAAAATAAGGAATAGCAATTTTTGCGATTCCTTATTTTGATGCAAAAATGTTTGATACATACCATTTAGGTATTTAGCATTCGCAAAGGCCGAAATTCGCAGAATTTCGGCCTTTGCGAATGCTAAATGGCTTGATACATATGGACCCTAGATATGTAGGCAGTATGTAATGCTGTGCTGAAAAATGCATTAAAGTTACTGGAACTTACACAAAAAACTGCTGCCTGACAACAGGGGGAAAGGGATGGCCAGTGCAGGTGAAGCTTTTCCTTTGTAAATTAATTCCTGCTGGCGTCATAGCCCAGGGGTTGCTGTCTGCGCACTTGTATGAAATACACATCTATACAAGTGCACAGACAGCACCCCATGGGCTATGACGCCAGCAGAAATTCCTTTACAAAGGAAAAGCATCACCTTAACTGGCCAGCCCTTTCCCCCTGCTGTGCACTTCACACCCCATGCTCACAAGCGATCAAGTGCTTAGGTGAAATCCCTGCCTTCAGGCAAGGATTTCACCTCGCGGCGCCAGTAAAGGAAAACAAGAGGTGGGGGCAGGAGGTCACTCACTGAAGCAGAGGCTGGCTGGCTCGGGCTGCTGGGCCTCTCAGAAAGCTTTAAAACAAGCACTGGCGTTGCCAATAGGTCTCGCAGTAGGAAAGTTTGAGCTATTGGTTGTGTAAATGACAATGCCCTTTATGTATTCTAAATGATAACAACAGTGAAAGGCATTGTTATTTGTCATTGTAATAGTTCCACCTGTCGTACTGCGCGATCTATTGGCAACGTGAGTGTTGTTCGTGTGTGAGTGGCGTTGTGTGTGTGAGTGGCGTTGCGTGTGTGAGTGGCGTTGCGTGTGTGAGTGGCGTTGCCTGTGTGAGTGGCGTTGCCTGTGTGAGTGGTGTTGCGTGTGTGAGTGGCGTTGCTTGTGTGAGAGGTGTTGCCTGTGTGTGAGGCGTTGGCTGTGTAATTTGTGTTGCCTGTGTGAGTGGTGTTGCCTTTGTGAGTGGCGTTGGCTGTGTGAGTGTTGTTGGCAGTGTGAGTGGCGTTGCATGTGTGAGTGGCGTTGCATGTGGCAGTGGCGTTGCATGTGTGCGTAGTTGAGTTGCGTTGCGTAGTTGAGTGGTGTGGCGTTGTTTAGTGGCGTTGCATGTGTGAGTGGTGTTGCATGTGTGAGTGGCGTTGCATGTGTGAGTGTCGTTGCGTAGTTGAGTGTCGTTGCGTGGTTGAGTGGCTTTGCGTAGTTGAGTGGCATTGCGTAGTTGAGTGGCATTGGGTAGTTGAGTGGCGTTGCGTAGTTGAGTGTATTTTAGTAGATGAGTGGCGTTGCGTAGATGAGGGTGAGGTTTTTGAGTGTGAGTAAGGATGAGTGAGTGTGAGGGTGAGTGAGGTGTTTAGGGTGAGTGAGGAGTTGAGGGTGAGTGAGGTGTTGAGGGTGAGTGATGGTGAGGTGTTGAGGGTGAGGTGTTGAGCGTTATTGAGGTGTTGAGGGTGAGTGAGGGTGAGTGCGGGTGAGGAGTTGAGGTGGAGGCGTTGAGGGTGAGTGAGGGTGAGTGTGAGGTATTGTCATTGAGTGTGAGTAAGTGTGAGTGAGGGGGTGTGAGGGTGATGGGGTGTGAGGGTGAGGGTGTGTGAGCGTGAGGGTGTGTGAGTCTGACTGTGAGTTATTGTCATTGAGTGTGAGTGAGTGTGAGTGTGTGGGTGTGAGGCTGATGGGGTGTGAGCGTGAGGGGGTGTGAGTGTGTGAGTGTGAGCGTTCAGGAATTGAGGGTGAGTGCGTGTGAGGGTGAGTGAGGGTGACTGGAGTTGAGGGTGAGTGAGGTGTTGAGGGTGAGTGAGGTGTTGAGGGTGAGTGAGGTGTTGAGGGTGATTGAGGTGATGAGGGTGAGTGAGAGTGAGTGAGCGTGAGGGTGAGTGAGGGTGAATGTGAGTTGGGGTGAGGTGTTGAGGGTGGGTGAGGGTGAGGGTGAGGCGTTGAGGGTGAGTGAGGAAGAGTGAGGGTGAGTGAGGAGTTGAGGGTGAGTGAGGGTGTGTGAGGGTGAGGGTGAGTGATGGTGAGTGAGGGTGAGAGTGAGTGAGAGTGAGTGTGAGTGAGGGTGAGTGAGGGTGAGTGAGGTGTTGATGGTGAGGTGTTGAGGGTGAGGTGTTGAGGGTGTTTTTTTTGTGTGAGGTGTTGAGGGTGAGGTGTTAAGGGTGAGTAGTTGAGGGTGAGTGAGGGTGAGGTGTTGAGGGTGAGTGAGTGAGGATGAGGATTTGAGTGTGAGTGAGGGTGAGGTTTTGACAGTGAGGAGTTGAGGGTGAGGTGTTGAGGGTGAATGAGTTGAGGGTGAGTGAGTGAGTGTGTGGTGTTGAGGGTGAGTGAGGATGAGTGTGAGTGAGGGTGAGTGAGGAGTTGAGGGTGAGGCGTTGAGGGTGAGTGAGAGTGAGGATGAGTGAGGGTGAGTGAGTGTCAGTGAGGGTGAATTGTTGAGGGTGAGTGAGGATGAGTGAGAGTGATGGTGAGTCAGGTGTTGAGCGTGAGTCAGGTGTTGAGGGTGAGTGAGGAGTTGAGGGTGAGTGATTGTCAGGGTGAGTGAGGGTGAGGGTGGGTGAGGTGTTGAGGGAGAGTTGTAGAGGGTGAGTGAGGTGTTGAGGGTGAGTGAGGGTGGGTGTGGGTGGGGTGTTGAGGGAGTGAGTGTGAGTGTGTGAGGGGTGATGTTGAGGGGGTGAGGGTGAGGGGGGGAGTGTTAGGGGGTGTTAGGGTGTGAGGATGAGTGATGTTGTTTGCGTCTGAGAGTGTGTGAAGTGTCGTGAGTGTGAGAGTGTTGTGATGATTTTTAGGGGAGCGTGTTTGTGTGAGGGTAAGTTGTTTGAGGATGAGGGTGTGTGTGTGTGTGAGGGTGATTGAAGGTGTGTTTGTTGTTGTTATTCATAGTGTGTCTGAAGGTGTTTGACGGTGTGTGAGGGTGAGGGTGTGTGAGGGTGATTTTGAGTCATTTGTATTGAGTGGTGGTGTGAGGGTGATGGTGTGTGAGGGTGAGGGGTTGTGAGTTTGTGAGTGTGAGGATGAGTAAGTGTGTGTGAAGTTGAAGTTGTTTGATGGTCTATGAGAGAGATGTTGTGTTAGCGTTATTGAGCGTGTGTGAAGGAGTGTGATAGTATTGGTGTGTGAGGGTGATGTTATGAGTGTGTGTATTTTAATAGTCATTAAGTATTTTTTTTTCTTTAACAAAAGGTGTCAGATGTTCCCTTTATATTCGTTCAGTCTTATGTGTAAATTTGTATTTCATGTAAGTGTGTATGTTTTGTAATAACAGTGTGTTGTGTTTGTAACGTGTTTGTGGAGTCCCTTTTTTGTTTTTTTTTTTCAAAATGGCCGACCTTTTGCGTCACGTCGACGTCGGCTATGTTTAGCGCTCTAGTTTTTTTTTGAGTTGTGTGTGTTTTTTGTTTACGTTTTTTTTTCGCCAATCGGAGCGCGACGTTTTTGACGTAGCGTTCCGATTTGCATACGTCAACGGTGGAATTCCCCAGAACTCGAGAATGTTGGTGGGCGGAAGGCGTGTTCTTGTTCCTGTGGTGTTGCTGCGTCGTTTGACAGGTAAGAATGTAATCTTAAGTGTGTTTTAATGTAATGTAATGTAGTATATATACTATGTTAAAGTTAAAGACTTTAGAAATGTTTTTATTTCGATCGTAATATTTGTAATTGTTTGTAATGTAACGTAAAGTATATTTTTTTGTTTGGCGATATGTAATGTATATGTTTTGTTAAACTGTAATGTAATGTTTTGTTTTGTTGTTTTGGTAATTCGACGTACAATTGAATTTTTTTGAAATTTGAAGTGCTAAATTTGTTGTAATATATTGATGTAAGTTGTGTCTGCATTATCTTTTAGTGTGATGCTGAAGTAGTCGGATAATATGTTATTGACGTACTTGATGTATGAAATGAAAATTTGTGTCTTTGCTGACTTTAGTATTGGTAGCAATGTATGAATTACATGTACAGTGATGTAATGTATTTTGTGTTTGCTTTTTGTGAAAGTATAGTTGTATTTCCGTAAGATGTTTATTATATTATAAAAAATTAAGTGTGAATAACTTCTATTGTCTATGCGTATGGCTTTTTGTGTAAGTGTCGACTATTGTTTTTAATCCGTCCCATTTTCCGGATGAATCGTTCTTGTTTATTGCCCTCAGAAAAAGTTGACTGTTTCAGAATAGTTGTATTTTTGAGAAAGAGTTTAATATTAGATGCAATTCTGTGTGAAGAATTGCTATAGTTGTATGCGTACCGTTTTGTAGTGTAAGACTTGACTATTGTCTTTAATCCGTCCCATTCTCCGGATGAATAGTGCTTGTTTATTGCCCCACGAAAAAGTAGGCTGTTTCACTTTTGTCTTTGTACATCCTCGTCCTCGCTTTCTGGCACATATTTGTATTTGTTTCCTTTGTGTAATATTGTTGTAATATTGTACGAATTAGATTTTATTTTTGGTCCGAAGCCTGATTACCATCCTTGCATCGTTTTAGGTCAATTTTTTTGAATTATTTTTTGTGTCTAACGTATCTGATGCAGTACTCCGTCGCCCCCCTTGTTTTCCGTTGTGAAATTTTTGGATGTGTATGAAAAAGGCCTAACATTCCTAAAATTGCAGAGTTGGTGAATGATGCATATTGTGTGAATGATGGAGATTGGGTGAATGATGCATAGTGGGTGAATGAAGCAGATTGGATGAATGATGGAGAGTGGGTGAATGATGGAGAGTGGGTGAATGATGGAGAGTGGGTGAATGATGGAGAGTGGATGAATGATGGGGAGTTGGTGAATGATAAAGAGTGGGTGAATGATGGCGACTTTGTGAGTGATGGATAGTGGGTGAATGATGGATAGTGGGTGAATGATGGAGAGGCAGAGTGATGTTGCGTTTTTGATGGTAAGTGTGGGTAACTGAGGGTGAGTCGTTGAGGGTGAGTGAGTGTGATGTTGAGTGAAGGTGAGGGTGAGGTGTTGAAGGTGATTGAGGGTGAGGGTGAGGTGTTGAGGGTGAGTGAGGATGAGTTATTGTGAGGGTGAGTGAGGGAGGGTCATTGAGGGTGAGGTGTTGAGGGTGAGTGGGGGATGTGTTGAGAGTGACTGAGGGTGAGATGTTAAGGGTGAGTGAGTGTGAAGTGTTGAGGGTGAGTGATGATGAGTGAGGGTGAGTGAGGTGTTAAGGATGAGGTGTTGAGGGTGAGTGAGGGTGATGTTGAGTGTAGATGAGGGTGATGTGTTGAGTGTGAGTGAGGGGTTGGGTAAGGTGTTGTGGATGAGTGAGGGTAAGGTGTTGAGGGTGGGTGAAGGTAAGGTGTTGAGTGTGAGTGAGGGTGAGGGGTGAATTATTTTTTGAGGGTGAGGTGTTGAGGGTGAGTCATGTTGAGGGTGAGTTAGTGTTAAGGGATGATGGTGTGAGGGTGAAGGTGAATGATGGTGTGCGAGTGTGAGTGTGTGAGACTTATTGAGAATGTGTGTGGGTGTGTGAGGATGTGTTATTGTTTGTGAGGGCGGGTGTGTGTGAGGGTGGGGGTGTGTGAGTGTGGAAGCATGTGAGGGTGTGTTTTTGTGGTCATGAAGGTGAGTGTGGGTGAGGGTGGGTGAGGGTGAATGTGGGTGAGGTGTTCAGTGAGAGTGAGCGTGAGTGAAGTTGAGGGTGATAGTGAGTGTAGGTGAGTGTGAAGTGTTGAGGGTGAGTGAGGGTGAGGGTAAGGTGTTGTGGGTGAGTGAGGGTGAGGTGTTGTGGTCGAGTGAGCGTGATGTGTTGAGGGTGATTGATGTTGAGGGTGATTGCGGGTGAGATGTTGAGGGTGAGTGTGTCTGACTGAGGTTGAGGCCTTGATGTTGAGTGAGGGTGAGTGAGGGTGTGTAATTGTGGTTGAGGTGTTGAGGGTGAAGTTAGTGAGGGTGAGTTGTTGTGGGTGAGGATCTGAGGATGAATGAGGGTGAGGTGTTGAGGGTGAGTGAGGGTGAGGTAGTGAGGTCGCACTCTGCTGTTTATTTTTTCTCAGACTTGGCTTTTGCTTGTGTTTTTTGGACCCGTATGTGACTTGTTTTGCTGCTATGCATTTTTTTTTGTTTGTTGATTGTTGTACTTAAAATTATTATGTATGCACTGTTTCTGTTCTCTTTGTGCTTTTCGTTTTTCTTTTTTCTAAATTTCAGTGAATTAGCTGCTACGATCGACAGGTAATGACAAATTTATTTTCATCTTCTTAAAGAGTGTATTTGTGATTTCTTATACTTTTGTTTATGAATTTGCTTATTGTGAAGGTAATGTCATTATTGTTTTAGGTCTTGTTTTGCTCGCATTTACCTTCTGTCTGTCTCCTTTCAGTAGAGCGTGTTTTGGATTTTATCAATGGCTGCTATTTCGGTTTAATTGTTGCCATGGATTGAGTTCCGTTTTGCCGTACGTGTTTTTCGGTCGCACTTGCCTTGTGTTTATTAATTTTCTTTTCCACGGTATCCCTGAAGTCCATTACAGCAGCACGCAGCAATCGCACATTATTAACATTCGGCACCCCCACAGTACGATTGAGCAATATCAGATCATCACTCTTGCCCACTAGAGCGGTATTTAGCACACCCCCAGTGTCATGTAGATATAGTACTGCAGTCCTGTACAGCAGCAAAGCATGCTTGTTTTGCTGTAATTGTGTGTGCAACGTAAATAAAGTTGGCCTAAAGCGTGGACTTCCGGCTGGTGTTGTGTGTGACTGTTGAAAGCGTGGACTGATGCCTGTTTGTGTGCGTGTATGCATGGTGAATGCATGCACTGATGACTGATGTGTGTGTACGCCTGGTGAAAGTGCCCATTGCTATCTATTAGTGTGTGTGGCTGTTAAAAGCGCACATTTTTTGATTGTATGACATTTGCCTGCTGAGTAATGCTGTAGTGGTAATGAGTGGTGCTGTGGTGGTAAATGTTTGTGTGTGGTTGTAGTGTGATAGTGTGTTCTTGTTGAATGATGCTGTTTTGGTGGTGTAGAGTGATGTTTGTGTGTTGCTGAGTGATGTTAGTGTGCTGCTTAGTAATGGTGTTGTTGTGATGTGTTGTTCTGTGATTGTTGGTGAGGGTGAGGCTATGAGTCTTATTGAGAACATGAGTGGGTGTGCGAGGATGTGTGAGAGTGTTTTGTGTGGATGTGTGTGAGGGTGGGTGTGTGTGAGCGTGTGGGCATGTGAGTGTGTGATAGAGGTCATGAGGTTGAGTGAGGGTGAGTGAGGGTGAGGTGTTGAGGCTGAGGGTGAGGGGCTGAGGGTGAGTGTGGATGAGGCGTTGAGGATGAGTTAGGGTGAGGTGTTGAGGGTGATTGAGGATGAGTGAGAGTGAGGGTGAGTGAGGTGTTAAGGGTGAGGTGTTGAGGGTGAGTGAAGTGTTGCTGTGGTGTTAAGTGTTTGTGTGTTGTTGTAGTGTGATAGTGTGTTGAGGGTGAGTGAGTATGAGGCAGAGTGAGGGTGAGGTGTTGAAGTTTAGGTGTTGAGGGTGAGTGAGGGTGAGTGAGGATGAGTGAGGGTGAGGTGTTGAGGGTGAGTGATGTTGAGGAATTGAAGGTGAGTGAAGGTGAGGTGTTTAGGGTGAGTGAGGGTGAGGTGTTGAGGGTGAGTGAGGGTGAGGTGTTGAGGCTGAGGGTGAGGGGCTGAGGGTGAGTGTGGTTGAGGCGTTGAGGGTGAGTGATGGTGAGGTGTTGAGGGTGATTGAGGGTGAGGTGTTGAGGGTGAGTGAGGGGTTGAGGGTGAGGGGCTGAGGCTGAGTGTGGGTGAGGCATTGAGGCAGAGTGATGGTGAGGTGTTGAGGGTGATTGAGGATGAGTGAGAGTGAGGGTGAGGTGTTTAAGTTTAGGTGTTGAGGGTGAGTGAGAGTGAGTGAGGATGAGTGAGGGTGAGGTGTTGAGGGTGAGTGATGTTGAGGAATTGAAGGTGAGTGAAGGTGAGGGGCTGAGGGTGAGTGAGGTGTTGAGGGTGAGGTGTTGAGGGTGATTGAGGATGAGTGAGAGTGAGGGTGAGTGATGTGTTGAGGGTGAGGTGTTGAGGGTGAGTGAGGGTGAGGTGTTGAGGGTGAGTGAGGGTGAGGGGTTGAGGCTGAGGGTGAGGGGGTGAGGGTGAGTGTGGGTGAGGCGTTGAGGGTGAGTGATGGTGAGGTGTTGAGGGTGAGTGAGGGTGAGGTGTTGAGGGTGAGTGAGGGTGAGGGTTTGAGGCTGAGGGTGAGGGGCTGAGGGTGAGTGTGGGTGAGGCGTTGAGGGTGAGTGATGGTGAGGTGTTGAGGGTGATTGAGGATGAGTGAGAGTGAGGGTGAGTGAGGTGTTAATGGTGAGGTGTTGAGGGTGAGTGAAGTGTTGCTGTGGTGGTAAGTGTTTTTTTGTGGCTGTAGTGTGATAGTGTGTTGACGGTGAGTGAGGGTGAGGTGTTGAGGGTGAGGTAGTGAGAGTGAGTGAGGATGAGTGAGGGTGATGTGTTGAGTGTGCAGTGTGGGTGTATGGCTATTGAAAGCGTGCCTTGATAGCTGTTGGTGTGTGTTCTTGTTGAAAGGGTACATGCTCTGTTTGTGTGACGTTTGTCTGCTGAATAATGGTGTTGTTGTTATGAGTGGTGCAGTGTCGTTGTAGAGTGATAGTTTGTTGATGGTGAATTATGCTGTTGTGGTGGTGGAGAGTGATGCTGGTGTGTTGGTGAGTGATGTTAGTGTGGTGCTGATTAAAGCATTTGTGATGATGAGTGGTGCTGCGTTGTTGATGAGTGGTGCTGTGTTGGTGTTAACTTATTACCACCACAGCATGAATCCGGCCTACAACAGTAGCACTTCTGACAACAACATCACTGAGCACCAGCAATGCAACACGCAGCAACAGCACATTATCACTCTGCCCCCCCCACAGTACTATTGAGCAACCACACAGCATTAGTCTTGTATAGTTATTGTCTTTTTAAAAATGTATCAGCAACAGCTATTGTTCTGTATGTAGTATTGGCACATTGAACATTGTTTGAAATTTTCCCACCCAGAACGAAAAAGACCATGCTACAGGATATGTTCAAAATATTATCTTTATTTTCACTAAACACAAATCAATAATTATTTATTTTACATTGTCAAAAAATTGTAATTGTGAGCGTTTTAACTTAATCACTTAAATCTTCCTCCGACTTTTCTTTAAGAATTTTAGTAATTTTGCCATTGCAAAATATAACCTCACATGTTTGAGGCAAATAATGAAGTAGTGCTTCACCAATGTCATCCACCTCTTCGTCCAACATAAACCATTGTATAAGTGTTTGATTTTGTACATCCATCGATTGAAAAATATCTGTGTTGGTTATTTTTGTTGTTAAGGTGCTCCAATCTCCGTTTGTGCTTTCCACGCCATATATTTCGACGTCAATATTATCTTGTGGTGGTGTTGTTACCTGTTGTAGTAAATCAAAACATAGTTATTTTTTTTCCCCAAAAAGGTTACAGTGTGTTTCAGAGAGAGTGTTGTACAGAGGCAGTTGTACAGAGGCAGTTGTAGACAGAGGCAGTTGTAGAGGGAGGCAGTTGTAGAGAGAGGCAGTTGTAGAGAGAGGCAGTTGGAGAGAGAGGCTGCTGTAGAGAGGCAGTTTTAGAGAGAGGCAGATGTAGAGAGAGGCAGATGTAGAGAGAGGCTGCTGTAGAGAGAGGCTGCTGTAGAGAGAGGCTGCTGTAGAGAGAGGCTGCTGTAGAGAGAGGCTGCTGTAGAGAGAGGCTGCTGTAGAGAGAGGCTTCTGTACAGAGAGGCTGCTGTACAGAGAGGCTGCTGTACAGGGAGTCTGATGTACAGAGAGGATGCTGTAGTGAGAGGCAGTTGTAGAGAGAGGCAGTTGTAGAGAGAGGCAGTTGTAGAGAGAGGCAGTTGGAGAGAGAGGCTGCTGTAGAGAGGCAGTTTTAGAGAGAGGCAGATGTAGAGAGAGGCAGATGTAGAGAGAAGCTGCTGTAGAGAGAGGCTGCTGTAGAGAGAGGCTGCTTTAGAGAGAGGCTGCTGTAGAGAGAGGCTGCTGTAGAGAGAGGCTGCTGTAGAGAGAGGCTTATGTACAGAGAGGCTGCTGTACAGAGAGGCTGCTGTACAGGGAGTCTGATGTACAGAGAGGATGCTGTAGAGAGAGGCAGTTGTAGAGAGAGGCAGTTGTAGAGAGAGGCAGTTGTAGAGAGAGGCAGTTGTAGAGCGAGGCAGTTGTAGAGCGAGGCAGTTGTAGAGCGAGGCAGTTGTAGAGCGAGGCAGTTGTAGAGCGAGGCAGTTGTAGAGCGAGCGTGTTGTAGAGCGAGCGTGTTGTAGAGCGAGCGTGTTGTAGAGCGAGCGTGTTGTAGAGCGAGCGTGTTGTAGAGAGAGCGTGTTGTAGAGAGAGCGTGTTGTAGAGAGAGCGTGTTGTAGAGAGAGCGTGTTGTAGAGAGAGCGTGTTGTAGAGAGGGTGTTGTAGAGAGAGAGTGTTGATGAGAGAGAGTGTTGATGAGAGAGCGTGTTGTAGAGAGAGCGTGTTGTAGAGAGAGGGTGTTGTAGAGAGAGTGTGTTGTAGAGAGAGGGTGTTGTAGAGAGAGCGTGTTGTAGAGAGAGCGTGTTGTAGAGAGAGCGTGTTGTAGAGAGAGCATGTTGTCGAGAGAGCGTGTTGTAGAGAGAGCGTGTTGTAGAGAGAGCGTGTTGTAGAGAGAGCGTGTTGTAGAGAGAGCGTGTTGTAGAGAGAGCGTGTTGTAGAGAGAGCGTGTTGTAGAGAGAGCGTGTTGATGAGAGAGGGTGTTGTAGAGAGAGGGTGTTGTAGAGAGAGGGTGTTGTAGAGAGAGGGTGTTGTAGAGAGAGGGTGTTGTAGAGAGAGCGTGTTGTAGAGAGAGGGTGTTGTAGAGAGAGGGTGTTGTAGAGAGAGGGTGTTGTAGAGAGAGGGTGTTGTAGAGAGAAATTGTTGTAGAGAGAGCGTGTTGTAGAGAGAGCGTGTTGTAGAGAGAGGGTGTTGTAGAGAGAGGGTGTTGTAGAGAGAGGGTGTTGTAGAGAGAGGGTGTTGTAGAGAGAGGGTGTTGTAGAGAGAGGGTGTTGTAGAGAGAGGGTGTTGTAGAGAGAGGGTGTTGTAGAGAGAGGGTGTTGTAGAGAGAGGGTGTTGTAGAGAGAGGGTGTTGTAGAGAGAGCGTGTTGTAGTGAGAGGGTGTTGTAGAGAGAGGGTGTTGTAGAGAGACGGTGTTGTAGAGAGAGGGTGTTGTAGAGATAGGCTCTTTTTAGAGAGAGTCTGTTTTAGAGAGAGAGTGGAGAGAGTGTTGTAGAGAGAGCGTGAGTGTGTGTCTGTGTGTTGAAGTGATAGAGTAAGGGGAGCGTGAGAGAGCGTGTGTTCCTTACTTTTAATTTGCTGTGCCTTGTCGTGTTCAATATTTTCTGTCCATTAAATTCATGTACTGTGACATGAGTTAACATGACATATTCTCCAATGTTAATTGAGAAATCAGTAGCCTCTCTCCATAATGTGACTTTTATGTCATCAGTGGCATCTTTTAATGTAATTGATTTTATTGCCGTATGTTGTCCATTAATGAGTACAAGTTTACTTTCCTCTTCCTAAAAAGAAATAATAGTGTTAAAAATGTAAAAGTACAGAAGTGAAACATAATAATTTTCCAAGCATTGAAGACATAATTATTAAGGGCTATTGCTCTTTTCCAATGTACGGTGTTGTTCCCAAGTATGTTAAAAAATCTTTAACTCTGATGTCTCAGTTTGGCGCTCTTCTTAAAACACCTATCAACTTTACTTTTAGAAATGCAGTGTATCTTTAGCTCACCTATTTACACATTGTTAATTCTTCTTATTTGGCTGCTGTACAGATCATTTATGATCGATATGACCCCTCAGAAACATACCACCATATGTAATGTGTTACAGAGACCACACACAGAACTGCAGCCACTCTAAATGAAAGAACATGTAAGCATCAAATAGTACACATACACACAAAGACACACACACTGATAAAGGGAAAATAAATATTGTCAATGGCATAGACAACACAACACACACAAACGGACAAGTCAAGCAGCGATACCAACAGTAGAAATCACCACAACTTACTTCTGAAATGGTGCCACACACTGTCATAAGACTTCTCAAAGATGCCCGCTTTATTTCTTTTATTGGCGAAGCAGATGGTGCAGGAGGCTGCAAAATGTTTTCCGCTTCTTGAATTAGTTCTTGAGTTATAGTCATTGCTGGAAATTTTGTTACTTTTGTTTGCTTAGTAATCAGAATTGTGTTGTTTTTAATTATAAAATTGCGTATAAGTAGTCCACAAGTTTTTTGTGTCTGCTGATATAAAGTTTCCTGGTAGCACGTAGCTTTGATTGTTCCAGTTTTGTCTGCCAGAGCCAAATGAAAAAGTACTTTATTTTCTTGTTTTGCGTTTTTGTAATTTGTTTTGCTTGAGCACTTGATCACATTAACTCTTATGGGTTTTTCATATGGCTTGTTGTCATTTGTAGTAATGTTACCGATTTCTTCAATAGTCAACATCTGAAATAGAAATATAAGTTACAACAAATGTTAAATACAAATCCATAGTGCTTTATGATCACTGTAATAGCATTCTAATATACCATAACTTTGAAGTATGTAATTGGTATATATATGATCTAAGATAGATTGGTAGTCTGTTGTGTAAGTATCTATAAGTTGTGTACATTGCAACTTACTCTCAAAGAACCCAATGAGTTTGTTAGTTTGTGAATTGCTTTGAGAGACATCCACATTGAAATCTCCCATAATGATGAATTTGTGTGCTGGATAAAAATTAGTGATACTGGTAATAATTTCTAAAAGATCTGTAATAAGTTTCTGTGGTGGTTTGTAGACTATAATAATAAGGTAATCTGTGTCCTGAATCTGTAATGTAAAATGTAAAATGTCTATCCCTTGGTGTGTTTCATAAATAGGTAATATCCTAAGCTCTTTCTTGTAGTAGAGTATCATCCCATGGTTAGTGTTGTATGTATGAAATTTATCAAATATCATGTGATCATATTGTTCTACATAAAAATCATTTGCAGTTGAGTTCCTTGTTGTGTTGATCTCAGTTAAGCAAATAATGTCTGCTTGCATTATGTTACTATCAGCTATCATTGATGTGAAATGCTTCTGAAGTGATCGTATATTGTGTGTTATAATATTGAAATGTGTTTTGTATGTATCTAATTGTGGTATTGTGATTTCAAGTTGCATTTCGGTCCTTAATCTTTCCATTTCCTCATTAACTTTTGGGTGTACTATAATTTTAGTATCATCAAAATTCTTCACGTATATGTTCTGTATACATTTAGCTCTGCTTATAGCAACATAATGTAAGTGATGAATTTTGCTATTATTAAAGTGTATATAAAGTGGCTCAATAGTGTCCCCTTGTGTGCGATGTATAGTACGTGCTGATGCTTGTCGTAAAGGAAATTGTTTGCGTATAACAGTAATAAATTTCTTAGTGTATTGAAAATGTCTAGCTATAGCATGTATTGGTGTCCATGACTTTTCTATTTGTGAATGATATAAATGCTTATATTCTTGCCTTGCTTTTTGCCCAACACTAATATTGTCAAATGATACCCAGACTAGAAATGGAGTATTGTTAATAATGTCAACAAATTGGACTATACCAGTTGCGCCATTTGTTAAACCATCATTTACATCCACATTGCAAGTTAAATCATAACGGAGCTGTAAAGCAATGTGTAATGTATGTGCAAGTCCCATAGTTTTTGTTGGATCCTTAGGCAATTGCTTTATTATAGTTTTTTTGACATTTTCTGAAACATCAGAACTCACAGTATCGTTAGCTACTGTTATATACACTGGATAATCCTTGCTATGTTTATCCAAAACAATTCTGTTAATTTCATTAACTTCAACATTTGTAGACATAATGTATGGGATTGTTTCTAAGAGACTCTCATCAGGTGGCATTTCTCTTTGCTTAATTATTAGAATATCTTCTTTAGTATGCTTCCCTTCTCTTAATCTGTTTAGTAGTTCTGCAAATTGTAGATCTTCTTTTTGACGCATAATCTTCGTTAATTCAAAGAGTTTAAAATGTTCTTTCCATAAATTAATACTTAAAGGGCCATACAAATTATTAGAATCCTGAAAAATGTATCTGTCACAAACAGGTTTCAATTGGTAGAAGTCACCAATAGCTATAATAGAAACTCCTCCAAATGGTTCATTTGACGACTTTATTTCTTGTAGTCTGTTATGTATAAAATTAAACATATTTTGACCCACCATCGAAATTTCATCTATAATCAGAACTTTAACATGCATCATTTGCATTTGAAGTGAAGTTCTATTTTCATGACTTAGTGGTTTATAATTAAAACTTTGTGAGACAGGAATTTTGAAAGTACTATGCAATGTTTGGCCTTGAATATTATGTGCTGCTTTGCCTGTTGGAGCAGTAAGTAAGACATGTATATTATCTGGATTTTCCCCTGCCTTTGTATTATAGTAGCGTAGTAATGTTTGATGTAGTGCAGTTATTAGAAAGCTTTTACCAACACCAGCCCCTCCAGTGCAGAAAGTATAGCATGGAGTACTTTTCGTTTTTAACAAATTCAAGTGATGGTAAACAAAATTGAGTTGTTGAGCAGTTAAGTTGTGCATTATCTGTTTGTATTTATCATCAGGTAGAATGGAGTTAGTTAAGCTTGTTTCTTCAGTTATTGTTCTAATTCCTAAATCCAATGACAAATCATATAGATGTTGATTTTCTTTATTATTCCCTTTATCACCTACATTTTCTGTTGGTATTAATTGTGGTGATAGAGGAGGGGATAGAATATTTTCATTCGACTCTTCATTCGTAATATTTGTAACTTCACCGTGATTATGGTTATATATTTTAACTTGTGAATCAACTACCTTTTTTACTATTAGATACCTTTCAAAGTAAGTATCCTTGTTAGCTATAATTTTATGTTCTTCTCTCCATGGATAGTGCAACATTAATAGTTCTCTATAATATTCTTCTGGCTCTTTGTCTTTGTTAAATCTGCGAAAGCGTATAATTTTTCGCCGTTTGCGCTTACTTAAAGCATACTTGCTATTTATATTCTGCATACCTACATCCTCCTCTGTACATTCTATTTCAATTTCTTCCTCATCTGAGCTGTAAAAGTTTCTTTCAGCAAGTAAATCTTCGGAGTCATTAATTTCTCTGTTATATTTTTTTTTGCTGGAGTAATTAAAATTTGAGGCATAATCAGCTAAAGTACACATTTCTAATGTTTTGGGTCTCTTGCAGTACTTAGCAATAATATTTTCACATTGAATGTCAGTTGAATTTTCTGGCAATGAATTAATAGTTTCCATATCGAGCATTAAATAAGTTCTTTTTTCTGGTGGGCTAGTATTAATAAATACAAATGCCCGTGAATTTTTCCGTAATGGTATCTGAAGAATGAGATATGCTGCTTCTCGAGCACTAATTTCTGTGCAATTGAGGAATTTGTTCCCTATGTGTTTAAGTTGTTCTTTGACATTACTATTGTTTTTCACTTCTTTAGCCGCTTGTGCAATAAGTTTGCTAATTCCTCTTTGCGATTTGCTAATATATGAAATAATATAGACTGCACAAGCATAAGCATCTAGTACAAACTGCAAGTCTATGTTTGCTCGCCAAGCTTTTAGAATCGTACTATTGTAGTTATTAATGAAGCATTCATCTGGTGTTCTTTTTAAAAAAATTGTTGGCTTTTCTAAACTAGTTTGTATCGAAGTGATATATTCTTTATTATCCATCTTAATAACACCTAAGAAATCATCAAAAGAAAGTGTGCTAAAAGTAGCATCATTCATAGCTTCATGGATACGTTTTAGATTATCTTTCCATTGCCTATCTGTGCCTTCAAGTGTCAATGGCTCTAATATGAGAGTTTTTGACATAGGATATTTTGGGTATTGATATTTACATGTTCTTTTTTCTTTGCGGCGGCAATTTTTAGTGTGCCCATGCCTTTGTAAATTTATTAAAGGCTGTAAAACAGTGTCATGTGACTTATTACATTGAATATATTGCTCAATAAACTCATTGACATCTTCTAATGGCGACACACCATAGAGGGGTGCATTTTTTACCCATAGTAATGCATGTATATGTGGAGAACCTCTCTGTTGGAATTCTACTCTGTAAAAGTAGTCAACTATTTCCCCAATTGGATTTGTCCCGTTCATCAAAACACAATTAAACAATTTCCTCACTTGATAGTCAAACTGTCTAGCACATGTAATAGGATCTTCTTGTATTAATCGACATTTAGTTTCCCAAGACATGTTATTGAATTCCTCTTCTGTGCATTCATTTAAGTTTTTAACTCTCAATAATATATTTATTAAATGGTGCCATTTTGTTTCAGCAGCAGATAAAGTCAAGAAAAAAGTTGGTATTCCAAGTTGTCTTATCATAGCAAAAAGATCTCTTTTACAACTTTCCCAATAAGGAGGTGAACTGCGTATAGTTTTCAAAACTTTATAACCTTCATTAAACTGGAACAAATTTTCAATATTATATTTTATATCTTTAGCAGTAATATTCTTACCATCTGTATATTTTTTCCGTATGGAAATATTAATTTTCCCTTGAATTTGCTTAATATGTAATTTTTTAAGTTTAAAGAAAACATTAGTCATACTTTTAGCTACTCTTCTATCATGACTTCTTAATTCCCATTGGCAAATAGTACTATAATGTACCGGTATATGTCTTTCCTTATTGTTTGGCCTTCGTTCTCCACAATAAATTGTAGGGAAAGCCAAAAATTCTGAATCTTTATCCTCATATAAACCTCTTGGTGTATTATATTCAGCTGGAGCTAAACTTAAAACATTTACCCTATTTGAGGTAATAGTTTCATTTGTTAACATAGTATCTAAATTTCCAGCTTCCATGTTCTCAGATGTATCTGAAGAATAGCTTGTGTCGGAATTATCATTTACATTGTTGATTTCTGGAGGTATATACTGCCATTCGGGGTTAATTGTCACACCATATTCATTAAACATGACACTATTGGTTGCTAGCCATGTTGCTGCCTTTTTAACTGTGTTTGGGCGAATATTTTCATAATGCGTGTGCGATCTATACATTAGTTTCCTTTTTAATTTTACTGGGATGGTCATGGCATCATTCATTTGCCTCGGTAAAATTGTAACTGTTGTCATGACATCTGCAGGTACATTAACAACAGCACCTGATAATGATTTTTGAAATCCGCGTGGTAAACTACGAATTTGTAAAAAAGGTATCCTCGGAGAAACTAATCTTTCTTCTAAATCGTATAATTCTAATTCAATTGGTACATTTGGAAATGACATGCCATTTAGGACTGAACATGGTGGTATTTTATCTTTTCTGATGTAAGTATAGTAAGTCATACAAATTAAATTTGTTTTCTTGCTACTAATGTTACACCTTTTAAACATGTCTGTTTCACAAACAGTGCGAGTATTTTTAATTGTTTGTTTATGCCACAACTGGTTGCAAATCGTACAAACATACTCTGGTCCATGCAATATTTCACGATGGAATTTATTAATAATTAAATGGATTTGTTTATTACCTTTGCGTTTTTCTCCCACCGTTAACATTACATTTGTTGTGTTTTTTTCAACACCTTTATTTCCAAGATTGTCAATGGGTCCTTGTGCATCACTTCTATTTTTCCTTTTTTCCTGACTATGTTCTGAAAGGCTAAAGTAATCAAAGTTGATTTGACAGTGTTTATTTTTCTCCAGAATAGAAGTACTTGTTTGTAGCAAATGAGTTTCCTTACTAGTATTGATATTATTCACCTTACTTTGAGTTGCTAAAGCGTCCATAGAAAGTAAACTCGCTTTATTTGCTTTTCTTTTTCGTCCCAGAGGTAAACTTCCAGTTGGTCTGTTTGGTTGAAGTACTTTATTTCCAACATTGTCAATTGTTCCTAGTGCAACAGTAGTATTTTCACTATTTTTTGCACTATGTTCAGAAAGTGTCAAGTTTGCTTTTTTTTATTAGAGACTGTTTGTTTGTCCCCATAATAGAAATACTTGTTCCTGCCAAATGCTTGTTCTTACTCGTATTTCTAATACTGCAATTACTTACAGTACGTAAAGGGTCTGAAGAAAGCAAACTCCCTTCAAAAATAGAATTGTCAATAACTTGAGTAGTATGTCCAAAGATGTTAGTAACTGGAGTTAAAAGACTATTTTTCTTGTGCACTCGAAGTGCTCTTTGGAATGTTTGCTTCAAAATTTCTTTTACATCTATTGGTGTTAATTCAAATGGTATGCAATCCTGCGGAGAATTTCTAAATTTTTTGGCTAGATTAATTACATATTCCATAAGTGCTTCAAAAGTTGGAAATTCTAGAGTTACACAGGTTCCATTTGAATGTGGCATGCCTTCATTGTCCCTGCTATGTGAATCAAATACATAGTATGTTTGCCTATTTTTAAAAATAGAAATGACATATACACTCATACAAAGTAGTACCCCACAGTACTTCGAAATCCCTAAATGCAATGCACTGTTAATATCTGGATAGTTTTCATCAAAACGTTTAAGGACATTTCCATAGAAAGGGTTGCGTAGAGTAAGTGAATAAAACCTATTATTGTGCTCTATATATTTTGGCAAATCATCAGGATGCAGAAGTGTTTCATTGTTAAAAGAATGCATTTGTAGATACAAAGCATCTCCAAGGTCCATGATATAATGTAGATCGTTGGAGTTCCATGTATTAACTGGTTTGCACACATTGTGCAAAATAGCAAAAGTACTATTTGGTAAGCATTGCTTCCCTTTAGATGTACTATTAAATCTTGTATTGCCTTGATGGTAACTGGCTTTTAAACATCTATGCATGGTTTTTTGTACTCCCTTTACTTTATCCCTCAAAAGTCTATTCACAGAAGTAAGTCAAATTACTTATGTAATAACTATTTATAGTTGTTTCCAACCAAGAATATTATTTACCTTGTTTTGTGGGTGATTGTACCTCAATGGATGAATCTGAAATAAGAGTAATATGAATTGTCAGAATATTATTTACATGAAATGACACATCAAATCCTAAAAAACAAAAGGAAATGCAATAGTAGTTTGTAAAGTTAGTATACTTTTGTGTGAGAGTGTGACAGAGGGCATGATAATAGATTGTGTGTGTGTGTGTGTGCCTTGTTTTACTTTCATGAGCAACTTTGTAGTGTGAAAGTGTGTGATGTGTAGAGTGTATGCTTGTTGCTCTGCATACTGAGTACAGTTTGTGAAGTAGAGAAAAAATGAATGTAGTGAGATAAACATTTCTATATTTTGTATGAAATGAGTGTTGATAGAAAATGCTAAGAAGTAGGGTGAAAAATAATGGAAGCATGAAAGTTAGTGAGCCAGTTAAAGTAATTGGTATTTCTTTTGGTAATGTATTATTATGAACACATCATTCTGACAGGAAAGTTGTGAGGGAGTATAGTAAGCGGCAAAGTGTGTGCGCTTTGGCATGCACGAGAACTGATTAATGTGAAAGTGAATTTGATAACTCAGTTTCCCTATAAAATAGTCACTATGAGCATCCTCCACCCCCCAAAAGTAAAGAGTGACAGTATTTTACGTTGTTAGTCCGAATACTTGAGTCTCATAATGGCATGTAAAAGTGGTAGTCAACTGTTGTAAGAAAGTAGATGAAAGCATCTGCTGTTCTAAATAACAATTAGCATGAGACTTGTTATAGTTGTAAAATAGCACCAAAAAAACAGTAATGTTAATGTAATAAACGTTCCTGATAAGTAGCAAAGTGTTGTAAGCTTTGTGTGCCAAAGGATGGAGCAGTGGAGTAGCAAGGAAATGTTGTGCATGGAGGGGACAATATGTATAATTAGTGTGAGCTACATATGCAGAGGTAGGAGTTGACTTTGATAGACATTCTGTGCATTTATGGGACCTGTGCTGTATTTGAGTAACATATGGTTCGAATTAGTGTCCCCTGTTTGTTACCATAAGGAGGGCTCATCAGAATTGGAAGGGTAGGCTGTGCAGGCATGGCCTTCTTATTTGTACAAAGCATTGGCACTTTAGTATTGAATTAGCAGGTCAAATAGTTCAAGAGATGTGGCAAATGGGTGTGAGATGCCCATACCCGTCGGTGATTGGGATAGGATAACAAAGAGACAGGAACAGAGATGTATTATTCGTGTATGTGTCCCAGCCATTTAAATATTGTAAAATAATTTGATAGTATGGATTGCTGAGTCCGGTGTCACTGCACCTGCTGCACGAACGGAAAGCGTGTCTCTGAAAGAGTGTGTGCAAGGGAGAGGGGAGAGGCATGGTGAGTTGTGCTTGGTGTTTACTCAAAAGTAACATGTAGGGCGTTGTAGGTGACAGGCCAAGTCAGCATAAGATATATATTCCAAATAAATGCGCGTCCAGCATTATTTACTGTGAAAATAAATACAAAGATGTGTCAGAAATGTGCTGCAGGTAGAGGTGTGGTTCGGAAGAGACAGTAGCAGTATACTGTGTAGATAAAAGGTAGTGACGAAGGGTATGCTATTTAAGAACGCATGTGGCAGAGATGTAAGAAATAATGTGATAGTATGGATTGCTGAGTCCGGTGTCACTGCACCTGCTGCACGAACGGAAACCGTGACAGGGATGGATAAGCTAAGGAAGGGTGGGTATGCTTGCAAGATGCACGTGTAAATGTTGTGAACGTGTGCATGTTTCCGTGGATGAAAGGAAAAGAGATAGAGTGTGATGGCTGTGTTGTACGTGTTTCTGTGCGTGAATGCAAAAGAGAAAGTCTGTTGTCTGTTTGTGCATGTTGAGGTCGGTGATTGGGATAGGATAACAAAGAGACAGGAACAGAGATGTATTATTCATGTATGTGTCCCAGACATTTAAATATTGAAAAATAATTTGATAGTATGGATTGCTGAGTCCGGTGTCACTGCACCTGCTGCACGAACGGAAAGCGTGTCTCTGAAAGAGTGTGTGCAAGGGAGAGGGGAGAGGCATGTTGAGTTGTGCTTGGTGTTTACTCAAAAGTAACATGTAGGGCGTTGTAGGTGACAGGCCAAGTCAGCATAAGATATATATTCCAAACAAATGCGCGTCCAGCATTATTTACTGTGAAAATAAATACAAAGATGTGTCAGAAATGTGCTGCAGGTAGAGGTGTGGTTCGGAAGAGACAGTAGCAGTATACTGTGTAGATAAAAGGTAGTGACGAAGGGTATGCTATTTAAGAACGCATGTGGCAGAGATGTAAGAAATAATGTGATAGTATGGATTGCTGAGTCCGGTGTCACTGCACCTGCTGCACGAACGGAAACCGTGACAGGGAGGGATAAGCTAAGGAATGTTGGGTATGCTTGCAAGATGCACGTGTAAATGTTGTGAACGTGTGCATGTTTCCGTGGATGAAAGGAAAAGAGATAGAGTGTGATGGCTGTGGTGTACGTGTTTCTGTGCGTGAATGCAAAAGAGAAAGTCTGTTGTCTGTTTGTGCATTGTGGTCGGTGATTGGGATAGGATAACAAAGAGACAGGAACAGAGATGTATTATTCGTGTATGTATCCCAGGCATTTAAATATTGTAAAATAATTTGATAGTATGGATTGCTGAGTCCGGTGTCACTGCACCTGCTGCACGAACGGAAAGCGTGTCTCTGAAAGAGTGTGCGCAAGGGAGAGGGGAGAGGCATGGTGAGTTGTGCTTGGTGTTTACTCAAAAGTAACATGTAGGGCGTTGTAGGTGACAGGCCAAGTCAGCATAAGATATATATTCCAAATAAATGCGCGTCCAGCATTATTTACTGTGAAAATAAATACAAAGATGTGTCAGAAATGTGCTGCAGGTAGAGGTGTGGTTCGGAAGAGACAGTAGCAGTATGCTGTGTAGATAAAAGGTAGTGACGAAGGGTATGCTATTTAAGAACGCATGTGGCAGAGATGTAAGAAATAATGTGATAGTATGGATTGCTGAGTCCGGTGTCACTGCACCTGCTGCACGAACGGAAACCGTGACAGGGAGGGATAAGCTAAGGAAGGGTGGGTATGCTTGCAAGATGCACGTGTAAATGTTGTGAACGTGTGCATGTTTCCGTGGATGAAAGGAAAAGAGAGAGAGTGTGATGGCTGTGGTGTACGTGTTTCTGTGCGTGAATGCAAAAGAGAAAGTCTGTTGTCTGTTTGTGCATGTTGTGGCCGGTGATTGGGATAGGATAACAAAGAGACAGGAACAGAGATGTATTATTCGTGTATGTGTCCCAGGCATTTAAATATTGTAAAATAATTTGATAGTATGGATTGCTGAGTCCGGTGTCACTGCACCTGCTGCACGAACGGAAAGCGTGTCTCTGAAAGAGTGTGTGCAAGGGAGAGGGGAGAGGCATGGTGAGTTGTGCTTGGTGTTTACTCAAAAGTAACATGTAGGGCGTTGTAGGTGACAGGCCAAGTCAGCATAAGATATATATTCCAAAGAAATGCGCGTCCAGCATTATTTACAGTGAAAATAAATACAAAGATGTGTCAGAAATGTGCTGCAGGTAGAGGTGTGGTTCGGAAGAGACAGTAGCAGTATACTGTGTAGATAAAAGGTAGTGACGAAGGGTATGGTATTTAAGAACGCATGTGGCAGAGATGTAAGAAATAATGTGATAGTATGGATTGCTGAGTCCGGTGTCACTGCACCTGCTGCACGAACGGAAACCGTGACAGGGAGGGATAAGCTAAGGAAGGGTGGGTATGCTTGCAAGATGCACGTGTAAATGTTGTGAACGTGTGCATGTTTCCGTGGATGAAAGGAAAAGAGATAGAGTGTGATGGCTGTGGTGTACGTGTTTCTGTGCGTGAATGCAAAAGAGAAAGTCTGTGTGGCAGGAGTGCTGATACGGCAAGGCTGTGTTGGCGTGGAGAAAGAGAGGAGGTGCTGATGTGTGAGGGGGAAGTCGCGGAGAGAGAGGGGAGGTGCTGGTGTGGGAGGGGAGAGTTGCTGGTGCGGGAAGAGTGCTGCTCGGGCAAGGCTGTGTTTGCGGAGAGAGAGAGGGGAGGTGCTGGTGTGGGAGGGGAGAGTTGCTGGTGTGGGAGGAGTGCTGCTAGGGGAGGAGAAGCCCTGGACGTGAATGCTCGTGCATGTTTAAAAATACCCTTATTTCACTAAGCGTTTCCGTAAGACAGATAATTGTATGACAACAGTAACATGCAGATGTACTCACCTAAATTATTGTTTGTTGAAGATCACAAGTGGTAAAGAATGATTTCAAAACAGTCTGTGTTGTATCTGTAAAAGAAAAATCATAATTTAGTCACATGTATTACGTCCATCTTTAATGCTCATTAGAGTACGATTGATATTTTTTGGGTGAGGTCAATGAAACAAATGTGTTGGTTAATATTTTTGTGGATCTGGCAATGTAGTTATAGGAACCATAAGAAGGAGGGTAAGATCGAATAAGAAAGTATTCATGAGCTGAAGTGAGCAAAGTAAAGGCGAAAATGAATGGTAAGAGTGTGCTGTTAAAGGGACCTAAAAGAGTGAACGCTGAAAAAATATCTGTTTAGAAAGTGGAGAGATACAGGGGAGAATGTGTATAGGTAGAAAGCTTGAAAATGAGAGGAGAAAGAGATAAGGAAATGTAGAGACGACCAAGTAATTTAAACTTGTAAGGAAAAGTCAAGTGTAGTACGAAAAAAAGTACAAATGCACTTACATTCGAAAGTAGTCGCGTAGTGTCTTTGAATCTGTAGTCTTCGTTGCAAATACAGCGTCGTCCCGTGGGTCACTCTTGTGTTTCTGGAGACGAAAAAGGCTATGGCTCACAATGAGCCTTTCGTGATCTTAAATAGGCGAAGTGGAGAAGTTTCCTGGTAAGGTGTTTGGAAGTGGACAAAGGATGAAAGGTACATCCCCTTCCCTTGGCCCCGGGAGATGTCTCCAGAGATAATGTGTGTAACTCCCAAGTGTGAAAATGTGAATGTGTATGTAGATGTAGGTTCGATTGTGGCGCCACTAGCGACTTTCGTGTCTCCTTGAGGCACGACTTGTTAATGTACGTGTCTTCACGCACGCAGCAAGGAAGAAGCATTCCGAAAAAAAAGTAACGTAAATCCTAGGAAAGCTTATATTTATCCATATATTTTTAAAACTAAACAAAGTATAAAGCAATGAAGGGTGTAAAAGGTACGTGGGTATAAAGATAAAAATCTAGCGGCGTTGTAGTCCTAAATGTGACGTTAAGAATTCGTGCTCATTCTTTCACAGTAAATGCTAGTGAAGTAAAAGAGCACTTGGCACACTAAGATGTCAAACATATTGTAACTGTGTAATCTATTCATCAGTTGTGTGTGATAGAAAAGGATGTATAGTGTTTGTGTGTATGCATGTGCTAAGCATATACTGAGGGCTAGTGTTCTATGTAGATTGTTAAGAACTGCACAAAAACTTCCTGACTGAGGCCTGTGTGCACTGACATGGAGGGCTGTTTGGACTGAATGATTGTTGTGTGCACTGTGAGTTATGTTTGTGTGCAGATAGTGTCTGCAGTAGGAACGGATATCGTACTGTATGCAGTGTGTTTGAAGGATGTGTGCATTGTTAGTGAGGCCTGTGTGCAGTGCGAGTGACGCCTGTGTGCAGGTGGATTTAGAGTTGATAAAAGTCTGAGAATGAGTTCTGTGTGCACTGACAGTGAGGTCTGTGTGGACTGATTGATGGTTGTGTGCACTGTACGTTATGTCTGTGTGCAGATATTGATTGCAGTACGCACTGATAGCGTACTGTATGCAGTGTGTTTGAAGGATGTGTGCATTGTTAGTGAGGGCTGTCTGTAGTGTGAATGACGCTTGTGTGCAAGATTTTTCCTGTTGCGTGCACTGAGTGAGTGCTGGGTGCACTGTAAGTTCTGTCTGTGTGCAGTAAGTATGTGCAGTACGCACTGATAGCGTACTGTATGCATTGTGTTAGAAGTCTGTGTAAAGTGTTATAAAGGGCTGTGTGCACTTTGAGTGAGGCCTGTGTGCAGTGTGAGTAAGTGCTGTGAGCAGTGACTGATAGGTGCTTGCACTGAGTAACGCTCTTGCTTACATTTTTCTTTTGATGGTAATGCGTTAGTGATATGTTTAGAATTAGTGTGGCATGTGTGTTTGCGAAAGGAGTGAGCAGCGTAGTCTGAAAGGTATTGTGTGCAGGCATGGAATTATTATATGTACAAAGCATAGGCACTTTCGTTTTGTATTTGCAGGTCAAATCCTTCAAGAGATGTGGCAAAGTGGTATGAGCTCCCTGTGCCTAATGAGTGATTAGCCGAATCGGATGACGATTGTGTAGATGCATGTCACTAATGTGTGTTGAGAAGTAGTGTACATTTAGTGTGTATGTCCAAGTTGTGTATAGTTTGGCAAACATTGTCAATTCCGATGACACAGACTTTTATATATGTGTCGCAGTGTTGTGATCTGTGCGTGCATTAGGAGGGAGCAGCAGAATTGGCTCAATATACTGTGTGGATCAAAGGTAGTGACGAAGGGTGTGCTATTTAAGAGCACGTACAGCTGTAGTTAGTATATAGTATTGAAGATGCATGTTCTAAATAATGTGTTTTTCGTCAAATGCGTTACTTATTAAAGTGTTGTGAGTTCTATGTAAAAAGAAAGGATGGAAGAGCGTAGTAGGAAGGATGGGCTATGGAGTCATGTGACAAATGTGTTAAAAGTGGCGTGTAATATTGTCTGAAAATGTGTACTTCAAATATTTTTCAAGATGTGGCGAAGTGGTGTGATCTCCCTGTGCAAAGTGAATGAGCAGCAGGGTTGAGTTTCGAGGGTGTGCATTTATGTGACGAATGTGTGTTGTGAAAGAGACTGAGGTTAAGACAAGGTGGGATAAGGTAAGTAAGGGTGGATATGCTTGCAAGATGCACGTGTAAATGTTGTGAACGTGTGCGTGTTTCCGTGGATGAATGGGAAAAGACAGAGTCTGAGGGCTGTGTGTTAGTTACTGTGGTGCGTGTGGACGGCCCTGATCCGCACACGTAAAATATCGTGTTATGATGGTCGATTTGTTGTGGGTGAATGCCCTAAGCAGGCCCTTCGGGATGTTGCTATGCATGTTTTGTGTGTAACTTTTCACTATGAAACGTAAGTATAAAACAATAAGACCATTCATTGTACGTGCATGTCATCGAATGTGTAAAAGAACGTGCCGCTTGACACATTGTTTCTAAAGTTGCTTCCCTTGCTTTATGGTTTGTGTGAAAAAAAGGCGCCTTTCGGTCTCTTTAGTTAACATTTGCATTTCCCCGCGGATGGCCGACAACAGATTACAATCTTTACGACTCTGCTGAAAGCAATTCAGTCTCCTGGGGTGGTTAGGCCACAGACGTTTGACTCTGGCCCCCTCCCCACCTTACAGAGGTGAAAAGAAAGAAGAAAAAAAAAAAAAAAGAAGTTGTCGTGCATGAAAGAGAGAGTCTAGCCTGTTTGTTTTAGTGCGTATTTGCGCGAGTAAAAGGACGAAAGGGCCAGATGAATGAAAAGACTGAAGTTAAGACAGGGAGGGATAAGCTAAGGAAGGGTGGGTATGCTTGCAAGATGCACGTGTAAATGTTGTGAACGTGTGCATGTTTCCGTGGATGAAAGGAAAAGAGATAGAGTGTGATGGCTGTGGTGTACGTGTTTCTGTGCGTGAATGCAAAAGAGAAAGTCTGTTGTCTGTTTGTGCATGTTGTGGTCCGTGATTGGGATAGGATAACAAAGAGACAGGAACAGAGATGTATTATTCGTGTATTTGTCCCAGCCATTTAAATATTGTAAAACAATTTGATAGTATGGATTGCAGAGTCCGGTGTCACTGCACCTGCTGCACGAACGGAAAGCGTGTCTCTGAAAGAGTGTGTGCAAGGGAGAGGGGAGAGGCATGGTGAGTTGTGCTTGGTGTTTACTCAAAAGTAACATGTAGGGCGTTGTAGGTGACAGGCCAAGTCAGCATAAGATATATATTCCAAAGAAATGCGCGTCCAGCATTATTTACTGTGAAAATAAATACAAAGATGTGTCAGAAATGTGCTGCAGGTAGAGGTGTGGTTCGGAAGAGACAGTAGCAGTATACTGTGTAGATAAAAGGTAGTGACGAAGGGTATGCTATTTAAGAACGCATGTGGCAGAGATGTAAGAAATAATGTGATAGTATGGATTGCTGAGTCCGGTGTCACTGCACCTGCTGCACGAACGGAAACCGTGACAGGGAGGGATAAGGTAAGGAAGATTGGGTATGCTTGCAAGATGCACGTGTAAATGTTGTGAACGTGTGCATGTTTCCGTGGATGAAAGGAAAAGAGATAGAGTGTGATGGCTGTGGTGTACGTGTTTCTGTGCGTGAATGCAAAAGAGAAAGTCTGTTGTCTGTTTGTGCATGTTGTGGTCCGTGATTGGGATAGGATAACAAAGAGACAGGAACAGAGATGTATTATTCGTGTATGTGTCCCAGCCATTTAAATATTGTAAAACAATTTGATAGTATGGATTGCTGAGTCCGGTGTCACTGCACCTGCTGCACGAACGGAAAGCGTGTCTCTGAAAGAGTGTGTGCAAGGGAGAGGGGAGAGGCATGGTGAGTTGTGCTTGGTGTTTACTCAAAAGTAACATGTAGGGTAAGTAAGGGTGGATATGCTTGCAAGATGCACGTGTAAATGTTGTGAACGTGTGCGTGTTTCCGTGGATGAATGGGAAAAGACCGAGTCTGAGGGCTGTGTGTTAGTTACTGTGGTGCGTGTGGACGGCCCTGATCCGCACACGTAAAATATCGTGTTATGATGGTCGATTTGTTGTGGGTGAATGCCCTAAGCAGGCCCTTCGGGATGTTGCTATGCATGTTTTGTGTGTAACTTTTCACTATGAAACGTAAGTATAAAACAATAAGACCATTGTACGTGCATGTCATCGAATGTGTAAAAGAACGTGCCGCTTGACATATTGTTTCTAAAGTTGCTTCCCTTGCTTTATGGTTTGTGTGAAAAAAAAGGCGCCTTTCGGTGTCTTTAGTTAACATTTGCATTTCCCCGCGGATGGCCGACAACAGATTACAATCTTTACGACTCTGCTGAAAGCAATTCAGTCTCCTGGGGTGGTTAGGCCACAGACGTTTGACTCTGGCCCCCTCCCCACCTTACAGAGGTGAAAAGAAAGAAGAAAAAAAAAAAGTTGTCGTGCATGAAAGAGAGAGTCTAGCCTGTTTGTTTTAGTGCGTATTTGCGCGAGTAAAAGGACGAAAGGGCCAGATGAATGAAAAGACTGAAGTTAAGACAGGGAGGGATAAGCTAAGGAAGGGTGGGTATGCTTGCAAGATGCACGTGTAAATGTTGTGAACGTGTGCATGTTTCCGTGGATGAAAGGAAAAGAGATAGAGTGTGATGGCTGTGGTGTACGTGTTTCTGTGCGTGAATGCAAAAGAGAAAGTCTGTTGTCTGTTTGTGCATGTTGTGGTCCGTGATTGGGATAGGATAACAAAGAGACAGGAACAGAGATGTATTATTCGTGTATGTGTCCCAGCCATTTAAATATAGTCAAACAATTTGATAGTATGGATTGCTGAGTCCGGTGTCACTGCACCTGCTGCACGAACGGAAAGCGTGTCTCTGAAAGAGTGTGTGCAAGGGAGAGGAGAGAGGCATGGTGAGTTGTGCTTGGTGTTTACTCAAAAGTAACATGTAGGGTAAGTAAGGGTGGATATGCTTGCAAGATGCACGTGTAAATGTTGTGAACGTGTGCGTGTTTCCGTGGATGAATGGGAAAAGACAGAGTCTGAGGGCTGTGTGTTAGTTACTGTGGTGCGTGTGGACGGCCCTGATCCGCACACGTAAAATATCGTGTTATGATGGTCGATTTGTTGTGGGTGAATGCCCTAAGCAGGCCCTTCGGGATGTTGCTATGCATGTTTTGTGTGTAACTTTTCACTATGAAACGTAAGTATAAAACAATAAGACCATTGTACGTGCATGTCATCGAATGTGTAAAAGAACGTGCCGCTTGACATATTGTTCTAAAGTTGCTTCCCTTGCTTTATGGTTTGTGTGAAAAAAAAGGCGCCTTTCGGTCTCTTTAGTTAACATTTGCATTTCCCCGCGGATGGCCGACAACAGATTACAATCTTTACGACTCTGCTGAAAGCAATTCAGTCTCCTGGGGTGGTTAGGCCACAGACGTTTGACTCTGGCCCCCTCCCCACCTTACAGAGGTGAAAAGAAAGAAGATAAAAAAAAAAAAAGTTGTCGTGCATGAAAGAGAGAGTGTAGCCTGTTTGTTTTAGTGCGTATTTGCGCGAGTAAAAGGACGAAAGGGCCAGATGAATGAAAAGACTGAAGTTAAGACAGGGAGGGATAAGCTAAGGAAGGGTGGGTATGCTTGCAAGATGCACGTGTAATTGTTGTGAACGTGTGCATGTTTCCGTGGATGAAAGGAAAAAAGATAGAGTGTGATGGCTGTGGTGTACGTGTTTCTGTGCGTGAATGCAAAAGAGAAAGTCTGTTGTCTGTTTGTGCATGTTGTGGTCCGTGATTGGGATAGGATAACAAAGAGACAGGAACAGAGATGTATTATTCGTGTATGTGTCCCAGCCATTTAAATATTGTAAAACAATTTGATAGTATGGATTGCTGAGTCCGGTGTCACTGCACCTGCTGCACGAACGGAAAGCGTGTCTCTGAAAGAGTGTGTGCAAGGGAGAGGGGAGAGGCATGGTGAGTTGTGCTTGGTGTTTACTCAAAAGTAACATGTAGAGCGTTGTAGGTGACAGGGCCAGTCAGCATAAGATATATATTCCAAAGAAATGGGCGTCCAGCATTATTTACTGTGAAAATAAATACAAAGATGTGTCAGAAATGTGCTGCAGGTAGAGGTGTGGTTCGGAAGAGACAGTAGCAGTATACTGTGTAGATAAAAGGTAGTGACGAAGGGTATGCTATTTAAGAACGCATGTGGCAGAGATGTAAGAAATAATGTGATAGTATGGATTGCTGAGTCCGGTGTCACTGCACCTGCTGCACGAACGGAAACCGTGACAGGGAGGGATAAGCTAAGGAAGATTGGGTATGCTTGCAAGATGCACGTGTAAATGTTGTGAACGTGTGCATGTTTCCGTGGATGAAAGGAAAAGAGATAGAGTGTGATGGCTGTGGTGTACGTGTTTCTGTGCGTGAATGCAAAAGAGAAAGTCTGTGTGGCAGGAGTGCTGATACGGCAAGGCTGTGTTGGCGGGGAGAAAGAGAGGAGGTGCTGATGTGTGAGGGGGAAGTCGCGGAGAGAGAGAGGGGAGGTGCTGGTGTGGGAGGGGAGAGTTGCTGGTGTGGGAGGAGTGCTGCTAGGGGAGGAGAAGCCCTGGACGTGAATGGGAGAGTTGCTGGTGTGGGAGGAGTGCTGCTCGGGCAAGGCTGTGTTTGCGGAGAGAGAGAGGGGAGGTGCTGGTGTGGGAGGGGAGAGTTGCTGGTGTGGGAGGAGTGCTGCTAGGGGAGGAGAAGCCCTGGACGTGAATGCTCGTGCATGTTTGATCACGTGGTTCACGGGCACTGCAAGAAAACCGCCGCTGAAAGCCCTTTGGTTTGAAGAGAAAATAGCCGACTTGAATTCTCCCCATTTCCCATTCCTGCGGAATGGTAAAGGCGAGACCTAAAAATGATTCTCCGATCGGATGCTATCTTGCACCATTTCAGTGCGTGTAATCTTAGCCCGGGCAGAGGAGGCGACGGGGGGGGGGCTGAAGCCCGGTGAGCCCAATGGGTGTTGCGCGCCTGATTGTAATTGCTGTTTACGCTGTCTTTTTAAATAAACGTCATTGGAAATCAGTTTTACCTTTGTGGAATGCAAAATGTATCAATTAAAATTATAGGTAATTTACACATTTTTTGTTTAAATATGGCAGTACATCTACTTCAAAGTGATGCCCCATAAGTGCCTGTATTTTTCAGGAATGCCCAAGTATTGTGGAGATATTCTGCTCATGGATAAGAGTGTGCTGATTGGGTCGGTGCCAGTCATTTGACAAAAATGGAACTGAAAGCAGTATGTATTTTTATGGTGCTCTTAAATTCTGGCTGTCTTTGGCATTGCTTCTTCAGCCATAAGTATGGCCACGCTTCCTGAGTCTGCCCAATGCCACAGTCTTTTAATAACAGCAAAGTTCTGGTTTGCTGTGTGTCTGTTTGGCTCTCGGTTTAATGACAGTATGGGGTTTGTCCTACTGTGTGGGTTTGCTGCTTGTGGATGAGACTACAGAGGTAGTGACCCTTGCACTGCAGGAGTGAATGTTACCACATGGGAGGCAATGGTATGCAAGCATGGTAGAGGCCAGGATATTAACATGTGGAAAAGGTCAAAATAGTTATCTTCTGGTGTCTGTGCTCAGCATTCATTTTACCACCTCCTTGGCCAAACAGCACAAACGTACTTTCTTTCCTTCATCCTCTTACACTCCAAATCTACTTTCTCCTCCCAAGTTAAGTAATCAGGCCTCCTTAAGTGCAATAGTTCACTTGTTATGTTTGTAACCACTGTTAAGCGCGTGTATGCCCTTTTTAGGCCTTTTTTAAAATCAAGGGGATATTGTGAAAAGGACATATCAGCAATTCTACTAAAACGTCTGGACCTACCTGTTCAAAAGATGAGGATGTGTGAGGATTGTTGCCATCCCCAGCAGCAACAATTTGCTTGTCTCATGAAAGGCTTGAAGATGTGCGTCCACATCAATTCAATACTGAAGGAACTACATTACACCTCCTCTTCCAAGCCTGCATCATCTTCAAGACCAGCTGCATCATCGGTGTGACCATCAAAAAGCAACCCTGAACACTGAGCTGAGAAAATGAACTCCCCAGGGACAGTGCTAAACCAGGAGCCAGGACATTGCTAGATTAGATTTGAAGAAACTCAAGAAATACACTCTAGGCAGTTGGTTTCTTTGCCTTACACTGGTTCTGGCTGGTGAAAACAGGCACAAGACCTGGTGACGTCTATTAAATAACATGGTAAAACATGAACATGGTGCTTTGCATTAATCTGCCCTAATACGTGACATCTAAGGAATCTACCTTCAGAGCAGCACATGAGGTTAAGAACAAGTATGAACTCTTCAGCATTAATAAAATTAGGGCATTATCTTCCAACATGGCCATGGAATTAGTTGCAAGCCATCTACCAGTTCCCAAAGCATAGCATGGAATTCAAGATCAGTTATTGTATTACATTCATATTTATATAGAATGCAGTGTCCTCAAGGTGTGGAATATGTACTTGATGAATTGGTTGCAGTGGCATCTTAGAGAGGACTGACTGCAAAATAATTCTTAAGTTTTTAAGTTATGTACGATCAGAGGAGGTTGTTGATAGCGTTTCTATTTCTTCAGTTACATTTGTTATTGGGTTGTAGGTTTTCCATTCACTGCATTTTAGGATTTTCGTTTTTTAAGGCGTTGAGTTTGACTCTCCATCATCCATTGGTCAGTGACTTTGAGGCAGTCATCTAACTTTGGTTTATCCACTTTGAGGATAGTTTGGGTATCGTCAGCGCAGTTGCAGCATGTGAGGTTGAAAGAGTGGATGCATTCTGGGAGCTTTGCGAGGAACCGATTTGTTGATTATTTCTGTTTCCCATTGGTGGAATTGATTTACTGCCATCAGAGGGTCCAGTGGTTGTTTAGCAGACAACTATAAATGAAATGCATCCACATTTAGTTTTAGCATGGGCTATTTAATGTATTTCTGCAGGAGGCTGGTGGGGAGCGCAGTGCGATGGAAAGATTGAAGTGAAAGTTGATGATCACTCCTTGGTAGAGGGATTGTTCTCTGCCACTGAGGTCACTCCTTTAGGGACTATGATGACAACAAGAGTTAAGCCAAATTATTTGATCCAGTGACTGTTTGGTGGAGGAAATCAAGAGCTTCAAGGATAGAGATGTTGGCTGATGCGGTTCAGTCTTGTGTATGTCGGCCATATTTGATTACTTGTATATGCCATATAGCGCTGTGTCATTTGGTTATGCATGAAAATTCAGGTCAACTCAATCAAACCTTCCATAAGCCATGGTCTGTATGGTGGCTGAATTATATATAAAGCTACTAGACACCTATACATCTTCCCAGAGATTGAAGAATTTTCTCTAATGCGGTCTTATCAACTTTAGGTATGTACATCTTACATGGTAAAGAGACTTCTATTCTATGCACAATTTCAAGATTCCAATTAGCATCAACAATTTGTCTGTGATGTAATAGGTCTTGCCCTTAGTCCCGATAAAGAAATTCAGAAATTATCACATTTACGCTAACCAATACCATTCACTTTCAACTAATGTAAGGGCTGATGTTTTGTGTGATATAGAAAAACTCAAGATCCTCTCATCCAAAATACTAGCTCAACGTAACCCAAAGTCTGTAAACTTCCCAGCAACTCATTAGATCAGGTAGCCTGTGTAAGAAATGTGAGCAAATTGGTAGCTTTAAAATACCCCAAACATGTATTTCCTCATTTCACAAGCACGATCCCTATCCATTTACTCATTAAAAAATTATGCTGCTTCTATACCTTCTATTCCCATATGAGCTAGCAAGCACAAACGTCAATAAAACAAATAGACACACAAACGACGCCTCTTCAGGGGTAGTAAGCGCTATATAAATGCAATTACAATACAATACAAACAGCAGCCCATGCACCAGAAGAAATAAGGATTCTTGGAGAAAAAATTAACTAAGCAGAGGTGATAAATAAGGAAGATCATAAATAGCTTTACATATGTCTTGATACATCTGTCTTATTTTTACGTGAACATGCAAAATGATACAAAATGATGACGCCAATGCAGCACCGTCAGTGCCTTTGGCTTGTTCTGACGGACCATCACTGTGGGCAGTTGCACTTCATTCATATGCGATTTACTGCTAATGCAAAGAACTGCTACCATGCGGGGGTTACTATATATGTTGAGAAATCTCACAAGAAACAAATAACTAACAGGTTGATGCAGGGTCGGACTGGCAGTGCCCGACGGGCTGGTCTGAAAGGTCAGTTTGTGGGCTGATTTTTTGCTGTCTCTCAGCCTGTTTTATTGTGTAGTGGTGAGCTGTGTGTTTTTTAACTGTTGGTTTCCCTGACATTAAAACAAGCATTGCCTTAAAGGAGCTTAACACCATCGCTGCTAGTGATATTTTGCTCCTGTGCTGGGATTTTCAAAAGTTCATTATGTATGACGAGCTGGGCTCGTCATCAGCCTGGTAGGAGGCTACTTCATGACGAGCCCAGCTCGTCATGAGCCTGGAAGGGGTTAAATACATGCAATCTTCTTTATTTTCCAAGACACGTACAAAGCATGTTAGATATGGGGTTTCTGGTTGGCTGGGGTATGCACATAATCCAGGCAGAACCCACCACTCTAGTCAGGGTAAGTCCGATACAGACCAAGATAACACCCTCTGGTAGCTTGGCGCAGAGCAGGCAGGCTTATCATCAAAGGCAATGTGTAAAGCGTTTGTGTAACACACTCACACAGTAACATAATGAATATACCACAAAAGAGAATCCACACAGTGTTGTATGAAATAATATATTATTAAATTCTAAACACATTAGGGCAAAACCAGCATATACTAATAAATACTTTGTAGATTAGGCAATTTTCAAGTAACACAGTAAATTCCCCTTTGAATATATCATTTGTCCTGTAGAAAACAAGGTTAGAATGATACATTTCCAAATATGCAGACTGTAGACATATTGCACCAAATCCACCCCATAACATATATCTGACCTTTTACTGTAATTTTACGAGTTTGTACTGATGAGATTTCATTCAGACCCCAACCGTAGGACACAGGAACACCCGCACACCTACTAAATGTATTACAGGATCCCCAAAGCCAATCAATGCAAGAACTATCTCGGGATGGCCCTTGGGAACCAGGGCGGTATGCACGCTCCCTTCTGAGCCTCATGGAGGCTCCTTCCGAGGCCACCGGACCAGGGATGGTCCCAACATGCTTTTTGCCTGCAGCGCCCTGGGGCCACTCAGGCCACTTCCGTTGTGGGGATTAGAGACTCCAGCAAAGGACCGCAGGGCAGCTTTGGAACTTTAGAAGGTGCTTAGTCCCCCCCCAGTACCTGGGTGTGGTTGAGGCCACTCGGGAGTCCTCTACCACCCAGCGGATCCTCGGGGATCACAAGAATGTTGGTGGACCTCTTAGTGGGGTCCTCGTGTTTAATTCCGTGGTTCCCTGTGGGCAGGGCAAAGAGGCGCTGGTGTCTACAGAGTATCCGGGGGCAAGTGAAGGCCCCACTGAGCCAGGTACTGCATCTCGTATTGTAATGTGAAATCCAACTTTACCAGTAAGTAGAATTTATCACCACTATTCTAACCATATGCTAACCATACAAAACATGGCAACTCCATTCCTGTCTGATCCGTAATTACCACTTACAAGTATATAAGGGAATTGCCATTGCTAGGCTATGAGAGGAGTAGGCCTCACAGCAGTGAAAATAGAAATTGGCTGTTTGTCACTACCTGGACAAGCAAGGCATTAAGGTTCATGTCCTACCTTTTACTTACACAGCACCCTGCTCATAGGGCTATCTTTGAGGGTGAACTATGTGTGCTAAAAGTGGAGTTTAAGGCTTGGCAAGTAGATTTGAATGCCAAGTCAAGGAGGCAGTAAACAGCACACACAAACCCTGCAGTGGCAGGCCTGAGGCAGATTTGAAAAGCTACGTCTGTGGATAGCACAAGCAGTGCTGCAGGTCCACTAGTAGCAGTAAATGTATAGGCCCAGGGTATATGGTATACCCCCTTCACAAGGGACTTACAAGTAAATCTTATATGCCAAACAGGTGTAAACCACTAATAACATGTTTCGGGTAGAGCACATGCACTTTAGCAATGATTTGCAGTGGTAGAGTTCCCAGGGACCTAAAGCCAACGAAAAGAAGTTCAGAAAAAAGGGAGGAGGAAGGCATAGAGTTCATGGATAACCCTGCAGAAAGTGCCAGGTCCAAAACAGTTTGCCTTTGCAACTTGAAAACGTCCCCAATTTACAAACAAGGGACACTTTTATAGCTACCTGATTTACTAATGGGGGGGGGGGGGTGTCTTTTTTTTGTGCCATAGCTATTTTGTGTCTTAGTTGATATTTAACTACCGACTAAGGCTGTTGACAAGCCAAAAGACCATGTGAGCAAACTATCAGATGCTGGAATGCACCCCGGGTGCACCTATGACACAACCTATCTGTGCGTGGGGTGGTCAGCTGTCAGGATTTTGTCTACAGTATGCTGTGTGGGGATATTAAGGACTATGCAAAAGAAAACATTTAACACAACTCTACTGATTAAGTATTACTTCAAAGAACGTCATCCAAAGTGGCCAAATTCCCTACCAAACACAAACTTAAAACTGGCTTAAGCTTTGTTTGCACCCATTCTTAGTTCTGCACTCCTGTAGGCTTGAGAGTATTTTGCACTTTTTCTTCCCCCACACTGACATCAAAATCAAAACCCAGGAAAATGCAGTAATATTAGACAATATTGCTGCTTATACCGTTTGTACCCTATTTTGTAGATACCAACGCGGGGTCCAAAAAGTCAGAAAAAGTGCTTATGTTACACAGGTTTTTTTACACTAGGATTTTTCCCCAGACTATAAATCTGTTCTTAAAACTGTGTCTGTGTACAGGCCTCAGTGGGGAAAGATCTATGACCTTTTTTGCATGCGCCAGGCGAAAAATATAAACATGGTACAACTTGTACACAGCCTAGCCTGTCTTTCAAGATCTCACCACAAGATAATTGCACAGACAAGTTGTTTGTGTACAAGGTAAAGCTTTATGTTTTATGCCGCCAGTTTCGATTTAATTTGTTAAATGCTTGCTTATATTCATCAATATGAATTTCAAAGTGCAAATTTAACCCATGTAGAACAATGCTGAATAACAGACTGTCTCGCAGGGTACCGCAAAACAAGTTCACATACATCTTTTTGTTCCTGGCAAACACCTTTTGTTTACATACCCCACCCTGCACGGTACATTAAGCACTTACTCCATGCTTACACGTACTTTAACATACTAATTACCACAAATGGTTAAGCTCTGGCAAGGGTGAAAAAAGCTTAAGGGGAGAGATTCAAAACCAAAAGAAAGCCATTAGATAACAAAAAGGCAAACCTGTTGGCTTTGACAATGCTTGTTGTATGATGAGGGAAAATGATGCTGGAATTAAGATCTGTCTTTCACATTTAGATTCTAAGGGGGGTAGGTGGTGGTAGTGGCGGCTCCTCCTCTATGGCGGAGGAGTGTTGCCTCACCCTCTGCCAGCTGCCACAAAACGGCAGGAAAGAAAAATAAAACAATAAAAAACACGTTTTATTATCGTTTTATTTTTTCCTTTCCTGCAGAGTCTTTGGGGACGTAGCCATGGGGAATGACAGGCTGCAAGAGGACTGGTGGGCTCTGTTAGTGCACATGATGGTTTGGCCGACAATCTCAGGGCGGCCACCGTCATGCGCATTGAAGCGGTCTCAAACCCAGCTGCGATGCCGGGTTAAAGAGAGAGCAACCTCAAAATAGATAGGGGTATGCCCATATCACCCTCCTATGCCTGTGCATAGAACATCAAAGATGCATTTATAGAAGAAAAGCAAGGAGGGATCAATCAATTATTTTATTTCTGACCAGAGCACAGTCAATTACCCTGTCATATGACATTGCTTACGCCTACCTTGGAGAGAGCAGGCACAAGCTCCCAGTCACACTGGGAGCGCAATTTCAGAGCGCTCAGGCTAATCGTGACGCTGCTCTCATGACACGAGAGCAGCGTCAGGATTGGCCTCATTGGAGTCTGGGAGCCTGTGCCTGCGAGAAGGGAAGCAGAAGAGCGCCACGCGGTCGGCTGCAGATAAGCTTTTTTTTCTAGTTGTTATTTTGTCTGCCCGCCCGCTACTTTTCCGCAAAACCAACCGCTACTGGGCAGGAGCCAGCTGAAATAAAAAGTGTTACAAAAGGGGATGATGGACGGAGCGTTTGAGCAAATCAAACACTCACCCCAGTCAACTGATCTGGCTTTAAACCCTCACCATTCTTTAGCTCACTCCGCCACCCCAGTTCAGACATGGCCATATGCAAATCAGTCTGACCCTGTGCCTCATGGGAACAGTCCAGCCCGAACTGCCAAGCCATGTCTGTTGACTGGGTGTTAGTGTTTGATTGGTTCAGATGCTCCGTCCATCACCACCCCCTTTTGTACCGCTTTGTTCGCCACAAGTTGGCTGGGTATGCTCAGACGTGAGTCCCTTGCTCACTTTGCCACTGGATTCAAGCAAGCCGGGCTGAAGACAGCTGAAATGCCAGAAACCGGTCCTCGGAAGCTTCTTTCCGGTCCAGGGAAGGCATGGCTTGGCAGTTCGGGCTGGACTGTTCCCATGAGGCACAGGGTCAGACTGATTTGCATATGGCCATGTCTGAACTGGGGTGGCAGAGTGGGCTAAAGAACGGTGATGGATTAAACCCAGATCTGTTGACTGGGTGTGAGTGTTTGATTGGTTCAGATGCTCCGTCCATAACCACCCCCTTTTGTACCGCATTGTTCGCCACAAGTTGGCAGGGTATGCTCAGACGTGAGTCCCTTGCTCACTTTGCCACTGGATTCAAGCAAGCCGGGCTGAAGACGGCTGAAATGCCAGAAATCGGTCCTCGGAAGATTCTTACCGGTCCATGGAAGGCATGGCTTGGCAGTTCGGGCTGGACTATTCCCATGAGGCACAGGGTCAGACTGATTTGCATATGGCCATGTCTGAACTGGGGTGGCAGAGTGGGCTTAAGACCGGTGATGGATTATATCCAGATCTGTTGACTGGGTGTGAGTGTTTGATTGGTTCAGATGCTCCGTCCATCACCACCCCCTTTTGTACCGCTTTGTTCGCCACAAGGTGGCAGGGTATGCTCAGACGCGAGTCCCTTGCTCACTTTGCCACTGGATTCAAGCAAGCCGGGCTGAAGACGGCTGAAATGCCAGAAACCGGTCCTCTGAAGCTTGTTTCCGGTCCAGGGAAGGCATGGCTTGGCAGTTCGGGCTGGACTGTTCCCATGAGGCACAGGGTCAGTGTCATGATTCAGGCCCATGTTGGAAGAACTGCATCTCCCAGAGTGCCTGGTGTGTAGTCTGTTGTTTGTGTTGGTGGTCATTCTTCTTGCTACCTATATCTTTCTTCCTCTCTCTGCATCCGGTGCTTGTCACCTGAGAGCCGATCTGCTCCGTGCCTGGTTAAGCCTTAATTGGCTTTTGGAGAACTTCTGGTGAAGAGTTTATTGCTCGGAGTTAGCGGAGACCGAGCTTTGCCGTGTGGAACACTTTTCCGCTGCACGGCTTGTTTACGCCCCCTTTGACCTCTTGGAACCGCGCTGAGAGCTGAAAGCCGTGCTGAGAGCGCCGCGCTGCTCGCGCTGGAATACAGAGACTGCTAATGAGGAAAGACGTGGAGAAGACCCCCGCTGCAGTACAGGGAAGTGAACATTTTGGGGCAGTGTCGGTTCGTGTAATGCGATGCTGATTTTTCCTTCGTGTCGCCTCCTTGCCTGTTAGGGATAGTAGGGCGCCCTACTTAGTATTTTTACGGAGGTATCTAGACTGTATTTTACCCCCGCCTGTTTCATCGTATATGGCTGGATATTATGAGGTCATGTGATCGAGTGAAATGAACTCCTGCCTACTGCCCGAGTGGATTTGATAAAGGCTATCTTATAGTTTTTGATTTGCAATGGAGAAGGGGAATCCAGTTCACAACCTGGAAGAAATATAAAGAGAGCACATTAGTTTCTTAGATGTGCATTTGGAACTAAGACTTGCTTTCTCTTTGGAGTGGTGCTCCTTCAGACTTGGATTACTTTCTTTTCCTTTTCATTGGACTTTGTCTTTGTGGATGTGTGTGGCAGCCTAAATAGTGAGTCCTTTTCCTCCTTATACCTCTTGGCCTTTTTTGGCTTCATGAAAGGGAGGGGGTTATTATTGACACGTGTTTGTTTTGTGTATTTATGCAGATTCATCAAACAGAAGTGAAAAAGGGACTTCTAATCTGTCTTCGCCTGCTGTAGATGATTTCTGGCTGCCAGCCTATTATATTTTATTTCTCCATTTTTTCCCCTTCCCTGGAGGATGTCAACCTAGAGTGTGTTATATGTAAGACACGCCTGGGGGGGCCGCTTCTAGGGAGGAAGGAAATAAGCTACGACATTGCTCCTGCTGCTTCTGACTTTCAAGGTTAGTCAACCTGCCTTGTTTGTGACAGTCAGACTGATTTGCATATGGCCATGTCTGAACTGGGGTGGCAGAGTGGGCTAAAGAACGGTGATGGATTAAACCCAGGTCTGTTGACTGGGTGTGAGTGTTTGATTGGTTCAGATGCTCCGTCCATCACCACCCCCTTTTGTATCGAAATAAAAAGTGTGGCATGCCAAGCAAGGAGGTTTGTGAACTTTGAGATTGGAAATTAAGTCAGATTATCAAATTTATGTGTAGCCTTGTGAATTCGTTAAGGTTAGTCTGAAGCATGTGGTTGTTGCGAGTGGTGTAAGGTTAAGTCAGTGAACATGAGTGGTGCCGTTGTTGATATAACTAACACAGGCGGGCTGTTTCTGAGGAATGTTTACATTTGTGTTTTTGGTGCGATCATGTGTTTGAATTTATGTTGTGTTTTGTGGAAAGAGGTGTATGTTGTGGTTGCATGTTTACAAGTTGTAATTAGTAGGCACTGGAAATATGAGCTGTAAAACTCTGTGAGGTCAATAGGAGGATTTTAGTGCAGGTTCTAATTGAGAGAGTTGGTGCCAGTGCTTCTCCTGAGATTGTTGTGTGCGGTTACGGTAGCGTTGTCGACGTGGGGCAGTAAATGAGTCTATTCTCTAAAATCTCATGTGGGTGTCTTCCTTATGGGTAGATTCTAGGAGCACAGATCACACACTTTAGCTGGCCCTCCTGAACATTCTTAATTGTGGCCTAGCAGTGCTTGATTCTAAGTCAAAGGGGAATGACACATCCCTTCTACCTCTTCCAGGTACAGAAACTTTAATCACGTAGAACGACCACACAGCTAAAAGCCTGTTTTACGCCATTGATACTCTGTGAGTCAGCCACTCACTGCAGCAACAACATTCTGCTAAGCTGCAAATGCCACAGTTTCCCCTCCATTGAACACGCACATGGCGCTCTGTGTCATGTTATGATGACGTCGGTGCCCGGTGAAGCCTGATTGGCCTGTTAAGTAAAAACATCGTCTGCTAAATGCAGCAGCAATGCTCCGTTTTATTGCTGCAAAGTCAGTTGCTGGCACTAGCTCAGGACAACAAAGATGGCCAGACAGGCTCTGCTGTAAGTCTATTTTGTAAATACCAATAAAGGAATTCCCGACAGCTGCACGTGTCACTCTATTACATGTATACATTGATACCTTTCTATATATGCTAAGGTGTGGTTTCAGGTTATTTACCTTACTCTACTCGGCACACATATCCTGCCTCACAGTATTGTTAAGGTTTCACTGTTTGCTTCTCGCATTGATAGGCAAAATATGTAAACACAATTACTCAAACCAAACAAGTGACACACAACTACTGTTTAAGTAATCTCGCTGCTGAGTTTTTAAATCCAAGTGCAAACTGCTCTAACTAGGTAATTTAATTTCAGACTATGTCGTACAGGTAATCATATAAGGCACACCCAATGGGTATTTACATTAATTTAAACAGTTCCCACGCTGCCTTCATCACAATCAGTTTACATTTTATTTTAGAACAGGGCTTAAATTGTGCTTTATCGCCTTACAATCGCAGAGTATAGAGAAACACACCCTAACAGAAAAAGCAAGAACTGGAAGGGTATTTAACGTGATCAGTTGCTGTTAATTTGCAGTTGACGTTTAGCCTGTGATAAACTGTTATATTGTTGTTCATAGTGAGAGGAGAAACTGTATCTGTCAAATCTGATAATGGTTAGAAAACTACCAACAATACTTTGAGTTAACCAAAAACTTTGAATACGGTTTGTCACCTTGGGGCCACTTTGATTGAGTGCTTGTCCCCAATAACCTACCACAATCACCTCCACCCCAGTCATATGCACCAAGTGTTATCACTTACACGCCATTTACACCCTGCACCCATCAACTAACACCTACATTTAACACCCAAGAACACAAAGACCACGTAGAGCCACAAGACCAGACCAACGGCAGAGGTGTGTTATCCAGGAAACACACTTTACTCAAAACTGAGACATAATGTGAAGAGAAACATATGTTTCTACAGATAACTTCTTTGTACCATATACTGTAGTGCATGTTTCCCTAAAGTTTTGGTACCACGGCCCACTTTTTAGTACAACAAACTTTCACGACCCTTTAATGGACATGAGGCGCACAATTTTTTAATGTAACTAAAGCTTCATGTAGTAGCGCAGTGTCATTTTACAGACAGCACATTTCCCATTGAAATGGTCACTAAATTTCGATACACATATTTTTACTGATCAAACTTTACTGCACACAAATGATAATGTGTCAGTAAATCATTTATTATTTGTGCTTCTTCATTGCTTTCCTAACTGCTGAATGTGTACAGTTCACTTACAGGTATTTACATTTTGTTGTGTTAGGAAAAAATGACATCATACAGACTTTCCTTTCACGGTTCGTGTAACTCAACAAGATTAGTCACTTAATTCGCTTTACTTGTAAACACCCTGTCCCCTTGTTTAAAAAAAAGAAATAGCAGAAGACAGCCTGACAATCGACCTCTGTCTTTAAAGCGCACCCAGAGTTTGGGAAACACTGTAGTGAATACATTTCAATGCAGAACAACAACTTTGAAAATCTTCTTACAAGTGAAGGCTTCAAACACAACAAATGCCTGGTTGAAGACAAGTATTTAATTTCCTCAAATCCACCTGGCTGTAAATTCAGTGTTGTTGTAAATGACCAATCAAATACATTTTCAAATGTATACTTAAACACCACACTATACTTTTTATGTGAACCATTCGTTTAGCAGACTATCACCACGATTATTATGCGAATTAAGGCTTTAGGTCATCGATTTTAGGTCCCCAGTGACCCAAAACGGATACCAGTCTGGGGTTGTGTGTTCCCATCTGTGTGGGACCTGGTCTGGCACTTTGAGCTGGATTCTTCTTATTGGAGCAGGATCAAGACTGTTTTGCAAATGGCTGGCCTCTTTATAGAAAGTCATAGGGGGTGAAGAATAGACTGGGTTGTGACCCGAGTGATTGAAAGTGGTGGAGATGAAGTCATGCATGTGTTTCATCAGTTTGTCGTCTGTTGCAACTGAAGTAGGAACCTGGATGGACCATGACAATCTGAAACTAAAACTCTAATCAAATAGTAACAATGCAGTGTAGAAAGCTGGAGAAATCTGCTCTGGCTCATAATTGGACAACATTTATGGGGTTACTAGACCTACCTCCAATACCAAAAATCAACCCGGCACTGAAAGCATGCTTTTTCCACCTATGGATACTAGTTGCATCTGTCCCTGTACAAAACATCTACCTCTCTTATGTCTCATTAATATTTTATTGACTCAATAACTAGAAACCTCTGTGTGTTACATGGAGAGTGTGGAGCTGGTGTGCTAGGGCAATCTGGACTTTGAATGTCAGTGGGAGTTGCTTCAATGTGGTGTAGAGACACGCAGTACTGGTGGTGTTCCGGAAGTATCTGATTTCTGAAAATAAAGTACTTCAGTAGACATGGTGCTTGTGATCTCAATCTTTAGAGGAACCATGTACGGTGAAACAGATTAATGTTTGGATATCTGTATGAAAAGAAAAACAAATTTAGCAAGGGAACTACATGTCTTCATCTGGAATTACAACATCGATAGAACTAGGTACAGGAATTGGGTCAAGCCTACTCCGAACTGTCGAAGTGCTGTGGGATGCAAGGACCTCAAGCGATCTCAGCTCTAGACAATACGCATCGCAAGCAGTCAATCATGAACTCTGTGTTTCTGGCTGTGGACTGTGGAAACACGTAGGACGCGTGGAGTCAGCCATGTCAATCATGTATGGAAAGGGTATGAGATTGTCTTGTGGCTCCTCAACTACAGTCCGCCAGCCATTCCCGAGCCTGTCCTTCCAGCTTCTCTGCAGGTATTAAGTAGGATGACACAAAATAACAGGGACAGCTATGCTGTCCAACACATTAGCACACTACTGGCACTGTCAATTGTAGCCTCAATTGTATGTAAACCGAAGCACTTTTTGTGAATGCAAGAATATTGGCATTGATGTACACAAGGATCTGCATTCCCTGGTGCTAGCATCAGACTCCTGCACTGGCACCAACACTCACTCGTATGTGCACTCCCAGAAGCAGCGTGATTGATCCGCTTTAGGAGGGGAGATTGTATTCCCGCTCGAGGAAACTGCTAGAGCGCTCCACCTTAAAAATCAGCTTTACCTGACAGCGAAAAACGTGTCAAGCGCCCATCATTTTCCAGCAAAACCTCGCTAACGTAAACGTTCTTCTTTCCAGTTTGGAGAAGATTCTCCACTCGATTTTAGAGATGGAACTTGATTGATCTCCTTCAGGAACCATTGTAATTTGTACACCGTCGTAATCTATAAAGTGACATCATTCAACATTCTGAAGAGATTATACAGGAATCTATCCTATTTTACTTCTTAAAAACGTGGTAGAGAACAGACCCATCAGCTAATCACATCGCACAGAAACACACCGGGGAATTGTACAGACCCTGAAACAAGACAGACATCGAACTTTAGTCTTGATAAAGGTGGAACATATTCGCTTCAGAACCACCGAAACGCGTCGACGCCAAACTCCTGTACAATTCAAGTCCTCTCCTCCCCTGTTGATATACAAATTTGTGGCCATAAAACTAGGGAGTGATGAAATTGTAGTATTGAATGTACCACTTGTATTTTACAATTCTTTACGTTTTACAACAAATTTTTGTCTGTCTGTTGCATTGTGCAGGTCACAATAGATTGTATTATTAGTTGAAATTTTAAATGTTTTTTAGCAATTGTATGATGTATAAATGTAAACTGTTTTTATTTCTGTTACTTTAATAAATTGATGTGTACTTTATGTTTAGAATTGTAGTAGTTCATGATTTTATCGTTAGTTGCTTTAAAGCTAAGTTTTAGCTTATCCTGTATATGTCTCAAGGGAACTAGTCTTATTTCTCACTCCTTGGAGCCCGCAGAGGCACCTGAACAACCAATGCATTGACCCATTTACGCCACCTACAGACGCGCCTTCACTGGCACAGTCATGAGACACATTGGCATGGACAACAGGGCCCTCATATTGAGAATGGAAGACACGCACACCGGAAGAGGGAGTCACAGAGACAATGGTAGAGGGCACAAGCCCTCGTGACTGAAAGACAGAGACAGAAAGACACGGATACTGGGGCAGAGAGATAGGGAAAAGAATGTATGGGCAGGGAAAGAAAGAGACTCTGTGACATTAAGACAAGAACACCAGTCCCAGGAGTCAGGCAGAGGGGAAAAACAAGGTCCCAACACAACACTACAGGAGAATAAAAGGATCAGCTACAGCAAGAAGAAGACATGGATAACTAACAGTAGGAAGATAGACAGGTTATACTGGGATAGTGAAACACAGACTTTAACACTTTGACAGGGTGATACAAACATAAAATGTAACACTGAGGAAAGAGCAAGGGGATACAGTGTGACAAGGAAACATAGGGGCAGTTTGTAGTATCCTGGGTTGCTAATATTTATGCTGTGTCAGTGGAACCCTGCCTGAGTGATGCAAGATGGAATGTTGGGAGTGGGATCTCACAGTTGGAGACGGGCTGAGCGCCTAGCTGGGTGCTCCTGGTGGGGCTAATATCTACTGTACTACTATGCTGTAACCAACCTGAATAAATCCTCCTCAAATACTACTTCCAGCGTGGACTTGGTTACTACACAGTTTTACGCAAACAGTTTTTGAAAGGCACACAGTAGAGGGAGAAATGGACAACCAGATGGAGTGACTCCAAAACTGGGGCATGAAACGGGAATCGGGAGCCACAGACACTTGTACAGGAGACACTATGCCATAGGCCTTCTGGGACACTGGAGCCATGAACACTGGACCAGTGAGATTTGGAACAGAGAAACACAAGCATGAAAAATGGGATAGGGAATCACAGAGACTTGCGGTAAGAAGAGACCGCCTTGGGAAGTGATGCATGACCTCCAATACAGGGAGACTTGAGATGAGGAGACGCAGCCTTGGGATGGTGAAACATATCCTGTAATGGAGAGATGGTCACAGAGCTGGGAAAAAATGACCACCCTGACGGGGAGAGACACTGACGAATAAATTGACATTAGGGCATCGGAACATGAACACTGGTGACACAGACAATAGGAATGCGAGACAAGTTCACGGGAACATGGAGACAAGAACGTAGGACATGGATTGAAACACTTGGGCAAGGAATCACATGGCAGGGAAACAGAAATGGGGCCATTTAACATGAACAGGGGTATAGCGAGTTGCAGACACTGGGACCAGGTGACTCAGAAAGAGTAGGAGACGCTAACATATAATGACAGAAGTGACACATGAGTTCTGGCACAAGACAGAGATATTGGCCACTGCAACATGCAAAACAAAAGAAATGATATGTGTGCTCACAGGAAGCCGTACAGAACCAACATTTGCAATGCAATAGGTCTCAACTTTACAAGAGTTTGAGCTATTAGCATTGTAAGTGACAATGGCAATAGCTTAAACTCTCGCAAATACGAGACCTATTGCATTGCAAATGCTATTTTTGAAAAAGCGCTCCATGCTGCGCTTTCACGTTAATGATGGCCATGCCCCTTTCTTTAGGCCCAGCTCGTCTAAAGAAAGGGACGCGGGTGCCATTAAAGTGAAAACGCCGTATGGGGAGCCTGTAAACCAAAAACTGAATAGTAAGGGGAAAAAAAACATGCAGCTGTGTTCGGGCCGCAAAGAACAAACTAAAGGCACATCCACCACTCTCTCAGCGTGGCGTGCCGTGCTAGGAGAAAAAAAAATAAGCATTGGGGTAGGGCGTGTCTTGCCTCCAACAGCAGGCAGGATCAAACCATTAAACCAAATAGTGCTCGGAGGCTGTAATTAAAGCCTACCGAGTAACAATTCATGTAACAGGGGGTGTCCTGATTGGAGGTTACAAAATGAGACAAGGTGGGACTACTAAGCCTATTGACCAATGAAAAGCCACACATTTACAAAGGACAATGACGCAAGCCAATGAAAAATATGGGCAGTGAGTGGGTGAAGCTTCAGTTCCGTACCTGTATAGAGCATGCCTATCAGAGCATCAAATCCGCTGCCCAGGTGCGACTTAAAACAACGACAGTTGGACAAAAAAACATTGGTTGAGGGAAATGGAGAGAGAACATCCAATGCACCTGGAAGGCATTCATGGAAAACAGACTGACTAATATGAACATTGCTAGTTGGGATAGGGAGACGTGGGCAGATACACTGTTACAAGGAACCACAGACAAGCACAGTGGCGCCTGGAGAAAGCTGCTTCAAAACTGGGAGAGGAAGAAACATACACCAACACAAGGACAGGAGACAAAATCTTGTACAAGGGGACGCATACCCATATAATAATGGGACATGGACACAAGTGCAAAGAGCCCATGACAGGAGGATATGAGACACAAACAAAGAAATGGGATAACACCACTCAGAAAATTAACATAAACCAGAGAATCCTCACTAGCAAGAGCCCAAGGCATGGAAAGACATTACACTCAGTGGCCCTCAACCTCCCACCATACACTCACACCCCCCCACACGTCAAAGATCTCCACTGGCTCCCAATCCACAAACGAATAACATTTGAACTCCTCTCAAACCTATACAAAGCCTTATACAGCATTGGCCCTGCATACCTCAACAAGCGCATAAACTTCCACAAACATCCCAGACACTAAACATCTGGAAGGCGACAGATCTTACAGAAACGGAACAACAATTTGTAACGCTGGGCTTCACGCTATTCAAAAGAGAAATCGCTAGGGGATGGGGGGGAATGAGGCCACCTGAAGTAGCGGTGTGGAGTAGGGAACTGGATAAGTGTATGATAGCTGAGAAAGAAGATGTTATCGCAAGGGGATGCCCAAAGAAATGGGACAGGAAATGGTCCAAATGGAATCTATACAGAGGAGAGATATGTGTGTCACCAATGGTAGAGTTAGAACTGAGGAGGGCTGGGGACGGAGAGCAAAATATGTAAAGTATACATCTGATTGAACTTATTAACAATAATAATAATAATAATAAGGAAGCTTGTAAAGCGCCTGGTTACGCCCACCGGCGTGTCCCCGCGCTGTGGTAAGTAGGAGATCCTAGAGCCCTATACCCAGACTAAGGCGTCCCGGCCCATTAGTGAAGGAACAGGTGTGTTTTAAGCTCTCTTCTGAACCTGGTCTCAGAAGGTTCCAACCAAAGCCCAAGAGAGAGTTTATTCCAGTTCCTGGCCGCCAAGAGCCGGAAAGATCTGCCACCCATTCGGGCCTTCTTGACTTTAGGAATCATCACCATCAGGCCAGTCCCAGTGGATCTAAGGGACCGGACAGGCCTGTAGACAGTGATGAGATTCTGTAAGTACCTTGGCCCAATGCCATGAATGATGCGGTGGCACGTGCAGAGGGCCTTAAACACAATTCTCTTCCTGACAGGAAGCCAGTGAAGAGCACCCAAGGCCCTTTTAGAAGCGGCCCTTCTTGGAAGTCTAAGGATCAGCCGAGCCGCCGCACTTTGCAACACTTGCAGCCGGTCAAGACTCTTGACCGTGGCACCCAGATACAGTATGTTGCTGAAATCTAATTGCGGGGTGACCAGTGCATGCACCAGCGTCCTCCTAGCTTCTATAGGAAGAAGGTCCATAGTTTTGCGTAGACCCTTGATGACACCAAAACAAGTCCCCACCACACGTCTGATCTGAGGTTCGAATGTAAGGTCCGAGTCTACCCATACACCCAGGTTCTTAGCATGGGAGCACGGCATAGGGGCTGGGCCTAAGCAGGACAGCCACCATGCCGATGACCACACAGACGGGCCCCCTCCCACCATGAGCACCTCTGTCTTGCTACCATTCAACTTCAGGCAGTTGTTAGCCATCCAGGAGGCAAACTCCTGCATGCAAGCTCTAAAGTTGGATGTGACAATAACTGTATTTGGCATTATGGGATTATCTGCACAGCAGTGAACTGTTTGTCATTTCTTTAATAAAAATATATTAAAAAAAAGAATGCAAGATGCTTTACTCGTTCACAGACAAAATTATAGGAATGTTGAGGATTCACAGGGCATGAGATGAGATGGGAAAGCGTGACATTACACTGGCTAAGGAGTGGGTGTTGTGGATTTCAGCAGGGCCCATGCACAAAAGCTTCCATTTTTACAAGTTCACGTTTAACTCTGACAACTTTTTTAACATACTTTGCAAGTACATGATAATGTACTCAGAAAGTATTCTGCTCGCAACGCACATTTCTTCGTAAGCATTTTATCACAACACAGTACATTTTGTTGAAGGATAAGGTACACTGAGCACGCTTCCCTGCTATCTTGTCCATTTGGAGGCAGCTCAGAATCAGAAATGCAAACAGTGACTTAGCACAGGACCTCAAACACAGTGCAAACAAAGCCATTTTTATCATATAAACTACTTCTGAGCTTGGCTCATTAGAGGAGCTCTTCCATGGATTATCATGGACATTCGCCCGTACTTGACTGCCAGCCCTGCTGACTTCCATTACTATTCTAAAAAGACCGCGGCCTGTTCTACACCAGGTTGGCTTCCTGATACATCACATATACAGGTAATGGGGAGTTAAGCTGCACAAAGAGATCTGGCAGAATGTACTTTTTATTATTCTCTCTAGAGTAGGCTCAGTATAGGTCGTTTTTTTAATGATATATGTTTATATAATCATATAATCACTGCACTCATAATGGTTGAATTATTCATCTTCTTCACTATTCTCATAATGCTCCTCACAATGCTTTGTTTTTTGCTAGTAATAATTGTAACTCATGTATTTTACTCAAGAATCCAATTGCTTCAATTAAATGTTTGAAATGCCAATGTGCTTATTTCTTGTGTCTCCCTTTGGGCATGCCTAAGTTAGCCATGAAAGGGTAGATCTGTTTCCATGATTTTCTTGGGAGTCAGAGTGGTCATGTTCTAAGATTACAGACACCAATTGGAACTCTGTCCATTTTAGGCCTTCTAGATGGCACACTGTGAGCTAGGCAGGAATCTGGCCAACATATTCTGATAATATGCGTGGACTAAGTTCCCATATTTTGACAAATATGTTATCCAAACGCACAGTCTTACTTGATTAGTAAGAACCGTACGACAGTGCTCTGGTCCCTAGGAAAATTAAGCTATTGGCAGAAAAAGCCCATGCACAGTAAACTAGAAATTCTTGGAGGGGTTGTGTGGAGACTGTTGCAGTTAGGAGACTGTGAGGAAATGAGTGAATGAAGGAGTGATGATGTGATTATGTGTTTACAGAATTTAGCACCCAAATGCTTTGCTCCAGCCACAATATTGTGTAAGTTATTTGTCATTGCTTTTTTTGGTAAATGACACTGATGTTATGAGCCACCTTGTTGAGAAGTAATAGGAGGCAACTTGGATGACGGATGGGACACCCTATATACTGACTATTAATAGGAGTAGAAATCTATACATTTATGAGGTCACAAGAGAAACTATTAGGTCTTGTTGAAAGGTGAGTTGCATTTCAGGCATATAGTAACCGGCTGAAACATGTCAACATGAGGATGTCAGCGTTAATAAATAAACTGCTTGAGACATACTGCTCTGTGTGGTTTTTTATCTATCCAACGCAACGGTGTCCTATTAATAAATTAGCCTTTGGGTTTACCTGCAGACTATTTTACCAGCAGACTATTTTTACATTGCATTATTCCTACACCCCTGACGCAGCCTTTAGGACTCCCATCAAGGTGCTCCCTCTAAAAGGGGGGGGTAGAGCCTATCCGGCAACAATAGCTGTGCCGGGTGTAGGACTCGATGATGAAGCCTGCCACACACAGTGTGGGTGAGAGTCGTTTTAAAAAAATAAGAAATATATTGTCTGGGGAATATAGATAATTGGTATTTTTGCATACTTGTAAGATTTCTCTCTAGTATTGGTGAAAATGTCAGTTAAATCATAACATTTAAACTATAAAAAACGCTGAACTTCACCAGTTATAGTTAACTGAAGTAACTAGAACTCGAGCCCCCGATACTGAGGAGTTACCATGATACTGTGTCTGCATGAACTGAGCGACTGTACCTGAATGCTAACCTATGCCTTAAATCTTGTACCACAAGACCACTGAGAGAACCTTGGGGTAATCACTCTTGATCTACACCTGTGCCTAGCCTTTGCCTATACCCATATCTTTGACTGAGTCACACAAAAGACAAAGGGGGAAATTGGGTACCATAGTGATTTTTGCATTTCATTAGGCCCTATAGAGAGTATGTAATCCAGTAAATTAACCATTTTGGAATGCATATCATTTAGTAACAGTGTGTGTGTAAAGTACTTTCTTTAATTAGAACACCAGTGCTAGGCTGGACAACCGTTTTTTGTGTGTTTCATTTGACTGTTGAGTTCTGAGCTCTTGACCACCATTCTACTTCCCAGAGAATCCTGTAACTGCTTGCCCTCCCTACCCTGAGAGTCAAGTGCGTAAACAGGTGTATTTAGGCCAGTTTGCGCAACCATTGTCTAACGGACCGCAAGACACCAGTGGCAAAGGACATGATCACCAGAGTGTGGGTCCAGTAACTCCTGTATGCCCCCTCCCAAACAGGGTCTGACAACATATATGCATGTATACATATTAGGAATGGAAGTATGCATAGCCCTTACATTATGCACTGCACATATGTAATTGACACACACTTATTATTGCTTTATACATGCTGCTTAATTCTCATGCTACATTCCCATGCACACCTTGGGGAGGGGCCCATTGCAAGTCTGGGGTAAAGCAAATCTGGCCCTATGGGCGCTACAAGTGCATGAACACTGCCTCAGATTAACAGAAAAATGTGAAATTCAATGGTGAAAATCTGCACAAAAATGGGAAATAAGTGTAGGAAGGATAAGGGAACACCAGTTTTCCCAGATACGTCTGGTAATACTGTGTAGTGTTGGTAATACCACACTAGGTATCACTGCGCCTAGTGTACCAGACCCCTTGTAATGGGCCTGAACGGCTGTTCACCTTTTTATTCAGGAAAATACTTTATTAAACGCCCTATTATATCTGCAATCTAGAGTCGAATACCTCATGTGGGGAAGCTTATGTTACAAAGCTATAAATGCCCCCGAGGACAATTTGGATGCGGTAAAACAGCAATAGCTTGTGAAAGAGTGGTTTGGGCTCTCTTCCTTCCTGTAGGGTGTGTCTGGAAACCACAACTGACGGAGAAAGACAGAAAAGATGGGACAAATAAGGATTTTGTTCACAGAGCAGACCACAATGCAAACAGATAATATTTGTTCTCACGGGATTGTTGAGGCAAGATGAAATGCGCTGCACTGGACAGAAATGTTTGAGGAAATGTACAAGAAATTGCTGACATCATTAAAATACAGAAATGCAAGACTGGAACAAACACCATTAGAGGAGTTTTTTAGGGTACAAGAACAATGTAAACATTTTAACTGAAATTAGAACATTGGCATGTTGGAAGCTCCATTGAAAACTATGGAGTAGCTTCGAGCTTATAATGGCTGGTATAAGCCCGGAGCTCCTACATTCCAATGTTTCTTTGTTGACAGCTCTGGCTGTGAACAAAGGCTTCAGGGAGCCTGAGGGGATTTCAATCCCCTCGCGCTCCCTGAAGGCTATGTTTTATTTGTTAGAACATTCTGCCCTCTAGTGGCAGAATGTTCTAATAGCCCTTTGTAGCTGGGCTATACCGGCTATTAAAGTCCCCCACCCTTGTAAACACTGGAGCGGGCCTTTAATAGCTGGTATAGCCTTCTACGGCGGGCTAAAAGGCTATATTATTGTTGGGTATTTGAAAGATAATTGTAAGTTTTAAATAGCCCTGATAAAATGACTGCTAAAATGTAACGGAATGTGCATTCAGGTCAGCGCAAATGAGATTGGGTAGTTTGTCTATGGGAAAGTGAACAAAGCAAACACAAGGAGATGATGGACAGAGCGCAGAAACTTTTCAGACACTCACCCTCAGTTACAGATCTGGGTTGAATCCAACATCGTTCTTTAGCTCACTTCGCCACCCCAGATCAGACCCAGCCATATGCAAATCAGTCTTGACCCTGTGTCTCATGGGAAAAGTTCAGCCCGAATTGCCAAGCTAGGTCTTCCCTGGACTGGAAACAAGAATCCTGGGACCGGTTTCGGGGTAACACCACTCATCAGCCAGGCTAGCTTAAATCCAGTAGCAAAGTGAGCCAGGGACCCACGTCTGGGCATACCTGCCAACTTAGGGCGAACAAAGCAAACACAAGGAGATGTTGGACAGAGCTCTAAAACTTTTCAGACACTCACCCGTAGTCACAGATCTGGGTTGAATTCATCATTGTTCTTTTTGCATTTGTCATCCCGAGTCGGATGGGTATGCCCAGACGTGGGTCCCATGCTCTCCATGCCACTGTAGTCAAACTAGCCTGGCTGATGAGAGGTCAAACCTGTCCTAGGGTGCTTGTGTAAAGTCCAGGGAGGACCTAGCCTAGAAGTTCGGGCTGGACTGTTTCCATTTAGAGCAGGGTCAAGACTGATTTGCATATGGCTGGAATGGTATGGGGAGCAAAAAAATGAATTAAAACCTAGATCTCTGTACTGGGGTGAATGACATTGTTCAAAATTCTGTCCATCAATTGTTCTTTTGGCATTTGTCACCCCGATTGAGACGGGTATGCCCAGGGTTGGGCCGGTACTCTTCATGCCACTGGAGTCAAACTAGCCAGGCTGATGAGGGGTAAAACCCAGAAACCAGTCCTAGGATGCTTGTTTCCAGTCCAGAGAGGACCTGGCCTGGCAGGTCAGGCTTTACTGTTCCCATTGGGAGCAGGATCAAGACTGATTTGCATATGGCTGGATTCAAACTGGAATGGCAGAAAAATTTGATTTAGGCCCAGATCTCTGTACTGGGGTGAATGTTTGACATTGTTCAACATTCTGTCCATCGATTGTTCTTTTTGCATTACTCACCCTGAGTGGGACGGGTATGCCCAGATGTGGGTCCTGTGCTCTCCATGTAACTGGAGCCAAGCTAGCCTGGCTGATGAGGGGTGAAACCTCGAAACCGGTCCTAGGATGCTTTTTATCCAGTCCATATAGGACCTGGCCTGGCAGGTTAGGCTAGACTGTTCCCATTGGATGCAAGGTCAAGGCTAATTTGCATATGGCTGGGTTCAAATTGGAATGGCATGGGGAGCAAAAAAACTATGGATTTAGGCCCAGATCTCTGTACTGGGGTAAATGCTTGATATTGTTCAACATTCTGTCCATCAATTACTCTTTTTGCATTTGTCACTCCGAGTGGAACAGGTATGTCCAGACGTGGGTCCTGTGCTCTCCATGGCACTGGGATCAAGCTAGCCTGGCTGATGAGGGGTGAAACCCCAAAACCAGTCCTAGGAAGCTTGTTTCCAGTCCAGGGAGGACCTGGTGTGGCAGTTGGAGTTAAACTGTTCCCATTGGGGGCAGGGTCAAGACTGATTTGCATATGGCTGGGTTCAAATCGGAATGGCATGGTGAGCAAAAAAACTATGGATTTAGGCTCAGATCTCTGAACTGGAGTGAATGTTTGACATTGGTCAACATTCTGTCCATCAATTGTTCATTTTCCATATGAGAAAGTGAAGCTTCAATCCTGAAGAACAGTGCCTTAACTCCTAAAGAGAGAAACTAGCCATTGGTTCCCTTACTACTACTCAAGGAGGGAAACGCAAAAACTACATTTTCCTGAGGTGTGCGCCTCGTGCCCAGAATATGAAAGATGGATTAGAGGGAGGCCCTTAAAAGCACTCACTCAGGTGAACTTCAGGATGCCCTATAATTCCTGGGACATGGTGGGAACTGACGTGTGATTGAGGAAGAAAATTCCACTTTCTATAAAAACAGAGCAAAATAAGAAATACTCCTAACACTCGCAGAGCAGAAGTAAACCGAAAGGGTGAAGAATAGAATTATTTTCTAAGAAGTGTTGGAAATGTACTACAGGAATGTTTTGAATGACTGGAAATGTATTGAGAAGCTATGTAATCCATACATTATTTAGGACTTCAGTAAAGCCATCTTTTGTTTCACTTTCATTTGAGGTGTATGCGTGCTTTCAGAATTTACACGGCTAATAGGCAGTGCTTAATTTGTAAAATGTTAAGTCCAGGTGCTCAAATTTGTGTAGGAGACCACACCCACTTCCCCCAGGCTCCACCCACTTCATCCACTGTTTCCACCCATTTACTCTATTGGCTCCACCCACATCCTCTACTGGCATCGCTGAAAGCCAAATTATATACCAGATCTGAATTTCAGCAAGGGAGCCTTTCTCAAGTAAGGTATTGATAGGACACCCCCCCCCCCCCCCCCCCCCCCACCACCACCACCAAAATTTACAAATAAATTAAATCAAATGGGCTTTTAAAGCACTATTTTGGAATAAATTGGTTAAAATGATTAATGCGTTGAAAAGGGAACAAGGTCAAACATGAACGCCAGAGTGTACTTCTTTACCGTATATGATACCTGGTCACACCATCACCTTTCCCACAAACCACTTAAAACATTGGTGCGTAGCTCGTTCATACGATGGAGCAAGCATGTTTGCAAACATGAAGAATAAAAATAAAATCTCTACTGCTGCCAAATTTAACACATCAAAAACCTGCTGGATTTGTGTTGCAAACAGGTATTAGAAGCACTTCAATACAAGTCAATTAAAAAAAAACCTGCAGTAGCTTGGAATGTGTAGAAAGTGAAAACATGCAGAAAGAGATTCTAGCTTTTCATATTCTCTCGCTAAACATATTCTCTCTGCTTATTTTTGTAAGCTATTAAAATAGAGCAGGAGAAAGAAAAGCTCTGGATGGACTTGTTGCAGCTAAGCAACAATAAGTTTATGGTGCACCTTCATCTTTGCCTTGAAAGGTGTGAAGAGGTATGAATGGGGCACACATCTGAGGCTATTTCAGGAAAATAGACATCCTCAACTTTAGCTCTTTCCTTGTTCACACCAATGAATGAAAGGGAGTGTCAATGAAAGAAATATCAGCCTAGGATCAAACAAACTGACTAAGCAGGGAAGCCGGCAGTGATACCAGATTTTCAATTTTCACTGCAATTCAGCAACCAACTGGGCATGTTTTTCTTTTTTCTGACATCAAAGGGTAACATTTTGTCCTGAAAGATGAGATTATAGCAAAGGTAACAGGCAGAATTGTTTTCCTTTTTGACAGGCATACGAGCTCTTCATGAAAGAGAGTAGTCAACTGCATTGCCGTATTGCAGCATAATGCTGCACCCATGAAGAAGACAGCTTTGTGCAGTTTCTTTATGGCTGGCCTGACTGAAATTAAATTAACAGAGGTGCTTCATAATCAAGGTTATGTCTGAACTATCGACCGACCTGCAGAGGTTAAATGTTTATGCATGCTTACTATGGGAATATGTTACGCGCACCGTTTAATCAGCTTTATCTTTGACATATGAGCGTGCAATCTCTGGCACCACTTTGCATGTGGTCACTGCAAGTCAGATATTATTTGGAGTACCCTCATGATTCTGCAAGCATTCTCTCTGCTATGAAAATTAGAACTCTTGTGCTGTGCCCGAATCCCATGTGCAAAAAATAATTTGCAATGTTTTCGTAACAAAATGTTCTTTTTTTATTAAGTAAACTAGCAGCCCGTCCCGACGTTGTCCGGGTATGAATTGCTGCCGGCCAGTAATATATTGTTTTGTAGGATTTCGTTTTGATAGCATTTCTTATCTGTGACAGGCCTGTGAAACGCTCCGATTCACAGTGCTGATGCACGCAAGAGTGCGCGTTCAGTAGTGTGTGAACTCGAGTTTCCCTACTTTATTTTTCCTTGCAATATTATATAGCGCGAACTCGAAAACATGGCATGAGCACAATTTACATTACAGAACAACACATTCATTTGTGGTAGGCACGGGGAGACAAAGCGATTTGCCTGGAATCACAGGATGTTGAGCTGATGCCGAGATTCGAACGTAGCTCCCCAGCTCTAAAGTTCGCAATTCTAGAACTTGTGGCGGGAGGTGTGTCTAAAAGTGTATGTCGGTGCTGGCCATCAATGAGAGAGACCTGTGCATTTTTCAAATGGGTGGTGAAAAAATATGAGTATGTTGCTGGAGATGTGGGCCGCCGTGCCACCAATGTACTTACCGGGGGAGGGTAAACACCCATTATTCCGCAACTTTCTTTCCGCATACCATCTCTCCGCATACTTTCATTAGGACAGTACCATGACTCCGCAATGCCATTATAATGCATGGCTTTACATTTTATATGCTTTTACCACGGATACATTTACAACGAAATTCGTTGTAAATGCATGAATGGTAAAAGCATGTTTTTTTAATGTTTGGATATGGTAAGTATGGGTATAGGGGTATATGTTTTGGGGTACTGAGGTATATGTTTTGGGGTGTTTGGGTATTTTAAGGGTTCAGATATAGCTTTGGGTTATGGGGTACAGGGGTAGGTTTAGGGATAGGTATGGGTTTTGGGGTACAGGGGTATTTTTAGGGTTCAGGGCTAGGTTTGGGTTTTGGGGTATTTTATTGGGTTCAGGGGTAGGTTTGGATTTTGGGGTACAGGGGTATTTTAAGGGTTCAGGGCTAGGTTTGGGTTTTGGGGTACAGGGGTATTTTCAGGGTTCAGGGCTAGGTTTGGGTTTTGGGGTACAGGGGTATTTTAGGGTTCAGGGGTAGGTTTGGTTTTAGGGTACAGGGTTATTTTTAGGGTTCAGGGCCAGGTTTTGGGGTACAGGGGTATTTTTAGGGTTCAGGGGTAGGTTTGGGTTTTGGGGTACAGTGGTATTTGTAGGGTTCAGGGCTAGGTTTGGGTTTTGGGGTACAGGGGTATTTTTAGGGTTCAGGGATAGGTTTGGGTTTTTGGGGTACAGGGTATATTTATAGGGTTAAGATGGGTTAGTGTTTAAGGGTGTAGGGGTATTTTAAGGAGTAAGGGTGGGTTATGATTATGGGGTGCAGGGGTATTTAAAGGGAGCAGGGTGGGATTAGCACACAATATGAGACATGGCATTAAGGGTGGAACGTACCACACGCCCCCAGCATTTGTCACGCCCCCAGCACACGCCCACAGCACAACGCAGACACGCCCACAAGGGACTACTTTGCTGGCACGGTTCTTTCACCTTTTAAATGTATATGGTGGGCATCTGCATAGCCTATGTCCTTCTGCTGCAACTGCCCTTTCCAACGCTGTATTGGGTGTTGTGATTGGTGCTGTGGTTCCTGAGATTACCTGCCTCAAAAGTTTGGGCTCTCTCTTTATTATATTAGTATGGATGCACCAAAGACTGTGTTTTGACGTGTAGCGATTTCAATGTGGCAAATGCTGTATTTCATGAACGTAACGTCACTTTTCTAGTGCTGAAATGAATTTAACAGACTAGGATCATTTGCATATTCGAATGGTCTTGAGTATTAGCTTCTCTTTTAAAACTTTTTTTAAATTGATTGATGTCATTTGAAAAGCACGTCTATCCATCAGACAGACCACCTTCACACCCATTTACATTTACTAAACAAACAATTTGCCAAGACAATATATACAAACAACAATGATACAAATACATTCAGGTTAAATCCAGTCACTATTGAATACAACAACCTAGTATTTTTTCTTTCCAGACTACATCCAGTCCCAAGGCCCTGAAGAGAACCCCAAAACTAAGATGGGGCTCGAAACGTGTTGGCGTCCATCTCTACAAGTTTATCACAATCACCAAAAATGTATTCACTTTAGGAGCAAGTAAAACATGTATTGCCCTTGCAGTCTAGTAATGTGCACCCAGTAGTCAACAAACCTTTCTAGTAGAAATAGAAAAACATTATAGTGTAATTACATAGGTTGTTGTATTCAATAGTGACTGGATTTAACCTGAATGTATTTGCATTTATGTTGTTTGTATATATTGTCTTGGCAAATTGTTTGTTTAGTAAATGTTAATGTGTGTGAAGGTGGTGTGTCTGTTATTGAATTGTTCTGGCCCCACCCAGCCGCCCTAGGGCCAAACTCCCTTGTGTCTGCATTATTTCATGAACGTGGCAGACGGCTCCCCACTGCCTTCACTGGGCACGCAACAACTACTTCTAAGCCAGTGCCAAAGGCCACTAGGGGCTTAAATCAACAAACACTGAGGAAGGCCCACTTCCTAAATATAAAACACTTCCCTGGTGAGCACGTCGCACCCTTAAAACCGAGCTGCAGTCACTGAGAGAGTACCTGCTGCATAGCCAGGTGGGGGCCAGTGAAATGGCTTGTACATGAATCTCAACTCCACACTGCAGTCGTCCCATTGCATGATCTTCGGCCTGTGCCCTCCCAGCAGCTTTTGGACAAATTATTCACTCACTGTATTTGCTCGTGTACACAGGTCAAGTTTTGTGTAAGATGTTTTGGTCTGCCAGGAGATTATTTACAATCCTGCATATGGTGTAGCCAATAACGCCTCTCATCAGCTGCAGTCACACACTTCATATCTTTTTCTTAAGCACTGGGCTGAGCGTGGCCAGGTGACAATAACCACACAATGCCTTCCTATAAAGGACCAGACCCTGAGCCATGGAAACTAATCCGGGCCTCGGAAAAGGAACACAGGCTGTTGGTGTGCGGGATATAAATGGTCAGTATTAGTGATTTGTAGCTCCCGGTCTGCATTTATTTTTTATCAAACAGAGGTGGGCCCTTCAACAAAAAAATGCTTCTAATCTTTTATAGATAGCGAGGTTATGGCGTGGCCCTGGTACTTAAGCCTTTTATTGTGTGTGTTAAACCACTTTCATAATCACAACACACTAGCAATAATGCATGGAGATAACCAGGCCACTGTGTGTGTGCTGGAGGCGCATAGCCATTGATAAGTTACTTACCAACCATTTTTTTTAAAGCACAGCAACGTAAGCCAACGTGATGGTTATATTATCGGCCCCCCATTCCCGGTGTGCAGCATTTGCTATAAAAAAAAAAAGGCTGACTCCTCATGTTTATGTCTGCAAAGTAAATCGTGAGCCATCCTGCTAGCTCTATGGGAATACCATGGATGTAGCCTTACGGCTAGAGTGGTCGACCTCGAAGCTGAGGAACTGGGTTGGTGTCTCGGCAACGACGCTAAAACATCCGGTGATTCTGGACAAATCACTTAATCTCCCCATGCCTACCAAAAATGAATGTGTTCTTCTGTAACAAAACTGGTGATCATGGAAAGCGCTCTGACACCCGGTTCTCGGGTCTAGTTCACGCTATAAAAACTCCCCCCAAAAAATAAATATATATATATACTAACATAACATAACATATATATATATATTGCTCATTTAACCGTGTGAGTGTGACCCGCTGCGTCACCTCCCACATGACGTTGTGCTGAAATGAAATGGTGAACAGTGAGTGAACTATAAAACAAGCAACTCAGCTCACACGTGTCCCCCCATCTTCCACACTTCACAATACCAGGCTTGAGGAAAAGCAGCATTGCTTACTGCCTTTTAATTAACCTGACTCTGAAGAAGAAGCAAGCAGCGTGTCATGTAGCAGCAGTTAGCTGCTACACACCACGCTGCTTGCTTCTTCAACTGACTGACTAGCGCAGCGCTGCGGCTTCGCAGTATGCTGGGACAGGTCGAAACGTGGGACACCAATCTACATTGGTTGGTTGGCCCAACTTGGGCCATTTAAGGATTCAACGCCAAGGAGGGTGGGGCGGGCTAATAATCTATTTTGACTGGTCATTGATAGTGCTACGCTGATTGATGTACCAGTTACGCTGAGGCAGGCCCCCAGCCAGTTACTGGTGGTGCGTGTGTGCCTCATGGTAAGGTGGGCGTTGTCGATTTTTGAAAAGGTTACACTTCCGCACTCAGAACCAAATCCAGCCCAATCAGTGACCCATTGCAACACTGAGTGAACCCAGGCAAGGATCTAGTATGTGATATCGGTTCTTCATAGGGAGAGAGTGTGAGGAATAAGTGACGGTGCTAAGCACCGGAAACCACCAGCGCAAATTAGGCACTGCTAACAAGACAGTTTTGTGATGCTTTAGTAGTCAGATTGTCACTCTGACGCTCTTTCAACCGGAAGAATGGGGAATATAGTCAGTCTGAGATGAAAGAGATTCATCCAGCAAGACATATCTCTTTATTCAATATGTATATAGACAGATGCCACATAAGGACGCAATGAGGGTCTACTGATGTACAGAAAAATATAACAAGGTTTCTATTTGAGGGAGAACTTGTTTATGTTTCCAGAGAATGCGTGTAAACTTTTATCATCACAAGCCATTAGTTAATATTGTACCATTTTACTCTACTTCAATGGAGGGTATGTGTATCCCACTTTAAACATTTAAGTGAGCTTCTTAATGTACATTGTCCTTAAATTGTTAATGGGACCACATATTATTCTCCACAGTGAAACTATCGTAAAGTTCAAATTATGAGACACACCAATAAAGTACGTATAGTTTCATTAGGCCTAATATAAACACAGTATACGAGTCACCTCTTTGCTTTTGGGCAGGGCATTCTATCCTAAGAAAAGTTTATTACTGAAGAGAAAGTCATTATACACAGGTATGTATTATAGGGGCTATTCCTGTGCCTGGACTCTGTAGGAGGGCGGATGTAGGGATTCGAGTCCAGCTAATTGTTTGTATGTTAGGCAGGTGCCTTCACCTAAGGCGAGAGATCCAATTCACCAACTCCATAAAAACAGCATTAGGCCTATTAATTATATGCTTTCCCTTGGTAGCAGGGCAGGAAGGGTGAGACACCACCGGACTCCGCCTGACAACCATTGTGTACCACGCAGAGTGCACACGTTTCGAACTGAAGCATTTGTTGCTCACAAGTACATGACGCAAAATAGTCAAATTCAATACTAGTGGCAGCTTTAAACTCTTCCCATTATTTACTGAGCGGCCCGTAATCATTTGGTCACGGTCTGCCACATCCTCCTTAACAAAGTGTATTGAAGTTATACAATCGCTCCAACCACCTCATGAAGAAGAGTTCCTCGCGACACTATTGGCTAACCAATGCTGTAGTGTTCCATCCTCCTATCTTTATATCTGCAATACTCAATACTGCCAGCCCTTCCCCTACTCACACTTGGGTACCAGGCTGGGTCCCATTGTGAGTATTCTTTTCTTTTCCTTTCACTCACATGTGGCCCACACCACGACTGTGCATCCCTTCCATCAGATGTCCCCACAATCTTAGGTCCTGATGAGCCCCATATCCCTGAGTGTCGAAACGTCGTCAACACAAAGAAAAAGCGGACCATTACTCAGCACATATTATTCGATATAGTAGCCGTCCATTTTGTATCTATTTGTTAATGGGCGACTTGTTCGCAACTATGGAAACCTTGTAAAAATGTCACAACTTCCACTACCTGTTCAGGTTCCTTTTCACTTGGGACACCACGCACAAATGTTTTTTATTTCTTCTTTCATTGTACATATCCTCGTTTTAAATATATAAATATTACTATGCCATATTGAATCATTGGTGTATGTGGTTTCTTCCCCTTCTGATATCACTTGAGCCCTCCATCCCTCCACCCTCCACTTGCGCATCCCAGTATCAATATTGATAGTATTATTCCACAGGAACCACCTCCCTATTCACTTTGGGGCTGATTATGATGTTTGTGGGACTGACACAGACGAGATGTGCACCTGTGGTCCGCCTGCCGCATTACAATACAGCGGGCGGAGACATCGGGTGGAGGGAATGTCCATGGTGCTTCTGATGGGGTCAAGGAGCCTGTCAGAAGCCACCATAATCCCCTAATGAGAGCAGAGCCAGGCTCGGCTCAGCTGTCAGAATATTGATGGCACTTTCTGACAGCCTTTTCTTGTCACCCTTTCTGAGATGAAAAAGCTGACGGTATGTGTCTTTGGGGGCCTCTAGCGGGCCCCTTTTCCCCCTTGCCCTCTGGGCTTGGGGGGCACTATAGTACCCCCTAAACACACCTGCACCATGTAGCAGATACTGCCTGGTGACTGCCACACAGTGCTGGGATGTTTGCAAACATCCATGTTTCAATGGGAGCTTGTGCTGCAGGCCTTTTCCATCCACCGCACAAGCTTCCATTGAAAAATGGATGTTTCCAACCAACCTATTGGTGGTTGCATCCGAATACTGAGGTTGGAACCGCTGACCTAAGGTCGGGCAGTTCCAGACCTAAAGCAACCGCCCGACATCATAATTAGGCCCTTTATACCGAGCCACCTATGCATCCATAAATAGTCTAGATTATGAAATATATAAAATGCGATCATCTTCAAAAATGCTAATTGGAAAAGACAGGGTTGAAAAAGGTTTGATGTCCAACAGAAAGGTGGATGCATTTTTTCGTTGATGCACACATTGTCAAGGATCTCTTTACTTAAGTAATTATTTCCAAGGTGCACTCTGAAGGGCTAAGAATAAAGTATATAAATGCTTATTAGACAAGACCAGTTATATGGCAAGGGACTTCTAAATACGCTTTACTTGTAGTATTGGTGTTTTATTTTATTGTGCTTTCCTTTTTACACAAGTTGCATTTTAAATATGCATGCTACAGGTGGCATAGTCCTTTCTGGTTATTTTTATGGGAATATATTTGTCTGGTGTCCTATGACAATACATTTGCATTAATAATTTTCTTTTAGCCATACATATGTATATATAGAGATGGATTTATTGCATGGAAATTTTAGAAATATACATTATGAAAGACTTTCCTCCCAGCCTAGACAGATAGGCCTTCTGTCAGTGGCAAAAGGAAGATGTAAGACACTGACAGACATGGTGGAACAAGGGCAGTTTATCTGATCTACTAAAAATAGAATATGACTTGGAGGGGATCTGAACAATTTTGATATATTTAATATAGGCATGGGCTTCTGGATCCTTATACTTTCCAGGGGGGTATCCTAGAGGCTTACATTCTTTGAAAATTACCTTCTTGCACGCGATAATGAACAACATACTACAGCACATATATAAGGGATACTTAATTACATTGAGGGTGAGACAAATTTTCATTTCAGAAAGTATGGGTGTTGGACTTGCCTTTTTTTGCAGGGTACTCCTCAGATTTTATGCCTTTACACCTGCTGTTTTCTGAATTTCGTTTTTGTTTGCATTAGGACTCTGCACTTTACCACTGCTAACCAATGCTACGGTGCTTGTGCACTCTCCCTAAAACATGGTACAGTTTACTTGCACCTAATTGGAACATTTAATGTACACGTAAGTCTGTAGTAAATTGTACTACATGTACACAGGGCCTGTAAATTAAATGCTACCAGTGGGCCTGCAACACTCATTGTGCCACCCACTAAAGTAGCCCGCTCAAACGTGTCTCAATACTGCCTTGCAGCCTGGCCTATACCTTCCTTTGTAGTACATAGTAGTTACCCTTAAGGTAGTCCCTAAAGACCTATTGGGTAGGGTTCATTGTATATAAAAAGTAAGAAATGTGGGTTTAAGTTTTGTACGTCCTGGTAGTGAAATACTCCTAAAGCAGTTGTTCACTATTGCAAGGCCTCTCTCTCCCATTGTATAATATTGAGTTCCCATTTTACACTTGATAAACTTATGTTTGGAGCAGATAGGAAAATAACGTTTACACAAATAAATTGCAATTTTAAACCCTCTTTAGTGGTAAAGTTGGATTTAAAGTCACAATTCTAAAAATGCCACTTTTAGAAAGTTGACATTTCTTTGCCCTAACCATTTGCACCATCTGCCAGTATCCTGGGTCACATGACTGATTAGCTCAGCAGTTGGGATTTGCATATTCCTCCCAGACAGTGAGACAAATGGGGATTAGGTGTTGTCAGGATACTACCAGGATGGTTGGGACGGAGTTGCTCCCTGCCCCCCTTACACTTCAAAGGGCTGCTTCCAGCACACCCACAAAAGGAACTTGACGCCTGTGTTTTGACACCCTGGACTATTTGAAGCCTTGGAAGGGGAAGGAAAGAACCAGAGGTGGGGGTAATATAAGAAGTCCCCCCCACTTTCAAACTGGCACCAGGTATAACTATTGGACCTCTTGAATCACTCCTCAGATCACTTCTGGACCTGTGAAAGAAGAGGGACTGCCCTACTGCTGGAAGGACTGTCCTGCTGCCTGAGGAAGGAAGCCTGGATCTGCTCCTTATTTTATTTATTTATAAAGTTTTATATAGCGCGAACAAGATCCCGAAACCCAGGACCACCGTAGTGATTTAAAGGACTAGCTGACTGGCCTCCTGTTCTGAGCTTCACAGACACAACACACTCCAGAGGCCTCCCTGCAACTGCTCAGCTGACCTGCAGCACTGGACCTTCGTGAGCCCTGCTGGCCTTTGCTGGAGTGCGTTCTTGATCCCTCAGAGGTTGATATCAGAGAGAACTCTTCGTTGCCTAACTAAGGGTCCATCAAATCTGGCACGTTGCAAGGCAAAGCCCGCAAAGCTTCGATGCACAGCTGGGACCTTCATCGGAATCGATGCAGAGTGATGCAAAGCCTCGCCACAGAGCTGCAAGCTTCATTGAAACTGACGCCAACCAACAGAAAGCCCTGCAAGGCCTTGCCACACCTCTGAGAGCTTTATTGAACCTGGTGCCAAGCGACTCAAAGCACCACAAAACCTTTCTGTACATCTAAAAGCTCATCAAAACCAGTGCAAATTGTGCAAAGCACCACAAAGCCTTGCTGCATAGCTGAAAGCTTCATCGGAACCAACACCGAGCAACACAAAGCCTCGCAGCACAGCTGAAAACTTGATCTGAACTGACACCAAGTAACGGTGCACAGACCACACAACGAAGGACATAAGGTACAACTCCTAGTGAAACTTGGTCCTGTGCCCGGCCTGCGCTCCATTGCAGTCATTCTGAACTTCTGACTTTGTGCCAGTCCAGCTCAACCAAGTACCCTCAGTAGGCACTTTGCGCTGTTAAGTACTATATTTATTTAAATCTTTGGAATTGCATATCTCTGGTTCTACTAATTGGGCTTTTTGTGTTCCGGTATATTTTAGTTATTAAAACGTACTCTGTTTTTGAAGATAGGGGAGGAATTTTTAGTGTGTTATGTTTTCACTTCATTACTGTTTGTGTGCTGCATGAATACTTTAGACATTGCCTCTAAGTTAAGCCTGCCTGCTTTGTGTCAAGCTACTAGAGAGTTAAGCACTGGATAATTAAGTGACTTTTTGGTTCATCCTGACAAAGATCATGGTTGGTGGTCGAGGGTGTGAGAATCCCTCACAAGCAACAACCAAATTTCTCACAATGGGCAAAAGAGCTACAGATATCCCTCAATGAGAAACAATGGAAAGATATCTTAATGAAAGCAAATAATTTTGCCACCCACGCCAGTGGAAGGAAGACCATGATGAAGATACTCTGTAGATGGCATTATACACCAGCAAGACTAGCACTGGTGGGGCATCTGCAGGGAGAGGGATGTTGGAGGGGTTGTGGCAAAAGGGGAATCCTCACACTTATTATATGGTCAAGCCATACAACCTGTCTGAAAGAAGGTACTCCAGTTAATACATGAAATCCCAGGGTCTGAGGTGGCGGCATGCCCTGAGGGGATTATATTGGTAGGTCTCCAGAAGGGACATACACTCTACAGACGAGGAAAGATCCCCTTATCTCACACCTAACAATAGCAGCGAAGCAAACAATCCAAGCGCTCTGGAGCCAGCCTGTAACACCCACTGAATATAAAGGGCTAAATACACTATGGTGAGTATTAAGGATGAATTAACGAGGTAAATTTGCTCAAGGCAAAAATAAAGACGTTAAAAAGACAGAGGACCCTCAACTTCCCCAATAGTCTCATGGATGGGCAGGGGGGAGGTTTCAGACGGTATACAAATTGGGAGTTGGGGGAGAGACAAAAAGGGGAATGCACAACCACCACAAAAAATTATTGAAATCTAAAATGATATATTATGGAAACAAAATTAGATAGCACAGCTTTAGTTTGTTAGCCTGTAGGAGAGGCATTTGTGCAGTGGGAATGCCACAGACTGCCAGTATTTTTTACTTCTAAGGTTAATAAAACGAATACCACTGTGTTTTGGTTTCAGTGTTATTTAATACGGCACTTAGAAACCGAAACATTATGGTAGTAAGCATGAATATGAGGGTTTTACCATCTTCACATAAGTGGGAAAAGATGACATTTCCACAAAGTCCTGCAACAATATTCACCCCCAAAATCAATTATACCATTCCGAAACCTATTTTGCCCATTGATGGATCTCAAAATGATAATAGCTGTCACGCAGCCCCCTGTCACGTGTGACATCTTCAGCCGAGCCTTGCTTTGCAGTCAGCAGCTCTCCGCTTGCCGGCCATTACAGAATACACTTACATTATGGGAATCTGAGCTGCAACCCCAGAATGCAAACATGAAATCCTATAAATCGTCAGGCAAATATTTGGCGGTGTCACTTTAAAGTGATTGTAATTCTGAATACTCCATAGTAGAACTTCACTGCTTTAAGATGGCAGTTTGTGTATGTAAATTCCGCATCATGTTTCACAAAATCAGGGTGGCTTGACGTTCATGTCAACCATGTGCCTTTACGAATTCCCCCGAAAGGAGAACCGTTACGGCTCGGATTTTCTGAAAATTAGATACAACAAGATAGAGGAGGCACAGGATTTATGGCCCCTCGTTTTTCTAAATAAAAGACGACTGTTGTGTCTAATTGAAGAGACCGTTTTAAATACAAAACGGAAGTCAAATAAACGCTAACACAACCACATATCTGAAGGAAGCAGTGACGTACCGGCCATTAAATTCGGGGGCGGAATTTTTTAAAGTTACACATTTCGTATGTATTACAACAATTTAAGTATATGCATGAACAAAGGTCTACACTAAAGGAACCTCTAGACGATGGAATTATCATATGTACACAGAAGTCTGCTTTTTAATAAGAAGATTTTTTAAAAAGGGGCATATTACAAGGTTTTACAGAGAGACTTGCAAATTTGTTGTCTTGAAAAAGATGGAACATAGCGGCTATCGCCGTGCGCTTGCGCCTAATACAGTTTAAGTACTTGCACCGTGCCTACTATACTAAAGAGAGAATGTGGAAGGCAGGCCTGATTGAGTCTCCAGCCTGTCTGAGATGTGGCTACGACATGGGCGAATTCCTACAAACAGTGTGGGGCTGTAGTGGCCTGGTGAGATTTTGGACTGGGGTGTGAAACGGTCTGTCGGAGGTGCTGGGGTGGGACCTCCCTCGTACCCCGAAATTGGGCCTACTTCATGTTCTGGAAGGGGTGGGAGGTAACATCTACAAAAGGCACCTACTCCTACTGGGCCTCATGGTAGCAAAGAGGGATGTGGCTCAGGCATGGAAGGACTCCAGAGCTCCCACAGTGGTTGGGTGGAAAAAAGGACTTGACTTTTGCATGGGATTGGAGCGACCAGTGTTCGAAGCCAGAGGCTGTCCCCAAAAACACTATAAAATATGGAAAAGGTAAGCGGAATACAGGGGCCTGTGGCTGGAACCTCCAGCACCGACGGGAGACGTGGAGGGGCAGGTGTGATGGGTACAGGGGGCGAGGATGTACACACTGTTTTATATATGACTAATCTATGCGGTATCGGAGAGACGCTGTGCAAGGGGTGGGAGGGGGAGGGAGGGGTTAGGGAGGTTAGGAAAGGGGGTGGGGGGTTGGAAGGCATGTTGTCTAAAGTTAAATGAATCGCTGATTATGATGTACTGTAATTGCTGCAGCTCCTCCGGGGTACGGAGTGCTGTGTCTTCTATGCGATTTATCAATAAAATAGAGTTTAAAAACAACAACAAAAAGATGGAACATTAACAAAAGCCATCGAAACGCGTCAATGCATTTTCTGACATAATCCATGGAAATGATTGGATCTGTAGATACAAAAAGAAATAGAGTATCTAGGTCTAGTTATTAAATCGCTCCATTGGATATGTTTTATGAAATGACAAAGTGTATTGTCTAACCCTCTCTACCTCCTTATATGTTATGTTTTGTTATCTGTTTCAAATGTGTGGTTTTTAAACTTGTATTGTTTTATATGAATTTGGTGATATATAATATGTGTGATGTTTTTTGAAAAATATTGTAAATCAATAAGGTTCTTTAAATAAAAAGAGGTTTTATGATAAATCTTGAGTGTCAGAACTTATATGGTAAAAACTGTTGTGGGAGTCTATTGTACAGGCTGGAGTACTTTACTTACCTAAGGGTATGACTCAGAAGTGAGTGGAGTTTTGTGCCGCTGGCTTGTGGTATAATCCAAGGGATTACTTGTTCTGTACTTTCTAATAGTACCATATTCCCTTAGTTAACACAAGGGGTATCTCTCTTTTTTTTATATACCTTTACGAATGCAGACATGCAGTATTATGGCAGAATTGTTGCATTTGCCAGTTTTAGGCCAGTCCAAGGATTGTGTGTGTTTGAGTGTGGCATATTGCATAAAAAGATAACCACTCACAAATAAGTATGTTTGAGGGTCTGTAAATATCACCTGTAAGTAGTTCCCCACAGTGTGCAATTTCATAAGCACATGGGCTCAAAGTATTTCTTAGGCAGCGTCACCAATCGCCACCACGGACACATCTCACTTCCACCTCTGGAACTGCTTGCACTGACGGTGGCCAAAGCTAGATTGTAATGAGCGAAGGGATCTAGCCTCAAGAGGGTTCATGGGTTGTACCCCAAGAAAAGCTGGAATAGTTTGGGTCAAAAGCGGCATTTTACAGGATTTATTTAAATGTGCTAAAATTCATAAGACTGTGATGATGTTATGTTCCCAACAAAGCAGATTATGGTGAAGAAAGATGAAAAGAAAGAGAGGAGTTAGTGGGAGAAAAATGGAAGAGAAAATGGGAAAGAGAAAGAAAAGAAAAAAGTGCGGAGGAAAGAGAAAAAGAGAAGACAATATAAGACAAAGCAGCAAGGGAGCAAATAGATGAAGAAAAGTAAGGAGTAAAGTGGAAAAACTGAGAAAAGGAAAGAGGGAGGATAGGGAAGAGAAAACAGGAGAGGGCAAAAAAGAGAGGTGCGGAATAGACAGACAAGGATAAGGAAAGAACAAGAGATTTGTAAGTAAGAGAACAGTATGAAGGGGAGGGGGCTGTGTTGAGAGGAAGTTAGGGAACAAAGAGAAAGGAGATACGTCAAGGAGGAGCAATGGAGAGTAGTAAGAGAGGAAGAGGAAAAAAGGGGTGTGTCTGAAACGAGGCGACAAGGAGGAGGATAGGGAAGAAGTATATGAAAGAGAGACAGAGAGATGAGGGAATAAAAATGGAGACCGTGGAGTAGAAGAGAGGGAACAGCAAGGCAAATGGACAGAAGAGTGTGAGTGAAATGAAGAGAAACAAAATTATGAGATACTGAAGGCGAGATACCAGTGAAAAATGTTAGCTGAGGTGGATAGAGCTAAAGAGTTGCAAGGTTTGTTGCAGGTTACGTAAAACTTTGGCTGCCTCCTTCCCAAGTCATTACACAACCAGGGGTGGCTCCTCCGTTAAGGCGGAGAAGCGTCATCCCACTGAAATAAGGCCCCCAGGGATAGAAACATAAAATGGTAATAAAATACCATATTCTTTTTCAAAACCCCATCCTGAGCCAAGCGTCAGGATGGGGGTTGGGGTTTCTTCTTTCTGCTGCTGCCAGTCGGGCAGCAGCTGAAAGCAGTGATATAGAAAACAATGGTCCTAAAACCTTTCCTTTATGTAATATAAATCAATTATAACAAATCAATCTTTTGAGCTCATAAATTGTCCGCTCATAGTATTTAAAACATAACAAAGAATAATGTGCAACAGCCAAAGATATCCAAAATAACATAATTTATTCAGTTATAATTGGAAAAGCAGTAGTAGACTTTACCGCATTCATATATTTATAAACAACACATTTCAGAGTGGTTGCTCCAAGGGAACGTGCAAAGGAATGGGTGCTCAAGTGTGGTAACCAGGAAGGATCCCAGGTGAAAATAGAAGAAGAATTTAGAAAAAGGTGCAACAATTTGATTTATAGAGGAATATTAATCTGGGTGACCTGGCCTAGGAGTATCAATAGTTGACATGTTTTACACAATCCAAGAGTGTATCATTCGTTAGCACGACACGGATGGGGGTTGTTTGGTCCAGGTTCAATGGGTATAGGTGTCGACGTTTTGACCCGACTTGGGGGACAGAGGGTACTTTGAGGCCTCGGCCTGCGGGTCTTCTTCAGGACTGGGGTTGGCAACCAACTGGAGGATGTGATCTCCGTGTGTCACATCCGCAATGATTTGCAGAGGGGACCAGTCTAATCCTTACTGGTACCAGTGCAGGAAGCAAGCGTCCTCTGCTAAAGGTGTGTCCTAATTCAGTGGGTGATATTCAGAAATCGACCCTGACCCGTGTGAAGGGTGGGCGCACCGCTAGAAGTCGGATCTATCGGCAATGAATGCTCAGAACTGAAGCGTCAGTCTCCGATCCTGTTCTTTGTTATGTTTTAAATAGTATGAGTGGACAATTCATGAGCTCAAAAGATTGATTTGTTATAATTTATTTATATTACATAAAAGAAAGGTTTTAGGACCATTGTTTTCTATATCGAACTGAGCCCACTTCCAAGACTGTTTTTGGGTCACCCCATATTTTGTAATGAAAGCAGTGATAGGCAGGGCACTTAGGTGTAAAGTGCACATGTCTTTTTGGGCAGACACGCGCAGTTTAAACTTCTCTAACCCAACTGTCTGAGATACCTGGGTTAGACACAGTATAGCGCTCCAGTGCCCTTGGGTGTGGAGAGAGAGGCTGTTCCCACCAATCCTGGTGCTGCTCTCATGCAGCATGAGAGCAGCACCAGGATTGGCTACTGCAGGTCCCTGGAGCCTGCCTGCTAGGAGACCTGAGCGAGGAGTGATATCATGCATACAGGATAAGAGGGATTATTTTTTCACTTTTATTTTTGTCCCACCACCCTCCTTACATACCAGCCTCCAATGTACAGTACCTGAGATGTAGATGCCCTCAACTGGTATATGTACTTCTTTTGGGAGAAGTAGATGTCCTAATGCTGAGGTAGGGCGGCATTGTATGGAAATTTTGAATAAGGACCTGTTTTGGGGGGTAAGGTTGATACCAGGAGAGACTCTGAAAGAGAGTGATGGAGATGTGAAGGACCATCAAGCATTTCAGGCTAGAGGCTTTTCCGGGATGATGACTTTACTTTTTCAGAAATAATTGTTATTAGGTTTTTAAAGTTCCATGCATACATATAATTCCATGAGACAGTGTTACTGTAAGTCCCTATGATAACTGCAGGAACGACATCCTGGATGTGTCTAAGCTAGGCTTGGGTTCCCCTGCAGGTGTCTGAATGGCCGACTGATTGCATGCTTTCGAGTTTCTTTTGATCTATCAGGGCTGGCATGGTTTTCTTTGTTTTAGCCTTTTGGGTGTAGCCTCTCTGTGATCTGCATAGTCTAGGACATCTCCCTTTGTCCTGATCGTGAGTACTTTCACGTTGGCATTGTTCATGCATATAATTGACATGGCTTGTGAAAACATTCTCTGTTGAAGAACATCCTCACGCTCCGCAGCCAAAAGAACAAACAACCTGACAGTGACTCCAACAGCACCACCTCTATATGGCACATCAGACAGGGCAAAACTGTGCCAAGTGTGGCAATGTCAAAGGCTAGGTGCAGCATCTGACACCCCCACCGACATGGTCTTTCTAACAAGATCGCAGCAGAGAGGAATCGCCTTACCACCACTGCAAAGCACCCCCATTCACTAGAAAAAAAAGGTGTGGAAAAGGAAATGTGAGGATGAGAATAACCTTACCAGGGAATGAGGACCATGGCGCATAGAATGACCAACCACTTACAGTGACCATAACCCTACCGTAAAATACGATCGCAACATGACTCCCTCAGCTCTCGTGGGCGGCCACAGTTGTTGTGGATCACCTAACCCTCTTCTTCCCTGGGATAGCCCCAGAAATACACCCAACACTGATGGACAGAGGGTGCGGCGGAGCAACAGTGTAAGTGATGTGATGGGCAGGACTATACCAGTCATGCCTGACCCAACAAATGTGCAATGACTGAGATGGTTTTGTGTCCAAGCAGAGCGCGGTACCTGGGATATCCTCCATAGTCTCCTTCACATAGAGTGAAGTCACTGAGCCCTAATGGGGACAATTACAAGTGCTGAGCACAGACTCAAAACAATGATGTAAGTTTAATATAGCACAACACTGCACTACTCAACTGTTAAATATCAGGAGCAATAGACAGACAGGTACAATGCAGCAGTGCCCAGGCACCGTCCTTAGAGATCACGCAGGGGATGTTATAACAGTGCACCACTAGCTTCCATTTTCATACGTGTGCATTAGAGTATCACTGCTGTCATACACCCAATTTCTTTAAAAAAACATTTCAATCATAGTAAAACCATAAATCATACATAAAGCGTCATTTACAACCCAAATTCCTAATAAAACCAAAAGCAATCATAGATATATAACGAACAATTAATGCACACAATTTGGATGGGATCCAAAAAAATTTCATTCATGCAGAGGGACTAGTACGGTTCCTGCAATGGAAAAGATCATATGATCCAGTGTACAATTCTTATTTGCATGCTGGTGCTTATAACCGTGTTAATCTCATTAGAAAATAAGGTTTACTAGTACCATAATGCACAAAAACATGTAGTTGACGAGCTACTTGCTCGTGGGAAACTCTGGAGCACCGGACAAAATAGTTTACAGTGGTTTTACAACTCCATGTAAGTCTTGAATAGTCAGATTATACAACAAGAAGCATAGTGAAGCAAGAGAAATAAATATAATAAGAGGCTGAAATGAGTTTGTCAGTCCCACATTAAACACTGCAATACATACTACGATTAATACGTTTGGCTAAACCCGTGACGGAAATGCTAATGTATCTGTTAATTAAAAAATCAATAAAATACTTTGAAATAAAAAAAAGTAAAATATGTATTCATGGTAAGAATACGAGCTAGAAACAGGCTTTAGCAAATTGGAGATCCTAGGTGTGGCCTCCATAAGGTAAAAAAAAAGCCTGACTTCACTACAAAATATCTGAACATAGGTGCATTGATTGGGTTTGGATGAATTGTGTTTTTAACTGACTCACTATTGATGCTTTTAATAAAATCAATATTATTCTTTGTTTCTGTAAATGTCAGTCTTGTGTATCATTCCTTAGTTCTTGCTCAGAGATAATAATTACGGCAATGGGCATTTTACAGAGTGCCTACTTTGTGAACTAGAAGTTCCAGGCATTGTGGCGCTGTCACAGTGCCATAGCTTCCAGTCAAGTAATGCCACACTTGCAAGTATTTTATAAATCAATTGTGGAAAGAACAGGCCCTGTGGGTATTGGAAAGTGTTGTTTTTAATTACTGAGAATGTGGAATAGTAGGGGCGTGGGTTCGGCGCCGGCCAAGATGGCCACCTGATCGAAAGGCTCTGCTGCACCGGACGCCTTTCGATCTGTCGATGCGTTTTTTCGCATCCTTCTCCAGCGGACAACGGCCTCACTACAAAAGGAAAACCACGCCTACATCGTGAGCCACTCATAACTTTAGAGTGTACTGCGCTTCCTCTTCATTTCTGTGCCGCTCCGCTCTCCTCAGCGTGACGGCCATTTTACCTGCATCATCCCTGTCAGGGGTTAACCGTCAATGCGTGCGGAGCGCATTTCTTCGACTGCCGTGGTGCTCCCTTACTCCAAAGGTAATTTTTGATCCTTTTTCATGTCTGCCTCTGCATCCAGGCTCCTGCATCACAGCTTTAGCACTTTTACTCATGTATACACGCTTTTGATAACATTTTAACCTCAGAGGAATCATTTTCTTTTATGCATAACCAGATGCCTTCTTTTATATAATTAACCTTTCTTGTCTCTTACATAGAGGCTCTACTATTTGGATGCTACATTTAATACATGTGACTCTTCTTTACTAACGGCTGCACTACTGGCATTTCTCTTTTATTGTAACTGTTATGCCACTCCAACTTGGTCCCATATATCACCCCTATTGAGGAAGTTTGTCACTGCGTCTGCTGTATAGCTTACCTTTGTCACTTCTTGTGTGACGGACGCTACTCTCCTTGTTTGGCTCCACAATTTATCTTTGTTACTAAAGGACGTACCTCAAACTCAGCTCCACCTTCATTGTCAGTGGTGCCTCCATCTCTTGTTGATGGAGAGATGGCTAGGGTTGCATCTACTTGCACTTCCTCAACGCAATCTGCACCTAATAAGTCTTCTCCACCATCTTCAACTTCTAAACGTCCGAAGAATGATCCTCAATCTCCAGATGGGTCATCTTCTCCAATCTCCTTGGAACTGTTGGTGGAGGAAATGTGTGCCTTACGTCAGTTTGTGGAGGAAACAAACAGCCACATGCAATCCCTTCATGAAAAGTGGCTCTCAATGGAAAATAGAATATCTATAGTGGAGCAGCAAATCTCAGTTGTCCAAGGTGATTCTCAGAGACTTTCTTCATTGGAGAAGGAGGTACGCCGTCTCTAACAGCACACTGAATATTTGGAAAATCGAAACAGGAGGAACAACCTACGTATTTATTGACTTCCTGTAGCTTTAGAGGGGGACAAACCTGTCTCCTCCTCCTCCTCCTTTCTGCCAAAACTGTTGGACATGCCACCTTCAACGTCCCTCAACATCCAGAGAGCTCACAGACTTGGTCCTCGACCTCCGCTCTCCGCTTCTCCAGTCAGACCTAGAGGTGTCATTATCCTCTTCTTGAAATTCACTACTTACTCTCAGTTCTTTCTGCAACTAGAATTAAGCGACAACTTTCTTGGTTTGGTCAAAGGGTCTTCCTATCCCAGGATGTTTTCAATGCGACTGCAGCCAGACGGAAGGAGTTCCTTAATCTTCAAGCACCACTACGCTCCCTTAGAGCTCGTTATGGCCTTTTCCATCCTTGCATTTTTAAGGTGACGTTTCAGAACCGGACGTCGTTATTTGAAGACCCTGCGGAAGGCAAGAAATGTATCCATTCTCACACTTCAAGCAACATGGACATTGCTGGGCCTTCTAATGGTTGATTAGCCATACACTCATTATACTTCTCTGCAGTTTTTCATATTGTTGACGTTTTATTCAATGCCATATTCTATATATGTTTGCTCCTACTTCTCATGAATTCTGGTTTAACTGCATTACTGTTTAAATATGTTTCAGTTGCATAGTCTATATTTGTTTTTCCTATCTTTTATGTTTGTTAGCAAAATACGTTTTCAAATTTTCTCCAATACTCACCATGGACTTTATTTGTCTTCTTATAGTTGATAAGTTGCTTAGTTGTGCACCTATTGTTAACTCTTTGCACTTCTCAGTATTGTTGTTATATGGTTTAATTGTGCAGTTCATATACCTCCTTTCTAGTATATATGATGTTTGTTTCATCTCCTTTTTTATTCCCACAGGTTCGTCTGTTGTCTTCTAATTTGTTAGGTCTGTCCTCGTATTTCTTCTTGTTCTGGTGTGGTCCGGACTTCCCAAGTTTGGGCGTTTCATCTTGTCGTGTGTCGTCCTTGTCCCTGTGTCATTTCTTTTTGTCCTCCTCAGGTATGTTTTTTCAGTAATCCTTTTTCGATATCTACTGTCTCTTCTTGACTTTCTTTTCTCTTTCCTTCTTCCCTCGTTTCCTTCTTTCTTCCCGTCTTCTAAGGGTTACCTCATTTCCTTCTCTTCTTCTAATTGACCCCCCTTTTCCTTCCTTTGTCTTCTTTCCCTTATTTCCATTTGCTTCTTGTTTCATCTTTTTATTATTGCATATTTTGTTCTTTATGTAATTTTAATGATTTTATATTCAGAGTTATCTCCTGGAATGTGAAAGGTTTTGTTAGTCCAATTAAAAGACAGAGAATACTTTCCCATCTTGCCTCTTATAACCCTGATTTGGTTCTTTTGCAAGAAACTCACCTCAAAGAAATTGAGGTGTTAAAATTAAAAAGAGGCTGGATGGGTTCAGTTTTATTCTCCCCTTCTACCAATAAGAAAAATGGTGTTATAATTTTGTGCCACAAGAAATTAAATTGTAAAATGATATCGCAAGAATCGGATACAGGAGGTAGATGGCTGCTAGCTATGTTATTAATCAATTATGTTTCCTTAACTGTTTTTAATACTTGTGGGCCTACCCATCCCGATTGTTCATTTTGGGCTCTGATTACGCAGAAATGTATTCAGTCCTGGGATGATCTCTTTATATTAGTAGGTGATTGCAACCAAGTTGTAGATCCATTTCTCGACCGCAAATCTCATGTTTGCTTCATTCCTCACAAACCTCATAAGCATTTTCTCAACACTATTTTTCAAGCACATCTTGTGGACTCTTGGAGACTTTCCCATCCCGATACTCTTGACATTTCTTTCTTCTCTCCTCCTCACAATTCCCTATCTCACCTAGATTATATTTTTCTCTCTCATTCTTTATCTCAAAATCTTCTATTCTCCTCTATAGAGCCGATCGTTATCTCTTATCATGCCCTAGTTGTAACAGATCTTGATTTGCTCCCTCCGCATCCCAGGTCCTCCCGCTGGCATTTTAATAATTCTCTTCTTCTTGACCCTCTCTTCTCTTCGAATTTTTGCTATTGAATTTTTTGACCTCAACAGTGATCCCAATTCCTCCACCCATATCTTATGGGATTCCTTTAAGGCTACCGCGAGAGGTTTTATAATAGACTTTGTTTAAAAAAAAAAAAGAAATGTTTCCTTCAACAACGAAAAACCGCCTTAGCACATATCAAAACTTTAGAACACAAATGTTATACTTCTTCAATGGACACGATCTCGCCAGACTTGATTCGTGCTAATTTAGCCTGTAATAAAACTACTACTGATAACGCATCCTCAATACTACTTCGTAGCAGCACCTGATACTACAGTGGTCGCAATAAAGCAGGTAAGCTTTTAGCGAACTACCTAAAAACTCGTAAAGACCGCACTCTAATTGATTCTATTTATTCTCCAAGTGGCTCGCTCATACACAAGAATTTAGACATTCTCAATGAATTCAAGCTTTTTTATAAGGATCTTTATACCCCAGAATCTCCTCCTTGCCCCTCCCATATACAATCGTATATTAATAAACTTCCACCTCCCTCTAAGTCACATCTTTATTTTTCTGATCTCAAAACAGATCTATCCCTTAATTAATTATCCACTGCCCTGAATACCTTAACAAAATGAAAGACTCCCGGCCGGATGGTTTTTCTGTTGAATTTTATTTGCATTTTTCTGCTTTGTTACTTCCTAAACTCTTAAATCTTTTTCATCCATTTTTTCTTGCCGGTAAGGCAGAAGGCTCTTTTCAGGAAGCCACAATTTGCCTCATTCATAAGGAAGGTCGTGGTCCCATGTTTTGCAAAAATTATCTCCCTATCTCCCTAGTTAATGCTGATTATAAGCTATTTGCTAAAGCACTAGCTTTAAGTTTGGACCCTCTTATATCTCACTTGGTTGGTAAGGAGCAGTGTGGTTTTGTCAGGGGTCGACTGACTTCAGATAATTCTCGTCTTTTTCTCAATGTTTTAAATAAAATCCCCTCCCTTTCCACATCCTTGGCAGCCATCTCTGTTGATGCTGAAAAAGCTTTTGACAGAGTTGACTGGTCCTTTTTATTCGCCTCACTGAAGTGGCATGGCTTTAGACCCAAATTGATTTCACTTATCTCTTTATTGTACTCTGCTCCCAGAGCCTCGGTATTAGTCAATGGCTGTGTCTCATCTTACTTCCCTCTATAGTAGGCGCGGAAGCAATATCCTTCTCTATAAAATGCAACAATGTAGAAGTATTTCCAGGTCTATTAATCGATGGACCCCCTGGACCTAGAGCATGTTTTTTGAATTCCATCCACAGTTACCTGGAATCCTGTCTGTACTGTACGAGGTGATTTTAACTTCCATTTGGAAGATAATAATAACTTGGATACGGCATGTTTAATAGATAAATTAGCCAGTTTCGAACGTAATCAGATCGTCGCTGAACCCACACACATAGCAGGGCACACGCTAGATGGGATATGTACCAACAATTCCCGTATAGAGATTAAGAAGGTCTGCCCTTTGCCGTGGTCCGATCATTATGCAGTGCATTTCAACACCACGCCTCTAACATCAATTAGAGGACGGAGTTCTCTACCTCTGTCTGGCAAATATCGGGCATGGAAGTCAATAAGCAAATCTGACTTTGTGTCGGCACTTAGCGACAGACCGGTAACATCTAATTACATAAATCAAGCCCTCACTGGTTTCTACAACTGGCTAAACATAGCGGCAGACAAGGCTGCACCTGAGGTGGCTAAGAAACCCCTGACATAAAAAGGTCTTGTCTCTCTGGTATTCGCCTAATCTCAAACTAGTAAAGATCAAGTGTAGGCAAAAGGAACGTATCTGGAGATCCCAATATGATGACGCATAGAAGAAAGAATATTGAGCTGCCTTGGAAGAATACAAGGCCGCAATTATACAGGCTAAAGCTATCTATTATACTGCCAAAATCCAAGAAGCCGCTGACTCCTTAAAATAATTATTTCAAACTGTCTCTACCTTGTTGAAATGCCCACGTGATGTAATGTTTACTCCTGATCAAAAATTTGTAGATAAATTAGCGTTTTCTTTCCAAAGCAAGGTGCAATCTGCATACGACAGTCTCGAAAAATCAACAAATAATACAGGAGTAGTAGCCCTAGTTCAATCTGAATATAGGGTGGGGCATGAAGGTCTGCTATCCTTCCCACTAACTACAGAGGAAAAAGTAGCTGAACTGGTGTCAAATATTAAATCTGGCTCCCCCCTGGACCCCTTACCATCGTACATACTTCATCTGGCCCCAGAGGAGATCAGTATGTCCTTATCACCAGTAATAAACAAAATTCTGTCTGAAGGAGTTTTTCCCAAGGCATGGAAAAAAGCTTGTATTCGTCCCCTTTTAAAAAAAAACAAGCTGGATCCACTTGACGAAAAGAACTATCGTTCTATCTCCTGTCTACCGTTTGCTGCCAAAGTCTTGGAGAAAGTAATAAATCTAGAATTAACATCATATCTTGAGACCAATAAAATTTTAGATACCTCGCAACACGGTTTCCGTTCAAAACATTCTACGGAGACAGCCTTGATCATGGCAGCAGAGGAGATCCGTAAGGTGATGGATGAAGGAGGAAGGGCGATACTGGTCCTGCTCGATCTAACAGCAGCCTTTGATAATGTAAGCCATACGGTATTAAATCAAAGGCTACAGGATGCAGGTATCAGTGGTACAGCTCTCTCTCACTTATCATCCTTTTTAGCATCTAGAAAACAAATGATCCTTTGGGATGGATACAGATCGGAGGAATTTACACTTCCGGGTGGAATCCCGCAAGGCTCGGCCTTATCACCAACACTTTTCAATATTTATGTAGCCTCTCTGGCCAGATTGGTAAAGAGCTATGGCTTTACATTGGTGTCTTACGCCGATGATACTCCGCTTATAGTTTCTGTAACTGAGTCTGCAGATGCTATGGCAGCTGATTTCTGTAAATGTACCTGGATGAGCTCTAACTTTCTGAAGCTGAACGCTGAGAAAACGGAAGTCTTGGAGTTTGGCTCGAAAGACTCAATATGGAATCCACTGTGGTGGCCTAGTACAGCAGACACTTGCCCAGTGCTGGTTATAAAGGCCAGGAATCTCGGAGTTATGTTCGATAAAAAACCTCACCTGGGCATCTCAGATTAATCAGGTCTCGTCTGCATGCTTCTTTATGCTAAGGGGCTTGAGAAAGATTCTCCCTTACATTCCCTTCTCCCTGAGGAAAACGGTGGTAGTAGCCACCAATTTATCTAGAATCGACTATTGTAACCTGGCTTTTTACCTCTTAGTTTCAGGCCCTATTAGGTCTCCTTTTCTCTGTCTTTTATTTACTTTCCCTGTTGTGTTATGAGATTAGTGTGCAATTCAAAGCGTCGGGACACTCTTTCGAGTGGCCGCACGCTATACAAAACCCCTGCATAACATAACATAACATAACATAACACCCTGTATTTGGGAATGGGTGTTGCTCAACTGGACAAACTTCAGTCTACTCAGAATGCGGCAGCCAGAGTTCAGCTTGGGTTACTTAAACATCAGCAGGCATCGAAAGCAATAAATAAACTTCACTGGCTTCCGGTTCGACGATGCATTGAGTTTAAGTCACTCTGCCTGGTGCACAAAGCTTTGTTTGGAGCTGGGGCCGAGGAGGTGCAAGCTTTGTTTTCACATTATCTTCCTCCACGGCCTTTAAGGTCATCCACTCTTGGCCTTGTACAAACCCCGAAGATAAAAAGAGTATGCTGCGGAGGAAAACGTTTTTCCTTTTTAGCATCCAAACTCTGGAACACACTACCAGTACATCTGAGAAGATTACCTAATAGATTAACATTCAGGAAAGAAATTAAAACATGGCTCTTTTGCCAACTCTAATGTATGCGTGTTATGTCTCAGCTCATTTCTACTCCAGCGCCAAGACGCCCCGGCAGTAGTGCGCTTTACAAATACCGTCAGTCAGTCAACATGGAGTTCGCCAAGGCTGCCCTCTTTCCCTCCTCCTCTTCATCTTGGCTCTTGAACCCTTCCTATCCGCTACTTGCAATAATGATTCAATCTCTGGGTTTTCTTATGGTGACCATCATTTAAATCTTTTCGCTTATGAGGATGATATACTACTTTTTATTTCTGAGTCCGAAACTTCTATTCCCCCTTTGTTACAGGAATTTCCTTCCTTTTCCCTTGTTTCTGGCTATAAAATTAATTCAGACAAAACAGAAATTCTTCCCCTCACTAAATTTTGTCTTCCTCATTCTTTTTCTTCCACAGGCTTTGCCTAGAATAGCTCACAAATCAAATACTTAGGTATGTGGTTTTCTAACTCCATTGAGTCTTCTATTAAGTTAAATATGTCTTCTGTCTTATCCCGAATTGACAAACTACTTTCCTCTTGGAACCCCCTTTTTCTTTCTTGGTGGAGACGGTTGGATTCAATCAAAATGATGATTAACCCTATTTCGATTTGCACATTCTCCATACTCCCCGTTTACATTCCTGCTATTACTTCAAACGTATTGACTCTTGCCTTTCTAAATTTCTTTGGAAGAACAAGCAATCCAGAATCTCCTTATCTTTTCTTCGTAAAACAAAGTCTAATAGAGGTGTGAACTTTCCTGACTTTCGTCTGTATCATAAGTAGTTTTCTCTTCGCCAACCTTCGAAATGGTTCCTTTCTGAACCTTCCCCCTTTACTCCCCTTTGGTTATCCATTGAACAAACCTTGTTATTAACCTTTTCTTTAAAGGAGGTTCTAGTTTTTTCTGCTAAAACCCCTTACACCTCTGTTTAAACACACTTGTTCCCTTTTGAAACCTTTGGTGCAACCCCCTCTTGTATCTAGAGATTCCATCTTAGATTCTCCAATCTGGCATAATTCCCTTATTCTTATTAATAACAGAACCATTTCCTGGAAAGCTTGGAGGTTAAAGGGAATAATCTGGTCAAACATCTTTTTGACGGACTAACTCCATGTTCCTTTCCTCAGTTTCAAGCCTTATTCCATTGTCCCCGGTCCTTTTTACAGAAATTCACTATTCTCATGGCGGTTATTCTTGATACTTATTACTGTCTGCCCTCTTCGTCTCCTCCTATTGTTCAGAATTCTCTCCTTAAGTACTTCTCTCGCTACCCAAAGCTTCTCTCATCTATAAATTCTTCTCTGCTCCCCATCACGAGCGTGCAAAATCCAAATTGGAACTCTCTTCGGAATCCAACCTGGGCTGTGAATGGTCTATCATCTTCTGGGACAAACTTTGGGCTCGTTCTCTAAAAATCTCTCGCTCTGCTTCTCATACCCAATCTATGTTTTTCCTCTGCCATAAACTTTATCTCACACCTTCTTTATAGCCTGTTTTTCCCCACTCTACTGATTCCAGTTGTTGGACCTGTGGTGCTTCTAATGCTAATCTTATGCATCTTCTGTTCCTTTGTCCTCCGGTCTCTGACTACTGGGTGAAAGTCCGGTCCTATGTCCGGTCCTATGTCTCTCGCTTCTTTAATATCGCCACTTCCTACTCCATTCCTCTTATTTTCTCTGGAAGTCTTTCTGATTCTTTAGATTTACCCCCCCCCCATACTCATGGTCTCTTCGACCTTACACTCGCCTCAGCATTTCAAAAATATTTCTCTCAATTGGAAAACTCTCACCAAACTCTCTGTACAACACTGGTGGAATAGTCGTTGTCATTTACATCGACTTGATATTGCTTTTGCCTCCTCCTGTAAGCCAATGATGAATAGAGATACATTTTGGCTGCCACTTACTACCTATTTAGACCGGTTAGCTCTAGCAGATAATTCTCGTTTCAACGTTGAGAATTTCAAACCTCCTTGAATGTTTACCCTCTCTGTCCTTCACTTTTTTTTTTATCCTAGTTGGCTTATTATATTTATCAATTAATTAAGACTGTATTCAAAATTCCTTTGTCATATGCATTACTCTATTATACCAATGTGTAAGAAACCTTTTCCTCTCCCTCCTCTCCCTCTCTTCCCCCTCCCCATCTTCACTCCTTACTCCCTATAAAATGTAAACAGCTTTCCTTTTTATTAATATGCTAGCCAATTCTTCTGTTATGCTTCTTCTTCATTTTACTTCATTCTGTATTGCTGGTCCTTGGTATATCCTGTTACTTTTTCAAATAAAGATTTTTAAACATAAAAAAGAGAATGTGGAATAGTCATGGCAAAGCCATCAAAGAGATGGATCTTATTGATGAGATCTATAGGCTTTGCCAATGTTTTTATCCATGCTGTACAGCATTATAGCAGCTGTGCAGCATGGCTTAAAAAAAGGTGTGATAATGTGGCTGCTGCCTCATTTTGTAGGAACGCGCATGCATTGAACATGCATGCACGTGTTTACAAAATGACAGGATTTCAAAAAAAACGTATTGATCTGAAATGGATCAGTAAATGAAAAAGAGCAAAAGCAGTTTAAAATTTTTTAGCACTAAAGTGTTTTTTCTTTTCTTTAATTTTGTTAAAACAGATGAATTACTTCCAGGAGCTGCTTGGGTGAAGGGATAGGATGAGCTAAACAGCAGCTGGGGCAGAAGCAACACGAGGAAACAGGAGACACACTCTGTGAAAGAGAGCAATGTGGAGTGAGGAGGGAGAAGAGAAGGACACGAGTGAGAGGTTGCAACACGAGGGAGGGTGGGGCGAGAGAAGTACATTTGTGAAACGTTCTTTTATAGTATATTATAGCATGGTATATATGATAGGGCCTGTCATTGTATAGCATGGCATGACCTTTCATTGTACAGCATGGTATGGTATGGCCTGCCTTTATATGGTATGGCACAAACTGATTTCTGTGTCTACATTGTTAGCCAACAGAAAAGGCACAGCTGAGAAAAACATGGAGTTGCATGAACTGCTTTAATAAAAAGCTAAACCTGCACATTGAAGAGATAGAAAACGTTTTTAAACATTAAATAAATCCATGGCTACAGTGTTGCTCTGGGGGGTAGAAAAGCAATGTTGCTGGAAAGATTACATTTGAAAAACAAAAACGTGTATTCGTACATTTAAAAAACATAAATGGTTTTAAACATTAAATAAGTCTGTCGGTACACTGTCGCCCTGAAAAATCTAAAAGAAACAATATAGTAAAGATTGCATATGAAAACAGACAAAGTATATTTAAACATTAAAAACGTCAGTCACTGCAGTATCGCCCTGCCGCATTTAAACATTAAATATGCTCATGACTAGAGTGTTAGCTCAGAGATGAGGCGCAGCAGAGAAAACATGCAGTCTCACCAACAGCTGTAAAAGCTGTAAAAAAAAAAAAAAAAGGTAAATCTGCATCTTGAAAAGAAAGAAAATGATTTTAAACATGAAATAAATAAGTGGCTAGTATTGCCTTGGAGGACATAAAAGCAACGTTGTAGCAATGATTGCATTTGAAAAACAACCTAAGTGCTTTTAAATATTAAGTAAGTCTGTTGCTGTAATATCACCTTGGAGCTGTTAAACATGAAATAAGTCCATGGCTACAATGTCTAAGTGGCTCAAGAGGAAGACTTTGCTTACGGACACCGGTTCCTCGCGCAAGTGTAACTTTTGGAGACTGCAGGAAGAGCGTGTGACTTGAGCCACTCCTGTGAACCTTACGAGTTGGAATCTATATATTGTGTTGGGCGGACACACTGTAGAGATTAAGATTTTTCGAGACTTGAGCCGAGCCGGTGGCACCTACCCCACCCCTCTGGGTGGGCTGTGGGTTGACCGAGTACTTTTGCCCCAGATTTGGACAGGGCCGTGCATATGAGAGTACCCATGTCCTGATGAAGCCTATATCATCTGGCTGAAACGCGACCGCGACTGCGTCGACACCTTTGGCTTTGAACGGAGTCCCTTAGTTCAATATAATAAAAATTTGATATATTCATTGATGCACCTACACAAATATAGGTTGGGTATATGTGTTAACCCCCTGGTGCCTGTCTGTTGGGACTACCTTGTTTGTATACTCCGTTAGATCGTAAGAGGAGATACATTTGTAAATTGGTGTATGTATATATATAATTTTTTCATATATATATATAACTCTTTTCCTTAGGGTACATAAAAGTGTTTTTGATACTATATATGTTGTAAATTTGTATAGAATGTACATGTGATGAGATGTATATATAATGTGTTCTGTTGTGCCTCTCTGGCTGCCCGCCCATATATGTATATATGAATTTATGGATACGTTTCTTTGATTTAATTTACTATTCACAAGAAAATTAATTGTTTCTTCTTTGAGAAATAAAAGTGGATTGATCCCTTCAGTACCATTTTTTTCTACTTTTTTCATCCGTGGATGTCTCCTGCTCAGGTACGGGAGGGTGAGGTGGGCAGAACCCCTAACCATTTTTTCTAGTAAGTGGCTCAATTAGAGTGTGAGCCAGCGGACGGACACTAATATAGACATTAATCAGTGCTACGTTCATGCTCCATTGAGGAAACAAACAAATGAAGAGAGAAAGTGAAACCTGCACACAATGACTAATGAGAAGCAAGGAAGTGAGAGTGATGCTGAAGCCAACCAATGGTAAGTAATGGGCGGCTTTAAGCTTCCTTTATGTTTAAGTTTGCTAAAGATTTCGCAAGTGGCAATTGTGGTCTGTCTAGTAACTGTAATCAATAACTCCAACCGTTGCATGCCTGGCAGGGACCCTGGAGTCTCAGTGTCACAGCACCATGGAAGTTTTCAATGGGCCTGCTGACCGCTCTCCACATCTCCACAAAGGGGACTGATGAAGTCCAGCCCACTGGCATAATTTAACCACTATTTTCCGCCCAGAAACAACACTTATATTTGTTCATGTCAAGCACTTCTCTTTGTGGGACTAGGGAAGGAACAAGTCAATTAGTGAAAAATAGTTTGCCCACTTTTTAAGCGTGTTAGAGTGGGTTCAATTTGAGGCAAAATCAGTTTGTTTCATTATTATCACATAAGTATCAAAACAGCGCAAATTAGATTTAATTTAGCTTCATAGTAATAATAGTCTGTGCAACCTCTTTTGAGTGCAGCCTGGAAAAAGAAGATCAAGTTTGGTCGGTCTTTACACAAGGCTGGGCAAGGAACTGAAATCTCAATTTGAATATGTGGATTAAAAAAATAATAATAATTTGCATTGTTTTATCGTTTATAGCAGTGAGTTGGGTTTACATTCACCTGATTATTTTATATTTTTATGAACCACTTTAAATAACTTTTGTGGTCTGCTCCCTTTTTCACACAGCTAGCTGAGACTGAATAAAGGAGAGTTTGCCTCACACAGTCTTTTTTTATGTATCTATCACAATTGCAGAAACATAGTGTAAATATAATGGTAGTGAGAAGCCCTCGATCAGTGATGTTAACACAATCATATTAACAATCTTTGCAGATGCAATTATACAAATGGCACCTTATCCTAACACCATTTTACTTTGATGGATTTTGTTTTATATGGATGTAGCACAAATGTAAATATGCAGATAGGTCTGAGAGTCTGTGTGTGTATTTACCAGATTATCCTCCTCTGCGGCTTCAATAGCTGATGAGAAATCAGCATATTGTCTGTAGCTTCTCAAGTCTGGCAGAAGATCACAAGCAGTTGCTTGACAATAATGGCATCCATCTACTTGTAAATCTCCTGAGGGCACAATGAGCTTTAGCAGGCAAATTAAGCTAACTGACATGTCTCAATAATTTCTGCAAAAAGGCAAGCCTTATCCTAGGATTTGTGCAAAGATTGCAGGAGCTGCAAATGTCTCATGCAATGTAACAATGTTTCCTTCAAAGAGCTACCCGATGTGAAGACAGATTAGTTCTCCTTACCCAGTCCTGCATCTCTAGCAATCAGCAACAACAGGCATTTTTCTTTTTTTTACAATAGGCATTTTAGAATGTTCATATGCTTCATGACTATTTAAGACATATCCTGCTTGTTTACAATTACTGCTAACTTCAACAGCACTCGTTTTTGTCACAGCTCAGTTAAGCTCATTGGCACAATTTAGCAAAACAAATTAATTTCCTGTATGCTATATGTCTCCATCATGGGCATGAGCCACATAAGGCACAGGCAACCGCAGATAAACATCAAAGAAAGTATCCGGAAATAGATACACAGGCAGTCAGAGGGTTAAGAAGTTAGGCAACTTCATTTTCTACTCTGTGACTGAACTTCTTATATTTACAACTCAAGGGAATTCTGCCTCCTCTTAGGAAGTGCCAGAACATTTTCAGTGCAATTTTAAAGTAAGCATTCATAAAGCCAACAGGTTTATATTTTCTATACTGAAAGGTTGTTGATGTTGCCCTTTGTCTGAGTTTGGCCCATGGATGCTCTACAGCCATCGCAGGGTCATTAGTACAACCCATCAAAGTTGAAAGAGTTTATATTTAGGGAGTAGCGCAATTTGGACTCCACTCTTTTATGTCACAGAAATGTAATTATATACATGTAGTCGACATTATATTCACTGTGTGCTCTAACTTTATTAACATATGTGAAGCATTTAAACAGATTAATGAAATGTGTTCACTGTAGAGACCAGCGATTGATACATGTGTGCACTAATGTTCTGTTTAAATGTGTAAGCAAGCATTCTTTATTCACATATTTACACTTATACTTCAAGTTATATTTGCATATGTAAACATGTTTTTTTAAATATTTTAAATTTAGTCTTAAAGTTACACATGCACATGTAGAGCCATGTAGTCGAAGCGCACATTATATGCTTTAAATTAGCCTGACTACAGGTCCCAGTTGAAATGCATTTTGCTTTACTAGCATGTTTTCTTATTCTTTGCAGGTATTATTATAATTTTATTAACTAGAGAAAGGCTTGTTGTCTGTATTATACTGTTGCTAGAGAGGCCTGGAGGGAAGAACTTTGCTGTGAACGCATAGAATCAATGGCCGAATGAGGCCTTCTGTTCATCATGTACCAGAATGCAAAGATGTTCCAGGATGAGAACTGCAGTCACAGTTCAATGTGATGGGAAACTGAAGTGATGTTATGTTGTAGATGCACTTGAGTAAGGGTCTGATTGGTCCCTGTTGGTGTGATAGGAGACCAGGTATTTTCTGAATCTCCTTTTACTTAAAAAATGGCGTTCTCACAGTAAGATGGCCAAGATTCCCTTTGAGAGTTGCAGACCTCTCTGCTTTCACTATTCTTTCAAGTGTGAATTGCACTGAGATATTCCGCTTGATTAATTGGCAATCCAAAATAAAACAATTCAACATATTTGGCGATTCTTGGTTCTTATTGTGTAGTCACTTTGATTTCACGGTTTAGAAATGTATTATTGATGTTTTCTCCCTGTCAATGCTTCATGTCAACTAACAAAGGTCCATACGACCAATGGGGGAATATATATTTAAAAACCCAAAGGTTAAAGTAACGGTTTAGCTACGTGAAATGTTAATTAACAATGTAATGTTTTAAGCAAAAAAAAAACAGAAATGTACCAGTTATAGTTATCTCAAGTAACTATATCTCGTGCCCTAACGTAACTATTAAAACACCCCCCTGCACAGTTTTCTCATCAATTTGATTGCAAATATTGCAGTTATTTCATCAATGATGTCATAGGAGAGGTTATGAGTAATGAAATATATGGGGTAATTAGCAGTGCATGGCAAGGGCGCGAGTTATAGTTACCTTAGTGCACAAGTTAATGTTCACTTGAGATATGTTTCTGTGTTTTTTTTTTTGTTTAAAACATTACGTTGTTACTGAACATTTCATGTTACTTTAACCTTTGTTTTTTTCAGTGAGTTTCTAGTTTTTTATTTTTACGTAAAGTAATATTTTATTACCTTATGTAAAGCTAACTTCCCGCCATGCACAGCCTTCAGCCGTATGGGAACACTGTGCATGGTCATTGGCCATATGAGGGTGGCCACAGGGCTTGGCCTACAGTCTTATGGCCAATCCACTCAAAGGCAGCAAACCCCACACTGAGGTGGCCCTGCACGGCAAGAGGTTGGCCTCAAGGTCTGGTCTGCCTCCAGGCCCTGTGGCCAACACCCCTTCCCCCAATGGCAGCCAACCCCACAGTGCTTAATATTTATATATAGACATGTGCATATATTTGTGTGTCTATTGGTTTGCTTATTCTCACAAACATATTTTTAATTTTTGGGGGGACCCCAAATATATATATATATATTTATTTTTCATTTTAGTGGAAACTCCTCCAACCCCCACTTTCTTATTTTTTTACTCCTTGCCTCCATTTACCTGTACCCACCCCTAAAACCTAAAATTACTCTTACCTTTCTTTACCCCTACCTACCTCTAATCCCTAAAATTACCTATTCCTCAATGTACCTCTTCCCACTCCATAACACTAAAATTCCTCTTACCTAGCTTTACTTCTACCCACCTCTGAACCATACAATTACCCTTATACCTCTTTACCTCTAGTCACCCCTAAACCCTGAAATTTTCCTTACCTCCTTTAACATTTATCCATACACCTAAAATCACCCTTACCTAGGTTTACCTCTACCCACCCCAATCCTAAAATTACCCTTACCTCCTTTTACCTCTATACTTCCCATAAGCCTTAAATTATCCTTACCTCTCCCGACCCCTAAACCGTAAAATTACCCTTATCTGTATTTACCTCTAAATTCTAAAATCACCCTTAACCTATATCAGTACTTAAACCACGTTTTTAAAATAACATAAACATTCTATTATTTAAAAAAAATCCTTACCTGTGTGGTAAAGTACTGCATGGTTAAGGTACAAATACTTATCTACGTGGTACTTTCCTATGTGGTAAAGACTTAGTGTAAAGATAATTCACAGTAAAGGACTTCCCCTTTGATAACTGCTTTCAAACCAGCTTTGCTACATTGAGTTGATATTAACGCTTTACAAAAACCCTAAATAAATAATGTAACCCATGTCATGAACAACCATGATCCTAATGACAGGCCAGATTCTAACTTCTGGCTCCAGAGCTATTGTGTATGTTCCAATATCCACTACAGGGCAGATCAGCCAACCTATAAATGCACCTTACTGTGACCTCGCTTTGATACATTCCCGATACCATAAAAGTATAGTCATGAGAAGCAGCCAAAAATGTCAATAATAATAATATAAAGCACTGCATCATCACATCTTGGTAAGGTCTCCTGACAACTGAGATGTGGAAATACTCTTCACCTGCCCTTTGACTGAGTGTGGATCTTGGTTCGTTCTCTTGGAAGTTCTTCAACAAGCTCAAGTCAGCTTCCTTAGCTGCAAATAGGTCATGTTTTATGGACCCACTGGCCCAGGAAGGAGCAAAACGTATCTGAACCTCAGAGATTTGATGAGGGTGAGGAGCCTTCTTCCAATTAGGAGACCAGAGGCATGCTGATCTCTTCTTTCTGTTTAGAGTATCTGATGAAGCTAGTAGAAATTGGTGAAAGAACTAGTGACCCTTAATTAACACCCATTCACTGCTTTCTTTCATCCTGAAAATGTAGATTTCCTCTCCAATACATTGGGTCATCGTTGTCTGCTGGTATTGTAAAGGATTTCTGATCATGCTGTGGTAATCAAGAGCCTCGTTAGAGAATCCTGTGCCCTAAATTCTACCAAGGGTTAGAGCTCAGACTGGACTGTCTTGTCTGCCTACCACATGGGCTGCAGCCTTCCTCCCATTTCGACTAATACATCTTGGATATCCCTCCTTTTAAAGTTTGTACAGGAAGTTGAAGACATTAAAATGGTCAAAATACACAGATCAATGATGTAGTTGGCAAGGACTTTGTAGGGAGCAGCTGGTGGGGAACACCCCAGGTGTTTTATTTTTTAAGAGAGACTCAACAAGACACCTGCAGTTTCCTTGGTGGAGTTTACTTGATATGTTCATCTGTAGGATGCTAATAAAGTGTTCCCAATATTTCATCCTAGAGATGACAACACATGAATTCACCTTAATTGAGGCAGCCCATGATCCAATACCTTCTCCTACCTTAGCCAGAAAGGTTAAATAAATTAAGTGGAATGTAGGTGTTGATGTTTCAGGTTTTGAAACATATTTGACTAGAGGGACCATAACTTTCAAGATGATTAACTCTGTATGAGAAGTCCTTACATTTCTAACTCTTTATGTATTCATTCTTCTGGTGTCCTCGTCGTAGTGATTCTTTTTTATTTTCATCAGGATCTTGCTTCAGGCCTTTCAACTTTAAGCTTGAGTATTACACTAAAGGAATTGGTTCTGTCAAAAGGCCTTAACCCAGAAGGTATTTAATGCCTTTGTGACATTTCACTTATACAGTTATTTGGCACTAAGTTTTAGGATCCAACCTTCTGTAGCCCATATTACTATCAAGGCAGATAGGGTGGTATCTAATGCAAAGAGTCATGTTCATGATCAGAATTAAACTAAAAAACAACAAAGAATCTTAAAATGTGATAGCAGAAGGAAGGAAAGTTGACCCACTGCCATGCCATCAGTCCCAAATTAAAACATCATGCACAAAGCGATATGCACTCAGGTGCTGAATAGTAACTGTGTGGCCCATAAAAAGCAACATCTCAAGAAAATAAAAGAAAGTATAATGAACAAACAACAACATGATAAACTATGAATTTGACTTGGCTAAAAAAAATGGCCATTGGTAAGTCAAAGTACAAATGAATTTATAATGGTCCCATAAGTTAGATTAAAAGGTGGCAATCAAGACCTAGCTGAGTATTTGATCTTTCATTTCATAGCATCCCATCAAAAACATCAGGTTTTCAAATGCCAATCAATAGATTCCAGTCTTTGGAACTAACAAATCACAGAATAAAGTTTTTTGAATGTGGTTCTTAGGAAGTAGGAATGGATATGTCAAATATGTGTATGCCCAGCCTCATTATAAAAGAATTCTAAATATATGCGGGCCTTCTATAAATGCTCAGATCCTAAATATAAAAAATGTATTTAAGCATTTAACACTATCGAACAAACCAGGGAAGATATTGCTATCGTCAACACAAGCAAAATAACTTCTGGAATTTTCCTCATATTCATTAGGCAGTATGATTGATGCCTTTTTTGAAGAAATAAAGCAAGAGGGAAATAGGCAATGATCACAACTCTAAGAAAGTGACATTCTGCATGTTAGTAGCGAAGGGGATAATGACACAAAAAGATCTAGATCAAATCCCCATCATAACAAGCAGGATAAAGTTACATTAAGGAGCAAAACAGAACGAAGAGTTGGCTGAAATGATCAATTCACCAAAGAATTTATAAGCGTGATGCTTCAACACAGAATAATAGGTGTACACAAAAAATCTGGCGGGCTAGTGGAAACATACTAATTGCTAATGACATTTGTTTGACAATTTGTTATCCAGACATGATGTAGCAAGACCTCATACAAGTTAAAGCACAACCATTGTGGATCATTGAATGTCAGTTTCAGAAATGTGGTGTGGTGGAAATGGTGATGTGCAGGAGTTGCTACATGGATTCTAACGAGTATGCTTGGTTTAACAGTAATCAAACAAGACAATGTTTCTGCAGGAAAACATAGTCATAAGCAATTCAATTTCTGTGAAACAGACCCTCAGACAAATATTTATGTATCTAGTTATTTGGTTTTAGGTTTATAATGTGAGGATGGCAAGATATCCAGGGTGGAGAAACAGTGCAGAGAGCAGAAGCAGAAAGTGCAAAAAGGTATGCAAACAAGTATGCACAATGAAAGCACTGCATCACAATAATAGCAAGTAGACACAGATGTATCTCGTCAATCCTTTGTACACATTCCAAGATCAATCTTCTCGACGTTTTGGCCCCTAAACATAATTGGCGGGTCTTCCTCAGGACAAACAGAATAGTAAAGAGCCATCATGAAATTCCTAACGAAGGAAGATAATCAAAATATTTCCAAATATAGAAATAATCAGTATTGCATAAACCAAGAGTACACATTTCTTTAGAACAAAACTAGGAGCATGGGATTGCTAAATTGCTGCTGGAACCAATCGGGAAAACACCACAATAAATTGGAGGTTTAACAGGAAGCATGTTCCAGTATTTTCTGTAGTTCATATCAAGGTCATTATGTGGATCTCCTCTTTTTCTATCTCACCAAGTGGAGTGAGATGCAATTTTAGAGGTGTAGTATGAGAGCATCAGAAGTTTGAGACCACTGGGAGTATGGCTCTGCAAGACCTCTGTAGCATGACAGGTTTTGAATTTACCCCCTGCATGATGTGCACCTAACAGCACTGGCGTGATATGGCCTACTCAGATGTAAAATCCAAGGATCAGGAAAGTTAGAAATGGTTTGAGGCTGATGAAGATTATTCATGGCAGATTAAATGGAAGATCAGCATCACAAAATGATATTTTCACTAACCTGTGTCAGGCCAGTGCTGATGAAAATAGTGAACAAATGTATCTATTCATGAATGAAAATCACATGAATATTAAGCTAGAAGGAAATCCCCACAAAACAGTCTACAGCGAGCAACCACAAAGGGTATTCAACGTATGAGAAGAATTTGACTACCAGGGTGGAGAACATTGAAAGGAGTAGGAATTACCTGATATGGTACCAAACTATCGGAGTTGGCAAAAACACAAATATGTTTTCTCCAAATTAGAGAAGAAGGCTTAGAAATAGTTGTTTGATATCTGTCCAACTACTCCGGCAGGACACCAAGAGGATGTATTTTCATGACCACAACTCTAGAGTGAGTACATTTAAACCCCCTGATATAAACTATGGAAGATAACAATAGTAAAGGGAGGTAATCTCAGACATGTTACACAGAGATGCAAATAAGAACAAGTCATCTGCCTCCCTGAGAACTGAAAACAAAGTGAGCATGGAAGAAATAATGCCATGAACAAATTAAGTGCCGCGGTCATCCATGTGCTGAACAACCCCAATCATCTCTGGAGAATGTCCATTATGTCATGGAATAATCTGAAGCAGGTGTACAGAAGAAAAGGAGCCTCATTACATTCTGCATTTGAATTAGTCACGTTAATGTGAAAAAAATGTTGTCTGGTTTATTCTGCTCTGTTCAGTTAATGTAACAAGGCCCAGAAGCTTTGCACGGTCTAGTCGTCACAAGGACGCTAGACCGGTACTTAAACCGGGTAAACTAGGCGGCCTGCCACTGGAAACTACTCTGCAACCACAAGGAGCAGCGCAGAACGTAGCGCGCTCATAGGGGCGATATTGCAGGAGCTATTGCAAGCATCTTTTTAAATTCCCGTTTTGTCATTTTGCTTTGTGCTAATTTCTACCTTCTACCCTGTTTTTAAATCGGCCACTCAATTGCACTATAATACTTGAAATACACCGCGTTTGGTGCGGGTCTTTTTCTCCCTCGAGCAGCACTGCGGCGGACATCTTGGGTGGGGGGTGAAGGCCCAGAAGCTTTGCACGGTCTAGTCGTCACAAGGACGCTAGACCGGTACTTAAACCGGTCATGCTGACGCGCAGTGGTCACGCGCTGCAGGCTCGCCAGAGCATCGCCGAAGTCATGCCAAAGTCCAGCCCGTCTGCGCCCGTCCGCGCACGGACGGGCCCCGGGGCCTGGACTTCTGGCCACCAGCTAGTTTACTCGTCGGAGGAGCTGTTCCAACTAGATAACGGTGAGCTGCTATCAGACCCCGCAGTTCTGGCAAAGCTGAATAAGTATGCCATCAAACGACCCTACAATGGCAAGCGTAGAGCCCAGCCCTCTCTTTTAAAGCTAACCAGTCTAAATACTAGGTCGCTCCATAAACATCATGTGGAGATTTATACTCTGCTTCAGGATAATGACATTGATGTTCTGACTCTCACAGAGACCTGGATGGGTGATAACTCCATGCCAGACATTATTGCGGCTCTCCCAAATAACGATGATGCGATATGGCACAACGGTGCAGGAAGTGCACGGGGGGGGAGTAGCGATCCTATTCAAAAAGAATCTGTCAGTAGGAAGAATATTGTCAGAAACAGTGGACCTAGCTGACCTGCTAGGGGTAAAGATTACCTTGAATAATTCTTGCCTGGTAGTCTTGTCGGTCTATCGTCCACCTAATTCTACCCCACTATTCAATGATCTATTTGCTCCCATTATGTCTGACCTCTGCACGAGATATAAAAAAAATCGTGGTAGCTGGAGACTTTAATTTACATTGGGAAAATCCTCATAAGGATTTGGCTACACGCCAATTGGATACCATAATGTCCTCTTTGAGCTTCAAACAACTTGTGGAAGTACCCACACACATCAAGGGTCACACCCTTGATGTTGTAAGGACCTCGGATCCAAACGTGATCCTCAGAGACGTTCTACCATGTATATGGTCTGACCATTATTTAGTGAACTGTGAAGTCCATATTGATGGCCATTTAAGCCACTTGTCTCTGGGAGTTAGGAAAACCCGTAAATGGAATGAGGTTGATTTAAAAACCCTGACTGAGACATTTCCGAAAGTGGCTCGACCTTTTGGTGCTGGAAGCAACTTGGACCTTGAATACACGGATTTAACGTGGAGCTTGTGTCAAGCTATCGATCAGATAGCACCTGAAAGGACACAGCTCATTAAAGGACCAGGCAAAGGAGCTCCTTGGTTCACCCTGCTCCTGAGGGAACATAAAAGGAAGCTCCGGGCTTCGGAGAGATCCTGGAGGAAAACTAAACATGACATAGCTAGGGATCAGTATAAAGTTTCCCTTCATATGTATAAAAAACTTATACTGCAAGCAAAGGCGGAGCATTATGAGTCTCGCTTAAACAAGGCTGGGAACATCCAGAAAGAGACCTTTAAAATCTTATCTGAGCTGAGCAAGAAACCGGAAAGCTCAGAAATTACCATACATTGTAACACCTTTCAGGGATATTTCCTAGAGAAAGTGGAGAACATCATCTCGGAAATAAAAAGTAATACGGTGAATGGACTTGTCCTACACCCTGACCCCTATAATCCCACTGATTGTACCATTGTGGAGTTCCCAGAGATGGGTGCGCTGAGTTTAGAGCAATTGATGGGTAGAACTAAATCTGGCTCCCCAGCGGACCCGTGCCCCCCTAGTGTATTTCGCGTAGCACGCCCCATTTTGGAGGAGCGTATTATCTCTCTCCTTAACAGATCACTAGAAACGGGGTACCTACCTGTTGAATTTAAGGAAGCGCAAGTTAGGCCCCTGTTGAAGAAACTCGGTGCGGTCCCTGCGGTCGTGAAGAACTATAGACCAATCTCCCAGCTGCCCTTTCTTTCTAATATTCTAGAACAGCATTTCCTGAAGTCCCTATCCCTTCACTTGGAGTCTCATTGTCTACTCCACGAGCGATAGGCAGGGTTTCGAGCACATCACAGCACCGAGTTGGTGATGCTCTTGGTGCTGGATGAATTAAGAGGCATGGCTGACACTAAGAAATCGAGCGCCCTGATTCTTTTAGATCTGTCAGCGGCGTTCGATACTGTCAGCCATGCCCTGCTCCTGGAAAGACTGGACGACTTTGGGGTCAAAGGCTTGGCTTTTAATTGGCTGCAATCCTTTCTTTTGGGAAGGACACAGAGGATACAACTGGGGGATTTGATATCAGATGTGGGGACTTTAGAGTGTGGGGTGCCACAGGGCTCCGCATTGTCCCCACTACTGTTTAATCTTTACCTACAACCTCTGATTGCATCCCTGGTCAACATGGGCTGCAGAGTTTTTAACTACGCTGATGATACTCAGCTTGTGATGAGTATCGATAACACAGGGGCTGCGCAGTCCCAAGCGCAGAACATCTTGTATTATACGGTTGGGTGGATGACTGAAAATCTGCTGAAGATCAACCCAGACAAGACCGAGGTATTGGTAATTCCATCTACCACCTCACCTTGGAGCGATCTCTATTGGCCACAGGAGTTAGGGCCAACTCCGAAGCCGAGCGCAAATGTAAAGAGCTTGGGGATTAAGCTGGACTGTGACTTGTCAATGGGCAGCCAAATCTCCTCTCTTTTTGGGAGCTGCACGAATATCATCAGGCAGTTACGCAAGCTAGCTCCCGTTCTTTCTCAGTCCATGCTGCGCTCAATTGTAGCTGCAACAATTATCTCAAGAATAGATTATGGGAATGCCCTTTATCTAGGTCTCCCCAAAACTCTGACTAATAGACTACAGGTCGTGATGAACGATGCGGCGCGACTGATTTTTAGACTCCCCAGAAGGACCAAGGCCTCTCCCCTACTACAGAGCCTGCATTGGCTCCCCATAAAAGAGAGGGTAGAGTTTAAGAGTCTATGCACGGCCCATAAGGCAATTTGTGGCCATGCACCTGCTTACATCAGAGACCGTCTGGAAGTGTATAGCCCAAAAAGAACACTCAGATCCTCTGATTCTCAGCTGCTGGTCTGCCCTCGGTACAAACTGGTAACCAAGGGAGGGAGAGCCTTCTCAGTGTTGGTCCCTCAGCTATGGAATAAGCTGCCTGAAGGGCTACGCAGAGAAGTGAATCTCCTGCGGTTCAGAAAGTCCTTAAAAACACTGCTGTTTGGAAAGGTTCTGGGTGCAATGTAGGTTGGCTGCTGCACTGCCTCTTTGTGTTGCATGAAGTTATTGTGTAAATTCCATCGATTTCCGAGCACCTAGAGACCTGTAGGTGATTTGGCGCGATATAAATCTAATATAACAATAACAATAACAATAACAATAACAATGCAATGCACCAGTCAGCTCCTTGATCAGGAACAGAGAGGCCAATCGAATCGAATCAGGGTGAGGTAGTAACAGCAGTAATAATAACATTTTTCGGAGAAGCCTGAAGAACAAGCACTGGCAAAACCAATACGTCTGGCTTTAATGCACAAACACATTTAAACAAAGGCACTCATTAATGCAGTTAAGATATTTTACATGCACAAATGGTGTTTAACTCTTTCAATCCTGCCCTATTGGTCTTCCCAAAGCTGTGAAAAATGGCAAGAAAGGATTGCGTTCTGTAGAGAAAGCATACGAATGATTGAATGTCACAAATATCGTGATGAATGCTTGTACTTTTTAGATTTCAGAATGTGGAATAATACACCAAACATCCAATAGTGTGAGGTGAGAGAACTATTCCTCTGTGTGGAGCTGAATTGCTAACACCACATATTCTAGCCATCCTCAATCCAACACAACAAAAGACTGAGCCCTGAAATCCAACACAGAAAATAAAACGGAGTTAACACTCATGGAAGACAGTTAGTGCCGAAATCCCAGAAAATCGAGACACAGGAACCACAGAAGCAGTCACAGTGATGCTCCCCCCGAGCATGATACAACACACTAATGACAGTCAAACTATGGGATGGTTAACACTGTGGGCAGTGAAGAAGTAAACATCTGGTCGGGTGTGTGGGGGGTGGGTGGACCTAGGGAAAATGATGAGTGGAGACAATTCCACAGGAAAACTTTGGAGCATATAGAACAGTTTAATGGGATCCATTCCTTCACAACTCCAACTTTCTTTTGTGGTCGTTTTTATTCATTCTTTTATTTTCTCTCTCCTGTAAGCTAGTTCTGTCCTCCATGGTATTAGTCATCTTGTGTAAAACATGACAACGTTACTTATGGAAGAAATCTGAATCTCATTTCAAATGTGCACAATAAAATTGAACTGAATTAAAAATACAATTCAAAACAGTTTAATGAATCTGATGTAAATCATGATTTCTGAAGTTACATAATTGTGCTTTGAGGAAATGACTAACATATGAATCACCCTTATTGATTCATACGTCTTCCTGAGTTCAGTATATCATCCATGTGATCCACCCAGGAACTCTTCACACTTGGAAAAAAAAAACTCAAGGCCCTTCTAAAAATCTTGAGGAAATACAGCACGACATTGCCGCTCAAATAGGATGTTAGGAACTCAGATTCCACACAAACTGTGAACTAGAGCTCAATCAGTGCTCTATTCAGAAAAAAAGACTTGATGTAATATGTAAAAAATTGTTTAGGTAAAAATGAAACAGATGGGATAACAATTTCTGGTGCCAAAATATGACCCCTAAGGCCAGATTACAAGTCAGTCACAGGAGCTAAATGTGTGCACAATGCTTCTAAAGGCAGACAAAGGGATATAGATGTGCAATCTCTGGATCCAACCATGATCCTGGATGAACGTTGGGTACCACATTGCTAGGAAGACTGGATTCAAAGTATCTACCCATAAAAATAAGTGAAAGTCAGAATAATGCGTGTCACCGCTAGTAATCTCTAACAACAATACCCAAACAGCATCCAACACAACAAAGTCTCTTGTGTTCCCGGCAGTGAAGTCCAAGGTGCCCCAGCATCTGTTTACCGGTGTCTGCTTAGGGACACAGAGCACAAAGTCATCATCACTGGAGTCCAACTACCAGTGCAGGATCCAACTGAAGGTCTTTGAGGCCTGTATCATAAAATAGACAAGTCATGGTAGTTTTTTTCCCAGGAGTGTGGCATCCACAGGAGTCACTGATCCAACCAGGATCTTGTCCTTTAGGGCTAGGTATCAACTGTGGATGTAGCCAGCCACATCTAAGTCGAACAGTAGGGGCTAGAAAGATGTCTCAAATGGTTCTGCAATCATAGCGACCCGACCTCCTCCGGCTAATAGAATTGGATTGCGTGCCAAATCGTCTGAAGGCTGAGACCCCCCTGGTCTTTCTAGGGCTGAAGAAAGGGGGATACAGACCCTTTTACAGCAGGCGATGGGTCACAGACAATGCAGTCTAGCTCAGTTGGTCAATCAAAGGTGATGAAATAGCTACTTGACCCAACTGGTGCTTCTTGCTTCTTCCTGGGCTGCTGAGCTATGGAGACTTATAACTCCTGGGCATGCACAGTCCATGGATCTGCCATCGATTTGGTTTGGTCAGTTCTTCATGGGGATCAGATAATTCATTCTGGAAGGTGCCTGTTCATTTCCTTAGCAGGAAGGTATGTACCACTTCTCTCCGTAGGTCACAGACATGTTCTTCCCAGACTTACGCCCATTTTGAACGAAAGGTTACAATTCGGCAGAGATTCCAACTCCGGTCTTCTTCCCTGCATTGGTGGGCATGCTTACAAAGTGTTCATATGACAAAAAAATAAACAAACACCTGCTGCGGGGACTTGAATGCATTCCTTGCCGATTGCCAAGACAGGATGCCAGAGCCAAGGAGAGGGCTGCCAATATTTAAAGGTTTGTAATCTCTCACAGTCTCCAACTTTGCACCAGAATCCTTTGCTTTTTGAAAGCTAGATGCTGCTGCCTTCTAAACCCATTATCTGCAGTTAGGCCATTTGTGAGTGGTTATGGTGTTATGTATGTTGGCAGTGGAGCCTGCATTTGTTTCATATGCCAAGGTAGAAGGCCACAACACAGGAAATGTGTGTTTCCCCCACAGTCAGGGAAACTTATACTGAACAAAAAGAATGGGCTGGATAGCTCATTCCCTTGCGTGTCCCTCTGTCAGACATGTGCTGTCGAACAAAAAGAAAAATGACATAGAGCACTTCGATTTAGCTCACATGATTATCAAGGTCGCGGTAGTAAAAACAGAGAGTAAGACATATTATCTTACAGGCAGATTGTTACACATTTTCCAAGCCATGCAGAGAATATTTGTCCCAGCAGCCACCTAAACACTATGGGGCAAATTCACAAAAACATTTATGACTACAACAAGTAGTAATTCGGTAGCACTCTTTTGCGCACTCTTACATGCCTTTGGCCCCAAAATATCTAAAATCGCAATATTCAGGAAATGCTCGGATACATTTAGTATGAGTAGTAAGGACAGTGCCCTCTTTGCAATTTTACTAGTGGGAAGTTGGGCATCTTAGAGTCAACTTGCAGAGGCAAGTAAGAGTACTTTAAGAAATACTTCCGCAGTCCTAATTCACATACTCATACAGTCTTTCGTGAATCAGCCTGAATAGCACTCATCATGTACATTGTAACATCAAAGATGGTGCGATGGATGTTTCTGTGGTTGCAAACTGACCTGGAAATTCAATGCAGCCAAACCACATTAAAGCCACGTGCAGATCAGTGTGCCAAAACCATTGTTCGTGTTGGCTTAATTACATGAATTTGGAAGGTTTAACAGCATATTGCCTACATCTGTAAATACATCGACCAAAATTACGTTATGTATATGTTTTTTTGTATTTTTGTCTGTTTATGTAAAGTTTATGTGTCTTGAAAATTTTATGAAATAAAGAAAAAAATAATGGATAAAAAAATAATTTTCTAAAAATGTCAAAAATAAATTATATTTCAAACTCATATTGTACTTATCATGTGCTCTATTTGAATGTCATTTGTTATATGAAAACGATATGTTAATCACTTTAGGGCAGTAGATATCCTATTGTTTGCTAATTATGTCCTTTACTTACCCGCTAGTATCCTGACACTCCAGAAAACCATGAGAAATGACTTATGCAATTGAAAGCTATGCCAATGTACTTGTTACAGTCATTAAATCTTCCTTCTGCTGCTGGTGTACTTCCAGCATGCAAAGAGGACCCTCTCTACCCACTTAGTGGAAGAAGCTATGGCTGAAGTGTGCTCCGCCAATTATTAAAACAAGACAAGAACCCGCTCAAACCCGCCGCCCCCTTACAAATGCATTGTAGACACTTGAGCATCTGAAGACTCCAGAGTGGCTACAAATCCCTCAGAAATCTGGGGAAAAGATGCAAAGCAATACTGAGAATTTAAGCTTGGGCCCTCGATTCTGCCAATCTACCCTTACTCCCAATACCTGGGATCTGGCAAGTGAGGAGAGAATAGGCGATAGCAACGCTCTCTACCCAGAACCCTATCCACAATAGCTTTTTCTTAGGTTTGCTTTACAGATTCACTGCCAAGTTACAAGGTTTGCATGCTTAAATCAGTGTGTATTAATCACAATTGATATAATCAATCAATCACATTTCAGATCAGCGAGTTCTCTGAATGCTGAAGTGGACATTAAGCTAGCCTAATAGGACCAGCTCTTAAATAGTTTACAAGACGCAGAGCGTGGTTTTACAACTTACTCAGGTTTGTAAACGTTTTATGATGTGTAATTCTCATGCCACTGCTGGACTACCCACTTGGCTGTAAAAGATTTTGAAAGACACCTGGAAACGCTACACCACCACCAAAGAAAGTGTATGTGGAGAAGCTACAAAAAACTAATACAATTCAGACAACATGTATGTGTGAAGTTCTTAAAGCCTGATTCACAAAGCATTTTAAACACTTTAAAAAAATGAAAAATTGAATATTATATTGTATTTACATATGAAAGATCATAGCTATAAAAAATGGTGTGGGGATAAGTTTGCAAATATACATTTGCACTGCTCATACACAGCATCAGGGTTGGTGCATTTTACATTTGTGAAGAGCATGTGCAAATGTCGAAATCACACCACTGTGATGGATATTCAAACATTTAGGGTTAGTGTTTTTTTTTTTTTAGAGTGGGGGGCTATCTGCAAGTCCTTCAACCTCAACAGCTTGTATGTTTTTGTGCATCCTTCATAACTCTAAAATTGTTGAGTTTTTTTAGGCTTTGCAACTTGACCTTTAACTTGTATATTTTTAGACGAATTTCTATTTTTTTAAATAAACATTTCTTCTCTTAAGAACCATCTCTGGATTATAGAATGTAGTGTGAGGATTTAATCATTTTTAATGGGAAGAACAGCTATGTTCTACTCATCTGCGATTGCCCCTGCCTTATGCGAGGGTTGGATAGTGTTTCTCCCCAAGGCTTCCTGTAATTTTGTTTTCCACAGGACACGTTCAAGAACTATTTGCATGATATAATGGCGCTTGAAATTTAATTTCTCTGGATGACATCTAATCAGACCCCAGGAGTCGAAGAACCAGTTATTGTATTGAGAATCGGGCGATGCATGATGAGAAAAGCAGCGTCTGGCGTAATTTAATTTGGCATACTTTTCTAAAGCAGATCACAAAACAGTCTGGCCTGTGCCCCAGCTCTATTTGTTCTGGCCGTCCCTTGTGGACCACTAACAAAGCTGGTGAAAGTCACAAAAAAGTACACCCAGACACTGCACCATGCCACACATATTATTATTCTAAATGTCCTTTAAGTGACTGATTGAGAAAATACGCGTCTACTTATTTACTTAAAATGTTGAAATAGGACTTTGTATGTGTCTATTTATCTATATCTACATATAGACAGAAATATACACAAATAGAGATAGAGCCATATTGAGACATTTAAAGCAAACGAGGGGGGTGTATCTATGTATATGTATATCTATACATATGATTTGTTCCTATGCTTCCCCCTGTCTGTTCCTCTGCGGCAGTGTGGGGTGAGCGTGGGCCGAGCTGCCCAACAAACCTCCAATAATGGGCGCTTCCTGAACGGCACAAGTGTGCACACCTCAAGAGTTGTAATACTAAAAGTATTTATTGCCAAATCACTAGTAATGGCAACGGAACCAACGTGCTTCGGCCACAATGGCCTTAATCAAAGGCACTGCACCCGAAACACGTTGGGACCCTTGCTGTTACTGGTGATTTGTCAAAAAACACTTATGGCAGTACTACTGTTAGGGTGTGCATGTTTGTTCATTCAGGAAGAGCGCATTGTCGGTCAGTGAAACATTGCCTACTGGCAGTCGCCAGTAGGTTGTTATAGTTAAGACCTAGTTTCCATAGGAAAAGTGTTTTTGTGTTTTGCTAATAACTTTGGGGCTGTCGATGAATGTTCAAATTTTTTTTAAAGCTAATAGCCAGTCACTTCAGCTGCTGTCTTGAACGTTTCAATTTGTCAAGAAGAGGCCGAGAAAAGGGGGGTCCCAAAACGTATTTTTCTCATGTTAATTTCCGTAGGATTTTTGAGCATGGCATGAGCCCGCACCACTGAAAGGAATGACACCAAATTTGGCAGAAAGCTAGATCTTTATCCACAGTAGTGCCTTTTGGTAATTTGGTATAAAACTCTTCAATAGTTGTAGAGATATTAACCAACATCCAAATTTGGATATCTAGGGGCACAGATCCTCTGTGGATCCAACAGTCCCTGTGCGTAAAAACATTTCTTTTCAATTTTGCCATGAAATCACAGTTGGATACGTGAATTCATGGCAAAATTGAAAGAAAACAAGTGCAGTTTCCCGGAGAGTGCAGGGGACAAATAACTCAATATGGGATTTTTCTGGTGTGTAACACCGTTTCTTCAAATGGCAAGCATCATATGAAAGAATTGGCAATATCTAAATAAGAGTGAATGACAAACCACATAACTATCAGGTTAAGAAAAATGCAGCAGTTATTAGAATGTCTTGCACCCTATGATTGGAAAACGCTTGGGCAGGAGAGCAGCTTGTAGGCCCTGTCCACATGACCAACGCACACGTAAAGCCCGAGCACTGGGACCTTCATTCTGCCACTGTCATCTGTGTCTTAATCGATACCTCAGTGGCATCACCTGCCTGATCAACATATGATTTCGAGGTCTGAGTAAGCTTGTGGCCTGTGATTCAAAGCACGGTGTGTACGCAGCAGGGGCTTTTTTCAAAGTTTCCCCACTCCATCTGTCTTCATCAATGTTTGCCAATGCATTAATAGCCCAACTTCACATGCCCCCTTCCATCAGTGAGCAAAATATGAGATTTACAATATATAATCTGAATAAGGCACACCAAGACAGCCTCGTAATTAAGTAATTGTAGTTTTTTTTTATATATCATGAACTCGACCCGAAGGTATTAGAGTGCTTTACACGAGAACCAGCTGCATTACAGATGCACACATTCCTTTTTTATGCATGAAGAGATTACGTAATTTGCCTCCCACCAAGATTAGAACCCGGTTCCCAGTTACAAAGTCAGCCGCTCTAGGCATTATGCCATATACTCTCCCTAATTAACCAGTTAAACATGGTTTCCAGGGGAGGAGCACCTATGTGTCGTAAAATGAACACATGCATCCTTTGGGCAGATCCTGCTCCACTTGGGCCTTAAGCTTGTCTACAGGCGTGCTATACGAGTCAGCAGACAATGGCATAAACACCCATCCACTTCACTGCTGCACTCCTAAAGATAGGGTTTGCAAGGGTGACAAAGGAGATTGGGTCAAAGGCACAAACATGTGTGCACCGAGAAGACAGGTCTTCATTGGAAGGGACTCAAAAAATCTAGAAGCCTTCCCTATAAACAAATTGGGGAAGACTGAGAATGTGCAAACAAAATATAAAAGACTGCAAGTGTAGGCTTTTGATGGCAATGTATCCGACTGAATTAAAAACAGTGTCAACTTCCAAGCAGACTTGAGTTCAAGAAGGGAAAAAAATAAAGGGATGGAAAAACAAACCAGGTGATATAGGACTTGATAAAAACTATTCAGGATAATCTGGTATATAGATGGAACGTCCTCACTGCACCAGCCGCAACAATCCAGAAATATGTCTCACATGTCACCGGTACAGGGCTAGGAATGATGCGAACATTTGATGGCACACATGGCTGAAATTGAGGGGACTCTATATCTGCGTCTCCGTATTTATATCAGCTTCTCCTGTACAGGGTCTCCCTTGGTCCCCTTCCACACAAGTCTAAAATGGCCGCAACCCAGACTGTGGGTGGGCTTACGTTCACCAAGAAACCTTGCCTCCTCTCCTACCTTGGCACACTGCTCCATGTACCGTGGATCTCACAGGGGACTCTAAAGTGTCAGCTATGCCTGGAATATCCTCTTAGGGGGAGGCAAATAAATCCCCTCTCTTTCCCCTCAACGCCTTCTGTGCCCCAACCCCTTTCCCTGTTTATTTTCTTGTGGACCCCGTGGGGAGATAGGACAGCTTCTGGAAGTGGCAGATCCTTTGCAGATTGCCAGGGTTGTGACCCAGAGGCCCCCGTTCTTCTCCTTCCCGAGAACTGATGAGTCAGTCAGGTTAGTGAAGGAGAAGCATACAAAAGGTGGCATAGACTGCCCATTCTCCGTCGTTTAGGTCATAATTGAAACAGGGAAGGGTACATGCAAATGATAAGCAACAATTAATTCTTCCAGTTTGGTGAACTGATGATGAATAGGTGGTTCTGGTTTACGATAAGAAATAGCCATGGAAATACAGCTTCCATGGCTGTAAACGCCTCAAGTGCCATTTTGAAAAACACGTCCATAGCTGATACAGTGCGCGCTAGAAATTCGTTTTATTGATTTAATTGTCTACTTACCTGCATTCATCCGTATTCCAGGGTTTACTACCCCCCGCCCGGACACACACACACACATGCACACACATGCACAGTCAAGCAGCCACTCACGTAATCTATATAAAAAATTGAATCACTCATTAGTAGCAAAGAAAGCATACTAATTTAACTTTTGTGGTACCTAAATATATATGTTAACACTGGTGTCATCAGTGATGTCATTTGAGATGTAATCTGTGATGTCACTGACCATGAAATGAGTGATTTAAAATGTGAGGTCATAAGCAGTGCATTGCAGGGGTGTAAGTTCTAGTTAGCTCAGGTAACCGTAACTGCTGAATTTCACTGGTTTGTACGAGTGAAATCTGAGCCTAACTTGAACATCTGTGTAACCTTTTTTTCCTTCAGTGAATATATATATATATATATATATATATATATATATATATATATATATATATATATATATATATATATATATATATATATATATATATTCACTTCCTAGATAGGTATGGCTGTGATGGTCCGAAAATTGGCTTGAGAAGAGTGCCTGCATTGTTATTTGCAGATGCCACCCTCTTAATTTCTAAATCACCACAAGGCCTTCAACAACTCCTAAATGACTTTATAAAGGTCTGCAATGATAGGGGTCTGATTCTTAATGAGACAAAGACCAAGTACATGATTTTTAACAAAGGAAGAAAAACTGTATTTACAAGTTCTCTGTGGGCTGGTAGCACGAAATTGGAGCAAGTTGAAGTTTTCGACTACTTGGGCATTCGCCTGTTCCCATCTATCAACAGGGGCCCACAAATGGAAAAAGCAAAGCTACAACTAATTCACCAATGTGCCCATATCAGTAAAATACACAGGAACACGGTTTCTCGACAAATTGCCCCTGCACTTGAAATTTATAATACCAAGGTTTTGGGAGGGGTACTCTATGGTGCTGTATTATGGGGCACGGGCCATCAATCTCCCCTAAATATTGTAGAAAACCGCTTCCTAAGTTCACTGGTTGATCTTCCTGCTAGCTGCCCCTTAAACCCCTCCATTTAGATCTTGCCCACAGGGAGCTAAAGTACAAGCTGAACTGTAAATTGTTAATGGTCTGGGTCAGGTTATGGACAGTGGAAGAGCTGGAGACCTATCGAGAGGTATTGAAGGATCTCCTGAAATTTTCACAGGCAACATCGATCAGGTGGTTTATCTGTCTACACAAACTATTGGGGAGATTGGGGATGGACTCCTTCTGGTCCAACCCCGGAAAACATGTTGCAAATATCGAGGATGAAGCTGAAAGAACTATATTGGGAAAAAATGCTAGCTATGGATTTGGCAGAATCCTCGATAGGTTTGACAAAAGACTTTTAAATCTGTTCTACTGTTTGAGACAACTATTGATGAAATGACCTCACCATTGGCACGTAAACTGTTCCTCCAGATCCGCTACAAGACCTTGCGCACAAGATTATTTAGTTCTAAGTGGTGTTGTAGTGCTTCACAGCATGACCTGTGCCCTGCATGTAAGGCCTGTCCAGAATTGATTGTCCATTTACTTTTCTTCTGTCCACATTATTTATCACTGAGGAAAAAATGGATACTCCCTTTGTGTAGACTTGTTGGTCCGGGCCACTATCTCGATGTATTGAGAATATTGTGCACTGATACCCGAAGACCAATAGTTTTTTGTCTTTCTAGATTTTGATTTGCACTGAGGATCAGGCGTGGGAAGATACCTATATGAAGCACTTTTCTTGTTAATAATTACTGTACTTTACCCTTTTGCACATTTCCCAAATGAAATTGCTTTTAAATATTTATAGGGAAGAAACCAATATGTTGCATTTTTCCTTTGCTAATAATTGTTGTACCTCTTATTTTCCATATCTTTCTAAATGAACTGATATTGATATATATATATATACACACACACACACTGAAGAAGGCAGACCGCCGAAACGCGTCTGTGGTGTAGCTCTTGAAATAAACAAACTCTGTGACGAGGAACCTCCCGAGTGCTGTTTTCATTCCTGGGGACCAGCTAGGAATTGATGAGCGATATATATATATATATATATATATATATATATATATATATATATATATATATATATATATATATATATATACCAATAGTGTCCTAAATCAACCAAAAAAGCTGTCTATCAATAAATAAGAGTACGGTAATTTAGTCCATAAAATAAATGGAAGGGTGTGGTAGAGAGCATTTGTCTTGAAAGAGCAAATTCTACTTTAGATCACCCTATATAATGTTGTCTCCCATTGAATTGTCTGCATGAAGTTTGAAAGTATTCTGGCCTGAAGGCAGAAAGCATCTGTAAATAAACAAATCAATCTCCTGTAGAAGTCTCAACTTAGCCATATTTTCAGAGTTGGTATCACCAACTGTGCTCTGTATACAAGCACACACACAAATATGTGACATAGTTTTATCATTTAAAAACTTAGCTAAAGTAGATGTTGGTCTATCTAATTGCAGTGATAGTGTATTTGACGTAAGCCTTAAACAAGCACTGGCGTTGCCAATAGGTCTCGCAGTAGGAAAGTTGGAGCTATTGGTTTTGTAAATGACAAAGCCCTTTATGTATTTAAAATGATAACCAAAATGAAAGGCATTGTTATTTTGCAATTGTAATGGCTCCAACTTTCGTACTGCGAGACCTATTGGCAACGTGAGTTGTTTTTCGTGTGTGAGTGGCGTTGTGTGTGTGAGTGGCGTTGTGTGTGTGAGTGGCGTTGTGTGTGTGAGTGGCGTTGTGTGTGTGGCGTTGTGTGTGTGAGTGGCGTTGCGTGTGTGAGTGGGGTTGCCTGTGTGAGTGGCGTTGCCTGTGTGAGTGGCGTTGCGTGGTTGAGTGGCGTTGCGTGGTTGAGTGGCGTTGCGTGGTTGAGTGGCGTTGCGTGGTTGAGTGGCGTTGCCTGTGTGAGTGGCGTTGCATGTGTGAGTGGCGTTGCGTGGCTGAGTGGCATTGCGTGGCTGAGTGGCGTTGCGTGGCTGAGTGGCGTTGCGTGGCTGAGTGGCGTTGCGTGGCTGAGTGGCGTTGCGTGGTTGAGTGGCGTTGCGTGGTTGAGTGGCGTTGCGTGGTTGAGTGGCGTTGCGTGGTTGAGTGGCGTTGTGTGGTTGAGTGGCGTTGCGTGGTTGAGTGGCGTTGCCTGTGTGAGTGGCGTTGCGTGTGTGAGTGGCGTTGTGTGTGTGAGTGGCGTTGTGTGTGTGGCGTTGTGTGTGTGAGTGGCGTTGCGTGTGTGAGTGGGGTTGCCTGTGTGAGTGGCGTTGCCTGTGTGAGTGGCGTTGCGTGGTTGAGTGGCGTTGCGTGGTTGAGTGGCGTTGTGTGGTTGAGTGGCGTTGCGTGGTTGAGTGGCGTTGCGTGGTTGAGTGGCGTTGCCTGTGTGAGTGGCGTTGCATGTGTGAGTGGCGTTGCGTGGCTGAGTGGCATTGCGTGGCTGAGTGGCGTTGCGTGGCTGAGTGGCGTTGCGTGGCTGAGTGGCGTTGCGTGGCTGAGTGGCGTTGCGTGGTTGAGTGGCGTTGCGTGGTTGAGTGGCGTTGCGTGGTTGAGTGGCATTGTGTGGTTGAGTGGCGTTGCGTGGTTGAGTGGCGTTGCCTGTGTGAGTGGCGTTGCGTGTGTGAGTGGCGTTGCGTGTGTGAGTGGTATTGCGTGTGTGAGTGGCGTTGCGTGTGTGAGTGGCGTTGCGTGTGTGAGTGGCGTTGCGTGTGTGAGTGGCGTTGCGTGTGTGAGTGGCGTTGCGTGGCTGAGTGGCGTTGCGTGGCTGAGTGGCGTTGCATGGCTGAGTGGTGTTGCGTGGCTGAGTGGCGTTGCGTGGTTGAGTGGCGTTGCGTGGTTGAGTGGCGTTGCCTGTGTGAGTGGCGTTGCGTGGTTGAGTGGTGTTGCGTGGTTGAGTGGCGTTGCATGGTTGAGTGGCGTTGCGTGGTTGAGTGGCGTTGCGTGGTTGAGTGGAGTTGCGTGTGGGAGTGGCGTTGCTTGTGTGAGTGGCATTGCGTGTGTGAGTGGCGTTGCGTGTGTGAGTGGTGTTGCGTGGCTGAGTGGCGTTGCGTGGCTGAGTGGCGTTGCGTGGCTGAGTGGCGTTGCGTGGCTGAGTGGCGTTGCGTGGTTGAGTGGCGTTGAGTGGCGTTGCGTGGTTGAGTGGCGTTGCGTGGTTGAGTGGCGTTGCGTGGTTGAGTGGCGTTGCATGGTTGAGTGGCGTTGAGTGGTTGAGTGGCGTTGTGTGGTTGAGTGGCGTTGCGTGGTTGAGTGGCGTTGCGTGGTTGAGTGGCGTTGCGTGGTTGAGTGGCGTTGCGTGTGTGTGTGGCGTTGCGTGTGTGTGTGGCGTTGCATGTGTGTGTGGCGTTGCATGTGTGTGTGGCGTTGCATGTGTGTGTGGCGTTGCATGTGTGTGTGGCGTTGCATGTGTGAGTGGGGTTGCATGTGTGATTGGCATATGTGAGTGTTTTGCATGTGTTAATTTATATTTTTAATGTAATGTGTGTGTGTATTCGTGTATTGGGATTATAAGTGTTTAGTGAATGTTTTTAAAGTGTGTTTTATTTTTATGATGTAAAAATGTCGTACGCTATGTATTCCCTTTACGTTTGTTACGTAAGGGAGATTAGCGTTCTAGTCTTTTTTTTATTTTGATGTAATGTTTAGTGTGACGTAATTTCTAGCCAATCGCAGCGCTACGTTTTGTGACGTAGCGTTGCGTTTGACTTGCGTCAACGGGGGAATTCCCAGATCTTCGAGAACAGTCACGTGTGAAAGGCGCGTTGTGCTTCTTGTGTTGTTGCTGCGTCGTTTGACAGGTAAGTTTGAATTTTAATATTATTAATGTTTTGTATTGTTTATGACGTTTGCGTATTCAGACTGTATTTTGGTTTTGCGTATGTACTTAGTGTATAGTTATGTAACGTTTAAAAATGTTGATGTGCTATGTATAAACGTTGATTTTAATGAATATATTGCAAATGTCTTAATTTTATGGGACCTAGTTCCGACATATTCCAACTGAATTTGACTTTTTGTATGCTGTTTGTGTACAGCTATTGAACGTTTGCAAATTTTGATCTGCTATGTATTAATGTTGTTTGTAATGAATATATGGCAATGTTTGAATTTTTTGTGATGTACGTACGACATATTCCGACTGAATTTGACTTTTCTTTTGCACATCGTGTCTAGCTATTGAACGTTTCAAAAATTTTATGTGCTATGTATAAATGTTGTTTTTAGTAAATATCTTGCGATGTAGTTATTTTATGTACTGTACTTCAGACATTTTTTGGGAAATATTTTTTTGTTGACAATGTGCGATTGTGATTGTACTGTTGTATTGTAATCACAGTGTCTTTCTTTTGCAGTATTATTCTTTTGTGTTGTGAATGCTTTTGATTAATATTTAAGGCTGAGATGAATTTAGACACTATTGGTATGCAACAACCTTCAACGTTTAAACTAGTGTTACTTGGTGTTTGCAGTCAATATGTTTTTGTACTTGCAGTTTATTTTGATTCAGCCTGTGATCGTTTGTGAAGTGTTTTGGCTCGGTTTTTTTTCAAATAGTCTATGTTTTTTCTAATATGGCCGAAAATGTTTTCATGTGCATTAGTTTGATTTACAAAGGTGTTTTTAAGACTTATGCATTGCCAGATGAATCTTGAAAGTAATCGTCGGAAGAAACGCCGGAACGATATTTACGTGATCAGCTCGTGGATGATATGTTCACATGTGCTGTCAATGACGTCAATCATTACTTTCCATTTTATTTTATCACGTCGCAGCCCCACTTTTGAATTTCCCTATTAATAAAGCATATTCTTGTTTTAACCCTCCCTTGCTTCGTTAGTTTTGCTGTTATATATAGCGCTGTTCGTAAAAGGTGTGTCTGTTGATCACTCAGTGGTACTCCGTGTATCCACCTCAGAAGGATGAAGGTCGGATTCAGTCCTGGCGGGGTTGACATTTATGGCCTGAAGGTTGTACATCGATGTCAGAGCTCAGTACTTATCTAAAGAATTGTAACTAGTGTGTCAGTTACGGACTTACGGTTTCTTTTCATCTGCAAAATAGTTAATAACTTAATGGCCATATAATTCCAATTCTCATTTTTAAGAATACATTTTCAATGGCCATGTTTATTGTAAATTCATTGTTCCTTGATGGCAAAACGAGACTAACTTTCTGGCCTGGTTTGAGCATGGTTTTATTGGCAGTATGCCTATTGGGTGGTTTTGTGCCAAGTATCTTTGTTTGTGTTAATGAAGATTTAATAGTTGGAGTCACTTGAGGTTTGCATGTGAGTGAACCCAAGGAGTCCAATTGTAGTATATATTTTTTTGCGAATAAAGTCCAATTTGTTTTCTATATTGGAAAGCTGCATGCAGATATTCGGCTTGTGTGTGAGTGGCGTTGCGTGTGTGAGTGGCGTTGCGTGTGTGAGTGGCGTTGCTTTGAGTGAGTGGCGTTGCGTGGGTGAGTGGCGTTGCATGTGTGAGTGTTGTTGCGTGGGTGAGTGGCGTTGCGTGGGTGAGTGGCGTTGCGTGGGTGATAGTGGGCTTGCGTGGGTGTGAGTGGCGTTGCGTGTTAGTGGATTCTCTGATATTGTTGGTGTGACCGTAGAGGAAATGGCATGACATCCAGTGCTTGATTTTGCCAATGGATGAATCATACAATCAACAGCAGCAAAGACGATGGATCCATTGCACAAAGAAGTTGCTCTGACTTACTCTTGCCGTACTTCTGGCTTGGAAGTCAGGTGTAAGCTAGGAGTACTCCAAGAGTGAGTCTCACATACAGCAACAATGTTTGGAATTGGGTTGAATGTATCTGAATTTTGTAAATGTGACTGCGAAAGCCAAAATACATTGCGTCACATACTGAATGATTTTGCAAGTACTGAAAGGACACGGATTTACCCAACCCATAAATGTACAGGGTAATGGTCAATGGAAGCAGGCACTTGGGTGGTGAAGAAGGGGCTCAACTGTCAAATAATGAAAGGGGCATGGTACTCCAGTAGCAAAACTGCATTGCACAGTGCTCTGGGTGACGCACAGTAACTATTCCTGCTAGGCAAAATAAAATAAAACTGTCAGGAAACGTGAAGGTGCTGTGGTGGGTAAGGTGGAGCGGGCCCAGCACTAGTTGTAACGGAGAGGGGGTATAGTACTGCAGTAGCAAACATTGAAGAGAATCCAGTACTCTGCTAGGAATGTGAAACAGGCACTGAAGAGGGTAATGTGTGAGCCCATCCCTTTGCTAGCAAAGATGAGGAGGTACAGTAGTCTGGGAGAGAAGGTGAAGCTATTGGAGCAAAAGTGAAAATGGCAGACAACGTTGGTGGCAAAGATGGTACAATCATGATTATCCACATCACTGTATAAGCACAGGTGGTGAGGCAAGGTCCACTGGGAGTAAAGGTGAATAAGGGACAATACTGTGTAAACAAGGTGATGGGCAGAAGATTCTAGAAGCAAAGACAGGGGTGTCACTGCCAGCGGTGAAGGTGACTGTTTTTGGAAGAAGTGATGAACAGGTCACAGCGCTATGGTATCTAGTTAAACGGGGTACAGTACTAGAGTAAAGAAGGGGGGTGATGCACAGTGCTTGCCTTCATTCATAAGACATTACACAGTACCTGATGGAACATGCAAAAGCAGTTCAGCTTGACTGAGATGTGATTATATTAGCTCCTTTCCTTAAGTGCTTCAAAATTGGAAATCTTTGTTAATGGCTATAAATGCTGTTTTACTATTAGGATTCCTAATTTTCGTGACCGTTCTAGAAGCAAGTAACTATAGTTTAGAATGGGGCCTTTCATGCACCTAACTCTAAACAGTTGGGGCTCCCTGTGACTCTCTTGTCAAACATTGGGATGGGATGAGATGATATATCCTGATTCTTCAGCACTCTGGTAAGCTGAACACTAAATACTCGACATGTACACGTTGCAATATTCTGTTCTGAAGACTGCAGGGACTCCGTGCACTTTGACTAGGCCCCCCTCCCCCCGCTGATACCCAGCAGGGCAGGGGTGTAACTTGATCTGCGGAGGGGAAACGAAGACCAACCTTGCAACTTCATTTCCTTTGTGAGTTTCACCAGCTTGTCCCCTGCTGACGCCTGCTGCCTCTCCAGTCGGTGGATCGGTTTCTTGGGTCCGGTTTACAGCCCCCACATTCCTCTTTTGGCGACCCTCTCTTTGTCTCCTCCTGAACAGCTTGCCTTTAATTTCTCATCTAAACCTTTCCTCAACAAGTACAATTTAGCTAAAATGCCTGTGCTTTATGTATCCCCAATGACGCCTACGGCAAAACGATAAACCAAAGAACATTTGCATTGGCTTTTTGCAAGTATTACGTTTTGTTGTTGTCTTGCATGGTGACCTGAAACAAAGTCGCTCCTCTCCCAGCCCAATCTCCTTTCCAGAAGGAAAAAACGTTGTCTGCATCTTTGTGATACTGCAGCAGCAACTGTATCAATGTGTGTAAAAACGCTAAACGTATCAGTAAAAGGGACAGGAACACAGCTTTGGCGCAAAATGTAATATACATTTGTAGTCACTTTAAAAACAAGCACCTCCTGATGATTCACCACAGAAGGAAACAAACTAACAAGAACATCGCTGAAGGAAGCTTTTAGGGGCGGGGAAGCCTGTTAATGATGGGAAAGAGAAGGTCTGATGCTCCGATGCGAGTCACAGCAAATGGTGGTGTGTGACATGGCTGGTAAGCAATTAGGGGGGAGAAGTGAGGCCAGCGCTGTGTGCAGCAGGGGGCGGAGCGGATCGCTTTGAATCAGCTCACGGCCTGGCGACCGTGAAAAAAAAGCATTTAGGGGGGAGGAGAAGGGAGCTGGGGGAAGCTGTGGGAGGGAGGCTTACTGGGAGGTGCTGGTGTGGGAGGAGTGCTGCTACGGCAAGGCTGTGTGAGAGGGGAGGTGCTGGTGTGGAAGGGGAGAGTTGCTGGTGTGGGAGGAGTGCTGCTACGGCAAGGCTGTGTTTGTTTGGAGAGAGAGGGGAGGTGCTGGTGTGGGAGGGGGGAGTTGCTGGTGTGGGAGGAGTGCTGCTACGGCAAGGCTGTGTTTGTTTGGAGAGAGAGGGGAGGTGCTGGTGTGGGAGGGGGGAGTTGCTGGTGTGGGAGGAGTGCTGCTACGGCAAGGCTGTGTTTGTTTGGAGAGAGAGGGGAGGTGCTGGTGTGGCAGGGGGCAGTTGCTGGTGTGGGAGGAGTGCTGCTACGGCAAGGCTGTGTTTGTTTGGAGAGAGAGGGGAGGTGCTGGTGTGGGATGGGGGAGTTGCTGGTGTGGGAGGAGTGCTGCTACGGCAAGGCTGTGTTTGTTTGGAGAGAGAGGGGAGGTGCTGGTGTGGGAGGGGGGAGTTGCTGGTGTGGGAGGAGTGCTGCTAGGGGAGGAGAAGCCCTGGCCGTGAATGCTCGTGCATGTTTGCTCACGTGATTCACGTGAACTGAAAGAAAACCGCGGCTGAAAGCCCTTAGTTTGAAGAGAAAATAGCCGACTTGAATTTTCCCCATTTCCCATTCCTGCTGAATGGTAAAGGCGAGACCTAAAAACTGGAAATCCTGCAGTTAAGGTAGCAACCCAACATGTGAACAAACAGTGCCTTCTGCTGTCTCCATTTCTTGCTATTGTTTTGGAGTCAGATAATATTTAAAGAAACTTTTTTTAAAGACAGTACCATTGTATGAAATATGCAGTGACACTGCAAAATAAAGTGATTTGTATCTTCTACCTTTTCAACCTGTGCTTGCGAGTTACTTGAAATACTGTCGGCCTCCAAGTTAAAAAGAAATATCTGAGATTCGTCCTCCAGGTCAGGGAACAAAGCCATGTCCTTTAATGAGTGGTCTTCATCTGATATTTCAAAAGATCTGCAAGAACAAAGAAGAAGGAATGTTTTGTCACTGTGTGTCACAAACCAAAGTCCAGCATTTATGTTTTCATATTCATGATCCTAACTGCCCCCCTTTGCACACTTTATGATTAGAATCCCGTAGCTGCTGGTATTTAATTGATTTTTAATTGTTGATGGACCCTGTGAGTGAAAGAGTAGACAAACTATGGAATAACCATTTAGGGAATGGTGAAGGAAAGCTGAAGTACTTTAATGGGGCCACATTGGTGCCAACACATGAGAACAAACTGCTCAATTTACAAGTTCGACTTTTCAAAACCAATGTCCTTTCCTGTGTCATTGGGAATGTCATCAAAAATAGTGAATATGCCGGCATTTTGGTTACACAATTCGGTGTGTTTGTGATACATTCTGAACCATCATGACACCACCAATCAATTGTACAGAATTTGGAGAGGACGCTGTTCTTTCAGATTATTATTGTCACATGCTGTTGAGCTGTTTGAAGAAAATACATTTGTGTGGCAGGCTGTTTTGGCAGTGAAGATGATTTTGCTACAAGTTTGGAAAAGTAATAAGTAACTGAATATTCACACCTGGTTGCCTGAAATGTTTTCAGTCTCAGCACTGGAAACAAAAATATAAGAAGGGGATTTTTTTATGCATGTTTTGGCAGTACATGGTATGGCTCTTTCAAAGTATGTGCTGATGAAATGTTAAAAAGCACCATGAGGCCTAAGAAAGATCCATTGACACATTATAAAAAATACTTTGGCAGTTTATCGATTATTATAGTATACATTTTTTTCAATTAAGCATACTAGTTTTATGTATTCAGTACTTGCGTATTTTGTGATCCTGCATTTTGTTGTTTGTGAAATCTGATGGCTTGTGGGATGCTAATAAAATTTTGATATGCAAAAAGAAAGATTACTGTGTGTTCTTTAAATCAGTGAACTGTCTAAAGTTCTTAGGGCCTGATGAACAAAACTGTTGAGGTCTCAAAACACAGACTTTGCAACAGCAAAACAGGGCGTCACAATACAAAATAAGAATTTTGCGATACAAAAAAGAAACATGGGCTTCTCCTGACTCACAGCAAAGACCAGGCCCACCCTGCCTCTCTATCTCAGGCAACCAGCATCACTGCCTCAATTCAGGAAGGACATCAAGACCTGGCTCTTCGACTTAACCACAGCGCCTTTGACAGAGCAGCAGCTCCCCCGCACCCCCAGCACCTTGAGATCATTACGACTGATTAGTCATGCTTTACAAGCCATCTGATTGATTGAGTTTGAAATGTCTTGAAATTGTGTCTTCTTCCTTCTAACGATTCGCAATGGCAGGTAACAATGTTTTGCAACTTCAACTAGTGATAAGAGACCACCAGCCTGATTCATCATTCTCCCGTTTTGCGAGCCCCTAATAGCGATTCATAGCGAATCGCTATTAAGGACTCGCAAAACGGGATTCATGTAGAAATTGCATAAAGAAATGCGATTCCTACATAATCGTTATTTGCGATTAGCAAATTGCTAATCGCAAATAAGGAATAACTCGCCATTAATTCCTATGGGCCAAAAGGCCCGTAGGAATGAATGGGGAGTATTCCTTATTTGCGATTAGCAACTAGCTAATCGCAAATAAGATAGCGATTTGAAGGGTGCCAGGGGTGTCCAAAGGACACCCTGTAGCACCTCTCAAATGAAATTTTACACAGGTGTTGCACACACACACATGTCCAAAGGACATGTGTGTGTGTAACATGCAACTCAGAAAAATGCATTTAAAAGCATTTTTTTTCTGAGTTTTTCGCAATTTACCACGAGGTCTGACCTCGCGGTAAATTGCGGCCAGAAATTGCGAATTCGCAAAACAAAATTGGATGATGAATTGCATTTAAGGAATCTCAAATAGAGATTCCTTAAATGTAATTCCTCGCAAAAATGCGAGATCGCAATTAGCGATTTTTGCATTTGGGATGATGAATCCCAAATGCAAAAATCGCACTCGCAAAGGGCCAGATTCTCAGAATCTGGCCCTTTGCGAGCCGATTTCGGCTTCATGAATAAGGCTGCAATTTCCTGAAGGGGATGATATCCCATTTGCAAAGTGGAAGCTGTTCCTAAGGGACAGCTTCCACCTTGAAGATGTGTGTGTTTGGCATTGGGGGAGCAGGCAGATGTCTAGCTCCCTCCAATGGTATTTACTGAAGGACCGCTTTTATTCTTTAAAGCAGTCTGTCCCGTTAAGAGCCATAGGGTACTTTAAAAAAATAAATGCATTCATTGAATCTGAATGCAGAGACAGAGGTCTGCTGTCCCTTGCAGGCCTCCATCCTTACATTCACAGGGAATCTAGCCAGGACTACTGCCTCATAAATATTAATAAGATATGAGATTTTGGGACTCCCTGTGCATGTGCATGTATTTTGCAATGCAACTATTTAGTACATCAGTTGCATCACAAAATTAAGGTGGGGTCAGTGTACCAAAAACTTTGAGTTCTTTTCAACCTCACTTTACTAAATCAAGCCTTTAATACCAACTAACTTAGATGAACCCATCTCTAAATGCAGTTCTATATTTTTTATTTTTAAGCTAATTTTGAGCTTCGGGAGCAGAATATGATCAGCTGTTAAAATTAGAGATATATGTATACAGAGCAGTGTTCCAGAGTAGAAACACAAGACTCATGTTCTCGAGATTTGTGCGTTTATTGGAAAAATGCTTTGTATCAGTATTATTACACATTTCTACGATTAACCCAGTTTTTTCCTTAAGCATTATTTCAGCCCAATTACTAGACCTGAAAAAGCTTGTGAATAATGAAAATAGCACCAAATTTTACTAAAAACAATTATCAAAGCGTTTATAACATCTCCATCATGAACTTAACCCCTAGCATCATTACGAATTAGAGACAATGAAAGCTTGAGCCAGGTTTGAGCCAGATGCCTGGCTCTGACTCGGCTCGAGGCCCTCTTGACCACTAGAGCCCAGATCGAGCCAATCTTTCATGCGGTTGCTGCCTGTCCCTCAGGCTGTCACCAAGAAATAAAGACACAGCTTTAATTACAAGTCTTTGATGTAAATGTAATACTGACAAGAAAGAAACAGATACCTAGCAGGTGGCCGAACTGCACAGTGTAAAGAAAAAAATCCTGACCTCCCCGCCTGACGAAATTGTGTGATCCTAGGCAATCCTTTTTTTTTTCACCAAGACTCTTTTTTTTAATTTTCACATTTGAGAGAGATTTCAAATATTTGCCTTCAGGGCGTGTGCTATGTAAAAACCTCTTGTTTTTTTGTTTAATGGACTATAATGTTGCTTCATCTGTCATAAAAATCAACACCACCTTTACAGAGTGCACATGACAGCTCACTTGCCTTTTAGTTCACTAATAGCATTGTCAACAGACGTTCAGGGTAAGGAATGCTTTTCAGTTAAGGTATAAAATATAACAAATGCTTCTCAATGCAGTGATATAATGGGAATTACTGAAACGCATCAGCATGTTCAGTAATAGACCTTTTAAAAAAAAATTGAAGCGACTTCATCATATTTTAACATGATGTTTATTGCATGACTTATATGGCAAATATTTCCAAGGTTATATTTTCAAGGTTCGGCTTGTGTTCGGCTCTGAGCCGTGCCAAACCCCTGGCTTGGCTCTCCCTGTTCACTGGTTGGCTAGACGAACTCTATTGCAAACAATACTATACCTTATGTCAAGTGCAAATCTATCATGTACCTGCCAGTAGCGGCTGCTACCGAACAGGGGTGGTGAGGCGGGGTGAGGGGGCAGGTAGGGGTGGGAAATAAAAATACATTAAAAAAAAGCACTTACCTATACCGCCGACTCTTCTTCCTCCTTCTGCAGGAAGCACACAGCTTCTCAGAATCCTGTGATCAATTACAACGCTGCCTAAGCAGCTTTGTGATTGGTCTGAGCACCTGTGGTTTGGCGCTCAGACAGGGGCTGGCAGGGTGTACATGTTCTGCACGCATGCTGTAATACAGCCTGCATGGAGAACATGCAGCGTGCGAATGACGCTTTGGCCAGCCCGAGACGGCCGGCCAAACAACCATGCGCACTGTAGGTGCTGCCACCACTCCTCCCCCTGTGACGTGGGGGGCCAAACCCCGCCCCCTGGCTTCAAGTTGAATACAGAAAACCAAATGATAATAACGAATGATATTTTATTTCTTGTATTCAGCTCGCAGTTCAAGCAGTAGGGCGGCGATCCTCCGCCTTAGTGGAGGAGCCGCAGTAATGCACTGGCTGCGGAAACTGCGAAACAAGAAGCACGTGTAGTAGTACCGCAGGTGCAGCATTTACTCTCCCAGCTCCGGCAGTAAGGTCTAAATCCAGGAGTAAAACGACCCTCCCTGAGTGCGGTAAACATGTTATCATATTCGGAAATTATTATGGAATTAGCTCGAAACTGTAAATGAGAGCTTTTGTGTTTTTGGAACAAATTTGCTACATGGAAAGTAAACTGCCCTGAGATCCCTTCGGGGTTGTTTTTTTCTCTTCCATTCAAAGGCAGTGACGCAAACATTCCTACAGGTGGCAAGCATCGCGCGAATGTGTTCTGACACGCTCACCCCAGCCTCTAACAATAACTCATGTACCGAGATCCCATCCTGCCATATCCCTTGGTGCCCCTGCTGCCTCGGGCCTCATTTTTTACATTCCACAAAGGTGTGAACACAAGTGAAAAACCGCAAAACATCAAAAATCCAGCATAAAGTTTACACATGGCACGGACATACACACACATTATTGTGACGGGCAAAGCCAGATCTCAGCCCAACGCACAGCAGAGTGATCCAGGGAAATAGCGTCATCAGCAAGGGGTGGGGAGGTTGGAGGGTTAAGGGGGTAGCCATGCACAGAAAATAATAACAAGAAAGGGGTTCCTAGGTCAAAAAGACAGAAAATACACTATATGGACAACACTGATGCTCGACGTCACCGAACAAAACTGCAGTTTGACGTCATTGGGGTAGAAATCAATTCTGACTGACAGAAAAAATAAACTTCCGTCTCTCAGCTACGACTGTTCCTACTTTTTGCAACAAATTTGTGAATAAAAAACCAAGCAATGGCAAAGCCAATACGACATTGTTTTCATTTATTAAAGCATGCAAATTCTGGCAAGCCACAGGGTGATACACTTTAACAGTAAATGGCTTCAAGTGAAAGAGTATTTCTCCTCTGGTAGCAGCGAAGCCCACACTATGCATATATTAAATAACTGTTAACAGTGTTTAATTTGTAAGTGCCAAGGGCCTCGTCCCTGCCAGCACTGCTAATGACAGTACACACACACCTACTAACCATCACACTCCTACAAGTGTGACAATTCAGACGTTTCCAGGGCCCTAAAGCTATAAGAAAGGCTTTGGTGACGGGTATTTGTCATTTTTAATGTGTATTGAATTAATAAGCAACTCTTGTTGTACTCATCTCTAAATAAAACAAACAGCGCCACCATGTGGCAGATTGTCATAAGTGACGGTGTTGGCTATTAAGTGCCGGCTCAAATTAAGCACTGATTGTTAATAGGTCATAGAGGTCAAATGAGTGCAGACAATACATTCTCACAAACCTTTACTAAGAGCACATATCCTACTTGACTTTTACATATATACTCACTTTTCTGTTGACAAAGAGGGCATATTAAAAGCACCAGAGAGCTAGAAATAAAGGTCCAACTCTTAGGAATCGTTTGATATGTCTGCTCATCTTAAACCCTCCTTATATTATTTTTACATTTCATTGTATTTTTCAAACATAAGTACTTTTTAAAAACATGTTTCTGTTCGCAAACTTTTAAAATATCCTTGCCTAAATATATTGGACTGCGTCAGTGTGGACTTTTTTTGTTGACGCAAAGAGAGGCTTCCCTCCGGAAATGCTGGAAGAGATACATTGTACAGCCATGTAACGACCTCTGCGGTTGATTTTCTTGAGGCATAGTTGACTGGTTATGTGACAGAAGGAAGTAAATTGCGTATGCTTCCGCCTTTTGTCGGCACAGACAGACACATTTACAGTGATAAACATGGAGTTAATCCCTTGCAGTGGTAATAACATTACCACTCTGAAATGCCCCCAAATTTAGCATTTTTCTCAAATACATAGTTACTAATATGCACGAAGTAGTGCATTTTGAGAATGTATCTACCTTAAATTATGTGTAAACCAATCTATTTTATTCCATAAAGTATTGCATTATTACTGCATTAATTCACTTCTGTGTTAGTGCTCAAATGTGAGTTACAACCTCAATATAAGTTACTACCTTACCTATGGCTACAATAAAATCAAGGTAAACTTTGGAGCCTTGCCCAGCCTCATGTTTCAATCTTGCTGCATACACCTTAGCAAGGTGATTACTTAATTGTGAAAGGAGGGTTGGGGGGGGGTAGCTGACCACGGGGAGGTCCATCCCCCCCGGGCGGTTTGGGAATGGCGGGGGGCGTGCTTCAAGCCCTCCATTTTGTTTTTGGGCTATCTGGTTAGATAGCCCAATTATAAAGGTTTTGGGCTCCTGCTCCCAGCCACCATTTTAGGTTTGGTGACCTGGTGGCTGGGAGCGTTGGCAGTTTACAGTTTTTGCCCTCCCGCCCTCCTTTGTCTTTTTGTTTTGGGGGTGCATAATTGTTTCCTTTTTAACCTTTTTGTCTTGGCTGGCTTATGTTGGGACAGGTGAGCAAGGGTTAGCTATGTATTGTTGCTTGGAACAGCTGCAGTGCGGGGGTTATTGAAAGTTTGCCAGGGTTGGCAGACGTTTTTTGGTCATTGTTGAAGTTGGGTTTATCGACAGGGAAAGGGTAGGCAGGTTATTTTAAGTTCAATTAGACAAGTTGGCGGATTTACTGTTGTAAAGAGGCCGGCAGGGGAGGTTGGTTAAGTGAAGTGTAGAATTAAATGGGTTATATTTTAATGCAATGCTTTGTATTGTCGTGTAAATTGTAGTTTCAGCGCGGGGTGGGTTCAGGGGAATCTTAGGGGCCGGGGCTGGGTCAGGGGTCAGGTATGTGGATGTAAAAGTGAGGTTTCTAGTTTTGTGAGGCGGTTTCCAGGGATCTTTTATGTTATGTGCACCTGTTTCAATAAAGCAGCCTTTTACACACAATAACTTGGTTTGTGGTCTGCCCCCCTCCCAATTTGAAGATTGAATCAGTCTCTGCCCACAAGCGTGGAAGGATGTCCAGATACTTCCTCCTTAAAAAAATCCTTCGTCTGACTTTCAGAAGTTATTCTATTATAGACCTATCACTCGACTACTTATCCCAGTAAAAAGTTTAGAGAGAGAAATTGATAGACAACTAACGTTTTCACCTAGGAAAAAAACAATGTGCTTGATACAACTCATGAACAATGCATGCCATTACAAGGCACAGAAACTGCTTCAGTAAAAGTTCTTGATGGAATCAGAATGGTCCTGGACAATGGTTGCAGCGCAGCTCTGGCACTGTTAGATCTCAGTGCTGCTTCTAATGTGGTTTCACACACTATTGTGGTTAAAAAAAAACTGAACTTGATTGAGAGCCACAATAAGGCCCTGTGTTTGTTTACATCCTTATCCAAGTGGTCTGAATGTCTTCGTTTCAGTCAAAGAATAGATCCCTGAGATGTGGAGGGTTCACAGGGCTCCATTTTGAGCCCTACTATATTTAATATATACATCTTATCATTGGCTAAACCGATTAAGAAATTTAGACTGTTATTAATGTCCCATGCAGTGCTTAATTTGAGCCAGTGGATTCTGGTGCTCGGCACCAGCACTTAATAGTCAACACAGGCGTTTATAGTGCCAACTACACCCAAAGGTATTGGAGAGCGTTTCCTGAGCACCAGTCAAGGACACATTCATTTTTGTAGGCATGGGGAGATTAAGTATTTTGCCCAGAATCACAGGATGTTCGACCTACGCCGAGACTCGAATCCAGCTCCAAATTCAGCAGCTCGGGCCAATCCTCGACATCCTCTCCCCTATTGTAGGGTTTCATGGTTTTTATTTAGTTTTGGTATAAGTGGCGCCAATAGGGGCAATTGGCTGGTGCAAGTTGCCTTCTGACGAGAGCCCGGGCACTTACTTTTTCACAAATTAACCACTGGTCCTATGCAGACAACACTCAGATGGTCCTGTCAATCAGAGATGAAAAAGCTGCGTCCAGAAACTTCCATAATTGCATGCAAGCATCAGCTCACTGCATGTGCGGGAACACACTTAAGTAGAATGGGGATAAAACAGAGGTTTTAGGCTATGGCACGTTGTCAGTTTCCCACGCACCAAACTGGCAGCCTCAAGATATGGAGGAACCCATGGTGCCAACTTCGGCAGCAAGAAATCTAGGTTTTATAATTCATAAGGACCTAAATCTAAATAAACAAACAAATACGGTCTCAGACTAGTGTTTTCATTACCTCAGAATGCTGAGAAAGGTTCTAAATCTACCACCGAAAAAAACAAATAAACATGTGGCCCAGGCCACAATTTTATCTGCCTCTACTACTTTAACACATTATATTTGGTATGCCAGCCAATGCTATTATGAGACTCCAACATGTCCAAAATTGGGGTGCCAACCTTCTGACCGGAGTTAGTCGCTACAATGCAATGTCTCCAGCCTTAAAATCCTTACGCTGATTGAAAGTAAACAAGGGAATTACGTTTAGAATCGCTTGTTTGGCCCATAGGGCTTTCTAGAATGAAGGTTCTACGTGTTAAGCTGATAAATCCAGAGCATACAAGCCAAGCAGATTCTTGCACTTGGCAGAGGTTTGCTTACTTCGTGTGCCTCGATTAAAATGTGCATGTAAGGGAGGAAGAGTTTTTTTCCCTTTTTGCCCCCAAGACTAGGAACAAACTCCTCCCTACATTTAAGGACTGAAGCCAATCCCCTTCGTTTTCAAAAGGGCCTAAAAATCTGGCTGTTTGAACAATCTTAGGGCCAGATGTACAACCAGTTTTTGCATGCCCAAACAGGTTTGCGACATGTTTGCACATGCAAAAACCTTCAGGGCCAGAGTCGCAATTTGTTTGCGACTCGCTATTTAGGAATTGCGAGTCGCAATTAGGAAAGGGGTATTCCCTTCCTAATTGCGTCCGCAAATCAATGAACAAATGTTTTGTGACCGCAAACGCGGTCGCAAAACACTTGCAAATGATTACCCTCTTTAAGAGGATGGTAATGCAGTCGCAGTTTGGAAGGGGTCCCCAGGGGACCCCTTCCACTTTGTGACCGTCTCCAAAAATATTTTTTAAGGTCAGGCAGTGGTCCCAGGGACCACTACCTGCCCTTTTTAGGTCTCGCGCCTAGGGTTGCACTGCGCAGCAGTGCTCGCGTAGCACGAGGCATTTTGGAGGTGAAAAACGGGGAATGTGAGCTGACCTAGGAATCGCACACGCTGGTCCGTGTGCGTTTCCTTTTCAGCTCCCCCATTGGCCTTTGTGTGCGTCTTATTGTAAAAGACTGCACGCAATTGGCCAGAGGCATGCACATAGCTCGTCCCACGGCCTATTGGTGTCTATTACGCGCACCAAGCGCATAATAGACACCAATAGGCTATGGGAGGAGCTTTGCGCGCGCCCAGACATAGGCGTGACCCGCTCGCTACTTCTTTTTCTTTACTTTTGGTATAAGCACGGCACCCGCGCTTTACTTTTGATGTAATAAGTAAAGCACGGGTGCCACGATTATACCAAAGGTAAAGAAATAGAAAAAAACATCTATTTCTTTACTTTTGGTATAATTGCGGCACCAGCGCTTTTCTTTTAACATTAAAAGTAAAGCGCGGGTGCCGTGATTATACCAAAGGTAAAGAAATAGATTTTTTTCTATTCCTTTACTTTTGGTATAATCGTGGCACCGGCACTTTACTTTTAATGTTAAAAGTAAAGCACAGGTGCAATAGGTCTCGCATTACTAAATGTTTGAGTTATTAGCATTGCATTATTATTAGCAACGCTAATAGCTCAAACTTTTATTAATGCGAGGCCTCTTGCATTGCAAATGCTTGTTTTAATTGCATCCAGTTTCTTTCTTTATGGAAAACGGGCTGCATAAAAAAAAAAAAATACTGCTTTATTTAAAAGCAGTCCCTGACATGGCGGTCTGCTGAGCCCAGCAGGCCACCATCCTTGGGAGAGCCTGTCATCCCCAATAGGCTCGCAAATTGAGAGAGGCTCATTAATATTAATGAGCCTTGCAATTTGTGACCCAACAGTCCAGCCCAAACTGCCGGTCCCAGGATGCTTGTTTCCGGTCCAGGGAGGTCCTGGCTTGGCAGTTCGGGCTGGACTGTTCCCACAAGGAACAGGGTCAAGACTGATTTGAATATGGCTGGGTCCAAACAGGGGTGGTGTGGTGAGTAAAAGAATAATGGATTGAACCCAGATCCTTGTGACTGGAGGTGAATGTTTGCAATTTCCAGCATTCCGTTCATCATTGTTTCTTTTGCATATGTCGCCCTAAGTGGGAAGGGTATGCCCAGTCGTGGGTCCCATGCTCACTACACCACTGGATTCAAGCTAGCTTGCCTGATGAAGGGTGATGTCCTGAAACCGGTCCCAGAATGCTTGTTTCCGGTCCAGGGAGGTCCTGGCTTGGCAGTTCGGGCTGGACTGTTCCTACAAGGACCAGGGTCACAACTGATTTGCATATGGCTGGGTCCAAACAATGGTGGTGTGGTGAGCAAAAAAATGATGGATTATACCCAGATCCTTGTGACTGGGGGTGAATGTTTTCATTGTCCAGGATTCCATCCATCAATTGTTTCTTTTGCATATGTTGCCCTAATTGGGAAGGGTATGCCCAGATGTGGGTCCCGTGCTCACTACAGCACTGGATTCAAGCTAGCCTGGCTGACGAAGGGTGATGCCCTGAAACCAGTCCCAGGATGCTTGTTTCCGGTCCAGGGAGGTCCTGGCCTGGCAGTTCGGGCTGGACTGTTCCCACATGGAACAGGCTCAAGACTGATTTGCATATGCTGGGTCCAAACTTGGGTGTTGTGGTGAGCAAATGAATGATGTATTAAACCCAGATCCTTGTGAATGGGGGTGAATGTTTGCATTGTCCAGCATTCCGTCAATCATTTGTTTCTTTCACAGTGAAGAAAGACAGCAGGGCGATGCAGTAAGTAAAAGATTTATTTGAGGAACAATTAAAACTTACAAATGCACCCAAGAGCCAAGATGATCTTGAGTGCTGTAACATCCTAAATGCAACACACACAGCTCTCCAGAAGGTCCAGTGTGCCGGGAGCAGCGTGTGACAAACACCATATCAGACACTGAATATAAACAAGAATACTACAAATACATTGCTTGTAACCATAACATCCACCCACGCCACTTCTCGCTGCTCATAATCCCCAAAACATTTTTTATTCCAATTTATGTTCCAATGAGGATATCAACAAATCAAGTTTGCACCTGCTTTGTCATGCTAAACCCGCCAGGAACATCAGTCCTTCTGGCTTGCAGACCCGGTCGATAACTCTTCCTCGACTGGTCTTTTGTAATTCCTTCTTCATGGGCTCCCCCAATATATTGCACTGTAGGGTCAATGCATTCAAAATTCTGTAGTTTGCTTGAAATGGTGCTTAATTTGTGCTCACTTAAAATCTACTTTAAATCTTTTTAGTAGCTGGGAATTCAGAAATGTAGCTCGACAGCATACCATTTATCAGTCGCGGTATCTTTCTGAGGGCAGTGTGAGTTTCACCCCCCTACCCACTGTGTGCCATGTGAAGTGCTAAAAATAAAGTGGCAATGAAATGATTTCATTGCCATTTTATTTTTAACCATGCCCCTCCGAGCCAGGAGGGCGTGTCACCTGCTGCAGATTGGCAGCCGGAGGACTGGAGTAGTGGTGGCCACGCCCTTCAAAGTGCGCATGGCACTTTGGCCAGCTGTCATGAAGCTCGCCACCCAGTTGTCTTCGGAAGCTGGGCGGAGACCAAGCACAGGCCTCGAGGGCCTGAAGGAGCTTTTGGCCAACCAGCTCCATCACACCCCGGGGCTGCTCTCATGAGGCATGAGAGCAGCTTCAGGATTGATTAAGGGGTTCTTCGTTCCACAAGCTTCGAAGGACTGGGCCGGACACAGAGATAGTGGGCAAGCACACTTTGTTCAATGTAATGTGTAATGCATTTAGTTTATGTTATTGTGGAGGAAGGGGGTGTTTTTATTTGGGCATCTGAGGGACTTTTATTTTAGTATGGAAAAATTTGTTTCGGGAGGTGTTGGGGCACTTCACTTGCCCCGCCACTTTGAAGGGTTACCAGCCGCTCCTGACATTTATGATTTTCACCTCGCTTTATCCTGTCTAATCACAGTCCTTACATCCACACATGATGCTGTATTGCAGCTTCAAAGCTGATTGCAACCGAATGTAAATTTGTGGTCATAATTGGCTGCCCCTTTCTCCTTTTCCATTGACTTTTCTCTCAGTCGTGAGTCCATTCTAATTTTGAAACATATATAGTGCACTAATTAAGGCTGGTGCCGGAATTCTACCATCTTGCCACAAAGTGGTGCTCACGAGGGTCCTCTGCGGTCCTGCCTTCATCCTGATTTACCATAGAGCACTCTGTGGCACATTTCACACCTTGCTCCAGATCTCATTCCAATCTATTCCTCGTTTCCACGTGGCTTCCGAGGCATTATGGTACATGTAGTTCTTTCTGTCCTCAAATTTGCTAACATCACTCTCTGGAGTTGGAGCCATGTGTTAATATGGTTCCTAGTCCCTACATATTCACTGATCCATACATATATGCTTTCTGGACTTTCCTCTGTCTGAGCTCCAATCTGCACTCCATTGCTAGTTTCCCTGTTTTCCTTCTTATGCCTTCCGACTTCTCTAATCTTTGGCTCTCCAAGTCTCTGAGACGCCTTCACTCACTGGTGGAGCTTTATTTCTAACACTAACATTTACTCATATATTGTTTCAGCCCCTGTGCATGTTTCTCCTGCCAGCTAATCCCTTCCCTCAGTGCTCAGGGTTCTTGCAGCCATCTTACTGTTGAGATTCTGTGCGAATCTGGTCTTACTAACATCTCTGCTTCAAAGCCTGTTCCTAGTTTTGGTTTGCTTTGCACTTTCATTGTTAATTGATTTCTCACCACCTGTCCTGCTTTAGTTCCTCTGTCCCTGCTTGTTTGCTCTATACTCACCTCAGCACTGTTTTTGTTTGTGTCCTCTGTTGCAGTATTCCTTTTTCTGTCTACCAACTTCGAGTCCTATTTTATTGTATGCAACTTCTCATGTTGTTACCAAGTGTTCCCTATTCGGTTTGCATACCCCCAATCCTGTATTTACTTTCTCTGGCTTTCTATCCAGCTTGTCTGGCCAGTCAGTTAGTTAGTTTTGTCTATCTGCTTTTGAGTATGCTGTCTCCTTTCCCCCATTCCATCTTTGTTAGATCAAGTCCTGACTTTCCTGAACTGTGTTTCTGAATGCTGTTTCTCTTGTTCAATTTCCTTTGCTCTCTTATGTGTTTGTGTTCAAATTTTAGCTATCATTACCAGAGAGTGCCAGTGTATTCTCAATCAATCAGGATTTATAGTGCGTAGCAAATCACCTGTGAAGGCCTCAAGGCGCTGTGGCTTGGTACATCATACATAGAGACTCACTTTTCTTCTAAAAACGTTGCAGAGTCTCCATATTCTCTGTGAGATTAACTGCTCCATGCCTTATGGTAATATCTTTTATTTTACAGACAGATTGTATAATCATGGATTATGGACTGCTGTTGTGCTTTCTACTTTCATATTGCCTTTCTTTTGTTTATTGTACTTGATATGGGTTGTCTTTTAGTATTGTTGTTTGCAGATATTTCCTGGTTCCTGTCTAGTATGCAAGTTCCAGCCTGCTCCAACCTGCCTCAGTTTCAGCTTCTGTCCTTCTCCTTCCAGATACTCCAGCATACATCAGTGGCATTCCTCAAAACGGTGGCTCCCCCCTGCAGAATGGGCTCAATGGGAGCTTCCTGAACGGTTGTCCCCTCCTACACTGTAGAGACCTGCTCAGTAAAACAGAGGGCCTTCCCACAGTGTTTAACTCTTTTTTTAATCCATGCCATTGCAGGCATTCTGCAAGGCATGAGGGTGAGGGAGGCTCCCTTCAAAAGAAGAAAACCTGGGGGCCCCCTACACCGCGGTGGCCTCTGTTACGCCCCTGGCATATAAGCAAAACTCCTCCCCCTGATTTCCCTTGGATTTGCTACTTTTTAGCTACTCTAGTCCCAATCTCAGCAGGTGTCCTAGCAACTAGAACAAAAGCAATGTTATCCTAAGCACTCCGTTTCTGTAACAATTATCCAAGTTTATCAGTGATTCAGGTAGGTGCCCCAGTCGTCGCACGTAGTCAAGGGACGTGCCTGTTACACGAGTGAATGTTGAGGTTAGAGAACTAGCCTCGAGACTTGGCGCCAAGTTTACAATGAAAACAACGTTTTCTAATCCAATTCAATCTGGTTTATTCAATTCATTTGGCCGAATTCAAAAGCAAAGTCTCTGGTGAGTTATTCCATACATATCTTTGTTGACATAATCACCTTCTTATGTCACACGTTAAATAGACATGATTATCCACTTCTTAGTAACACCCAATGCATTTCGGGTCAAAACAGAAAACATGACCCTTCGTCAGGGGTCTGTAACGGAAAAACAGACAGGACCAGATTAGTCACCCTCTGCGATATACAACCAAAAATTACTCTCAAGTTAGCTAGAGATTCATGTTATTAAAAACGACATTCTGCGTGATTATGCTCAGAACTAGCTGACTAAATTCCAGGTACAAGATAATCTTCCGTAAAACATATGAAGTGCCACAGATGGACATATGAGCTTCTAAAATCTCTGCGAAACTAAGTTGCACACAGTACATTTACTTAATCGGGTTGGGACGCGTTCGCGCCTCCGTGGATTTCGGAGTGTAATCAACCAGGTTACAACAACAGTTCTCATAGGGTAAAGACTCAGTCACGTGACCGCGACCGCAACCAATCGTGTCGCGGCAGCCCGGTCACGTGAACTGAGTGCTCAGACTTCACAACAATACGGGTGACCTGAACAAAAATTCGGGACTATCGTAATAGCATAACATAAGTCTCAGTGCGAACAGAATGGAGTTAATCTGCATAAAAAAGCATGAAATTACACAAATTACATGAGGTGAAAAACGAACATTGAAATATACATTACCACTCATCAAAGGGGGGCAGAATTTAGCAAAAGCCAGTGCATGAAAATCAGTCCATTATAATACCCAAGAATGTTCAATCCTATCATTCAACCCCGATGGGTGTGCGGAGTTCAGTCTTTTTATCCAATAGTATTCCGCTCTCAGTCTTTGTTTTATTGGATCCATGTCGGGCGCTGTTGGATTGCCTCGATAACCATAAATTTTAATTGTGAGATTTGGTGGTTCTTCTCTTTCCAGTGAATTGCCACGGAAGATTTGAGGTTGTTGAGTCTGATATTACTCTTGTGCTCCGTGATGCGGATCTTTACTTTTCGCTCAGTTTGGCCAATGTATATTTTGCCACATGGGCACTTGATGAGATACACACAATTTGCAGTGTCACACGTGCTGGAATGTTGCAATTCTATAGGAAAGCCTTTAGTTGGATGCATTAACGTTTTACCACATATCACGTTGTTACAATGGGTACAGTTAAAACATTTAGACATTCCTTTCCATGTTTTTGTCTCCTTAGAAGGAGTATTGAGAAGTTCTTTAAGGTTTTTAGATCTTTGATAGGCGAAAGTGATGTGCTCACAATATAATCCTTTTAGATCAGGTTCTGTTTGTATCAAATGCCAATGTTTCTTGATGGTATTTTTGATTTTCTCAGAATCAGACGAGTATTTGAGAACACACACAGTTTTTTGTTCCATTTGTTTGATTTTAGGTGCCAAAAGATCGGTTCTCTTGATTTTATCAACTTTCATTATAGCTTGTTTCAAGACATCATCTGGATAACGTCTTTGTTTGTACTTGAACGTTTGGTGTGTGATTGCGTTTTGAACTTCTTCCTCCACGGATGTAATTCTCTTAAGTCGTATGTACTGTGACAATGGTAGATGTTTTTTAAGTGGTTCAGGGTGAAAACTCTGGAAAAGTAAACAGGCGTTTCTATCCGTGGGTTTCCGGAACACCCTAGTCATGATCTCATTTTGGTTCAATGTTATGTGCACATCAAGGAATGGTATGCATTCATTTGAAATGGTGTAGGTAAATTTGATTCTTTCATTGAGGCCATTTAGATTCATGATGTTACTTTCCAAACTTTCTTTAGATCCGCTCCAGATTAAAAAAATATCATCAATGAACCGTTTGAATATGATCAAACCTTCAATCCATGTCGGATTTTCCAGAATATGGTCTTTTTCGAACTTTTGCATAAAGATATTGGCGTATGAGGGGGCCCCCCAAAGCCCATTGATGTTCCATTGGATTGATTAAAGAACTGTCCGTTCCATTCAAAATAGCTGTGATACAGCGCAAACTGCATAAGCTCCAATATGAAGATTCTCTGGTATTCCTCCAGTTCACTATGTAAAAGACTCCATTCTAGCGCTTCAATACCTTCTCTGTGAGGAATCGACGTGTATAACGAAATAACGTCAATAGTACATAACCAATATATCTCATCTTGTTTTAGTGTCACGTTATTTACCATGTTTAAGAAGTCTGTCGTGTCCTTGATGTACGTTGCACTTTTTTGAACTAAAGGTTGCAAAAACTCATCCACAAATTTACCTACTGGTTCCGAGATCGATCCACAGGCCGAGACTATGGGTCTGAACGGCGGTTTAATAGGGTCCTTGTGTATCTTGGGCAACATGTATAGTTGCGGTCTTCTAGGGTACTTGAGATGGAAAAATGCATGTGTTTTTTGGCTGATCCATTTCATAGTTAGAGCATGATCAACTATCTGATGTAACACATTTTGATATTCTTGTGTAGGATCTGACATTAATGGCAAATAAATGTCACGATTTTGAACATGTTGATTAACACTCTCATTGTAAAATACTGTGTCCATCACTATCAGGGCGCCGCCCTTGTCTGCTTTTTGGAAGGTTAAATCTTTATCATTACTCAAGTTCTTCAGAGTGTTCCATTCTTTGGTGTTCAAATTAAGTTTTTTGGGTTTACTGAAAGGTATTTTTTGGATGTCAGACATCACAGATCTTTCGAATGCCTCAAGAGTCTTGTGGGTGGTGGGCGCACAGAAAGTGCTAGGCGGTTTGAAATTTTGGTCCCATGTTGGCATCACAACCTGAGGGTTGATGTCTTTAAAGTGATGTTTTAATTTTAAGTTTCTGAAAAATTTAAACAATGCGATTTCAGTTTCTCCAGTGTTGGATCTGTACGTGGGGACAAATGTGGTACCTTTGTTCAATACTCTCGTTTGCATATGCGTTAGTGGTTTAGAGGAGATGTTGATGACTAGGTTGTCTTCTGCACTTGACTCCGTGTCCTCTTGGCCACTTCCTCCTCTGTTTCTTTTCCTTTTTGCCCTTCTTGTTGTGTTGTTGGAGGCGCGTTTGATGCTGGACTTATGTCTAAAAAAGACGGCTGTTGACTTGTGACTTGACTGGTGGAAGGTAACACAGTTTGTTTACTGGTTTTGGCAATGGGTGGTCTGGTTTGTGCGATATCAGAGTCCGATACCACACTTTCCTGAGATGATGTAGTTGTCGATTGTTTTTGCTGAGGTTGTGTTTGCCATTTCCGCTGATTGTAAATCTCTGCCCATGAGTACACTTCTTCTAATTTATAATCTAAAGTATCACGACGATACTTTCTTATTTTCCTTTCATTCACCTCTTTGGCGTAACGATCAAGTTTCTGATTAACGTCTTCCAATGTTTTTTCCAAATCTGGAATTTTATTGAGCTCTTCTTTTAAAGTCTTAATTTCTTCTTCTAATTCCATTAGTACTTTAGAGAGTTCTTCAACTATTAACAAGATCAGATCAAGGGAACATTTATTCAATATTTGATACCATTTTTCTAGAAATCTCTTATTGTTGGTACAAAGCATTGGCTTGAGCGCTATCCTGAGTCCCCTGGGGATCCTCTGGTTTCTGTGGTAGTGTATCAATGTGGTTGCGTGTAACCTTTGGTTTATTTCTTTTTTGCTCATATATTCAAATTGCCTAAGAATTTGAGCTGTGGTCGTCTTATGAGGAGTGATGCGTCTGGTCTCCTGTATGAGCCCATAGATATCTTTTGCTGCTTCTGTGGAGTATACTAAAGTTTCAGCTCTATTGGTAGTAGTGAGTGCTATGTCATCCAATTGCATTTTATGAGGATGGTGCTTGAAGGATTACGTATGACTGGAATTTGAACAAAAGCAATGTTATCCTAAGCACTCCGTTTCTGTAACAATTATCCAAGTTTATCAGTGATTCAGGTAGGTGCCCCAGTCGTCGCACGTAGTCAAGGGACGTGCCTGTTACACGAGTGAATGTTGAGGTTAGAGAACTAGCCTCGAGACTTGGCGCCAAGTTTACAATGAAAACAACGTTTTCTAATCCAATTCAATCTGGTTTATTCAATTCATTTGGTCGAATTCAAAAGCAAACTCTCTGGTGAGTTATTCCATACATATCTTTGTTGACATAATCACCTTCTTATGTCACACGTTAAATAGACATGATTATCCACTTCTTAGCAACTAGCTCATTTCTAATCGCATTGCCAGTTATGCAAAAACGAACAAGTACCTATTGTCCAAAGTGTTTCTTAGGATAGCTGCTGGATAAGACTAAGAAGTTGTCTGGCCTACTGTAATGATCTTCCCATGGCTGTACCGCGTGGCCAGAGCCTCCCTGAGAGTCTGTGCCCAACAAAACAGTTGAACACTGTGACATCCGGGTAAGTGTACCTACTCCTCTCCTCTGGCCAACAAAGACTCTCAGACTAAATGACTGTGGGGAAATGAAGTGGTCGCTGCCTGGTGGGGGGTCAGGGTGTCAGCCCCACCACGTCTGACTCATATGTCGTCTGATAATCACAGTCCAAGCTGAAGTAGTAAAAAAAACAATGGTCTGCCATGTTTGTTATTGTAAAATCGTGGATGGACACTGTGTTCCTTTTTATTGATGATTACAAACAGTGCACGTGCCTTTCAGTTTCCAGAGGACAACCACACACCTTTGTTTCCATCACTAAACAGCACAGAAGAGTACATATTGACACTCGCGCATTAACAAAGTACTGCCAATAAAGAGCTTGCATATTTTGATTATGACAAAGTAGAGCAGGAAATTGAGTTAGTGACATTTCAAAAGAACTTGCAGGTTTTACAAATAGGATATTTTTCTCTCAGACACGACCATGTGTTTGATCACATGATATAGCGCTCACCAAATACCATGGCTGTCCCGTTTATGGCACTATTGAAAGATACCCACGGGATGGCATAGTGTCTGTGATGACCACCACCATGGTAGATAGAGATGGACAATCTCACGCCCAGCAATGGCCAGAGATGCCCCCACAATTTGCCAGGAAGGGCTAAATATGCTAGAGAAAAAGGTGGTTACCTCAAGCCCAGGGTGAACACAGGATGGGAAAGAGATCTAAAGCAGCCCGGTAAAACATTTTAATACCATTGTCACATTGCATCAAGACAGCCAGGGTTTGAAGATGGGCCAATCCAAAGAATTTGTTATTTAAATTAATTTAACAACAATTAACAATTAAAGTAGTTCACAAACATGATGAGTATTTGATATCAAGACCCAGAAAAATAGGGGATTCAGCCAAAGGCATTTTTTCCTACCTGAAATATAAAAGTAAAAGACAGAAGAAATTACTCTATCTGTGTTAGCAAGCTGTTTATGCTATTCTTAAAGGGGTATTAAATAAACACCGCTAGAGGCAAAATTGCCTTTTTTTAAAGTTAATTCTTATTCAAGTACCACTTATCGGTCCTTCCAGTATCTCATAATAATACTATCAAATGGCTTGTGTGTTTCTCTGAGAAAGCATACAGCATTAAGCCAATAGGGTGTATAGGCTGTTCTGTAAATAAAAAAATAAAAAAATATTACATTGCCTCATGTTTGCTGAAGCAATACACAACACCATTATAACTTGGAACTCACAACCCTGAGGATAATTTTTAACTCTATTGAGACTGTTTGATGTTTTCATGCTCTAAGCGTGCTATATTTTAGGTCTATCTTCACAGATATTTTCCTTCCACTATATTTTAATCGGGCTTTATTTTCGGTCCTATCAACCAATGTTTTTTTTGGCCAATCCACTTTCACCCATTAGCTTGAAGACTTTGTCAATCTTAGCTTGGCTAAGCACAGAGCAGTAAATATCTTTCACGTAATTCTGTTGGCTGTTTGAGTGTATAACATACCCCATGTATATACCAATGTCCCTGTCCCAAGGATAGGGACATGGGAGACTTAAAATTAACAAGCATTTGCAATGCAATAGGTCGCGCATTTGCGAGAGTTGTAGCTATTGGCATTGTAAATGATAATGCCTTCTATTCATGTGTTAGTTTTTAAAGGAGAGTGGAAGCAGGCAGAGCTATGGACATGGGTGACAGGAGAGTGGAAGCAGGCAGAGCTATGGACATGGGTGACAGGAGAGTGGAAGCAGGCAGAGCTGTGGACATGGGCGAGAGGAGAGTGGAAGCAGGAAGAGCTGTAGAGATGGGCGAGAGGAGAGTGGAAGCAGGGAGAGCTGTGGAGATGGGCGAATGGAGAGTGGAAGCAGGCAGAGCTGTGGAGATGGGCGAGATCCAAGTGGAAGCAGGCAGAGCTGTGGAGATGGGCGAGATCCAAGTGGAAGCAGGCAGAGCCGTGGAGATGGTTGAGAGGAGTGGAAGCAGGCAGAGCTGTGGAGATGGGCGAGATCCAAGTGGAAGCAGGCAGAGCCGTGGATATGGTTGAGAGGACTGGAAGCAGGCAGAGCTGTGGAGATGGGCGAGAGGAGAGTGGAAGCAGGTAGAGCTGTGGAGATGGTCGAGAAGAGAGTGGAAGAAGGGAGAGCTGTGGAGATGGAAGCAGGGAGAGCTGTGGAGAGAGGAACAAAGGAGGAGAGGCCGAGCAGGAACACCTGTAGAGTGGGACCATAGCTGCGAGGGAAAGCTGAGAAGGCACAGAAGAGTGGGATGATAAAGGTCAGGGAGAGCAGGAAGAGCTGTGGACAGAGTGACTGTCATCAACCACTGTAATTGTGCAATTCTGTGGTTTTGGTGTGTCCCACATAATTATGGCTGTGCCGCATTTGCACCAAAACCCATCATCTACAGCATAATCAGCAGATTTTAATAATAAAATAGTTTTTAGCTCAAGTGGATGGAAAGTTGCTAAAAACTCAGTTACCGGTGTTGCGCAGCGGAAGGCCTTTCGCAAAGCTTGACCACCAGCATTCTATTGCTTATTGCTGTATTTGGGTGCCATACTGACAATCAATCAATCATCAAAATTTGTATAGTGCGCTACTCACCCGTAAGGGTCTCAAGGTGCTGAGGGGAGGGGAGGTGAAACATCATGTGTAAAACTGACAAACCAATAAATAAATAAATACATTAAAAAAAAGACAGAAATAAATAAACAAACAAACAAAGTCCTCTAGGCTGAGACCAGGGCTTGGTTGGCCTTTGGTCCCATGGGTTGGTTGGAGGCCCTACGATCCGACCACTATTGAAGAAACAAACAAACAGGTGAGTAGGTGGGGGGGGGTGGCTGGCTCAAAAAGACTTTAAGCGACAGACAGATAGAGGCGCGCACAAAGAGTGGACTTCTGAGGGAGAGAGAGGTGAGGCAAACAGATGGACAGAAAGGCTGGGTTGAGGCGAGACTCCAAAATCGAGGAGGGTGACGTCGAAACGTAATTAGAATGGATCAGATGATGGCAGCCTTGATTAGTCCGATATTATGATTGGCAGATTCTGTCACGCGTTGGCTTTCAAGGGGGAACAAAGGCCGGGGAGGGCGAGGAGGGTGAGGAAGGCACAGGGGAGACACCCGGGGAGGGAAGCAGGGAAACAAAAGGGGTGAGGCACACTTGCCAACCGGAGGAGCTATGTGCGAAATCTGTCCACAGAGGCAGTGACAGATTGCCTTGCTGTGGAGCACGGGGCCCTTCTGTCACCTAATACACACAAAACCTCGACTCCATAAAAGTGGACGGGACAAGGCCGCCTGGCTGCCGTGCACACTGCGTGCACCGGCAGGGCGACTGGAGAGAGGGTGAGTGGAAGGGACGGGGGTCTCACGCAACGAGGCAGACCGGCAGACGGGGCGGCAGTAGATAATTAGGTAATTGGTGAGTTTAGCAACGCCACCAGGGAACGCATACAGATCAGTAACAGGGATATGGGAGGCTATTGCAGAAGGACAGCAATGGGGGGACTTTAAGGCGCACAGGAACAGGCACACAAACACACACCACACACATGCACACCTGCAAAGGTTCCGCCTTGAAGTTGGTGGTAATTTGCGATTCCTTAAGTCCAAATTGCACTTTTTCTGTGTTCCTTACATTGCATTTAAGGAATCATAATGTGCGATTCCTTACATGCAATCGCAAAATAAGGAATCGCAAAATTTGCGATTCCATATTTTGCGAGGGGTGTTTTGTGTCATACATTGGACACTGCTGATTTGCGATTGCAAACGCCTAAATTCTGCAAATTTCTGCAAATTTCTGCGTTTTTGATCCCAAAATTGCCTTCATACATATGGCCCATAATGAAGGCTCCCCTGTCAGCCGCTATTTACACAAAAATAGAAATAGGAACAGAAAAACCAAGGAGCCTCATTGCAGTCAAAATTGCCGTTTCTCTGTCTGACCTTGGTGCTTACGCTTGATGTGTTATTACATTAAACCCAGTCCTAGGCTCGGCCAATGTTTTGTTCTCTTTCTTTCTACCTTAGCCACACTCCCAGAACATTTTCCCTTCTTCATGTTGTCTGTTTATCATATAACCATTCCATTAATTATGTGGTACTATCGCAATACATTTTGCACAGTTTAAGTATATCAGGCCTCATCAAAGCTGGCCCTTAACCCCACAAACTACTGAGGACTTTCCCCGTGTATTGTAAGGATAGTCCATCCCTTGGGTAAGCCCAATTATTTTACAAGTCCAGTGTAATAAAACAAAAGGAACATGCACCACCAGTCTCCATGTGCAATTTTTATATTAGCTTTTTGTCCACAGTATTTTTTAAAGGACGTTCAAAGCATTCGTTAACTGATTTTTTTTTACACGAGGGGGTAAGGTGAGCGTGCTTCAGTTTTCTTTTTTTCGTGTGATTTAAAAAATATAAACAAACGTGACTGACTTTAGTTAGGTTTGTGCACTAGGTAATTTATGTACGTGTTTTTTTTTTTTGGTACGTGTTTTTTTTTTTGGTGGGCCTTTTAGCTCCGGGTTGTTTGTGTTTCTCGGGTCTGCTGCTGCGTGGTGCGCGCTTCGGATGAAACCTGTTAAAGTTCCATCACCAGTTTCTTTTCGGAGTGCGACAAGCTCGTTCTTGTTTGGGGAACAGTAAAGTGCGAGCGGCAGAACTTCCCCCGCATTAACTCCGAGTCTGTCCTTGAATTCACCAGCATGTCTGAATGCCCGTTGGCGGTGCCAGCAGACCCAGTGTTAACCCTGCTTCTAAAACTCTGCCCGCTTCATGTCTGTGCTTGAGATTACTCAGTGATGCCCGATTACATGAGCCAACACCCTCCCAGCTCCTCCTCAGACACTTCCTGCTGTCAAACCCAAACTTTCACTCGTCTCTGGGTTTGATCTACTGCCAAAGAGATTGAGGGGGCTGGTTACTGCATGCCAGGCTCGCGGATGGCAGGTGATGGCAGAGCTGCATTGAGTGACGTCATCAGCTCTGTACCTGTGCCACGCACACCTACCTACCCGGAGCCAGGGTGAACAAAAGCCAGAGAGAACCTTCCAAAGTAAAAAAAAAACACACACACACTGCAGGTCTGGGACCTGGAAGGATTTAGTGCACTGTTTCTTTTAGGGAAAATGTTTGTCCATGTCTGGACTGATCTACTATGTACCCTGTTACCTTACCCTACTTTGCTCTCCACCGATAACCTTCTGCTCCTATGTGCACAAAAACATTTGTTAATCACTCACTTTTTTTCTTATCCCATGTATTTGTAAAGCGCTCTGATATCTGCAAGGATCTTGTTCGCGCTATATAAAACTTTCAAAATAAAATAAATAAATAAATGTACTGACTCAAAACTGAGGGTCATCGGAGAGGAGGTGTTGGGTACCAGCTAGCCGACCCTTGATCCAGGAGACGTGGTTTCTCTGTCTCAGTTGTTTTAATCTGTGAAGATTGGGAGCTCTTAGAAAAGGCTGACTACCAGGATTAAGTGTTCTTATGTCTCGAGGCAATTAGTTTAATAATGCTGTGCCAGACAGACTGGATTGCACAAAATTGCACCTTAGCTAGGGTATTTATCCATTGGTATTTCCTCAAACGGACTGGTGCAAAAATAAAGTTTGAACCAAATAATTTAGGGCAACATTATATTTTCATTGACCAACCAAAGCAAAAAATAAATACCACCACACTATATCTTCTTCCCATGCTTAACAATTGGGGTTGAGTCTGAAAAAACAAAAATAGGCGACTGTACCCAGGAGTTTGCGACCAGCAGTACGGGTGGCTAGTCTACTAAATGCACCCGGCACCTCTGGCATCAGTGGTCCATCTCCTCAGGACTGAGTCTCTTTGGATTTTCACCAGGCTGTGCCCTTTGCTTGGAAAGTGGTCTCCATAGTGGACATTTCAGATCTGTTTGACCCATGAGGTCAGGATTAGCTGGACCAGGAGTTGCCAAGTCCCCACCAGGCCCCCTCAGCCCACAGTGAAAGTTTGAATTGTACACTGTCCTAAATCCTTGGGCATTTTTTATGTTCTCAGTGCTACATTACAGGCCACAAACGCAACTTCAATTTATTTTCTGTTCTCAACTTGCATTGCCCACAGTTCACTCTGGGTACATCAAGGTCAGCCTCAAGCTTTAGCAACTTATTTTTTAACAGCAATTCTGGTTCCACCGGGGGCCTGTTTAACTCTAGCATTCCATCTGACCTTTCGAAGTGTGTAAAGCCCCTGTGGTCTCATCTCCCAAATCCCCTCCGTCTTAACAACAACCCATATTGGGAGGACTTGAACCCCGATCATGCTCGCTACAGATGTTGGAACCAGAAATTATGAAGACCAGCCCTTAACCAGTTCCAACCATTTATCGAGGCCAACAGTTTGGAAGCACTGCCTATCACAAACTCTAGACCCTGGCTGGAGAACGTGGGCATTTGTGATTTGCTGCGACTGCGGATGCCCCATTGAAGCCAGATGTGGACATGGAAACGCAGACCCCTAAAGAGACAAGGGACATCTTGAGAAAACCACACTCCATGTTGGGAATCTCAAAGTCTTCAGACAATTAGTATTGGGCTCCCCAAGGTAGGTAGATCTTTGGACCCTGGAGTCCTTCAGCTTAGTCTATGATGGTGAGGACCACTTCCCTGAATAGTAACAGATGCCACATGGATCAGGAGGCAAACTGTCTCTAAACACCTGGAAAAAAGATTTACCAAAGCTCCAACTTTTCCCTCGGACAAACACGAGCCTGATTACAGACAAGACACAGAGTGCCATCTAAGTGATAAGGTAGAGTTCCCCTTCTCTTACCAACTTAAAATGTTTTTAGTCTTTCAAAGTTACAACGGCTAACCCGGGGACCAGCCCCAGCCCTGCATGCTATGCCAAGAGGGCCCTCCTTGGAAAGTTATGGGTGCTACATAGAAACTCCAAAATAAAATAAGAAAGATGAAAATATTAAATGAGTATTTCACCCAGACAACATCAATAATCCCAAAATCTAAATTTTGTCGCGCTTCACTGCATTTTATTGTGTGCTATTATTCGGGATAATTTTCCCAATGCCACCAGTTTCTTTCTCATCACTACCTACTGATTAGTCTGTCAGGAAATAAACCTTTCAATATCTTTGTTCCCTCCTCTGGGGGAATTTGCTTTCCTCTCAATCACATTCACTCTCATTTTAAGCTTGTTCTTGTAATTTCAGTGGTTGATGGTGTTATTCCACTACATTTGGTACCTTAAACCTCAAAAAAATATACATATTTAAAAAAGCGTGTTAAAATGTTCTTCCAGGGGAAGCATTAATTTCTAAACCAGCCTCCCCAAGCCTCATGTCCTCGGACACTGTGTCATTCATGGACAATGCTTTAAATGGACAGGTACTGTCTAGTACTAAGTACCCCCTTTTGTTTACATTGAAGGAGTGAGTACCTGCACTTCTCAGCATTCCTTCAGTGCATTTAATGGCAGAGTACCAGCACTTCTCAGGAGCTAACAGGTACTTCAGGAGCTAACAGGTACTCCAGGAGCTAACCTCGTTTTTCTTTCTCTTTGATTTGCTTACCGTGATTTCCTTTTTTTAGATGATGAAATTCAAAAAGAGATTTACTGACGACTTTTCTCCAGCCCCGTTCTTAGACATCCATCATTCATCTCACGAGTTACTCTTGTTCCTTTTTCACAAGAACCCACATTTGATGTATTTGTTGTTTGTCCGGCTCCAGACATTCTGATTTCGAACATCCACGGTTGATTTTTATGTATTTGTAAGGAAATGTGGACTACGATTAAAAGCAGTCATTTTATGGTACTCATTCTCCTCCTGGGAGGCACATGCTGCTTTTCACCTTTATGTATCTCTGTTCTTTAGTTACTAATTGCAGGCGAACAGGTCTTAACATACTTTGTCTCCAGCATACTTTCTGGCCAGCCTTCTTTTCTTTCAACTCATCTAACCCCATCCGCAGTGCTTAATTTGTAAACAAATAAGTGCCAGAGAGGTCATCGGGAGACCACTGCAGTTTGCACCACATATTGCCCCTGCCAGCGCTGCCAATGACTGTACCTACACAACTACTAACCATCACACTCCCACAAGTGTGACCTGACATTCAGGCTATTTCAGGCCCCCAAAGCTATAAGAATGTCTTGTCTGGCAGGTATTAGTCGTTTTTAACATATATTGAATCAACCCCTTCAATGCTGATGATGGCCCCCAGCCGTCATGCACTACGGTGGGCGTGTGCTGATGACGGCTGGGGGCCGTCATAAACCCGCCCACTTCAAAAAACGCTGCACAGGCGCAGAATCACGCAGCGCCCAAGGGGTTAAGAAACAACTGTTGAGTTCTGTTAAATTCTAAATTAAACAAACAGCACCACCATGTGGTAGACTGTCATAAGTGCTGGTGTTCACAATAAAGTGCCGGTGTAGAGCACCGGAAACCACTGGTTCAAATTAAGCACTGAATCTCCATCTAAAAAGGGACTAGTTATGAGTTTTGGTAATTGAAGAGGTAGGTTCATTCTTAAAATGCTTATTATTTCTGAACACATTTGTATACAAAGATACATCTTTGGCAGCACCACTACATTCACATAGCTCTGTTCATCCAGTGTTACAACAGCAGGAGTGCAGCAGGTCAGGATGCAGGTGCACTGGTCAAGTCCCACGATTATAATAGCATGAGGCTATGGCCATGAGAAGACTTCACTTACTTTGTAACTGGCTGCTAGTGTTGGGATGACTGTTGATGGTGTAGGGTATTTTAGAGGTGCGGTGTCAGAGCAAAATAATCAGAATGAACTAAATTGAAGGAGATGTGGGTTCTTCCCACTGATACAAAATAATTGAGAATGCAAGGGCACCACAGGCCACATTTGAGGAGCTCTGTTGTTAAGGGTGGGCCATAGTATACTGGAATAAGAGGGATGGGTGTTAGGGGTGTCATAGGGCAGCAGAAGGAGGACTCTTAGAGTCGTTTGTGGTTGTCATAAATTAGCATGAGTGGTTCCAATAACAGCTGAGATGAACTGTATAAAATGTAAGCACTTGCATTGTTCTTGCATCGAGCAAGTAGTCGGAAGTGCTTAAGTGACATTTACAAAATCACGCAAATTGATGTTAGCTTGGCCTTGCGTCACTTTTAATCTGCAAAGTAATGCAAGGCAGTGTCTTGCATTGCCCTGCATTACGCAACGTCGCAGAGGTGTTACATGGGTGGAGAATGGGTGTTCCAGTGCATCCACCCATGTATTTTGATGCAGACCCAGATATACTAAAGCCAGTAAACCTGGGTTTGTGACAAAATTGTGCACTCATCTGACTTTGGCTAACAAGAAGAAATATCTGTGTTTCTCCTCATTACTTACTCTTTGCATGTGTAATGTATTGTTCAGCACAGATCCATAGTGGAATAAGCCTCTAAGGATTGTTTTTGTGCAGGAAATACAAAACAATCCTGCCCATGGAGCAAGGGTGCCTGCGTTGGTGCTAGGCAGCCACCAATTCACCAGCGCAGGGAGAGAGTTGAACAATGTCATATATTTGTAAAGGTGACCCAGTTCAACTCCCTGCCATTCACGCAATGCAGCACAACAAGTTGCCTTTCAGCACTGATTTGCGTGAACTGTTAGTGAATCTCAGCCTAAGTGTACTTAGGTACTGTCTAGCACACAGAAAAAAACAGTGGATAACAGGAGTTCCCAGGGAATTGCAGTACTTGTGTATTGTAGGCCTTGTGGGGTTTTCATCCTCATGTTTAGAGCTAGAGCTTCATGTTTGCAACTAGGTTGCTCCTGCGGATGTGGGTAAGAAGGGATCCCCACCCTGGTGTAGCGGAGGAAACTGAGAAGGCAGGGGGAAGCAGCTCTGGGCAGGGATCTGTCAGAAGGAATACTCATACCTAGCCCAATCACCTAGCACAATACTTAACAGGAGTGACAGCATTGCAAGAGCATAGTGTGACCTGTAATTCCTGCAATCAGTACTAGATCCAGTAGTATAAACATAGACAAATCTTGTTTATTATATTAATTGTGGGAAAAACAGGTTAGGTAAAGTATATAAAGGTTAAGCCATAACCACCACAAACTTGAGATATGTTGTATATATGCCATACTAGAGGCATGTCTGGACTTTAGCGAACTGGAGCCAATTGGAGATAGAGTGCATCAACCATTGCAAGTTAGTCAGAATAGATGAGGTATTTACTACATGTGATAAATACGATTTTCCCAGAGTGAGGCTCTTCCCATGTGTGATAAATATCTCTTATTCTCACTTTTCATCTTGAAAATGAAGCATATAGTGCGAAATTGGTATTTAGCACACGAATTCCACGTTTTGCATTTTTTTACAGGCCTTTTACCTCAGATTAGAATCAGTAAGCTTGAACAACCGGAATTTATGAGGGGGAAACTGCGAGGGTGTGATAATTATCATACAACTTATAATTCCGATCCCTTTGTAAACATGCATTTAAACAGGATTTGGAATTTAGTCCTGCTCTTGTAACCAGGGATAAATTGCAGTAAATCCCTTAAACCTTGTGGATATAATTTCTGTAATCTATTGAAACAAGAATACATGCCTTTTTGTTTTCCCACAATTCCTTAGCTTTTCTACTCTTGGCACCCTATAAATATCCACTTGTCATTTGTAGTTCTGCTGCACCTTTATCCAAAGGATGAGGCCTCTTTCTAGATGTTTTACAGCTATTTAATGAGTCTTGAGTGCTGTTGAATTATTTGTTTGATTTTACATTTCTGTTGGGGGCAGTTTGATTGGTATATTACCTTTTTCTTCTTTGGTTAATCTTTTTAGATTTGTAAGAAAACTTCCCCCAGAAGAGAATTTGCCCTGGCTTGGGCTGCTTCCAATTTATACTCTCGGCAACAGCAATTCATGAATCTTTCACAGATATTTTTTTGTTTCATTATGGCTGTTGTTTTTTATCAGAAAGCATTTTATTACCCTCAGAACTTGTGTAAATGGGAGGTGTTCGATCAAAGGTCTCGGATGAAAGCAGTTCCTATATATTATATTATAACATATATGGATATATATATTTATATATATATATTTTCAAAAAGGAATAAAAAAAAAGAAGCAGAGAACTCTGGGTAGTTCTCAAGTTTAGGGGGAAAGCAGCTCCTTTACAGAGCACTCTCAACACCAGCTACACTCTAGATTTGCTCACCTCAAATGTCTGCATTACTATCAAAGTTATTAAGCATAGGATTAGCACAGTGCTATCCACGTAGAGATAGAAAGGGACAAAGTATTTTGCCATTACTACAGCAAAGTCTTTAAGCATAGGACTAGCACAGTGCTGTCCTTACAGAGCTGTATATTGACAAAAGCCATTTACCACTCCAGGCACAGTATTTCAGCTTTGAATTGGTAAAATACCAACCAAGCCAACCTGAAATAAGTAAAAGCAACCCATGACACAGTGTTTCGATATATATATATATATATATATATATATATATATATATATATATATATATATATATATATATATAATCCACTGGTGGTCACCACTGGGTAGTTCTGGTTAGGACCATGGTTCCATAGGAAATGGATCTTTTGGTTTGCTTAGAACTACGGGACCATTTGACGAATTTACATGAAACTTTTTTTTTAAACGTCTCATCCACCTCAACTCCTTCCTGGAAAGTTTTGGGTGATCTGTCAAGCACGGAACGAGAAAAAAAGGGGGGTCCCAAAACACATTTACACCATTCAGTTTTCCATACTGAAATCAGACATAGCTACAGCCACAATGGCTGAACAGAATTACACCAAATTTGGCAGATAGCTAGCTCTTGGTCCAGAAAGCGTGCTTTGGTCTCAATCTGTTCAGTTGTTTTAAAGAAATTATGTATGTATATTTCAAGTCAAAAATTTACTTTATTTGGTTTGTCACAACCATAAAGCATACAAGTACAAACATTTACTTTAAAATAGCAGCAAGTTAAGAGTTCATTTAATTAAAATATCTTTTCATTTTCTGTAATTAAAAACTTTATCCCGGGCTTTGACTGTGGTCTGTTTCCCCTTTTCGAAGTTGGGTCTCTACAAAGTTCAAGAATTTTACCCCTCGGCATATTAGGATGTTTGAACCTGCTCCCATCCAGCTGGTCACAGCTTGCCTGCAGGTGCGAATCTGTAGCTTGTTAAAAATTGATTTCAGTAAGTATTTCCTCTTATCTTTAGAGGCCTTGCATGTGCACAGGAGGTGGCACAGGGTCTCACTGTGGTAATCACATAGTCTGCATCTTGGCCCCTGATGTGGGTCCTTCCATGACGGGATCAGATCTTTGGAGAAATGGTTACCCATTCTGAGGGCCATAAATTTTGTTTTTAAGGATAGCCGGAAATGCGCCATGAGATAAGGTTGGGGTTTTAGTTGTTTGTATGAGTTTATGATGGTCCATGCATGTCACCGCTTGGCCAAAGTCTTTTTGTCTTCAACTAAAGATAAGGCTTTAGCATTCAGCTTGCAAATCTTTTTGAAGTATAAATCTTCTGGTGGTTTTTTCCAAATCTCCTCTATTTTGAGGGTTTCTAGTGATAATCGCAGATCATTTCCCCATGAGTTGGATTCCTGTCGGTCGTATTGTATTTTGATTTCTTGCCAACATAAGTTGTTTAAGGATCCAGATTCTGCCGATCTCAGTTTCCAGCACCATTTCACTAGGGCTGCTTTCCTTTGGTATATTTTATTTTGCAAACCAAATTCCAGCCTTATTTGGGCCGGGGCTGATCCTTTGTATAAGTGGAACACAGATATATATATTTTTGTTTGAAGGGAGTTTAATATATTGGCTTCTTTCCCATGCCATATTTCCAGTCCATATGAGAGGGATGGTAGGACTTGGGCTGCCATTACTTTTAGCAGGTGGTATGTATATTTCATGTTCAGGAGGATCCATGGAGCAGACATACCTAGAGATAAGATCTGACAGTCCCTGTTCTGACAAAAAAGTATAAGAAAACCATATAGGGGCCCCAAAAATATTATTAAAAAACTATTTACTGCAAATTTACGGTGGATCTGCGTCACATAAAAAAAAAGCAAAGGCGGATGCCGTTATTAAAAAACAACCCAAAAAAACCTGGTTGGACCAGGTCCCGTGGTGGCTCAGTGCAATATATTTTCCATGGAGAAAGGGGATGCAGCCCTAGCCTTTTCTAGGGTCCAGAGACCCCATCTCAAGGGGCTGATTGATTAAGAAAGGGGAAGGAGCCCTGCACCCTCCCTCCCGGACTGTGTCCAAGCACAGGGGACCACAGAACCCAGGGCTCATAGATTTAAAATGGGTGAGTGGTGTTCAACCCCCATCCCTGAGCATGGTATGGCCATAGAGTCCGGATCTCCCAGAGCCAGGTAAGTGACATGTGCTGTGGCCTCCCCCTAGGACAGAAAGCCTCCCACCAGGTGAGTACAAGTGTTTCTCCCTGCCCCGCACAATGGAACATACAATTCCTCCTGCCTGGAGAAAGCTGAAAGAAAAGCTGCTCCTGCCAGATGGGAGCAATGCTGGCTCCTGCCGCACACTGGATGGGTGATGGAAGGGGAGACAGCAGGGCTGCAGAGACCATGGGCCTCCCTTTACAACCCCCAACATTGGACATGTTGTGGGGTGTCACAAGTAGGGATATAGACCCAAGGAGTATGGTCTCTACGTGTACATCAATATCAGGGATTTTGAAATCTGAGATTATGAAACCTGGGCATGGTGCCATCATGTTCCCGAAACCTCCTTGTACTTTTTAGTGCAACGTCGTTATATGTAAGCCAGTTTCTTGGTTCTAGTGCAGTAATCCAGTCCCCTGGTGCAATGGTCCAATGAGGGACAATCGCTACAGCTCAAGTGGCATGCAATGTTGCGTTTGGCGATCAGAAACCCTATCCCCGGATACGGGTTGATAAGGAGCCACCCCAATCTTCCATCAACCACAATAAAGCCAATTTTGGGTCTAAGTGAATGGACCGCGCTAGGACTCTACACTTCATGGTGTATCTGTTGCCAATAGACATGAATTGTGGGATAAACCAGTACAGTGTAATACAAAGTTCATATGGCCGCCTTGCACCATAGACAAAATAAATAATTTTTACCTGTAGGCTTCATAAATGTGTTTTTATTCTATTTTCTCAGTGTGTAACTTACTTCTACCTTGAAATAGTTGACACGACAAACATGTTGTTGAAGTGAACTTGATTCTCGAGAGCCTTGTTTTCAAAGTATTGGTGTTCTCTATATTTTCTCTTGCTCTTCCCTATACCAAAAAAGATTGCTCATAAATAGATTGCAAGTCGGCGGTTTGAAAGTGAACTTGGAACACCTTTTTAGGACTCGTACCCTGCATTGTACTGCGCAGCAGTGCTCGCGCAGGTGAGAATCCTTTTGTGGAGGGTTCCAAAATGGACCCTGGAATCGCACAAGCTCTTGTGTATGCGATTCCTTTTGGGCCACGTTATTGGCGTTTGCGGTAGTATTTTTTAGAAAGGCAGCACCAATAGGCCAAAGGCGGTCGCGTTGCTCCGCCCATGGCCTATTGGTGTCTGTTACCCGCATGCCGACATCTGTTTTTAATTATCATGCCCAGACACGGGCGCGATAATTGAAAACAGATCGCTCACTGTGGCTCGCCACGCGCGCGCACCACTCGTTCTAATATTTGCTATGAGGATCGCTCCGGCCCCACTTCTGGTTTCCTTGAGTGTCGGGCATTTTGAGTAACATTCTTTGCAGTCCCGAATCCAAACAGTGGCGAAGAAATAAAGCCTACAAAACTGCACGTATTCCACATTTGTTACCCTCGAGTGGCAGGTTTAGAATTTAATTGCTCTGACTTATTGAAAATTTCACAGCCCCGAGCGGTACGTGTTTTGAGCGAAACAGCAACCCCCTCCCAAGCCCCCCCAGGGAAAATGCTCACCAGCACCCCCAGAATCCCCTCCCACCTCTCCAATGAGGCTGCTGCGGCAACGCAGAGACCGCCGCAGGAACCCAAAGGGCTCTCTACGCCAATGGCTGCAAGCATACTACATGGATCCCGTCTTATGTACATTAGCGGGTAACAATGAACTTTTTCTGTGGCATTCCTGTGGCATACGTTCAACGTACTCCCCAAAGAGTAAAAAAATGTACACACAAATTACTTTTATGAATGTAAAATTATGAAAAGCAGATACAATTAGAACAGAACTGTCTAAACTAAGATTATAAAATATATTGGGAGAGAGAGAAGGAAAGTATCAATACTAGGGTCACAAGGTCAACAAGCAGAGAGCACAAAACGAACTGTAGATTCCCCATAAGATGACGCTGAAACCTAGACAGGACTGCTGCCCACCACCTCTCTTACAGCATGCTGGGGTTTGTCATTTGGTCTGGGCCTTTGGTCTCTTCCTTAGCTGCACGCACGTCGTGTCCGTGAATATCTGTGCATCTGACACTTGTGAAAAGTGCTAGCTGGAGCTACCCACACTGCTCACCAATGTGACCTCCGTACACAACTCCCTGCCCATCAGTGACCGCTTCCCTCACTGCCCAGAAAGGCCAGTTCTGAGCACTGCCCACTCCTCCTGCTGGTCATTCTGCCCATCATTTCCTCCGCGCGTGGTCCAACGCCTCTTGCTTCAAGCATCACCCACAAGTGCACTGCCAGGCAAGTCCCAACTCGTGATCCGCCCACTCGGTCAAGCCCTGAAACTCACAACAGGAACCAACCACTCTCACTTCCACAAGAGTCAGCTGTTCCTACAGCGCCAGGTCTTGCATGGGCACACAGCAATTATCCATGGTGTTTGTCTGATAGCCCGTGAGCATGTGAGGGCTGACTGTCCTCAAACATGCTTTCGATGTTGGAGAGCCCGTACCTACTTTGGACACTCATCAGCACCACTTACGGACAGTGACGACCATTAGTCCCCTGCCCACCATTTATTTACTTATTGTTAACTCCAGTGCAGCACAACTGCCACGAATGCCACCGGAAGTCATGAATGTGTCCTTGTGTAATGTAGCTGGTGCTCATGTACAGCGCACCCCTACCCACAGGTCTAGTTTGCGCCATATAAAACTGCAAAACAATAATATAATAATAAACTATTTTAACAGAACGATTAAACCTGACCTGTGCCCACTGGGAACACAGGCAACAATATTCATGTTAATACTGGCAGGCCGTCCCCGTGCTTGTACGAGGGTGTGAACTAAAGTTCTCTAACAGAAGTCATAACGCTGATAAGACCTTGGCAACCTGCCTGAGAGTGAAAGTTGCACAAACCTGAACAAGGACAATTAAGACCAACCCGATTTTAGGGCGGGAGTGGTAACAAGCTTCTAGTCCTCCACTCAAACGCCCTTGTATATTATTTTTCTCAGCGTGACCCATGGTGGAGTGACAACAGGCCACTCTATCCAGGCTGTGCGTCGTGAGCTTACGATGGTGGCTGCAAGAGATTCCAACCAGGGAGAAAAGGATTTTTGTTTTACCTATATCCGTGTTCAAGAGGCACCACTGCCTACCACCCACCCCTCCTGTAAAGGTCTGTTCCGTTCCCCTTCACTGGGGTGATTTGACTCAGTCATCTTAGGGACACACACGCAAAGTGCTTGCATCAAGTGTGACGCGAGGGAGGGAGAGAGAGAGAGAGAGAGAGAGAGAAAGAGAGAGACAGAGGCAGACTGCGGGTGCACGTATTCAAGCGTGTATATGTTTCTTCTGTGTTAATGGGCCGATCAGTTGTGGAGTAAACCGGAGCGGACATCTGTACTTTCCACAAAATGTCGATACCCCTTGTGCTCTGCTGAGTGACGTGGCCCTGCCTAACATGCCACTGACAACCCATGTCTGCCCCCCACCCCCACTTCCCCCTACTCGACACTAGATGATCGCGGTGGGGTGGAGGAGCAAGCAAGCCATTTCCCTGCTGGAGTGAAACCTACCCCCCCCCCTTTACTGTCTTACATCCCTATCCCATTTGGAACCAGCAGTCTACTAGCTACTGGGCCCTCCAGTGCCCCCCAGTGCCCCCCGTGCGCGCCTCCTGATTCACAGGTACCTCTGCCACCAAAAAAGACGTGGGTCCTGTGCTCACTGCCTCTCTGGATTCAAGCTAGCCTGGCTGATATGGGGGCGTGGGGGGAGAAAATGCCCCGAAACGGGTCCTAGGGTGCTTGTTTCCGGTGCAGGGAGGGCCTGGCTTGGCAGTTATTTCTTTGAATTGTTTGCCAAGAGGAAATAGCAGAAGAATCCTTCATTTTTGTTCAGAGAAGAGAGAGGGATAAAGTGGTATCTCTCATTACTCATATTCCTGGAAATCCTTTGCAGTTAGAACATTGTGTGCTGCCTTGGATTGTGACTTTGTTTATTTTTTTTTACATTTCTTTATTGATTATAAGAGAGACATATCACACATAAGAATGGCATACATTCCATAAACCCTACATAGGCTATAACTTCAGTATTACACATCTCGCAAATTCATTACATCCATCTTCCATTTTAAGACAAACAAAGCATTTGCAATGCAATAGGTCTGGCATTACTGAATGTTTCATCTATTGGTGTTGCATTATTATTATTGGCAATGCCAATAGCTCAAACCTTTATAATGCGAGACCTATTGCATTGCAAATGCTTGTTTCATTTAGCTCCAAGAAGTTCAAGCTGTAAAAAAGAACTTCAACAGAGTAGACACAAGATGGCAGTGTTACTCCACTGTAAATCGATAAGAGGAGAAAAAGTAAGGAAGCGCCCACTTGCAGATCCAACAATTCTTAATTTTGCATTGTTCAAATGTGAAGATGAGACGAGTAACTTCATTTGGTGTAGTTTCAACACATCAGGCATTAACCTGTGAAACTTAGGTGAAGTCAGCTGTCAACTGGTACTGGAGTATGATAATATTGGTACATACCTTTTTAGGACTGGCTTTAGCAAAGGCCTTGTGATTTTACTAAAATTATAAATATCTATCTATAGGTTCACTGAAAAAAACAAAGGTTAAAGGGACATTATTTGTGGTGAAAATGTCAGTTAAAACATTGTTTTATACCTATAAAACCACTGAGATTCACCACTTAGTTATCTCAAGTATCATTATATATTTTCGAACTTTTCCTGTGGTTTCCCTGCTCCCCCACCCCTGTATATTTTGCTGTTTCCCTACAAAAAGTGCAGAGATTCATTTACTTTGATAGCTAACTCTCATTTTCTGTATAATATTGTTTAATTCTGCTTTAGAAAAATGCTTTTTTTGCTCATATTCCTTTTTTTGGTATAAATGTTGCAGATTGTGTTGTGTGAACGTTGAATAGCTTGCTTTTTTGGTGAAAATGTTGGCAAATGTGCTGTCTTAATGGTGTATTGCTGCTGAAAAAAACATTCTCCTTACATGTATTATGTTTTAAACATGTTTCTTCAATGATGGCCAACGTTGTTAGGTAAATGCCTTTGTGGAGAGATATTTCTGGCCTGAGCAGTGCAATTTCCAGAAATGCCCAAGCACTGCCCAAGATTCCCTGCTCTTGCAATGGCAAGTCACATTACTCACAACAAGAATGCTAAAGATCACCATTTTCAAGGCCTACAAAGCACAGTTCTCAAGAGCCAACCAGAATGTACAAAGATTTAAAAAATTAGACTTCTATTACATATGGTTATAGACCAACAATTCCTCAGTAGCTTTTTGGATGGAGTCAAGGGGAATTTATCAGGTTTCTTGTAACTTGTTTACAGTATGTGCTGGTTCTTTGTCATTCCTGGAGACTGCATTTGGCATTTAGCATGGCCGCTTGACACTAATATATGCTGTGCACGACTCTGCTGTCACTCTGAGGTGGACCCTAGCAAACAAAGCCCTTGCCCTGTCAACACCCAGTGTCAACAGGTTCGATGTCACTTACAAGCTGACCATTAGGATGCAGCTCCAACTTCCATTTTGCTCTGACTTCTGTTTTTCCACCTCCTATTTCTTCACTGTCTCTTCGCTTAACCAACCACATTCCCACAAGGTAGTGTGCTACTAGTCCGCAAAGCCCTTCACCCACTCAGCGCGCCAGGGATAAAAAGGGGTATATAAATGTCAATACAATACAATGGCAATGTTCTTAAAGATGTAAAGTATCCCATGTAACTCAAACCACACAGCAACCTTAACCTCCATTTATGGGGAAACGTACAATAAATTTGCATGAGATAATGTAAAAGGCAGAAAACTACATGAGAACCTTGTGGCAAACTGTAATCAATATGCATTGACTACATTGCAAGCATCGGGCTCCGTAGGGTACCCACAAAGGGCTTCAGCGCCTAGTCAGGGGTAGTAAGCACTATATAAATACTTATACATTCCATCTTGTAATATTATCCAATCAAACACCTTTAGCAGTAGAGAAGAATTTATTTTGCAGAATCCAGTTAACATATACATAAAATGAAACAATTCTATTGAGAATTATAAAACAAATCTGTCTAACCACAGTATTCTGGTTAGGACCTGGAACAGACAATGGCTGGTTTGAAGTGAAATGGAATGGACAAGCCCATACTATGGGAACAGACTGATTTTAGAAGTCTTGACAGTAGGGGGAGACATTGCTACATAGAAAAGCTTTTGTGAGTGTGCTCATGATCAGAATGAGTTCGTATGAGCAGAGGCGACAGCCTGCAACCCTTTCATTGACGATGGAAAAACTGGGTCTCCTAATGGTCCTACATGATGCACGAGCATAGTCTCTTTCTGTCAATGGATACATGTGTCAGTTTGGCGGCCCCATCTGCCTTCAAAGTAAAGTGTACACATGTTATCATCATCAAACGGTCAGACTATATTTATTTCACGGAAGCAATGATTATGTTCAAATTGCTAGGAGCTTAAACCACTGACAGTCTACATATACAATACCGCCACCCTGTGTTTACTATTATCATGCACAGTCTAGAAGTAATTTTCCAAGTTCAGACGACCTGTTAAACTCAATATGCTTGTCAAAGCCACCTATTATGCGCACTAACTACTGAAACAGGTCAAGTTGTACAGTCTAAACAAGCATTGGTAATGTCAAGATATTTAACTTTGAATAGTAGATGCATCCAAAGTCATCCTGCACAAACACAGACTTCCACACAAAGTGAACTATGCAATAGTATATATATATATATATATATATATATTCAAAGTTAAATATCTTGACATTACCAATGCTTGTTTTAGACTGTGTACCACTTGACCTGTTTCAGTAGTTTGTAGGGGGCACAGACTCTTGTGCGTCCCCTTCAGTAATACGGATAGCTGTAACACACTTAAAGCGCCAGCTCTACCTTCAGGGGGCATTCTCTAAATTGCATAGGGGCGTGCCCTATGCAAATGAGGGAATACCTTTGCCTCAGCGCCCGTGCCATATTACAGGATGAAGCCTTACGGATAGAGCGGTCGACTTCGAAGATGGGGAACGTCTCGGCAGTGACACTCAACATCCTGGGATTCTGGGCAAATCACTTTATCTCCCTGTGCCTAACAAAAAAAAATGAACGTGTCCATGTGTAACGAAACTGATGTTCATATAAAGCACTCTGATACCTGATATCTTCAGGTCTAGTTCGTGCAATATAAAACTCTGAAAAAAAAAAAAAAAAAAACAGACCAGCTGCGGCCGGCTCAGGTAAACGTGGCGCGCTGGACAGGGCGCGGTAGGGGGGTAGCTGACGGATTAGGTATTATTTATTGATTTAATTCTACCTATTCAGGCGCTGTCGGCTTCCCCCCTGCCGCAACCTGCCACGCCTCACTGCACTTACCTGAGCTGGATGCCGCAGTTACAGACACGGTGCAGAGGCAAAGAAGCTCTCAGGGGGCGCACTCACAGAGTGCGCCCCCTAAGAGCAGTCCTCTGGAGGGGAGAAAGGTCATATGGACCGCCCAGACATACCCTTGCAGGCAGGATGCAGTCACTGACTCTCGCATTTACGTGAGTTTGAGCTATTGGCATTGTAAATGACAATGCCTTTTATTTATGTTTTGGTTTTTAAAACATAAATAAAAGGCATTGTCATTTACAATGCCAATAGGTTAAACTTGCGTAAATGCGAGACCTATTGCATTGCAAATGCATATATATATATATATATATATATATATATATATATATATTACCTACTGGCGGTCGCCAGTAGGTATATATAGTTAGGATTAATTCCCTATGGGATTTCTGAAAATTCTATGTCTAATAACTTTGGCGTTTGTGGACGGAATCGGCTGAAATTTTCAGGAAAATGGCACATTTTGTTTCTGAGCAGCCCCTGAAAATTTGGTGGGGTTTCGTCAAGGGGGGGCTGAGAAAAAAGGGGGGTCCCAAAACGCGTTTTTTGCATTGAGTTTTCCATAGGGCGGTTGGACTCACTTTTAGCTCGAACGGCTGAATGGATTTGCACGAAACTTGGCAAAATTGTAGGGACTGTTAGCCCGATGTGCCTTTGCTAGGTCTCAATATATGTGCTTCAGTGGATTTTGAGAAATTAACGTTTAAATCAAGATATATATCTGTAACAGCGCTCCGGGCAGCGATCCGGTCCGCTTACTTTTCGCTTATCGGAACTTTGCGCGCAGAAAGCTGATTGGCTCTTCGGTGTCTGTCAACATTCTAAACAGTCCGGAGCGGCCGCCATCTTGTCTCTCGGTAGGATCGAGAGAGAAGAAGAGGTGAAAAATGAAAGGGGAATTTAATGAAAGGGGGCAAGGTATCCCCCTCTTGACCCCCTAGGAATGTTGTTGGGGTTATTAAAGGGTCCCGTGGGGAAAATAAAAAAAAAATGATTTTTCACGGTAGAAGCGCTTCACGTGCCGCGAACTGGGCCGCAAACTGGTAGCGAAACGGGAATTCGCCATTTTGTGCTTCGTTAATTAAATTACTAGGTATAAGTGGGTGCGGGAGACGTATCCTAATCCCCTATGTTTCCTGAGGGTGGCTGAGGAGGCTGATATATGTTGATACATCTCTTCCAGCGGCTGTGCGTGAGCTTTTTTTTTTTTGCTGCGTGACAGTCCGGAGCGGCCGCCATCTTGTCTCTCGGTAGGATTGAGAGAGAAGAAAAGGTGAAAAACTAAGGGGGAATTTAATGAAAGGGGGCAAGGTATCCCCCTCTTGACCCCCTAGGAATGTTGTTGGGGTTATTAAAGGGTCCCGTGGGGAAAAGAAAAAAAAATGATTTTTCACGGTAGAAGCGCTTCACGGGCCGCGAACTGGGCCGCAAACTGGTAGCGAAACGGGAATTCGCCATTTTGTGCTTCGTTTTAATTGTTTAGAGACAAAAATTATCGCCGCACATCGGCCACAATGCATGAATATCGCTGAAAAGTCAGCGATATTCATGCATTATCCAGCAAATGCTCTTAGCCATGTTATCCACCTTCCATTGGATAACATGGCTAAAAACCGCTCTGTGCGTGAGCTTTTTTTTTTTTTTTTTTTGCTGCGTGACGTTTGTTAACGTTCGATTCGATGGAAATCAGGAAGTGTTGAACACCATTTTGTCACTGCGAGTAAATATTTTGTTATAAATGAATCCTTATTGATAAACATTGTCTGCGCCATCTTGCGTTTTTGTCCAATGCCACAATTTTGTCGTGCACGGCAGCCATTTTAGATGCCTTGACCAGGGCCACTCTCTGCACGCCGTCGATTCTCAGCATGGCTCCCCACCCTCGCACGCATCTCCCCCACGCAATGGTCACCCCCGCTCTCTCTCTCATGCATGGGCCATATACTTCCCCCATCTGCGCTGCTCTTCTCTGAGAATCACACCCTGTGCCCGTTCGACACCTCCCTTTCACCCTATTCACTACCGCACCCTCTGACACTTCTCTTCCTCTGTGTCCGATTGTCCAGGCCGGACCTAGGCTATCACCTAGCCCTGCGGATGTAGTTTATGGCTCCAGCTGTATAGTTTCCAGACATGCCAACCCTCCCGATTCAGGTGTGAGACTACTGATTTCAGTGCTAGTCTTTCGCTTTCCGATTCCTGCAAGGAAAAACCCGGGGGCATATTTCCAACAACTAGCGGTAATTTTTGTCTCTAACTTGTTTAGAGACAATAATTATCGCCGCACTTCGGCGAATTTTATCGCACATAAACCTTGCTATTAGCAAGGTTTATCGCAAATGCGATAAAAAACGGCCGCAATGCATGAATATCGCTGAAAAGTCAGCGATATTCATGCATTAGTCAGCAAATGCTCTTAGCCATGTTATCCACTTCCCATTGAACAAGCGCATGGTCTTTTAAAGATTTGTGAAGTACTCGGGGCGGCGGTGTGTGTGTGTCCTCTTTCAGGAGCGGGCGGGGGGGCACTGGCAGCAATTTGCAGGCCAGGCAGTGTTCAACACGTGCATCACCTTTTCTCTGCCTGCTATTGCGCTCCATGCTTCGGAAAGGTAAGAAAAAGAACGTGCATTTGAGTTTGAAATGTCCAATCTTGTAGCAGTACACTTGCAAAGCCCACACATGACAATAACCCGATTCAAGGCCCCATTCACCCGATTTTTAAAAAAAATATAGTACTCCAAGACAGTTACATTTTAAAACTTTATTAACATTTAAATATAACGAACGCAACAAAAACTGTAAATATATTTAACCATTTTTTGAAATTAACCCGAACTATAACGATAACAACAACAACAACAATAATATAACTTTTATGCCTAAATTACGCAAACATTTAGCTAATCTGCTAAAGGGGGGAGTCGCCATTTCTTTACAATAATCAATAATGAAAAATCCACATCAATAGGGTTGCCCGTTTTCTCTATGCAGCACTATAGTGCAATATACACAGCACCTGGGGTGTCAAGAGTGAACAGGTCTTTCTTTGTTCCTTAAGATGTTATCTCCGAGAATGCTGATGCATTGGTGTCTGTACACTTCTTTGTCAATTCTGTCAAGTTGATAACTGCTTTATAAACAGACGATATCTTTGTTTCGTCATTAGTGTTAAGTGTGTCTGAAACTACAGTGCCCTTCTGTTTTTTTTTCTTCAGGCTCTACAGAGTTTTGTGTGTTGTTCTTTTGAGCGACAATTATTCCAGAGGTTTCAGGTTCACTTGTTTTGTTCTGCAGTGAGTTAACAGCTTTAGAGAGTTCATGTTTATTTGCTATGTCCTGCTGTTCGTGAACTGCTTCAGAGACGTCAGCCTCATTTTTTATGTTTCAGTAGATCCTGGACCTGCCCGGCCGCGCCCAAAATGGCGCCGGTGTAAATGGGACTCGTAACTGCTTGTTCTGTACTGGTTGCCCAACCTTGATATCACGAGATACATATGCAGTTTTGAAGCACATGGCGGAGGCTTGTCTGCTGTAGTGGGGCGCCCCTTTATCGTTTCAGTCGCCATTCCGCCCGCTTTTGCTACACTGTGCCTCATCCGCCATTCAGCTGTTTACCGCCCGCTCTTACGGCTACACCGTCTCGCTCACCATGTAGTTGAGTTGTTCCCACTCTTGCGGTGCAGCGGTAGGCGGCTGCCACAGGACTCTTAAAATGGCGGCCGGCTCTTCGGATTTGGGCCTGGTCCAGTAAAATGGCCCTGGGACACCTTGGAACTCGGACGCTTGTCTGCCAGGGCTTGGGTTCCATTCTCGAAAGCGTCCCCTCAGCCTTGAAGATTGTACAAAATTCTTGGGGGCCCTCGACTCCCGCAGGCTTCCGGTGGGGAGCGGCTGCCATGATTGCTTGCGGAATGGCCACGACGGAGCTACGAGATGGTGGTGCTCTCATGGTGACGCCAGCTTCAGTCTGAAACATCCAGAAACAAGGTGGGGCTTTCATCGTTTGGGGAAAAAAAATGTTTTAATCCAATGAAAAGTGTTATTTTTAGGTCACATGACCTAGTCTTACATAATTAGGAAAAGAAAAGTAAAATGAACCAATGAAAAGTTTTATTAACAAGTCACATGACCTGTTATGCTTACGTTACGCGCTGCGCGGCGCGCTCTGGATCGTTTCCGGGAAGCTGCGCCTTGCGCACCGGAGCACTTCCGGGTGCGCTAACGCGTCGCGTCATATGACGCATTACGCGACAATGCAGGTGCAGAATATAGTCAAAATGTCTCCACCAACCAGCGGTCGGATTTCCACCGCTTTCAGCAGTCCAAAAAGTTCCGTCAAATCTTAAGAGCGGGAGCAACTCAACTACATGGTGAGCGAGACGTTGTAGTCGCAAGAGCGAGCGGTAAACAGCTGAATGGCGGAAGAGGCACAGAGTACCAAAAGCGGGCGGAATGGCAACTAAAACGGTAAAGGGGCGCCCTGCGACAGCGTGTCTTCAGGTGAAACGGATTGTGGGACAAGGTCCAGAATGAAAGATTCTTCGAAAGGGAAAAAATTCCGCCGGACCCCGGGAGCCGGCCGCCTATGCCGGGGGCGATCTCAGGCCTCACCAGGGCAACACGACTTGGGGAGGGGGCAGGAGCCAAGCGCCCCCTCTCAGTCCGCGCCATCTCACCGCCCCTCGGGGGCCTCCGTCAAGCTGTTTAGGGAGGCACCGTATCACATTGTTTTCCAATGCAGTCAGGTCCACAAATGGACCCCACTTACTTTGAATAGTGAAGCTGCAGCAGGTGCAAATAAGGTTTAAACAGTGTTACAAGAACTGCTTAGAATTCTGAAGTATGGCACTCAATAACCAAGACTTATGCCATTTATGTAAGGCAGTGACATGGAAGCAACTCAGGGACAAAAAGCATGAACGAACATTTACGTATGAAAATCTTATTTGGAGAAGGGGTAGAATCCAAACGCCCCCTGCCAGTTCGCGCCACTACACCGTATGTGGAAAATCTGAAGCCATCATTCTACAAACTCTCAACGCTTGTTATCAGTGCATGAGTTTCATGCTCGATCGATTGAGGTAGCCGGATCGGGCAATAAAAAGTATAAAATAGTTATGTAAATAGTTATTTAATAAAATGTTTTATTCTGTTTCTTTGGTGGTGTGTTGTGTATATTTATAATATTTGCATAGGGTTTGCCGTTATTTTGGGCGGTGTGGGTGGCGGAGTCGAGCTGTTTTGCAGCCCTCATGGTGTGGAGCTCAATTCATTTCACTATTTTCGTATTTCTCATGAAGGGTTATTCCTAATGTTTGTATTTTACCGAGGTTAAAAAGAGATCGAATTAGTGGTCTACTGATTTTGCTCGATTACTTTTATTTTTTTACACGATTTTTCACTATCTGCAAAGACTAAACAGAGTATTGCGACTTTGTGCTTGTTTGTAAATAGAGAATGATCCAAAGAGAACCAATTGTAAAACAGTAAATGCTTGGATAATAATCAATCAAATGGAGAGACAAGCAGGTACGACGGATTACAACAGGGGTAAAGGTCTGCGTTAACTACCGTTCACTATCTGCAAAGAGAGAGTACTACTAAGAGAAAAGAGGGGAGTGGGGAGGGGGGGCAGCGTTCAAAGCACATCAGCGTGCATAAACACGAAAACGTTTTTACCTATCACGTACTTGACATTTGACAGCTTTTGATGTTTGCTATTAAAAAACCATTGAAATTCACAGAAAAAACCATAGGTTATACTCCATATATAGTTAGGAATTTGCATTTACAAAACCATGAAAATTCAATGAAAAAACCATTGGTTTTAGGCCATATATAGTTAGGGATTTGCATTTACAAAACCTTATTTTACTCGCATAAAACCATTGAAATTCCATATATAGTTATAAGCGCTAACTATATATCGCGCACCCGCAATCCACTGCTGATGATGTCACATATTACATCATTCATGACATGGTTAGTGACATCACTGATGACATCACTGATGACATCTCAAATGACATCACTGATGATATCATTCATGTGATAATACCATGAACCTCTTCAGACTCTAATATAACCTTAGATACAATCAGTGTAAACAGACAGTCACTCATCCATGGAGTTACTCACACACCTAGTCAGTTATGCCAAAAATCAATCACACCTCCATTTTCTCAACTATACAGTTATACACACCTTACTTATTCAAACATATACTAACACATATTTACTTAACTCTCTTATACAATCTCTGATACATGTTCACAATGATCCATACAGCCGCTCACACATTCACTAGCTCTTATGCACAGTTATTTATAGATGTCAACTCTCACATGTACTGTGTTTTACAAATGTACTTAATTTGACATGTAGCACTGACATATCCATTCACTCACTAATACACTCATGCACAGTCAACTGCCCATACAGCTGTTTCCACATGCAGTTTTGAATCTATACATATAGTGAATCAACTACTCACACATCTATGTACAGAGTCACACACCTCCCAGCCACCCATACACACACACTCAGTTTCCCATACAAATACTTGCACAACCAATCAATAACCCATACAGTTACTCATATAGCTACTGATCAACATATGCAGCAGTTTGTAGAACAACAGAAGATGTACAAATTAAGACAGTTTAGTCACTAACTCATGCCCTCAGTGAGACACATTTAATCACTCACTCATACAGTCAGTCATGCACCTACTAAATCCTTCATCCAGACACTTATATATCTACTCATTCTTCAATATGTAAAACATATTTTAACTTTACAGAAACATACAGTCACTGGATGTTGTAATCAGTGATGTCATCAGTGATGTCATTTGAGATGTCATCAGTGATGTCATCAGTGATGTCACTAACCATGTCATGAATGATGTAATATGTGACATCATCAGCAGTGGATTGCGGGTGCGCGATATATAGTTAGCGCTTATAACTATATATGGAATTTCAATGGTTTTATGCGAGTAAAATAAGGTTTTGTAAATGCAAATCCCTAACTATATATGGCCTAAAACCAATGGTTTTTTCATTGAATTTTCATGGTTTTGTAAATGCAAATTCCTAACTATGTATGGAGTATAACCTATGGTTTTTTCTGTGAATATATATATATATATATATATATATATATATATATATATATATATATATATATCTAAAGTTCCACAAGTTGCCTTTCTTTGGAAAGCACTCACAGCAAGAGTTTTCAAAGCGCAGGGACACCTTTAAATGAAAGACAAATTCAATCTTATCGCATGCCTCGCCTGGCGCGTTTCAGAGATAGACTCTTTCCTCAGAGGCCACATGCTCTGCAGTGATTGTTTCAAAACTTCACCAACTGATTATCCACTCTTTAAGTATCACACCCATCCAGGCATTTGAAATGTTGCATCACGGGAGTTGGAGTGCAAATTAAACCCATGTGGGTCAGAAACAAAGGACACTTGTAAATATAAGCAGCATACCTTCTTATACTTGTGGAACTTAATGTGTACGGCCCAGCCAGGTCGGGGATTGCACCTCTGCAGGATTCATGGCAAGTCCTGTGGCGCGAGATGATTTTGTGCTACCTTGGAACAGCAAGATGTGCTTTACTTATGGGGGCACTTTTAATGACTGAACATTTGACTGAATAAAGAAGGTAAGCATGCGATAAGATTGAATTTGTCTTTCTTTTAAAGGTGTCCCTGCGCTTTGAAAACTCTTGCTGTGAGTGCTTTCCAAAGAAAGGAAGAAAGGCAACTTGTGGAAATATATATATATATATATATATATATATATATATATATATATATATATATATATATATATATATATATATATATATATATATTATCCACCAAAATGTTCATTTAGCAAGTGCACACTTTGCACGGCCGGTGCAGGACAGCGGAGATGAACATCCCCACAATTATATTTTCCACCAAGAAAAGATTAATGTCCGCACTCGCTCAATACATTAACTTGGGTTTATTTAACAAGAGACTGCAAACAATCGCCTTCACCTACGCGTTTTGACCGCAGGTCTTGGTCACAGTGTTACCCTACTAACACTGTGACCAAGACCTGCGGTCGAAACGCGTAGGTGAAGGGGATTGTTTGCAGTCTCTTGTTTTTTTTTTGTCCTCATTTGCCTTACCCCCTGCTTAGGAAATGCCAACCACCTTGCGTGTCCCCGACCAAGAGAGGGAACCAAGAAAATGATACCCATCTCTGGAACTGGACTCCGAGATATTTTACTGGTGGCAGAGAAGTCCCAAGAAGAAGGGGAATTTAAATTCTTACGCTGACTCCATCTAGGTATGTCTCAACCTGCAGGACCAAAAAACCGTATCGGGGCCAGACCCGGTCCAAGGAGTGTTGTTGGCATAATCATAGGACCCGGGGGAAAAAAAAAAAAAAAAAAAAAAAAACCCCGGAACACTATCTCCACTGTATCAACAGATCCCAAAAGGCCAGATTACGGTTATTGCAAGCTCTAGCCGTGTCCACCTTTGATGTTTCATATAAAGACGTGAGCCAGTCCGAATATATTGGAGCAGATTTTTCCACCCACCGTATGCAAATCTGCCTCCTAGCCAACAGAATAGCATAAAACAGAAAAGATCTTGCTTCGCCAGAAATACTGTCCTCGATTCCAAAGATGATTAGTGGCAATGAAATTACTAATGATGTGTTCATAATGGAATTTAAGGTAGACAGCACTTCCTCCCAGAACTGACCAATGTTGGGGCATTCCAAGAACATGTGAATATCTGAAGCTCCTGGTAAATTACATTTATTACACTTCTTGTCTGGGAGAAATTTGGAAAGTCTCAGCGGTGTTATATAAGCCCGGTGTGCTGTGAACAGATGGTTGCGCCTCAGCCATGATGGCTTCACCACTTTATAGAGGAGCGCAAAAGATCTTAACCATATCTCCTCACATTGTAAGCCCATTGTCTCTCCCCACAATTCATCTGGAAGGGTGAAATCCCCATCGGTTTCCTCCAGAAGCTGCCAATACCAGAAGGCCACCTCCTTACCACCCCTAGGTCTTTCTAGTAGCAGCTGCTCCAGGGAGCTTGATTTCCCAAATAATACATCTTTGCACCGCTGGGCTCTCCCCCAGCTTTCCAGCTGGATGAATTTAAATCTAGAGAATGCTGGACCTATACGCTCATATAATACATCCCAAGGAAGTATTGATCCGTCCACCAATAACTCTCCCCATCTAGTAATTCCAGCTTCCTCTAGTGAGGAAGATAAGCTGTCCCTAAGACACTCCGGTAAACCCGGGGAGTCCCATATGGGAGCGAAATTAGAATAGTAAGACAGCCCCAATCTTCTTCTAATGGCTAGCCAGCCCCTAGCCCAAGACTGTATGATTTTCAGTCTTACTTTCTTAAAATATTTCTGACTCCCAAATTTAAATAGAAATCCGTCAGCTGGTAGATTTGCTCCGGTTAACATGGCTTTATACATTGACACCTCCAGAAGACTCGATGGTGTTTTTAGTAACATCCTGGAGTAGGACAACTGAAAGGCCCAAGCGTAATACACTAAATCCGGTAGGGCGAGGCCCCCCTTCTCCCTTCTCCTCCTCAACTTCTTCCACGCAATTCTAGTTGACTTATAATTCCAAATAAAGGAGTTAAGCTCTCGCTGACATCTGTCCAACATCTTCACATCAAACCCCAAAGGAATGGCACCAAATATAAATAGTCTCTTGTTAAATAAACCCAAGTTAATGTATTGAGCGAGTGCGGACATTAATCTTTTCTTGGTGGAAAATATATATATATATATATATATATATATATATATATATATATATATATATATATATATATATATATATATATATATATATATATATATATATATATATATATATATACCTATATTTTTTTGTAAAACTCTGATAAAGTGTACTCGTCAGCCCAATAGTACACCCGCAAAACAATCCTTTTCCTCAATCTGGGTATGAAACCAGCCTAGCAAAATTCCAGTAGTCACCTTCAAGCCTCATCACATAGGCCCCTGTTCTTCATCTGAGTGGCTAGCAGTTCGCATTGTCTTGAAAGTCACAAATCCCAAGATGTTATATCACAACACCACTTTTTTTCTCTATATTCATTCCCAACTATACACTCAGTTATAAAGATGGGGAGTGCAACTTTATGTGCTATTATGCATTTTAAATAGAGAAAACGTACATAGGGCATTACTAGGCAAGCACTTCTACAGGCAAATACCTTACCCGTAGCAGAAGGCACAGGAGAGCACACATCCATCCCAGGGGCCCACCCTCACAAAACATTACCTTTACGGAAAACGGTTCAGTGAAAACACCACCTTTATCAATCAGTTTAGACCTCTTATACAGAGAACACCCTGTCCTATGGAGCAAGTTAGATAACTTTGTTGCCTTTGCCCCCAGAAGCAGAGGTTTGATATTGAAATAAAAATGTAAATGTAAATGTAAATGTGGGTGCACTTGTAAAGCGCACTGTGACTCCAAGGAGTATCCTGGCGCTGACGACCGCTGGGGAACCCGTCCTGGTTTTCCCTGGGAGATGGTCCCTTTCTGGGTATCTCCAAGGTGAAACCAGGCATCCCCGGCGTCTGTGGGGGGCCGTTGTAGAGATGAGGCAAGCTTAATGCCCAGAGTTGCCGAGTGTGTTCCCTGGTTAGAGTAGGCACAGAGGCGAGAATTATCGAGTCTGTTTGACCCTGGTCCACGACCCTGCCGCGTCGGGAATTGAACCCTGGGCCCGGGCCGTTCTCTGCTTACGGGTCTGCCGCCTCTAACCAGTGAGCCACACCACTCCAAAAATAGTTCTGGACTAAATTTAATTTACATCAGCATAATTTCCAGAATTTAACGCTAGGCTTTTTGCGCACAAAGCCTTTCATTTGGGTAAAAATCCCAATTATGGGAGCATTTGAACACTGTAAAGGAGAGAATGCAAGTAGCTGTTTAGGTCATGTGTAATTTTGTGCTTTAGAGCAGTGTTCCAGAACTTGTTAGAATCACAACCCATATTTAAAAAATATAATATTTTGTACCCACCTACTTATAATGTATATTTTGTAACCCACCTACTTGTAATGTATATGAGGTAGGGTGATTTCTGAATGTAACTAAAGCATCATGTGTTAGCGCATTGTCAATTATAGACATCAACTTAAATGTCCACTTACTTTGCATAGACATGCAGTTTTACTGAAAAAACTATAGCATCAAACAAATTGTTAATGTGTGGAAAAATTGTGTTTCTCTTCATTAATGTTTCACACTTCAGAATTACAAAAAAAATGGTCTTCTATTTTGCTTTCTTAACTACTGAATGCATACAGTTCATTTATAGTTATTTGCACTTTGTTGTGTGTTGCAAAATACACAACATCTTAGAGCCTTTCCTTTCACACTCCCTGTACTCCAGCAAGATTGTCATATAATTCACTTTAAAAACTCCTCTCACTTTGTAGTCAGAGAAAGAAAAGTAAACACCAATCACCATGTTTAAAGAATAAGCATTCATTTTTCTGAAGAGATAGCCTGCCAGACTTTTGACTCCAGGCTTTGAAGCACTGGCAAATGTGACAAGATAAACACCAAATTTAAATGTTTCTTTATTTATTGCTTTAACTTTCACGACCAACCAAAAATCAGCTCACAATCCAATTTGGGAAACACTGCTTCAGAGAACAAGCATTGGCAAAGTCAATAGGTTTGTCTATGCGAGCGCTATTGGCTGTACCTATGTCTTCTAACCATGTTGTAGAGCAGTGTGGAGTTGAGTGGGGAAGACTATTGTGGTATTGTGTGGCGTGAGCAGAGGGGCATTGTGTGGATTGGGAGATTCAAGTGGATTGGCGTAGAATTTAGAGGCAAAGAGTGCAGCGGCATAGAGTTGAGTGCAGCGGCGTAGAGTGCAGAGGCTTAGAGTAGAGTGATGTACAGTGCAGTGGAGTAGAGTGCAGTCACAGTAGAGAGGTGCAAAGTAGAGTGGCGTAAAGTGCACAGATGTAGAGTGGTGCAGGGAAGAGTAGAAGGGCTAGAGTGCAGCCATAGAGTGGTGCAGAGCACCGTGGTGTGGCATAGAGTGCCTAATAAATAAACAGGTAATGTTATGAAAAAAGACAGCTAAATATTTTCACATACAATTTTTTGGGGGGGCAGGTGTGCATGCCTTATTTGCAACCATGACCAGCAACAGCAAACAAGCGAAGCAAAATCAAACCATTCAGAAACAACGTTCCCTGTTAAAACAAGAGGGGGAGGGCACTTATAGTTTGTAAAAGCTGCCTCCCCTAACATCAATTTGTTCCATTTTGGGTTTCTCTTCTCCATGTCTTTTATTTGAAAGGTTGTATGCAAAACGTACACTCCCACGATTTATCCTCCCTAAAAATTCCTTCAGCTGGTACTAATTCAGTGAAAGACATTTGAAATCCAGACTAAAAAACATTAAAGAACCTGGTGAAGTAAAAATATATATATGTTCAATTTATGTTCTGTGAATTCACAGTATAAAGACGAGGGTGTGATTGTAGTTTTAACTGTATAACAGTCTCCCTTGCTTTAAAGGCAAGTACTCCATATGGGGTGGAATGGAACACCAGGTAACGAGCATAAAATCAAAGTAAACTTCTGCCTGGAGCCAAAGCCCCAACCATGTACTTTAAAAAACTATTGTTAAGAAATAGTAAATACATAAATGTTCTATCAAGCCAGAATTTTACAAAAATACTAATAGTTAGGAATCTCACAGACGTTTTCCAGAAGTTTGGAAAAATGACAGAATGTATATAACAAAAACTCTCTGCACCAGAGGTAAAGAGATTATCGTCGTCTGAGAGACGTCTTCAGCAATCTCTCAGTCAAGAGCCAGTTGATAAACAATACATATTAACAAGAGCAGGAGCACAGACCGCACAGCTACAAACTAACATAACACGGATGTGTTACAGAGATAGCTGTTGCTGAAGGGGGTTGTCAAATACGAGGTTCCAAAGTGCAAACCATGAAAGGGTGAGAAAAAGATGTTCCTATAGTTTGTTGCACAAAATGCAAGGCGTGAAATTAACAGTCGAAAAGCACAAGCAACCACCATTGCTGAAGAAGGTGCTCCATTGTTTTATGCTCCTATTGTTCTAACGGCTGCTTGTTTGCATTGCAATGCGCCATGCGTGCTTTCTCTTTAAAGCGGTCATGTGTTTAAAGCAAAATTAGGAAAATAGAAAAAATGCAAGGGCATGTGAGGCCCAAAGCAATCAACAGCAGGCTGTTACTGCACTGCAAATTAAATTAAAAAAGCAGCGCAGCCGCCTAAGTGAAAGCGGACCGAGGCGTATGTTAAATAAATAAAGCAGCACTGCCGCTAAAGTGAAAGCGGACCACGCTGAAATTACAAAAATTTTCATAACAACAATGCAAAAGTGGTCTGCGGCGCTGCCAATTAAATAAATAAAGCAGTGCAGCCGCTGAAGCGACCGTGCCACAAGTTACAAACAAAAAAGTAATAAAAATGTAAAAGCGGGCTTCGGGTTTGTGAGGGTGGAATAGGTAAAGACCATTAAAGAAAATAGTGCTCAGCCACTAGATAACGCAAACCATGACCGAGCCAAGTAAAAGGTCCAGTCATTATGGGCGGTAAAAAATGCAGACAAGACGGTACAAAGGAGGGACTAACAAGCCTATGTATGAATCAGAAGCCAGTATTTACGAAGGACAATGACACAATCCAATGACAAATATTGGCAAAGAGTGGGCGGCACTTCCAGTGCATACCCTATTCCAGCATGCCTCGTAGAGCAAGCAGCGCATGTACGCTGCTGCTAGGCTTGACTTAAAAACCACAAGGAAGCTATATTTGCTACAAATTTCAAATGACATCAATATACACCATTATATGTTAATAACCAGCTGCATGTGCAATTGTAATCAACTCAAATATTTAACATAGCATCACCACTACATGCTACCATTTATTACTGGTGAACTGGAGATTCCGCCAAAGAAATATTCATCATTTCCTTTGTCAGAGTGATATGTGGGTGAGATTGAGCCAGCTAGCACAATTGTGTAGGGTGACAGAAATGCAAGAGGTTGGCGCTTTTCAGAGTCAGTAAGAAGATAGGAACAGTGTTTGTGTTCGGGAATGCAAATTTCTAGCTCTGGCTGCTGCGGTGTCAAAAACCTAAATGTCACCTCGTGTGCCCCACCTGGAGTTGTGGGCAGACATATGTATTACAAAGAGGGTCATTAGTGGGCGACCTGAGAAATAAAAGCTCCTGTTCTTGCTCAATGATGCCTTCTCCTGCAGAGGCACTTTGCATTTGCAGAAACTGTCCTGACCCTTAAGCGGACTGGCCCTGGGTGGATGAATACTGGCCCTGTGCTTTTGCACCCTGGACCTCCAGAACAACACACACAATTCACCATGTCTTTCCCCTTCACATTTTCATGTTCTTTCCCTCTACCCATACCTTCCATATTCTCCATCTTTCCCCCGCTACTCCTAAGTTTCATCATCCACATGACCTGCTTGCCTGTGTATTCTTCTGTGCTTTATCACCAGTTAGATTACACAAGGTCAAAACCACAATTTGGCAGGAGGAGATAATTGATTTGTCCAGGGCCCAGGTAGAACCATAGGATGCTGACCCCCGGCCTCAAAGTCGGCGTCTGCGTCCGCAATAACACCCCCTGCAACCTACACCCCCTCACCTCACCCACTGGCCCTATTAAAAAAATTGTCAAAAAGAAGGGAGGTCTCCTTATAGGTCCAATCTGGGACAAGGAGTAATATATGATCAGAAAGGTTGACAACCTATATTTTATTGTTCTTTATGTGAATTGACACATGTTTAACCTTATTGTATGGCACTGTAGAGTTGTATTTATTAATGCTTTATGTGAAATAAATTGTAAAATTTTTATACTGATTATCTTATGGTTAAAATTCTTTTTATATATTTGCACTATTTCTTGAAATGTGGTTGCCAATTATTTGGTATTTTGAGTTATGAGGGGGTATATACAATAGGCTTTTCCCCTTAGGGAAACATTGGGACTTCTTCCTATAAAAAAATGACATACACAGGTTGGCAGGCTGGCTGGCTGGCAGGCACGAGGCGAAGCCTCCGTTCCAGCTTACCTGACAGCAGTGGTAGTCTCAGGTCCCCATCCTGGTTTGCCTCAATGCAAAATGATGAGCAGCTATCTATGCTGTAAACGGATATTCTGCACGCGCTAAAGCATGCACAGAGTATCATTTGGCAGGATGCATGTGGCCCAATGCCACATGATTCTGTGATCAGGTCACATGCCGCAATCATTCACGGGCAGCAGGCACTAACCCCACCCTTCCCCAGCTCACCACCCTGTGAGGACTTGGAAAAGGGTGTTTATGCTCTATGTAGTGATTGACAAACAGCCCCAGGAAATACAGGGCTGATGATGCCCTACACACCCGGGCTGCTTGAAAATATGATGCTGCTGCGCGTCATAAGTGGGTGATCTTTTGAGACCCCTGAGAATTGCAGGCCAGGGCTGGCCCTGAGTCAGCCCTACTTAGCCTGCTTACAGTAAAAAGAAAAAATTGTGGATGTTATGTGGCACGTGCGCACTAGTTGATGGGCCCATCTGGAAGGTGCCTGGCTGCCTGACTCTCCTATGAGCGAGGACGAGTCACGAGAGGCGGCACAGGCTTTAAGTGGTATGTGGATGGAATTACTGTTAGCAATTATCATCCACAAAACCTAGAAAACTATGTGGGCAGAGCCCAACGCTCTCTGAAAGAAATCGCCGCTGGTCAGATCTCTCCTTTTTGTGAGTTATCTTATTTCCTTAATTTTTTTTAGTGTTTATAAGTTTATAAGCTCACGTTTTATTGTATAGTTCCTTAAAACCATTACAAAATCTTTACATTTTGTTTAGTGGGGATATGACCCATGCGCAGGGCTATGGATCTTATATACAAGCTAGCAGCCCGCCCCGACGTTGTCCGGGGCAATCAGGCTTGCTGGTATTCCACCCGCCGACATGTAATTGCACTGGTCCTGTACTTTTAAGCAGAGTTTTGGGCGCTGGTACTTATTCTTAACTCTGCTTAACCCCAGGCTCACTTCCATTCCCAAGTTGTCCGGGGGCAATCAGGCTTGCTCCCAGTCGCCGAAACCCAGGCTCCCAACCACCTCCTCAGCCCAAGTTCACCGCCACCTTCAGTGCCCCAATCATCCGCACACGCCCTGCTCCCTAACACTGTGGCCACGCATCCGACGCTGCAAACGAACAAAGCCAGTATACACGCCCCGCTGCAGCGCTAAAGTTTACCTGTCATCCCGCTCCAGTCCGCCTTACTTCACCGCTCCTCCCCGCGGTTCACGTACCTCAGGCCGCTCCAGTGTGGCTAAGTTCTCCGCTCCTCCCCGCGCTGTTGTCCGCCGCCGCTGCAGTCCAGTCCTCCTTACTTCACCGCTCCTCCCCGCGGTTCACGTACCTCAGGCCGCTCCAGTGTGGCTAAGTTCTCCGCTCCTCCCCGCGCTGTTGTCCGCCGCTCCTTCCCGCGGTCCTGTCCGCTGCTCCTCCTCGCGCTCCCGTCTTCCGATGATGATGTCAGCACGTATGTGGTTAGCGCACACGGCCGGCGCTACTTTGAAGGGACTACTTTTTTTTATTGTACATTTTTTAAATAACGTATATATATTTTTTTATATAGCCTATGTCCATCTACTGGACCTCCCCTTTCCAACGCTGTATTGGGTGTTGCGATTGGTGGTGTACTTTTCGAGTTTACCTGGCTCAAAGGACACAGTTCTCTCTTTATAATAGTAGTATAGATAAACAAAACAAGGACCACTAAAGAAAGTGGTACAAGGACAAAAATGAAACCAACGAAGAACATGCAATTAACAAAACATAGTATAATTGCCATGAAGGAATTCATTCAGGCTCCTCCACTAGGGCAGAGGAGGGTTGCCCCACTGCTTTCTTGCAGTGCAAGAAGCAGAAACAGTTATTACCATTTTATGTTTGGTTGCGGGCGGGCGGGTAGGGCTGCTCTGAGAGCAGGGCAGAGGAGGAGTGGTGTGCCTGCCCGCTCCAGAGTGCGCAAAGACTGTTTGGTCGGCCCCCTGGGGCCCCCAACAGTCGTGCTCACACTGCCCTTCTCCATGCATGCTGCAATGCAGCCTACATGGAAAAAATGGCCTCCCCATAGGCGCCTAGGGTGGCGGGGTCCAGACCAATAAAAACACTCCAAAACTTACCGGCTGACACTGGTCTGAAATGAGATAAAAATAAAACTTGTGAAAATTACTTTAGGAATTCAACTAGCTTATGCTAAATTCTTTTAGAGAAATGTCTCAAAAATATATTTTTTTGTTGGATCAATTAAAGGTATCGCATTGATGTCTATGACACTTTCTGAAACACTTTACGAATGAAATAGATAAACAATGATAGAAACCCCAAGCAGTGATTCTTTTAATGTCATCCATGGAACATAATTGTCAACACTGGCACTTATGACAGCCTGACACATGGTGGCGCTGTTTGTCTAATTTACACACGAGCACATCAACTGCTGTTTATTACTTCAATATACATTAATAAAAATGACTAATTCCTGACACTCAAGCCATTCTTATAACTTTGGGGGCCTGAAGTAGTAAGAATTGTCACACTTGTAGGAATGTGAGGGCTAGTAGTTGTGTTGGTCATGTCACTGGCAGCACTGCCAGGAGCAATGGCTGGTGCAAGCAGCAGCGGCCTCCTGATGAGGGCCTAGGCACTTATTTGTTTTACAAATTAAGCACGGTGTACATCATAATTGCTGGTGTCGAAATAGTTGACCTTGTTAGAAGAGGGATTGATTTACCACAATTTGCAAAGCCCTCATTTAGATGCATGAGTAACCCAGTCTTCTCATTGACGCCAAATATTTACCAAAACTTGAGCAACCAAACGCATCATTGTCCACTTGTGAGATTTAAGTCCAGCTACCGCTTGTTAGAAAGGACTGGGTTGTTGGTCACCACACTGTGTGTGTCATCTAACCCAGTGCGCCATGGCTAACCCATTGCGCCATGGTGGTGTATTCATAACTCCTCCATTATTTTCTGGCGTTTTTTCAAGTTGGTGGGAAGCATGCACTCAGTCCTGCCTCAGATACCGAAGATAAAACAGCAGTGGTAGCTCCATAGCTGTGGCGGAGGACCATTGCTCCACTGCTTTTAAGCAGTGTAAATAAAGGAAACATAAAATGATAATAACTTTGAGCTATTATCATTTTATGTTTCCGTGCTGCTTTGCGGGTGGCCGGGGCTGCTCTGCTATTGTAGCAGGGAGGGTAGCAGAGGTTTGCCCACTTCTAAGTGCACATGACTGTTTGGGTGGCCCTCAGGTGGCCAGCCAAAGATGAACAGATCCCCATTCCCTCGCTGAGCGTCGAACCACAACCCTCAGACCAATCACAACTCTAAATGGCAGTGTTGTGATTGGTCAGGGGAGCCTAGCTGTGCTTCCTGTTGCTGGAGACCGACGGAGCAGAGACGCGGGACCCAGTAGGCAAGGTAAGTGTTTATTTTTTACATGCTTTTTTACATAGCACCCCCACTACGCATCCCCAAACCACCCTGAGCCCGCCATGCCATCCGCGAGCCATGCCGGCGGCCACTGTTAAGCAGTCAGTGATACTTTGTAAAAGCAAACCAAGGGGATGAGAGACCACAAGAAACCAGCCTTATGAGAACATCTTGATTTGAGAATCATTTTGTTGTGCTGTTGTTTTTCTCACAGAATAAACATCCAAACTGAAGGTTCTAAATTTCTTTTGGTGATATGATACACATGTTACCAGTTGCACATTACCAAGCCTAATTCATCCCACTACCTTCTATGGCCACCCTCACTTCTGGGGCATCAGCTATATTAGCCAGGACACTCAAAGGTCCCACTGAGACCAAGAAGATAGCAGCGGTTAGAGATTTAACTCAATCCAGGTATACACTGCTGAAAGCTTGAACTGAGCATTGCTTTAAAAACGAAAACTGACCTGTTGTTTATAAATGGCCAACTTAATATGAGTGGCACGGCTACACATTTAGCCATCCCACATCTGTGATATTCCACACTAGCTGAGTATCTGCACCAATGAACCAACTGTTATGCCGTACCACTCTTTACTCTTAATATGTTGCACAGATGTATCTATATTCCATGAAGATGCACCACTTTAGAGAATATGGGGTCTTATGCTCAAAGCTATTTTGCGATTGCAAAGGCTCCATATCACAAAATCGGAGCCTTTGTGACTAAAAAAATAGGTTTTTGGTAATGCGATTTGGTAACTTGTTACCAAATTGCAAACTAGATTTGCTACTGCATACCAAATTGCAAATTGAAAGGGGCGTGTTTAGGGTGTCCCTTTCAATTAGCAATTCCTTATATTATGTACCAATGGTTCGCAACCGTAATTTTAGTCACAAATCATAGACACCTCACTGGAGGTGGTTACCCACTCATAAACGGGACAGGGTCCCTTAGAGGCCTTATCCCCTTTGTCAATGTTGGAAAAAACATTTTTAGGAGTAGGCCGTGGCACATGGGACGGGGCTGCTTACTTCTTTCTCTTTTTTTAAACGTTTCCCTTTTTTTCTGTATGGAATACAGGTTCCAATTTTTAAAAAAAAGATAAATATTGCTTTACTTAAAATCAGTCAAAGACATGATGGTCTGGTGATCCCAGCAGGCCACCACCGTTGCGATGGCAGCGATTCGTAGTGGGTCGCTATTTACGACCAGCCTCATGCCAATTAATGAGGTAGGTCAAATTGCCTACCCACTACGAATTGGAATTTTGTGAAGCAACATGTTTGACCAATGCATTCGGTAAAATTCAATGCCAAATTGTGACCAATTTTGCCGAATGCATTGTACGCAGGCATAATGCCCATAGTTTTAAAGTAATATATATATATATATATATATATATATTTTTTTTTTTTTTAAGTGATATATATATACATATATATATATATATATATATTTTTTTTTAATCAGATTCTCATGCATCTTGGAAATCCAAAGTAGAAAAAGGCTTTTGCAGACATATTTCGTCTTCCCAAATAGAATGATTGTCAAATCAATCTACTTAAACCTTTCATGGCCTCGACGCACCAACTTGCCCCGGGGACACGGGACAGCTGGTTTATTAAAAGAAAAACAAAGAAAACATGTACTTTTTTTTATTTCCCACACAACCAGGAGCAAGAGAATAGTTTTTGGGGTTGTGGTCATGAACACTACAAAATAGCACAAGGCTTTCAATCAAAGCACAAGCCTGACCCGGGGCAATAGTATCTAAAAAAACGTAAAATAAAGTGCTAATTTTCCAAAGCAGTGAAACGGGAAGTATTCGGATGGAATGTGTTTGGTGAAAGTTTATCTTGTGTCTCTTTGAAAGCTGACGTGTATCAATGAATCCACTGTTTGGCGACTTTCTGTAACCACACAAGAATGCCCACTGTTCTGTGTTCTTGCGCTGATTCCATCTCGGCTGGCAGGCTCGGACATGACAGGATCGCAGATAAAAAGACAGAAACCGCAGCTTGTTGGAAAGTGCCTGTGAGTGCCACTGGCTGCTCAGCAGCGGATGAACCTGGCACCAGCCGTGACTCACCTCACGGGTAAAAAAAAACGCGCGTGCAACAGCCGGCGCGCGGACTCTGTCGCAGCACGTGGCAGCTGCGAGTGGGAGCAAATCAAAATAAACAGGAGGATGTTGCTACCTGTATAAAAATTAATGACTTCGCTGCAAGATTAATTGAGGCAACGGTAGCTTCCTGCTCCTCCCATATCCAGCTCGTATTAAATGTGTAACGGTGTGCGTGCAGCAGAAAACAGGATCTGGGGAAACAAGCATTTGGAAAGCCAAAAGGTCGTGGCCCTATTGTCTTTGGAAATGATTTTTTGCTATGCTGTACAGCATCCCCAATGCTCTGCAGCTTGGCTACAGAATGAAGGGGGAAAAAAGCGCTATGATATATTTGCCCACCTAGGGTAACCAACAGGCATGGGTGCAAATTCAGGACGGTCAAGGTTAAAATTTAGGACAAAGGGTCAAAATTCAGGACAAAAATTGAGGACAGAAGGTCAAAATTCAGGACAAAAATTTGGGACAAAACATACGTTTTACAGACATATCAGAGGAGGTGGCACAATCATATATATATAAGTAAATAGAAAATCAAAATAAATACAAGTCAAAATAAGTTTATATAAGGTTGCGCCAATCGTGCACTTCACAGTTTTTCAGTATGCGTGCAGCTTTGCAAAGCGACATCAGGCCCTTTCGCCAATCAAGATTTGTGCTAGTAACAATAAAATTAATAAATAGTATTTTTGTATTTGTATGTTGAAATCGGTCTTTTAAATGTGCACTGAAAACGCTGTTAGTTATTTTATTTTTATTTTCTCCAGCATGGCGCCAAGACAAAAGCAGAATGCTTTGCCCTAGTCCCATGCAGGAGAAGGCACACCACAAGCTGTCACTACATTTGGGCCCATTGTCATTCTAAAGTGCTAATCAACTGCAGACTCAGAATGACAATGGGCCAGTCCACAGTCTGCGCCAGGTCCGGGAGGGGCCTCTGCAGGCAGCCTCTACAGATTAAAAAGATAAGAGAGAGAGGCCCCAGTGAAATCTTTTAAACTCACGGGGCCTCTCCCATGGGAAACAGCCTTCCCTACTGAAATTTCCTATTTCGATTTTAGTATGATGCTTGTAAGGCGTCCGTAATTTGAGATCCCCAAATTACGGACCCCTTACAGACATCATACTAAAATGACGGACGGTCCGTGAAATTTACGGACGGTTGGTCACCCTATGCCCACCTCATTTTTTTGGTGTGCTCATACAGTGCTTAATGTGAGCCGGTGGTTTCCAGTGCTGGGCACCAGCCCTTAATTGTCAACATCACGGCTTGCCACATGGTGGTGCTCTCTGTCCAATTTAAAAATGAGCACAACAGTTTAATAATTCAATGTACATTACCAATGACTGTTGACTACCCCCTCAAGCCATTCTTAAAGATTTGGATACCTGGAATAGGCTGAATTGTCACACTTGTAGGAGTGTGATGATTAGGAGCGGTGTTGGTACTGCCATTGGCAGCGGTGTGAGGGGCAATGGGTGGTGCAAGCTGCATCGGCCTCCTGAGGAGAGCCCTGGCACTTATTTTTTTGTACAAACTAAGCTCTGTGCTCAACACGTAAAATGATGCAGGCAAGTTTTTTTCTTCTTTTTATTTACGGATCTGAGTTGGAATGGTAAAAAATAAAATTTGAAAAGTATTACCAGGCGTTTTTTATATTTTGAGGAGCTGGTGAGGGAAGCAACATGGAGGGTGCAGTGGGGGGGATTGTTAAAGTGGGCTCGGTGTGCAGGGGAGCAATACCGGGGCGCAAGCAACACAGGGGCAGAAGCAACACGGAGGGCGCAAGAAGAAACCACACACAGATGGTGTTAAAATGTTGTACCCCCTTTTAGCCACACAAACTCTAGTGAATATTTCCTTGTTTTGATAGCTGATAGTAGACAAATATATCTCTTTTTCTTTTCCTCAAATGCCACTGTTTGAATGTCTGGTGGTGAGAGTGTTCTGATGCGCATCTTTTCTTCATACCTCATATCCACTACTAGAGTGATAAGAGAACCCGAATCAACGTAAAACACCTATAGCTGTTTCACACAATGGGCACCCCTCTTTCTCTTCTGATCTTCCACCATCTCAGTGGATATAAACACCAACACTCTTTGCATATATCAGCACATCCTGTCCACTTTTCTAAACCTTGCACAAGTTCTCCCCACTGCGATAAAAAAACATTTAAAGTTGGATTAGGATTGTGTGAACGACACCTGTAGCATTGCCCACTACTGTTGCCAGGGTTTTTGACTTGTCTACTTGTATCACTCTGAGCGAAGCATAAGCACTTTGTTTTGGCTGAGACAACTCTAACACATCTGACTCACAACTGAATTTTTTTTGTACTATAGATCCCTAGATCTATAGTACAAACCCTCTTGCCATTTCAAGGGTTTTTTCAGGTACCTGGTTTCTACAGCATAAGCATTTCTTGCACTTAACTATCATAACGGTTTGCTACTAACTGATCCCCAATATATTTATCAAAGTGTGCCATCAAACTTGCATGTGCAGGTCAATATTCTTAATTCCACTAAAGGTATCAATTAACTCATGGTGGTGTTGTCTACAAGTGATGAACCTATATCTTTCCACTATTATACTTTGGTCTTCCTTGAAATAATTTTACATTCCCTTTACTGCTTCTGTAGAATCGTTCCATCTTCCAGACTCTGAAGTTGGTAGTATTGTATCTAGCAAGTGTTCTACTATCACCTCCCCTTCTCTGCTTAAGTGTACAGTAAGTCTTTTTTATAGGATCGAATTTGGTGCCATTTATATCTAATGAGTAACGATCAACTGTCTTAACCCATTGGCTTCACTTCATTCTTGAAACCACAGGTTCTGGTTAATACAACTTTTGTAGATTCGCAATTCGCATTTTACATACCAGTCATATCAACTGCGCTTATCTGACAATAAGTTTAGTTTTTACCTCTTGTACAATTCGACTTGACTCTCACCTCCCTTTCCTTGGGTCTATTTGGTGTCCTTGGAGATAAGAAGTGCACTATGCTTCATAAAGGTGCATGTCGAAGGGGGTCTATCTCTTTTCTCTTTTTATCTTTCCGCACTAGTACTGAAGACTTCCTTTTAGTGGCAAAGCTAGCACTTTGTCTGCCCCTGGTGGTCCCTGTGTTTGCCGCCCCACTGCGGCCGATTGAAGAACGGGGGTGGGGGGGGGGCATAGCCACCCTGAGACCGCCGGTAAGACCGGGGGAGGGTGCCGCTCCCAAAACTCATGCGCCAGGACCACCATCCCCACCCCTGCTACGTCACTGCTTCCCTTTACAGTCTCGACTAGACAGCGCATTCATTGTCTCTTCAAGTCATGTTATTTAAACGTAGTGGGCTTACAACATGCTCATATCTTTTCATTGGCTTGCTTCTACATCGCTCTCATTTCCTTTGTTCCTCTTTGTCAAGCCATGCATGCATCACATCCTCTTCTTGTGTTTGGCCCTCCCCCAAACATGGACCATGAACTTGTGTCCTTCCACTGCACCTGTTTTTGGAGCTATTCTTTTTTTTGTGTTCCAACACTCCACATGAGTGCTTGTGTTATCCCCTCTGCCCTTGTCCGTTTCTTGTCCACCTTACCCGCCCTCTCCCTGCTTCATAAACAACCCCAACCCTCCCCCGATCCCTCACCTCCCACCCACCATTGTTCGTGTTTCTTTGTGTGCACGTTCAGCAGACAATGGTTCATTGTGAGCACATTGGGGTTGTATATAAAATTACCAGACACAGCTGCGTTTAGAGTTGGGCATGTACAGTGGAACGAGGAGCTAAGGTTATAGTGCACTTTTAAGGTTTTGTGACCCTCTGAAGCCTGATAAGAAAGTTCCATTACTTATTTATTTTTACACACTGACAAACTCTTCATTACAGTTTCAGGTCTCTCTCTCTCCCTTTAAGCTGCACCTTTGTTTCCGTGGCTACCCTGCATTAGCTCTAAATTCCTTTCAGTTTCAGTTATTACTTTGTCGTCAGGGCTGCACATTTCTGCCCCGAACGCACGTTTTGTCCAGGAGAAAAGTGGAGAAAGTGCTGGTCGCGTGATAACTCCTTTGTTTACAGCAGTGAGCTGCTGCTTCTAAATTGCTTTCGTTTTTCGAACCACTGCCACCCTCTCTCACCCCAGGATGTGGCATTATGATCAGAGCTTCTGACCGCGGAAGTGGGGAACCAGGTCCGAGTTTCGGCAAAGGATCGACATCCTGTGATTCTGGGCACATCATGTAATGTTCCTAAACCTATAAACAATGCATGTGAGCTTGTGTCATGTAAATAGTGCCAGTAGCAGCTGGCAGGGAACGGGGTGGAGGGGCAAAAGTGGAGGAGCAGGGGGATGGCGGAGGGGGACCAAATAAAAAAACACTTAGGGGCAGATTTATGTTAACTGGCGCATCCCCAGGGATGCGCCAGTTAACGTGCGCCACAGTGCGCCACAGCTCCGCCTCCCATGGTGCGCCGCATTTATAATGCGGCGCACCATGGTGCAAAAACGGCACAGATGCGTGACGCATCTGTGCCGGAAATGTGGCGCATTGCTGGAGTTGCGTCGCAAGCGCGACGCAGCTCCAGCAAGGCTCGGGGGTACACCATCTGCACAATGCTGCGTCAAGACCTACGCCTGCTTCAAGCAGGTGCAGGGTTTTGACGCAGCATTGCCCGGAAAGTGACTGAGTGAAATCTCATAGATTTCACTCAGCCACTTTCAGGAGGCGTTCCTACGCAGGAACGCCCCCCCCTGCGCAGGAACGCCTCCTTATGGCGCAGTGCTTTACAACGTGACGCATCTCCTAGATGCGTCACGTTGTAAATAGGGCGCATTGTTTGCGCCGCAGTTGCGTCAAAAAAAGTGACGCAATTGCGGCGCAAAGAGGTGCAACGGCCTCATAAATCTGCCCCCATCTGCTTCACAGCTGCTTGACCATCTTTCCACCATTGTGTCTCCTTCTCTGGCGAGTCCCAGAAGCAGAAAGCACCTAGGCTCCCTGTTGTATATTTATACTTTCTTCAATATGGCTACTTGGTGTTTGTAGTCCTTTCTTAATGTTTCTATCTTCTAACCTAAGAGTGTTCTATCTGGTATGTGAGGATTCCAACCTTGGCAGTTGATGGTCTGGTCAGCTGTGAGGTTTTAGTGCTCTGCTGTCTTATCTTGCATATCTTAATAAATCTATCTTAATAACTTTAAGACGTGTCCTGCTGCCTATCTAATCTACTTACAACACTCTCCAAAACCTATCACAACACAGCAATGCAGGATTGCGATTGGTCTGAATGCTGTAGTTGGGCGCTCAGAGAGGCAGTGGGAGCCTGCGCATTACTGTTTGGCCGGCCCAAGACAGCCGGTCAAACCATCATTGCCCCTCTGAGTGTGCAAACCACTCCTCCTACTGTGCTACCAGCCCCACCTCGCCCACACCCAGCCCGAACCTACAAAAAATAAAATTATAATAACAACATTATTAACATTTTTATTGATCCTGCTCTGAGAGCAGTGGGGCGATGCTCCTTCGCCTTAACGGAGGAGCCATATCCGACTAGTGCTCATGTAAAGCGCTCAGCCTTTGGTTGAAAGGCAAACAGATACTTATTTCTGGATTATTGCTACAATGTGAGACCAGAAAACGTGGATTGTGACTTCTCTGCTTAAATTGTGTGCCCTTGGGCTACAGTGCTACAAGACATTAACACTGACGAAGCCAAAAGCTCTCGCATTGCCGAGACCAGTCGGCTTTGACAATACTTGTTACAGATGCCTCTGAGATGCTCAATCATAATTGAAATTTGCCTTTGTGGTGGGCTGTCCCACCCCTTGAATCAGATGTGACATCTGATTGCCTTCCAAATGCTCCAGTTTAAGAGGGCACTGTGCTGTGCCTTGTCATAACCAGCTGTCAAAGTCAGATTTGGCTTTCCCTGTACCTTGTATTGGCGTTGTTAGCCACCTGTACTTGCAGTTTCTTCAGTGTTCACAAAAGTGGACGGATGGATGGTTCACCCCTCGTACCCTTGCCTCCGTGGAGGCTTGTTCATTCACCTTCAAGGGTCAGCTCCACCAGCCGATGACTCCCACTACACAGAAGATGTGCCAGCTCTGTCCTTGATCCAGTGCTCGTCATCTGTATGTTAAATCGAAGACCCAGGGAGGTGAGGTGAGATCCAAGTCCAAGTTTATTTACATGAATCAAGAGAGCCAGCACACAATACCCTTCAAACGGCAATCCAATACCCTTAACTGCGTAACCGAACCCCAGGAGTTTTGCAATGCCACTTGAAGGATGCCAGCACTGGAATATTATAAGTACAGCACTTTGTAGCTGCAAAATTTGAAGGCCCATTTGTGCACCATTAATAACTTTGTGCATAATTGTTTAGGCTTTTTCAGAGAGTGAAGCCTGGACATTTGTATCTCTATACTCGGTGCCTTGCTATTTAGGGTGACAGTGTGCTTGGGTTGGGGCATCAAATTCCTCCTTTTGCAGTCTGCCTGCATTTCCTCTGCCAGAACACTCTCAGCTCCACACTCTGTACCAACCTGATCTGTTTCAAAAAGGATTTGACCTACTGTCTGGAGCACTGAACACATTTACACTGGTTGGAACCAGCTAAGGAAGAGCTTCTGTTGTTCATGACTCTGGCATGTGGTAATCTTGCAATTTCCGTGAATTCTCTTATTAGAGGTGTCTTCTAATATTTGAATTATGTTAGAAGGGTGGACAGACGAGCACTGTGGCTAATTTCTGCCCAGTCTGACCAGTACTTTGTCCACATCCTCTTACTAACCAGAGAAGGAGCTGTAAGTCCCTACAGTTGAAGAATTGCAGAATTTCAACAGCATAGATTGTTGACTTCTGCCTACCAGGCTAGGGACCGTGTATGGGATATGATTCCTGTAGGAAGTGATGGTTCATACTTTGGAGAAGTAGAAGTGCCCTGCCTGTTAACAGAAGGGTTTCTGAATTTCACCCCACAGAGAAAAGCCTTTCTGGAAGAGGTTGTTAAACCCACCTGCCTGTGGACCCTTGTGAGCTGTAGTAAGGTCTGGGTTGCCCCAGGACAAGAGGTTCCCAGCTGCTCTGCAGTTTAAGAAAACACCATCAATTGTTTGCATTGACAGGGAACTAAGAGGAGGATTGTCACCTGCAGCGTGTTTGGTGAGCTCCTGTTTGTCCTTGGTCGTGCCAGAGCGGAAGCGAAACATTTGTGTGTTTCAACTTGCTGCCAAGTGACCTCGAAGACTGCCTCAGTTTCCTCTCCTGCCTTAGAGAAGTCAATGGTTTCAAAGTTAACATATTTTTTGTTAAATTGCCCAAAGCATTGGAATTTCAAAAGAGGGTATTAGAATTCCCTTTAATACCCTGACAACATAGACACTCTTGGACTATGATATCTAACAAACAAAGTTAACCTGAACAGCTTCTTTGTTTTCCTTTTCTTTAGGTGCAGACTTTGGAAGAGTATTTCTCGCCCTCTTTGAATATGTTCCTGCATATAGGGCTTCCTTTCATCATAATCCTGGCCTCAAATGACTCTGACCCTTCTAACTACAGCACTTCTTTGACGCAATTCTTTGTTTCTCCAGAGTAAGTATTTTGCATTGCCAACACTGGCTGGTTAAGGCCACGCCCTTTGGTGAGCTGCGGAAGCTGGCAAGGATGCCCCTGCTGGTGCTCAGGTGGAGCGGAGGGGAAACAGGTAGCAGCTGCCTCAGTGCCCTGTTGACAGTTGTAACAGGGCATCAGCCACCTAGCAGCTGCCTTAGGGCTCCTTTGCCAGCAAAACAAGCATTGGAAATGCAATAGGTCTCGCATTAGAAAAGTTGGAGCTATTGGTCTTGTAAATGACAAATATTTTATTTATGTGTTTGTTTTTTAAATAGCTAAATTGATAGCTTTGTCATTTACAATGCCAATAGTTATAACTTTGGCAAATGTCAGTACTAAAGATTTTTCAAGCATTTAGGTGGCAACACATGCCCGCTTTGGCAACAAAAAACAGTTAGGGTTTTGGGATTAACAGCAGAAGGATTAAAATACCAAAACATATCCCAAAGTGTTCAAAAAGCAATAAATAGCAGCCAGTTCATAAGCAAAGTATAAGGGGTGGGGGTCCTGAATGGAGATCGGTCGCAGGGGTAGGCGAAGGCGGAATCTACGAGGATATTGAACAGGAAAATATCATTGTATGAGGGAAGCACGGTGGGGTGTGACAATGCAGGGTGGAAGCTAGGCTGAGCCTGCAAATTTATAACACAAGGCAAGCGGACAGGGTGTGGGCATATCAAATTCATTACATTTGCTGTTGTGTAATAATTATGTGAAATTTTTACAACATTCTGCAAAATTTCATTTAATGCCAAACTGCCATTTTGCGCTTTATTTCGGCGTAAAATTGTTAATGGACGTGAGGAAACATTTGGAGTTAAAGATAATATCACAAAAAATAACAGCATTTTAAGCCGCTGAACATATTATGCTTGTTGTGATGTTCTCATGGGCTAATTTTTTTGCCGCGAACTGCGCATAATTATGCAACAAACGTAAAGCAAAAATACCCAAGATTATGCCTGCGTAACAGAACTGTCATCCCCCTGCCTGGAGTCCTGAAGTGTGCGGTATGGAGAAAGAAGCACACGTTCGACGACCAAATCTCATGAGGAGCACCGTCAGCAGGCTATGCTTTTAAGCAAACAGCCTCTGCATTCTGGGACTGCAGAAATATTTGTTGACGTAAAATTAAATTTAAAGCTAACCCTGTAATATTGTTAAACCCTGGGAGAAGAACATTCATCTCCGAAATATGCCCACTCCCTGCGTGACCACCGCGTTTCAAAAGTGAAAACCTAATTACTCACTGTAACCCGGAAATGAGCCCTGCCTGGCCGGTCAGGGCAGCCCTTGGTATTTTGGAAGGGCCCGGGTGGCGAGCAGGGGGGTGGGGAAGATGAGGCGGGCGAGGGAAGGAAGACGTGTTGAGAGGGGGAGGGAAGGAAGGACAAAGGTTAAAAGGGCGCGTGTGATCAGAGGAGTAAGATTAGGAAGAAAGCGGACATGAGAATGCGAGGCAGAGGGCACAACGAGCACCCCCATGGATGAAGGACGTGGATGAGAGCCATAAAGGGGTCGTCACTGCTTGATTCGGAGGGGGAGGGCGGAGAATATAGACAAGTATTAAAGGTTGAGAATATTATGCTGGAATGAGCAGATTGCTTTGCCCAGGTAAAGGAAACAAAGTGAACCTGGGTTCGGTATGAAACCTGCAAGTTGTGTGATACCGACTCCGAGTAGTGAGAGCGCCCTCCCTCCGTTCCGTACTGGTCACCACCACATCTGTGCTTCGAAGCTGGCATTTGCAGGGTTAACCTCTCCTAGAATCTGAAACCCAGTTCAATCAGTTGCTGGGCCTTTCGTACAACCCATGCCGTAGGTTAGTGGGTAATGACGCTTATGAAGTCGGAATGTGTTACCCAACTGGGACAGAAGCGCTGTCATAGAAATCATTGAAAGCTCCTACTCCTGTCCATCCAAAGCGCTACAGCGTGTTCTCTGTAACATAAAACGCTATGTACATGCATTTGCTATTGTTTTCAGGCTTGTGAGATGGTATTTAACTTTTTTTAAGGTGCATTCTGGGAGTTGTAGTTGACTCAGTTCGGCTCAAAATCGGCTATTTGTAAAACAAAACCAACCCAAGGGATTGGAAAACCAACGTCCACTGACTCATCTGGCAAAACAAGGCTGTGCGCAAAGTACGTGTTATCATTATTTGAGATGTCAAGTTTTTTTTAAGCTAAAATAAGCAAAACCAGTCCAGTTTTTTTTTTGCATCTGGCTCTCGTAGTCCTTGAACTAAATGTAGGACAAGTATCAAGAAACGAAAAGCGGAGAGAATGCTGCCAGCGCGTGATTGGGAACCTTGCGCCTCTGATGCCTCGTATCACAGTGAAACGCGCTCAGCCAGCAATGGCTTTTTAGCCGCCGAAACGCCCAGCTGACCAGAGGGGGTGACGCGCCATGGTGGAGAGTAACAAGCAGCAGAGGGAACGGAAATGGTGTGTCCGGCTATTAGCTTTAAGCGGGGAGAGGTGCGACACGGCAGGCAGGGGAGGAGAGTAGGAGGAGGTGGAGGGAGGAGAGTAGGAGGAGGAGGGGGGAGGAGAGTAGGGGAGGCACGGCCTATCGGCCGTGCAATCAAGAAGTGAGGGGGCGGAGCTGGGGGAGGCTGTGACACAGAGAGTAGGCAAGGCAGGCGGCTGGGGGCATGTGCACGCGTTTTTAAGCTCAATGCGCATGCGCATTGAGCTTAAATTTCTCGTGCACTGCAAGGAATCGCCACGATTCCTTGCAAGTTGGTTCAAGAGTGGATAAGCCCCCATAGTCTCGCAAGCTCGATGCGCATGCGCATGGACAGGCGAGACCTAAAAAGCAAACAGTGGCAATGCCAATATTTTTGGCTTTAATGCAATGTTGTATGGTAACGTGAAGCAATAGGTAAATAGAATGGGAATAGACATGTATTTGTTGGAACCTAAGAATTGTAGAATAATATTGGTGAAGGTTAAAAGGTCAGGTGATAGTTGCACTGTCAAGCCAGACCTAAAAATCCATGTAAGTTAATACCTGTCCTCCTCCCATCTGTGCTGCTGCTAGAGAAAAACAACATAAATTATCTAGTTATCTAAGACACTTTAATAGCATTTCAATGGCATTTGTGAGCCCCTTAAATTTCAAGCCTAGGTAGCTTAATAAATTAACAAACCAATCCAGCTGCTAGAAAGCAAGCACTTTTGTTTTGTGGAAGCACACAACTTCTACCCAATCAAATGTAATCCTGGATCCCAACATATGGGCGGGGTCAAAGCCCCTCTCTAGTGGTGATCACAAAATTTTCTGATGACAGATGCTCTGTCAAGCCAGACCATAAATATGAAGGGAAGTAGGGCTGTGACAGAGGTTGGAAACACAGACTACTATTGATATCGCTAATTATTATTATTTCTGCTCAAGACCATATAAAAAAGCCCAGACGAAGTTCCCGCTGGGAAAAAAACGGGAACGAAACACGTTGGCTGTGTGCCAGTTTTAAAGATTTATTGAAATAAAAAGAAGTACTTTTGGAAAATATTTTGACTGCTGCCTCTTGACTCCGCAACGTGTGCACCTTCTGCTATCTTCGAAAAAACGGTGACAGAAAGACACCTGTCCCAGAACCCTGTTCGCAACATTGTGTACAAGATTCCCTCAAACACAACAAGAGCTGAAAATGTAAAAATACATTACATTCCTTCAAGAAGAAAAAAAGTTAAAATTGGAATTTTAGGTTGAAAGCAGCTATAATGACTACAGCATAAAACCTAAATTGCCAAGTGAAGGTATGACCCAAACACAGACATCAGCCCTCCATACTCACATAACATTAACTCCCACTCCTGCCATCACTTGCAGAAATACATTAAATGGGAATAGGAGACAAAAGGATTATGTTGACAAGGTTTCAAGAGTTTGAATGATGGTGTGATTAAGCAGCTATTGTGAAAATGAATTGAAACAGTGATTGGAAATGGTTTTTTCGGTGTGTGAAGGGTTTTTTGTAAAAATGTTTGTGACTGAGGACTTGAGTAAGGGTGTTCTAGTTATGGTCATTATTGGGATGGAGAAGGTCACCTGCATGGCTCTGGAGAGTGTGTGCCCATACCTCAGATTTCCCATATCAGGCCATTGTGTTTTTGTCTCCCACCTTAGCCCATATGATGATCATGCGTGTGCACTAAGGCCCTTAAGATGATGTGGAGTTGACCCACAGTGGAGCTTTGTGACACAGCACATGCATCTTCCTTTTGAAGAGTGACTACTGTCATCTCAACAGGAGGTAGAGGTCTAGGACCAGCGGCGTAGGGAGTGGGATGCGGGCGCCCTGGGTGTCTTCATTGAGGGGGGGTGACAAAATGGTGGAGAGCGTATGGATGAGGAAGGGGAGGGGGTGTTCCTTTCCGCCGAAGTCTGTCTCTGCACTTTGTACTTGGGAGGGGGAGTGCCAAGACATTTTCTGCACGGGTACCACCTGACCTTGCTACGCCACTGTGTAGGACAGGACTTTGTATTTGTTGCCTACTATGCACAGTGGCCTTTCGGGCTCTCCAATATTTTTTTAATTTGGCTGCTAGTCTCCTAAATTCAGGCACTTTGTCTATTTGCATGAGATATGGGTGTCACAAGTGTTAAATTGTCTATGGTAGTGGAAAAGGTGTGTGGGCTTGTGTTGTGCATTTGGCCATGCCCACACTAATATGTCATTTATACTGTACAGCAATGGTTCCCAAACTTTTGACTCCTGAGGACCCCCACTGAATCACTACTGGAAGCCGGGGACCCCCAAGCAATTTGCACAATTTCAATTTCTTTTTGAAAACGCCTTTTGAAGCAGAGGCAATTTCAAGAGGGAGACAGCCTGAATTGGGTCTATTGGCATGGACATGTATGCATACAGCAGTGTATTATTTAGTGGTACCCAAGGGCTTGTGGAAAGTGAGCAATCAGACAGGAGCACGAAAATCCTACTGTTGATCCTGGCTGCATCTATTTTTACCTGCCTGCCAAGTAACAGTAACCTATACACATATGCCTTTATTGCTTTTATTGTGTTGCCTCTATTTTCATTGTGTCTGTGACAGCGGTTGTCTGTCTTCCCCCGCTACCTGTACGTGGTCCGTGCCCAGAGCTTTAAATGGGCCGGTGGGTACTAAGTACTGGCACTTCTATTTTTCCCCCTCTGAGTACCGGTACTTCTCCGTGCCCACGGAGAGTACCGGTAATCATTAAATGGTCATCATGAGAGCATGCACAGCATTTCTACTCTGCAGTGCATGCTCACATGATTAGCATTTCACACGGGCAGTGACCCTTATTTCGCCTCAGCAAAACGTGTGAAGTCACCCCCCCCCCCCTGTAGCTGTGTGGCATGAAGGAATCGAAGCACTTTAAATAGGCAGTTTGAAATGTCCTTCCATTTTTGCCAAAACAGCAGAGGATCATTGACAAGGAGCCAGCCAGGTGCAGCGCCTGATTTCCCTCCAGTGCCAGGCAGGGGACCCAGGACTGGATTCCTACATCCAGCGCCAACCCAGGAAGCAGATTCCAGCAGTCGGGCCTTTCATCCATACAGCTATGCTGAAAACCCAGGACACCAGATGGGCCATGTCCAACTCGTAGCCTGCCTGCCACTGGGGTCCAGTGTCTTTCACCCGATTCATTTCCCTCGTGCCGAGATGGGACATTGAGCTCATAATGGGTGGGGAGGAGGTGGGGGAGAAGGCCTGAGCGGCCTCCCTAGAACTCTGGCGCGATTGGAGGAAACCTCTACCCTAGTGGATACTCTGCACATGCCCAAGACCCTGCAGTGCTCACTCTCTCTGCTACTGAGAGTTATCCGGCCCTGAGGCCTTCTGATCCAAATCGACTGCTTGCTGCAAAGGGGGATAGAAAAAGATAAGTTAGACATGCCACTTTCAGCGATGCCAGTGCTGATGATGCCCAGTGAGCATACTCCGTTACTGTCAGGCATATTTCATTTTACTTGTGTTTCTAGCTGTTAAAATAACCGCACTGGAGTTAAGATGAAAGAGCAAATAGATGCCTTTAAATGTTGTCTTTTCTCTTGCCAACGGAGCTTGAATGTGAGGCTATACCATTGAACAAATTGCTGCTTATTCTTTTAACATGGAGATTGATGTTTACTTTTCTTTCCCCGACTGCAGGGTGAGAGCATTTTTGAAAGCTTTTTTACATAAATAGCTGTAAATGAACTGTACAAATATTTCAAATTTAGAACTAGAAAGGACAAATGAAGCAGCCCTTTTGTTATTCTGAAGTGTCATGGAAGAATTGAAAAGAATACTTTACTGGGGATGCGCAAAAGCTAAATATTCTCTAGAGTCAGGGGTCTAACTTCCATAGGTGCTGCAGATGCAGTGGCACAGAGGCCTGGGGTCCATTGAAACCAGATTATTGCTGTATTTCACAGATCAAACAGGGGTAAGTGATAATGTCCTCCCTTGCACTCAGGCTCATGGTACACTGGATATCTCACTGGCTGTAACCCAAATCCACACATTATCCTTGTTGCGCTGCATAGTTTTTGTCAGTAAAACTACATCTGCGCAAAGTTAGTGGCAATGAAAATGGAAAACATGTTGTCTCTGAATGATAGTGCACTACCACACTATGCACCACCAGTTACATACCACACCGATTCCCGTAAATGTTGGCCAGTAGCCCCACCTCTAAACCCCCCTCCTCGCCCCACCCCTTCGGTCATAGCTCAAGTTGGTGAGTACCTGCACTTTTTTTTCGAGCATTTAAAGTACTGTTCGTGCCCCTTTTCTTCTGTTATTAGCTGCCCCTATATTTCTGTATTCTGTATTTTGCCTCTGTGCCATTCGTTTTTTGTGCCTGTCTGCCCTCTGTGCCACTCGTTTTTTCCTCGTTTTTGTGCCCCTTTTGCCTTCTGTTCCACTCGTTTTTCCCTCGTTTTTGTGCCTCTATGCCCTCTGTTTCACTCTTTTTTCATGCCTTTCTGCCCTCTGTTCCACTCGTTTTTCCCTCGTTTTTTGTGCCCTTCTGCCCTCTGTTCCACTCGTTTTTTTGTGCCCTTCTGCCGTCTGTTCCACTAGTTTTTTGTGCCTTTCTGCCCTCTGTTCCACTTTGTTTTCCCCTCATTTTTTGTGCCCTTCTGCCCTCTGTTCAGCTCGTTTTTTTGTGCCCTTGTGCCTTCTATGACACTTGTTTTTTCCTTGTTTTTGTGCCCTTTTTGCCTTCTGTTCCGCTCGTTTCTCCAGCTGCTGTGCCCCCTGTGGCCCTGCGGACCACAATTTGGGAAACGCTGCTGTACAGAATCTACGTGGTACCTAAGATGGGGGGCGCAGAGAGAGCCCAGACAGCTGATGTGAATTGGAAGATTATTTCAGACATTAGAGGAATCTTAGCAGTGAAACAGACTGGAAAGTGTTTTGGAGAGGAGACAGTCCGTCATTTTGAAGCTAGGGATTTCCTCCAGGCCCTTTCCTGTCCCTTTGTTTTCTGGAAGGGCTACATGCCCAGGTTAATAGGTAGCTGTCAACAACAGGTGTGGCCCCGGATGTGCCCTTACACCAGAAAGACTCTGCTATGAAGGCAACGAGATATGACAGAGCCTAGGCAAGATGGCCTGAACCCTCCGTGGTGACATCAGAAAAGACCTCCTTGGACATGAAGGAGATGTCCCACGGAGAGATGACTGCACTGTCACCTGAACTAAATGGTGACAGAATTCGATGAAGTGTGTTCCAAAGTCAAGTGTCTAGAACAGGGAAGCATCCATGAACCAGAAATAAAATACCACCATCGTGCTTGAAGTAAAAGAGAAGCTTAACCAGTTATTTGAAGAGACTGCACCATTATAAGGGCATCAGTGCTGCAACCCGGGTTAGGCACTTAGCTTTTTTGGGTGGTGGGTTATGACTTGGCCCAAGAAACAACACAAGCCGCAAGGCCGCTAGGACCATCCCCACACGGTGGTACTGATATTGTCACTACTGATCTGCTTGGCAGGTAGTAGCACATTCCAGTGCTTAATTTGAGCCGGTGGCCTTCGGTGCTCGGCATTTAATTGTCAACACCGGCCCTCATACAGTCTGCCACAAGGTGGCGCTGTCTGCTTAATTTAGAGATGCCCACAACAGTTAATTATTCATTCAATATACATTAAAAATTACTATTACCTGCCGCCCAAGCCATTCTTATAGCCTTAGGGGCTTGAAATTGTCTGAATTGTCCCACTTGTAGGAGTGTGATGGTTAGTAGTTGTGTTGTTACTATCATTGGCAGCATGGCAGGGACAATGTGTGGCACAAGCTGCAGTAGCCTCCTGACAAGAGCCCTGGCACTTAATTTTTTACAAATTAACCCCTTCCACGCGGGGCTAATTCCCTCGTGGTGCGGGGGGGAGGTGCCATGTGCGGTGCCGCGGTGCTCGTGACGAGCCCAGTTCATCATGCTGCACAGTGGAGCTGTGCTCATGACGAGCTGGGTTCATCACAACTCCGCCCACTCCAATAGAACCCCCGCACAGGCGGGGAATTAGCCGCGCGTGGGAGGGATGCAGCAGTTATGAGCACAGCTCCACTGTGCCTCATGACGAGCTTAACTCGTCATAAGCATGCAAGGGGTTAAGCACTGGCGGATTCTATGCAAGGCACAAACACGATGTGTGGGCTAGGACAAAGACAGGCTCATGTGTGCTTGATGGGCTGTGCAGGATGCACACTACCACAGCGGCATGCACCTGCTAAAAAAGCACCTGCAGGCATACCCTGCTCACAAAGAGAACGTGCTCAGACCGACAGGTACTGTGACATTGAACCCATGTAAGGGGAGGGGGAAACGACCCACAGGGACTATTGACTGACCGAGTGAATTGAGCTGCCGGAGCTCCCCATAGTGCCACGAAGATTCCCCTGGTTTGGACACCAGGACAATGCACTTTACCACCATATATTTCCCCCTAGGATACCACGGGTACCGCTGCTCCTAAGAAATGACCCCCTGTTGATTATGCTTAGTGTTTCTAGTTGTGCAAGTACTGATAAAAGATTTTATAAAACAAAGTCCTGGCTGGACACTGATTTATTCATAGATGTTTGATGCTTATTGGGTCGTAAGCTCCTAACCCAACACCTCCCAGAGTAAGCCTTGGGCTGCATCACTTTAGGGTGTTCATGATTATTAGTTTTAGGTCTAATATTAGGGCTAAGCCCCAGGACATCATAGGCAAACAGCTCTGATTCAGACACACGGAGCCCAGTAAGCCCTGATTGCCCCGGACGCCTGAAGAAGTTCTCACAGTTCTCACAGTGTTGAACTTCTTGAGATACATCTCCTATATCCGTGCATCACAGTACTTTGTGTATTGTAGAGTGGTCTTATTTTTTGTTTTCATTATCGATATAAGCTCTTATATTGCACATTGTGTAATTTGCTGTTGTAGGAGTGAAAATATATTTAGGTATTTGATGCTGTAAAGAGTGCAGTGCGAGATGGGGCTGGAATTAAGCTAGTCTCTTACCTTGAGAACCATCTCCTTCATATCTAATTATAAGCCTTTCTTGCTAAGTTAGTAAGAAAGCCATGTACCAGAGTCTCTCTGCCATGCATCCCCTAGCATGCTGCTACTTGTCATACTTGTGTTTCATTTGACTGTTGTCTATAATGTGTTCTCTTCTCTCTTAAAATGTGTGCCTCTAGTCTTCACCTGCAGAGGACAAACTGCATATGTGCCTCAAACTCCGGCATACTCCTCAACGTAAAGCATTCACCCTCTTCTAGAGCATACTCAGCCACAACATGGACCAAGGTATCCCACACCATGTCAGCAGGTGGTCGGTAGCTTCTGAAATTTCAATTAACCCACATGGATGGATACATGAATACAGGATTCTCTGTTGCCTGGTCCTGTCCCAGTGGCGGCTGGCAATATTTGCGCAGGTAGTGCAGGTGCAGGTGCGTGCGAAGGGGCTGGGGGAGGGAAAAGGTACAAAAATGTTTTAAAGCACAACTTACCGTGCTGCGCCGGTCCCGCGTCTCTGCTCCTGCTGTTTTCGTCAGCCCAAGGCACAGGGAGCACAGAAAAGGCTCCCCTGACCAATCACAACAGTGTTATGATTGGTTTTGAGTGTCCTGGTAGGATGCTCAACCAGGGAATGGGAGCCTAGGTTTGTCCTCCATGCAGGCTTTAATGCAGCCTGAATGGAGAACAGGGAAAGTGCGTATGACTGATTTTGGCTGCCCGAGAGGGCTGACCAAACAGTCATTGCACTCATAGGAGTGGGCAAACCACTCCAGCCCTGCTCCATGAGCAGCGAAGCTCCGCCCACCCGCCCGCTGCAACAGAAACATAAAATTATAACTTAAAGTATTATCATTTTATGTTTCCTTTACTTCACTGCTCAAAAGCAGTGTGGCGACGCTCCGCCACCATAGCGCCGGAGCCGCCCCCGCCTGGTCCTTGCCAGCCACCATCCACGCCATAGGTACTCGGTTTTGGGTCCTACTTGTTTGACAAAAGCTCAACAAGGTGTGTACCAACACTTGTTTACCAAATACATGAAAAGGTGAAACTTTTGTCAAACATTTCAACTAAAATATTTATACCCTCTTTCTAAACAGAATCACATTTTTGATGGGCCAAAAAGGACTAAGATAATGCAGAATACCACAAACCGCATCTTCACAGGCTCCAGTGCACAGGAAGAAGGACGGAGGGTGGCTGTCTCTATCTACAGACTTTGGGTTACTGCAGTTACATTTATAGAAGCTCTTTAAATTATGAATGTTTCTTTATGAGAGTTATGAATTCTTCATGATGGATTGTGTTGCAACAAGTAAACCTATTACACATAAATCGAGCTTGCTTAGTCAAGCCAAAAATATAAAAGAGCTTTAGGCATTTGCAAACACATGTATGCCCTGTGAATGGGCAGCTAGCTGTTGCGTAGAAGGGGAGATACAGACTAGTCTCTCCTTTCGCACCCGGAAGTGACCTCACCGGCATGTACCACATAGCTAGGTGACTGGGGTAACATGTTTGTGGCTGTGGGACACACAAGTGCATAGATTGGCTTTGCTTCTAGACTAAAACCCACAGAAATTCATCAGTCATTTCACGGTGTTCTCAGCATTTGGCGGGGAATAACCAAAAGAAAGTGGATTTCACCACTCTGCTCCAGCCAGAGAGCCAGGAACACATTAAAAACCCCGGCCAATGTACAGTACCCCAGCCTGAGCATGGTGGGAAGGAATGGGCGTTGTCCTCTTATCTGCTGACTACTCACTCCTGCTCAGCCAGTGAGGACTTACTCACAGTAAATGAGGGCAGACCCCAAAACCTCAGATCTGACAGTCCTCACATGGAAAGAGCTAGGGCTGATAATCTTCCTCAAAGATGACCTTTGGTGACATTCACGTGCCAATTGTGCACATTGCCCCTTCTCCTGAGGGGAGTTGTGAAATGCGCCCCTGTAGGGTTGGCGGATATACAACTCCAACAAGTCCTGCCATATATGTGATAGTTTACTGTGAGGGGGATGTTGGATTCATTTTGGCGGCTAATGTGGGTGCTTGCCCCACTTGTAAGAGACTGTGACATTTTTCAGGCCTCTGGATGCAAAGGTTTGCACTTGAAAAGTCTACGTTGCTCTCAGAAGTGTTAGGACACAATGTACTCATCGAAGAGAGACGTATGAGAAACCCCATGGGGCTGTTGGGTCAGTCAAAGTAAAGAGTTTGCAAATAGTTACCAGTATGTGGAAAAGCTTGAAAACATCACTAATTCAGGATCTAACAACTTGTTTAACTAGGAGGAGTTTCCCAGCGTAAGAAACCATATCTGTAGATCCAGCGGCTCCAGGAAGAGTGATAAACTGGCAGACTATTGCAAATGAAAGGCTAGTGGGGCTGGGGAAATGGCAGTCACACAAGCAGGCAAGGTGTTGTCTCTAAACGTTTGGTAGGATAAAGTCAGTGACAGAGAAGCTGTTGCCTCTGACCCATAGTTCAGAGGTCAACAGAGCACTTCAAGGAACTTGTCAGCATACCAGAAATACACTTTTCATCCAGCTTTCGTGTAAAAATTGCTGTTGGCTAAAAACCAGGTCCGGCTAAAGGTGTGGTAAAAGACATGTGGCAATTTGGTAGTTATGAAAAATGGTACAAGTAAGAAATCTGCGATGAATCGTATAGTGACATTGAAACGCTGGAGCAACATGAACTTTCCATTGAAAAGCACTGGACGGAATACAACTTTTCCCACACTGGTACCACATCTCGGTGGCTTGAGTTTCTGCTGATGAAATGTCTATGTATAATCAACAGAAGAGGCAAAAGTGACAGGTAAAATGAGCCACATCTACGCTATTGATGCCAAATCCAATATGTCTGCCTTGTTTCCTTATACTTTTTGTAAAGAACAGGTCCTTAATGCCAACATTAGACATCAGGGGTCTATTATGCTTAAAATGCGCAATTTGTTCTTCCAGTTCCAACATGTTTCTTTGGCTGAAACCACTTAAACTCCCATACAAAGTAGTCTTCAAGCCCTACCAAGTTTTGACCAATGTTTACAAGGGTAATTAGCTAGGAAATTCGCCATTTGCCTCTTCACGCCCCAGACCGCCAGAACATTTTACGCAGTTAGTAAATTCGCTTTTATTCCTGGGGCTCAAATGTGTGGCACACAACTCTCGCCTATTGCTGCTAGGGCCATTGTAAGATCTCATCTGGAAGCATTTTCACATTTCCAAGGGTTTATCTGTTAAAAAAGCTGCGAATTGAGCACAATGCATTAAACTTAGACCCGTCACACCAGCCTGGGCAGTACTCCACTTTAAACAAGCATTGGAAATGCAATAGGTCTCGCACCATTAGAGTTAGTGCTTTTAGAATTGTTTATGGGTTTTTTTTGTAAATGTTTAGCATTTTTGTTTCCTGTAGCCAATGCTAAAGAATTACAAATAAAAAAAGCCATAAACATTTCTTAAAGCTCTAACTGAAATGGTCTGAGACCTATTGCACTGTGTGAGGGTGAGGGGTTGAGGGTGAGTGAGGGTGAGGGTGAGGGTGGGTGAGGGTGAGTGAGGGTGAGGGGTTGAGGGTGAGTGAGGGTGAGGGGTTGAGGGTGAGTGAGAGTGAGGGTGAGTGAGGGTGAGGGTGGGTGAGGGTGAGTGAGGGTGAGGGGTTGAGGTTGAGGGTGAGGTGTTGAGGGTGAGTGAGGGTGAGGGTGAGTGAGGTGTTGAGGGTGAGTGAGGGTGAGGGTGAGTTAGGGTGAGGGGTTGAGGGTGAGTGAGAGTAGTTGAGGCTGAGTGAGGGTGAGTGAGGGTGAGTGAGGGTGAGGAGTTGAGGGTGAGTGAGGAGTTGAGGGTGAGTGAGGGTGAGGGTGAGTGAGTGTGAGGGGTTGAGGGTGAGTGAGGGTGAGGGTGAGTGAGGGTGAGGCTGAGGTGTTGAGGGTGAGTGAGGGTGAGTGAGGGTGAGTGAGAGGTTGAGGGTGAAGGGTTGAGGGTGTGAGGGTGAGGGGTTGAGGGTGAGTGAGGGTGGAGGGTGAGGGGGTGGGGGGGTGAGGGGGTGAGGGTGAGGGGGTGAGGGTGAGGGGGTGAGGGGTGAGGGTGAGGGGGTGAGGGTGTGGGGTGAGAGTGACCCCTAACTAGTGACCACAGCTAGTTCATTGTGGCTCGCAGCGCATAGGGCAAAGCGGAATAAAAGGAGGTGTGTGCCTGCCTGCCTGATGCCGAAGGAACTAATTTATGTTCCAGCCGCACTGTTACTTTGAGAAAGTTTTGCTTTCACTGGTTTATTAATTGGAGTCAGGATGTCTGACAGCGAGCACGGAGACTAAGCAAAGTAGACAAGGCAAACTGTGAAGGGAGCCGGAGCGCGCGCTAAAAATAGCTGCGCAGCTTTCAAACCTGTTTGAAACCCTACATGTGGAAAAGACTCGCCTCCTAGAAATGCTGTCGCCTAAAATTTATAAATCGGCGAATGCCCGTGTGTGTTTTCTGTGCCTTTTTGGCGTTCAAAACCGTTAACTACGCTTTCCGACACCCTTTGTGTTTTTCTCTGGAAATGAGCCGTGTTTTCGTAGCGATTGTGCTCCGTCAGTGCGCAACAATTTTTAATCTCTATTGAAGCACAATATTAGCCGCGATTTGCTGGGCAAGAGACATCTCCAGAGTTCATCTGTGCGCGCTCTATCGCCCGTTCCAAAAGGGTGCCCCGCAAACAGGCACGATCAGCGACTTGAACAGTAAACTCTAACTCACATTTTGGTTTTCATCATGTTTTTAAAATCTTCAGCATGAAGCTGCGCTCGGTATCAGGTGATTCTACGGCCAAGACGCAACCAGTTAAAGAACAGGAGAAAACACAAGCAGTGGGTGAATATGTTAAGAAAAAGAGGCATCACATGGGTAATGCGACAAGTCGGAGCACTGCAGGAAACTTAACAAGCAAAGCAACCCATGAACACAAGGGGCTGTGCAATCACCGCTGAGAAGAGGAAGGCGTCGCGTGCTGGGGGAGGGGGGAGGAGAAATGCGACGCGACATGGCAGGCAGGGGAGGGGGCGGAGCGGGGGTGTGGGAGGAGTGCGGGAACAGACGGCGAGGGGAGGAGAGTAGGAGGAGGAGAGTAGGGGAGGCACTTATCGCCCGTTCCAAAAGGGTGCCCCGCAAACAGGCACGATCAGCGACTTGAACAGTAAACTCTAACTCACATTTTGGTTTTCATCATGTTTTTAAAATCTTCAGCATGAAGCTGCGCTCGGTATCAGGTGATTCTACGGCCAAGACGCAACCAGTTAAAGAACAGGAGAAAACACAAGCAGTGGGTGAATATGTTAAGAAAAAGAGGCATCACATGGGTAATGCGACAAGTCGGAGCACTGCAGGAAACTTAACAAGCAAAGCAACCCATGAACACAAGGGGCTGTGCAATCACCGCGGAGAAGAGGAAGGCGTCGCGTGCTGGGGGAGGGGGGAGGAGAAATGCGACGCGACATGGCAGGCAGGGGAGGGGGCGGAGCGGGGGTGTGGGAGGAGTGCGGGAACAGACGGCGAGGGGAGGAGAGTAGGAGGAGGAGAGTAGGGGAGGCACGGCCTAGCGGCCGTGCAATCAAGAAGTGAGGGGGCGGGAGAGTAGGCAAGGCAGGCGGCTGGGGGCATGTGCACGCGCTTTTAAGCTCAATGCGCATGCGCATTGAGCTTAAAAGTCACGGGCACTGCAAGGAATCGCCACGATTCCTTGCAAGTTGGACAAAGAGTGGATAAGCCCCCATAGTCTCGCTTGCTCGATGCGCATGCGCATCGACAGGCGAGACCTAAAAATGAAGGCATGCCTGCACACATATCGTGTTGTCAGACCTGTCGAGATCCTATGGACATTTTCTTCTAGTTGCCGCAAGGTTCTCAATGATTGGCAGGACAACTTAAAGAGACTGACCAGATTCCTATTCGTGTGGGATGCAGCTAGCAACCACAGCAGCAGTATCAGTCACTGTCAAACACTGTCTTATTCTGTTTTTTCCATACTATGCTAGACACGTACTGCACCTTTACTTCCTGGAACAGAGAAGCGATCAGCATCACCAGCAACAGAAAAATGACCAGGGCAGAAAAGATTTAATCTAGTTCGAGCACTAGTCTGTCGGCTTCACTCGTATTTGTGGCCTGGTTCATCTGATGATAATTTTATTTTTTAAAGATTTGATACCCAATTCAGATGGCATTTTGGGCACAAAATGACTCTTCAAGCAAGTCAATTTTCAATCATGAATAACAGAATCAGTCATGGTGGAATTTTATCTGGGCAAAGCGTATTCGAGAACGTTTAAAAGTTCTTACAATCTGATGGAGTTTTCTTGTGTGCAGATTTTGTGTTTGAAGAAGATTTGTGGGCAATTATGGATGGGCCTACCTGGAAAAGTTGATCAACACCCACAATCGTACATTTGTGGGTTTTCCCACACCTCCTTGGAGGCACCAATGTTTGACCATCTATTTTTTTTTTAGGGAAGGTGAGAAAAAGAAAGACGAGACAGCTGACGGTGCCCTGAGATTGATCAGATTTCAGAAAATAAATGTTTCGTCCACCTGTAATTTGCCACCATTGGCAAGAGAGTTGCATTTCCACTCCAAGCCAGTTTAAATAGTACTATTTATGCATGTTGCACACAATACAGTAGCATAGGTTAAGTGAATAAAAGCAGATATAATGAGGAGAAGGGAATGAGAACTTCTTAGCTGGAGAGTTACACGAAGAAAGAACACATTCTTTTAAATATCTTTGTATTTTGTTATTTTGAGATATTTATAATCACTGGTGCCTTGAAACCACGAGTTAATTTAGTTAAATCAACTCAGCTGCCATTTTTTGTAAACAGCTTTAAAGGTAACCCCCCTCCCTTCCCTTGCTCATTTTGGTTGCACAAGCAATCTTCAGGCAGGGTCTGTTCCGCTGTTCAGGGCCACTTGCCACAGCCATCAGGGGCGTAACACATGCCCCTACAATCCCTGAAGTGCAGGGGGAGCTCCCAACCCTTCTGGGGCATCCAAGCCTTCAGAGGGGACCCATTCCACCCAGGGCCAATGAATATCTGTGAGATTTTGTAAGACTCAGGGGCCTCCCTTCACATTCTGCAGGGGACCCCACCACTTTACAGTACGCCGCTGAAGCAGGCACCCCAGGAACCTTTAAATAATGCATTTAAAAAATACAACAAACCACAATACCAAAAGCATGTGCAACGATCATTCTTTTTCTAACTGAATAGGAAAAGAGACTTAAGTGAATATAAGTACAGCAGACAGCTTATAAAATAACTTGGAATATACCTGGTACAAGACAATTGGCACCTTAGGCAGAATTACATTTTTCTTGACTATCTGCTTTCAAAAAAGTCATATTTAATGCTTTTTTGGGCCCCTTGTGCCCCTTGCCGATGAAGACCATGGCAGTTGTCTAAAATGTTCCTACTGTAGTACCAGCTCTAGTTTGCAATGTCAAAACCAAACTAATGTTTTTAATAAATAATAAATTGATTTGTTGTAACAGTCAATTGGATTGTAAGATTATATTTGAGGCCTTTATTGAATGGATATTTGTTTCCCCCAATTGAATCAAAGTTACATGTTTTATTCATTAGTTTTATTGTATTTTATCTTTTTATGATGAATTGTATCGGGTATTTTATGATTTTTACACAAAATCGAATTAAGATATACTGAACTGAACTGGACAGTCCTACAGCCACGTCTCTCCGTATAAATGATATAATTGATACCAGGTTATCAGAAGACCATAATCTTGCTGGTAATGTAATGTGACACACTCATTGCTATTGTGTGTATTAGTGTCTCACCTATTAACATATGTATAAAAAATCCTCCCTTCCTCGTGTGCTCGTTTCTGGTCTCTGGCGGGGCCGGCTTTAGAGCTGGTGGTGCCCGGTGCGACAATAACTTGTGGCGCCTCTACGTCTCTTGACCGCCTCCTCGGATTCTGTCACTACCACCTGCAAAAGTGCCCGTCGTCTCTCCTATCATAAGATATTGCTACGCACAGCGCCCCCCTGAGGTCACAGTGCCCCCCTCCACATGTCAGCTCCCAGTGGGCCGCACCAGTCGCACTGCCCTAACGCCGGCCCTGGTCTCTGGTCCCCGCAGTGGAACAGACCCAACTATAGAGGACATTTTGGTAGAATTCTCCTGCTTGGCTAATGAGGGCAGATTAGTCTTTTTAAACTTTCTTGAAGCTAGCAACTGAAAGGACCATAAATTTATTTTCTTGGCTAATGAGGCAGTTTGTTCTTTTTAAGCTTTCTGCAAGCTAATGCTACCGTTTGTTGAAGCTGAGATACTGATCATTGGGAATTTCAAATGTTTACTACCGGGTACAATTCTTTAACGCCACATCTAGTATAATATGAGCCGTTGCATAGTGGAGCTCCACTTAAAGGACCGTCCGCTCCAAACCCCAAATTAGTGCGCTCTGTTTTCTCTTGTGGAAGGGGGGCTTGGGGGGGGCAGCCGACCGGAGGGAGGTCCCCCCCCCCTGGGCTGTTTGGGAGGGGCGTGTGGGGGGGGTTTAGGGAGCAGGCTTCTTTTGGGCTATTTTGGGCTCCCCTTTTTTCTACTGGGGGAGCCCAATTATATAGTCTCCTGGCTCCTCCTTCCAGTCACCATTTTAGGCTAGGTGACCTGGTGGCCGGGAATCCATTTACCTTAATTAAAAATTTTTTTGTAGGTGTAGGTTTTAGTGTGAGGTTTCATTATGTCTTGCGAAGATTATCGTGTGCTAGAAGCCATCCGGCTTCTGAGCGAGGCGGGACGTCTAGACCTCGTCATAGGAGATGCAGCTGGGCCGTCGCGTCCTCCGCGACAGGCCTCAGCTGGTGTTGCCGCGGTGGTCGCGGCTTGCGTGTCCCCGAAGCGGTCTCGCCGGGAAGTGGTAAGTGAAAGGGGCCGCCCGCGCTCTAGGAGAGCGGCCCCTGGATCTGTGGTGCATTTGAAAGCCGGAGCGGCTTTATCGTGTCAGTCGGGAGTGGGGCAAGGAGGGGCATTGGTTTCTCTTGCCCCCGCGTTGCCTCCGGTTCGTTCGCTTTCGGTCCCCGCTGCGAGAGGCAAGCAGGCCGTTAAGCGCGGAGGCAGGAAGCGCTCTGCTTCTGCCTCCGCTTTTTCAATTAATGAGCCGGCTGGAGGAGCGCCGGCGGTTGACTCGCATGCACAGGAGGCATTCGGATTACCGCCTGAAGTGCCGGTGGGGCTTTTGTACGACCAGTCTGCACTGGGGGCCCCGGGTGCTTTAGAAAATGTGGGATTGTTGCCAGCACATGAGGGGGCAGGGGGGGGCATGTTTTTTGACGCCAGTTTGTGATTCAAGTGTGCAGTTGTTTGGGGCTGATGGCATTACCAATAAGTTGGAGGCTGGGCACTTGGTTTCTGGGGGTGATTTTGTCCCTTTTAGCCCCCTGTTATTTTCACCTGCAATGCATTGAGCTCTCAGCGGGATGTTTGCCTCTCTTCTTCCCTTCTTGAAGCAGAGAGGATAAAGTTAATTGTACTCCTATGCCCTGCCCCCTGGTGCCACAAGCTCACTTGGCATTAATCTCGTAACATTAATGCCACCCTTTCTCCTCACCTGTGTCTCAGGTCGCGCCACCAGCAGCTAGATATTACTGCAACCCTTTTGTGCTAAAATTGAGACTGCTTTCTCGTGATTCTTCATGTGCACTCCATTAAGCTTGAGATAGCAATACACCCGATTGCAAAGAATACCGCTTTTTTAGACTGACGTTTGTCACCCAGCCAATCACTGGCTAGAGCCCAGTCATGGGCTGATAGCCAATCACAGGCCTCAAAAGCGTCTCCGGCTTGCGGTCAGGCTTTCTGATTGGCTGCGAGTCCCGGAGAGCCCACAGCCTGTATTATGTATGCGGTTTAATGTCTACTTGTCCATCGGACAAAATAGACATTAAATCTTCTTGCCCGTGGTAAAAAACAACATGGCTCGGGCGACGGGCGATATGATTCCCCCACCCCTGAATCTTGCAACCTATAGGACCACCATCACTTTAGTCACATCAGGTAGTCACTGGAGTCTTATGGACTGTCCTTGAGGAAGGGGTTTGTGTTTTTGTAAGTTATTGGGAATACCGTCGAGACAGAGGGAGTGGCTGTCTTTAGCTTATCAAGTCCGCAGTTGATTTTCTTCAGGGCATCCCCAATTTCTCTTTGGTTTGATCTGAGATTTCTCGCCTTTTATTTCATAATTATCTGGGTGAAACACAGTGTACTTGTTGCACCATCACTCAAGCTCATTTTCCTGCTTTGCTGTACCCCACATGCTTGGGAGGATGTAACTGGAAAAAATACCTAACAGCGTACACTGTAAGAAGATGGAAAACACAGCCCTTGTGCATAGACATGGCTTGAAATTTGTTCCTTACTCTCTATTTGTTTGCTATATCATGTTATGCAGATTTGTAGAGCGAACTATCATTCAGGAGGGTATCCTGGCATTGAGCAGAGGTGAGTCTAGACAATCCTAGGCCCTAGTGGGACTACTCGAAAAGCCAGGTCTCCAGCTTCTTGCAGAGCTCAAGAAGTGCGGAGGAGGGTCTTATGTGTAGTGGCAGGTCATCCACGCTTTAGAAGTAATGTTAGAGAAGGTTCAACACCAGGATCTGGTTTTCTGTATGAGTGAGATGTGTGCAAATAGGAGTCCGGATGAGCGAAGGTGTTTGGAAGGTTTGAGAAAGAAGATGCAACTATTGAGGGAATCTAGGCCAGTGTTATGTAGTGCCTTAAAAGTGTGGGTGAGACTTGTGTTCATTGGAAAATGGGGACCCAGTGGAACTCCTTCAGGTGTGGTGTGATTTGAGTGCAGCTTTGGAGGTTGAGAGTGATTCTGGTCACATGGTTCAAATAAATGAGTTGATCAAGCTGCCAAGAATGAATGAATGAAACAGGTTTATAGCGCAAGACGGCTACCCAATCGAGTGTCCCAGCGCTGCCAGAAACGGGTAGAAAAGCTGTGCAGTGCTACTAGATTTAAAAAACCCACGTTTTCAACTGTTTCTTAAAGACTGAGACATCTAAGATGGAAGGTAGGGAGACTGATAGCCTGTTCCAAGCCTGGTCCTCTAAGAACCCATCAGCCCATCATCCTGAGGCTCAGTTTAACTTTCCCTTCTAATGTTGAGAATATATGTAAATAGAGCAGTATTTCTATTTTCTGAGCCATGCTTAATTTGACACTGACAACAACGTTGCTTTGCTTTGATATTGCCGTCCCGGATAAATTTCCATCAGAATGCCTCAAGCTCTCCTGCTCAAAGTCTGGCTGCCGCGCGGGAGCGTCTTGTCAGCGGACGTATTTGCATTTGTTATGCTTTCAATCCTGGATCATTATTGAAACGCTGGGCGTACCTCACTGAAGGATCTCATTCTTAGCCCAGCCATATGCAGAAGGTCGGATCAGACCCATCTCTTGAGCACTGGGGTCGCCTTAAAGTTTGATATTCTAGTTTTTAGGCAGTGTTAATAGGAGTCATGTCTAGGCTGTGGATCAGTTTATCCACATGCCTTAATTTAACTATTTGCTACCTGTTCTCTGGGATTTGCAGGAAACAGGAATTGATTATTTGTTTTTCCTTGCGTGAAACAACCATACAAGAAGCACTGTGTAATGAAATGATACAAAAGAGAATCACTCAATATTAAAATCAAGCAGAGAAAAAAGAACAACTTCTACAGAAGGTAGAAAATGTGATTCAGCTTCAACAAAAAGCCTCTTAAAATAGAAATGTAGTTTACAGAATGCATTCCAATAGCTTGTAATTTCCACAGGAACGCTGCTAGGCATTGGCAGCATTGGTCTGGTACAAACTTTTAGAAGACGACGATTTGATTGATTTACAGACATAATTGTTCTTGTGCCCTTCGTGGTCCCATGAATCTGAGGCCGTTTGTATTTTCAGCGCTTTAAAGACTCCAATACCTGGTTTCAGTGCGCTTTTAACGTTTTTAATGGTTCTATAATTAAACTAAGGAGCGATTAACTTAAATAAATCCTAAATTAACACTTCTAAGTTTCCTCCAACATTTGAGTGTAGAAAATTGGCAAATGTCGAAATAATTGTAGAATTCGAGAGTACTTATGCAAGGGTGAGTTTGTCGCAATTTTCAAGGTATATTCAGGAGGGTAAGCAGTTACACATGCGTCATTGCTGATACAGTGCAAATAAGCATATGGAAATGATTATCATAAGTGCGTTTGAACTTGCTCACTTTTCATCTTCTTGCTTGGACAATTATTTCCCACATGGAGAAACTCCTCCTACTCTTTACTCCCCTGGCTGATGCCAGTGCTAATGTGGAAACAAGTTAACCCCTGCGTTTGAAAGTAGTAAATCTCCAACCATTTTTACTATGGATATGGACCAGGGTCGGATTGGGATTGGACCCGGGCAGTGCCAAAAAAGTGGCCCACATTTGCGTATTGGGCACTTTCATGAAACATCATGTGGCCAGTCTCATTAGACTCATTTTTAGAGAAATGTTTGGTAACCTAAGCATTTCAAAGCCTGTAGAATCAGTAAGATTGGTGAAAACTAAACGCACTGCATTTTGGCCATGTAGGCGAGGTGAAATAAAATGGCCTAATGGCCACAATACCTAATCTGGCTAGGGTTGCCACCTGGCTGTTTTATGACCGACATGACCTGTATTTTATTATTCTGGCTGGTGCGAAAATGAAGAAAATCACTGAAAGTCTGTTTTTTTTCTTCTGATCAGTATGGTAACGTGAGGTGAAAGCACTTTAAAATGTGTTATAAAGCTGCTTCACTCATCCGTGACTAATAGCTAAACTAAACAAAGACAGAAAAGCCATGTTGATGTCAAAAAAGAATGTGAATATTTTTATATAAAGATTGCTCTCTAATTTTAATTCTCTGGCCCTTGCTGAATCTTATAATGTATAAATTGCAGTTTTTTTCCTTTGTTTTTTTAAATAGTTTTAAATATGGTGAACTCAGCGCCTGTGCATTGAAACGATTAACATGAGCACCAGTTACACTACACATGATCAAATTTATTTTTAGATTTTTCTTGCACAGTGCTTGCGCTGTGCTTGTGAAATCTATTGTTTTTAATATAAATATTAAAAGGGCTTACATCCTGCCCCCTCTCTTTCCTGGCTTTTCATTGGTTCATGTGCTTGCCACTTACTTTTGCTCAATTTCTATTTACTGTAGCATATTTTCCTGCATTTACCAATGCTTGTTCCTCATTTGCTTCTCTTATCAGTTTCCCATAGCCGAAATACTGTTAACATCCGCTTTGGTGAAACTATTTTTTCATAAAATTTTGCCTCTTTTGCCTTGAAGCAGATTTATATAACGTAACATATCCAGAGAGAATAAGTGATTTTCCTATAGAATATGCCACTTTTTTCCGCATATCATTACTCCGCAAATCGTAATGACTTGCTCCAGGGGGAGAAGCTGGATATTGGAATAGTGTAATTTACTATTCCAACTCCAGTAAGTGCAACAGAAGGTGTTGGATTTTAAATCCAACACCTTCTGCCCCCTCCGCAAGTCGATGTTCAACTTGCGGAGTAATGGTATGCGTTGTTACAACGCGGACATTGTAACGGCCGCTTTGCAATTCCCAGCGGGGGAAAGTATTCATGGTAAACGATGTTTACCATGAATCACAGGATGTTGTGCCGCTGACTTGAACCGGGATCCCCAGCTCTCGAGTCAGCAGCTCTCCACATCCTGTCTGCTCGCTCCCGTAATGCTTACAGGGAGCTCTCCTCTTTTGTGTGTCCCTTCATTCTGGACTCAGACCAAGCTCGTTATTCATCACGTAGGCAAAACCCATGCATTACCAATGCTTGTATTATATCGCAATCTCATCCGAAGGCATTCAAGTGCCGAATGTTTATTTTGGATAGTTTTGCAGGCTCCCTCCCGTTGCTGATAGCCGTAGCTAGAGATTAAAACTTCTCGAGCCCCATAACTGTTTTTGTGCTTTCCCATTCAGGTTCTGTTTCTACTTCAGCTCCCCCTGGGTGTACAAGTTCACTTTGTGGCCGGTTTATTCGTGGCTGTCCATATTTACTGTATGATGTTTCATTACTTCACGCACAACACTATTTTCCAGTGTTAAAATAACATAAAATACATCATTTAATTACCTTCCTTTTAAATAGTGCAAAATCTACATAACTGCGTTTATAAACTTTTTTACTATATCTTTACATACTTTGTAAAACAACACACTTTAATGACACAAAGTAGTTAATCTAAAAAAGGTAACCCGCATTTGCTGAGGTTCTCGGACAACATTCCACCCGTAACTGCTGCCCACAGGACGTTTATGATATTAACCACCACAACTTAAATTGCAGCTTTCAACGCTTCTTTTTTTTCAAGCACATGGCGCCTTCAATTCAAAGTATTAGACAGTATTTTCGCAATGGCGTCAGTTTAACATTTGTTATTGTAGAGCTATTTTTTTAACGTTTACATTCCATCAGTGTGAAGACTTTCATAACTTTTAAAATGTATGGTCAGATCTCTTCCTGTGAAACAACCTTACACAAAGTAACATTAGCAACAATGCTTGCATTTCACTTTCTTTACTTTACTTCCATTAAGGCGGACCACATTTGCTGATGTTCTCCGACGATGATCCCACCTGTAACTAATGCCCCCAGGGCATTTACAATATTAATCTCTACTACAGGGATTGCTGCTTTCAACACTTCTTTTTCAAAAACTCTTGCTACTTTCATTTCAAAGTATTAGACTGAATTTTCCATCTGGGGTTAGTGTAAAATTTGATTTGTTAATGTAGCCACATACTTAAAGTTATCAAAGGGTTACGATAAGTCTAATAAAACATTGTCAGATTCATTTGATTTTTGCTCACCAAGCTAATACATTAATTTTTTTTATTATTAATCACATAGGCGAAACCTATTGTTTGTTACTTTAAGCATTGGGAGAGTAAGTGATCTTCCCAGAATCACAGGATGTTGAACCAAAGCCGGGACTGGAACCTGGTTTACCACTTGCTACGTCAGCAGGTTTGTCTGTAACACCAAAACAAACAAGATGATGGACGGAATGTTGCACAATGGCAAAACATTCACCCCCAGTCACAGTTCTGGGTTTAATCCATCGTTATTTTGCTCACCAAGCCACCCCAGTTCAGACATGGCCATATGCAAATCAGTCTTGACCCTGTGCCTCATGGGAACAGTCCAGCCCGAACTGCCAAGCCACGTCTTCCCTGGACCGGAATCAAGCATCCTAGGACCGGTTTCTGGCTATCAGCCGTCTTCAGCCAGGATAGCTTGACTCCAGTGGCGTAGTGAGCACGGGACCCAGGTCTGGGCGTACCCTTACCACATAGGGTGAACAGCAAAACAAACAAGATGATGAACGGAATGTTGCACAATGGCAAAACATTCACCCCTAGTCACAGATCTGGGCTTAATCCATCGTTATTTTGCTCACCGAGCCACCCCCAGTTCAGACATGGCCATATGGAAATCAGTCTTGACCCTGTGCCTCATGGGGACAGTCCAGCCCTAACTGCCAAGCCACGTCTTCCCTGGACCGGAATCAAGCATCCAAGGACCGGTTTCTGGCTATCAGCCGTCTTCAGCCAGGATAGCTTGACTCCAGTGGCGTAGTGAGCACGGGACCCAGGTCTGGGCGTACCCTTCCCACATAGGGTGAACAGCAAAACAAACAAGATGATGAACGGAATGTTGCACAATGGCAAAACATTCACCCCTAGTCACAGATCTGGGCTTAATCCATCGTTATTTTGCTCACCGAGCCACCCCCAGTTAAGACATGGCCATATATAAATCAGTCTTGACCCTGTGCCTAATGGAAACAGTGCAGCCCGAACTGCCAAGCCATGTCTTCACTGGACCGGAATCAAGCATCCTAGGAACTTTTACTATTTTAACTCTTATCACAGGTGTTTGGGGCATGAACTGAACAGCTTGGTTAGATCTAGCCTCAGAATTAAAAAACTTCTGTAGTCTTTGTTTTCACATTCTAGCAAGGGTAAGGGGCAGAACCCTAACACAAGGCCAATGAATATCTGCTAGATACGTAAAGTCATGTTGGCTATTTTCTGTAGTGCTTTATGCTACCCTAAGTTCTGCTGAAAGCGCGGAGAAAGATGAGGAAGAATTGAAAATAGGGTCTACGAGACAAGAAAGGAGGAAGTGAGGATGTGCTTTATTCACAATATTCCTACAGTGTTTTGTTATAATAACTGTGAGATTAAACAGTCACTATTGAAGCTATTTACGGTGCTTGTGTGTCTCTTTGAGGATATACTTAATTGAATTGAGAAACTACTGGGGTACACTTATGATGTAACTTGAGTTCTATGTGTTCATAGATTTTGACCTAACGAATACCTTCCTAGGGCAATTAGTCTAGGACCATTGTTTTCTATACCTTGTTCACAAATCTAACAACTTTTAAATGCATTAGCAATGTCAGTAGAAGTGGACAGTATGAGACCACATTCGTGTTTGTAAGCGAGTGATGGAAAATGGCCTCTGTGTGATTTGCGCACACGACTGAAATATGATAGCTTATACGATAACAGACTTGCTACCGACACAGGTATTTCATGTTTATCTATTTGTTTGGTCAGTGTGCCTAATTGCCTTTTAGTGAATTCATAATATATGCCCGATGTCTGTATTTTTTGTCTGCTATTATTTCACTCATTCCCCATTACTTCTTTTCTAGGGGCCTCTTTCTCCCCCATCTGTGTTATTTTCCGAGCTCCTGTTTTCTAAACTTTTTCTCTGTCACTGACTTTTTCTTTCCAGCCATTCCTTCCACTGCTTTCATTTTCCATCTCCCATGCACTTGCTGTTCTTCTATTCTTCATTTTTGCTGTAACCTTCAACCATATCCATATCTCTTTTCTTATTCTTATTCTTCCTCACTCACATTTCTGCTTGCTTACCTTATTTTCCTTACAGTGCTTAAAAAACATAAATCCTTCAGCCCAAACTTTTATTCAGAGCCTAGAGCTGGCTCTATTGAATGTCAGTGTGTGAAACACCAAGGCTTTGCATTCTTGATTTTTTTTTTTAAATATATCCTTTATTGAAATCACAGGAGAAAATACAATGACATTAGTACATCATGGTTTCGATCACATCCTGAGGATGTCTGTCATAGTAGCAGGTGCATCACAATTAGCGAGTTGGGTCGTAACATGTAGTTCGGCAGTTGCGTGTGGTGACCATTCCCTTCGATTCAGTACAGCGGCATTTTTGCACAATAAAGAAACATGCGGAGTTAACAATTAAACAATGCAGAACAGGGGTGCAAAAAAATATATATATACATGGAAAAGAGAGAAAAGAGGAGAAAAGAAAAGGGAAGGAGTGCTAGTGGTCGGGAGTTTGGGTGTGCGTCCGGTCGTGTTCTTCGCTCTTGGTGTGTGTGTGGCCGCAGGTCGGCGCTAACCAGTGTGCCGCCCGAGCTCGGGCGTCTCGAAGCATTGTTGGTGAGGTTTCGCCAGCATTGTGGGGGGGTGGGTCCGGAGGGGGCCTGTGGTGTGGGGCGCATGGTGGGAGCGTGGCTCCATGCGGGTTCGCCCCGTGTCAGTTATGTCGTGCCTGTGTCAGTGGGCGCTGCGGAGACGCCAGGGGCCTGGGTGGGTGGGTCGCTGCCATGAGTGGTGACGGCACGGTGCGTAGTCGGTGACGCAGTAGGGTCCAACCGGGTGTTTTTGTGCAGGGAGCCCAGCATCGTGTCCCACAGGTCTGCGATCGGGAATTTCCGCAGACCCGCAGTCTCCTCATTGCGCAAAACGGCGCTCTCTGCTTTCGCCCAGTTGTCTAGGGAGGCTCGCCAGTGCGTCAACTGAGGGGGGGTGGACCGCTTCCAATTTTTCGTGATTAGCCGTTTAGCTGTGATTAGGCCCAGGTCCCAGAAGCGTGAGGGGACTTTGTTGTGTTTGGTTCTCTTGTAAACACCCAGAATGCACGCCTCCCATGTGTGCGGAATTTAGCATGTCCATGACATGGGGATTATGATCAGAATGTGTGCGGCCCATGTAACAAACATCGGCCACGTGTGGTAGCAGGTCGCTGGATATCATGAACCTGTCCAGCCTGACGTGTAATGCGTGAGTGCTCGAGTAGAACGAGTAGTGCCGAGTGTGCGGGTTGCGGGTGCGCCATGCATCGTGTATATCCCATTGGGCGGCCCATGCACGGAGTGAGCTCGCAGTGTGGGGGGCAGATGAGTTGGGGGGTGGTGGGTGCGAGCGGTCCAGGGCGGTGTCCAATGTGCCATTGTAGTCTCCACCCAGAACCCAGGGGACACCATGCCAGGGGGCCAGAGCGTCTGATAGTTTCGCCAGGAAATCCGCCAACCCAGCGTTAGGTGCGTACACCGAGACCAGTACTAGTGGGTTGCCATCGAGTGTGCCATGGACCGCAACATACCGCCCCTCAGCGTCTATGAGTGTCCCCAGTGTCGTCCAGGGCAGACCCGGTCGCACCCACAGCAGTGTGCCCCTGGCATAGGAAGAGAAGCCCGTGGCGTGTAGCTGCCCACGCCACCTACGTCTCAGCGTAAGCACCTCCGCGTTGCTCAGGTGCGTCTCTTGGAGGAGGGCTATTTGGACGCGGTGTCGCTTCAAGTAAGAGTGAATTTGAAAGCGGCGTGCAGGTGTGTGAATGCCTCGCACGTTCCACGTGCACAACCTAACTGTAGACATAACAGCGACTAGCAAGTGTCCCTCTCCACGACCCCCTGACCACCCCCATGTGAGCCACTTCCTCCACCCGGCTGACCTCGCTCATCGACCCGCTAGAGCAGATAACAATCGACCACTGTTGTGCAAACGGGGGAAAAGGGGGAAACTCGGCCAACAAAGTATGCAGCCATGGAACAACTCTAACAATCAGAATACCAAAGGGTCGGATGCAAAACGTGCTCCCGTCCATACTCTCTAGGAGAGCAACAAAGTTTTAAACCTTCTTCAGGGGGGTGGGATTGCTATATGCACAATGTCTCTCAGCAAAGAGTCAATTGTTCTTTCGTGAGTGGGATCGCCTTATCCCAGGGGTGATATGCCAGACCATACCGCCCGGTTAAGCAGGGGACCCCATCAGAGTACATATCAGTCGGCATACTTTACGTGTCTGACGTCTTCTCCGGCCAGTGGAGTCGGTCCCGGGCAGGAAGGGCCTTCAGCTGTGTTACACACAGAGGTTTGCTGCAGCGTGGCCGGTGCTGTCCATACTAGCCAAGGTAGTCCGAAGTTTGTGGAGTGATGTCCGGTCGAGTCCCCGATGCCTGTGAGTCCGATATTCCGTAGATGGCTTCATCGTCGCTCTGAAGGTCTCGCACGCTGCCGCTTGCAGTCTCGCTACGTGCAGGGGATCCGCTGAGCTCCATTACGAGGCGAAGGGCGTCTTGCTTCTCCTTCCTCGAGGCGTCCTCCGGAGGGGAGGGTTGCGGTGTGCCCGTGTCGTCCCGTCGAGGTCTCTGGCGAGGCCTACGCCGTCTTCTGTTGCCACCAGGTTGGCGGCGGAGCGCGGTTCCCGCGCGGTTCTTGGGGACTGTGTCCACCCCACTGTCCAACCAAGCCTCCACGTCCGCGGGCTCGGTGAAGAAGTGAGTGCGCTCTCCCGCTACCACCCGTAGCTTCGCCGGGAACAGCAGGGAATACTGTAGCCCCAGTTGCCTCAGGCGTTTCTTCACGTCGAAGAATGAATGACGGTGGCGTTGTACCTGTATTGTGTAGTCCGGGAAGAACATCACGGTCGCATTATCAATGCGGACTTCATTGAGCTTTCGCGTTTCTCGCAGGATCGTGTCCCTGTCCCGGTAGTTCAGGAGACGGATCAGCATGGGCCTAGGATTGGACCCCGTCGCCAACGGTTTGGTGGGAACTCTGTGCGCCCGTTCAATCACAAAGTGTGGGGACAACGATCCCTCCGGCAGCAGGTCTCTCAGCCACTGTTCCATGTGCACCTCAGGGGTGCGTCCTTCCCATTTCTCCGGGACCCCCACTAAGCGCACGTTGTTCCGCCGTGCCCTGCCTTCCGCATCTTCCGCCCTGTCCTCGAGAAATTCCACCCTGTTGAGCAGGTCTTGTATCTGTTTATGGGATTGCTCTGCCTGTGGCTTGAGCGTTTGTAGATCACCCTCCACGGATGTGGTCCGCTCCGACAGTTTCTTATGATCCGCCCGCAGGTGTGTCAAGTCTATGGCCACGCTGTCTATCTTTGTGGCTAGGGACGTGCGGGTCAGTTGGATGGACTCCTCCAGTCTCTCCATGGCTGCCAGCATGGTGTCCAGCTTTGCCGCCGTATGGTCCGGGTCGGGGCCCTTCCCCGGTTTGTCCATTTTTCCCTTGGAAGTGGAGCCGCCTGCCCCCGCTCCGTTTCGGGTCCTGGGCCCAGTAGACATCCGTCGCAGCTCGCCCCTGCGGTCCAGTGGCTTGGTGGAGATCGCCTCGCCACGAGCGAACAAGTTGGGAAGTCCCTGGCCTGCCTCTCGTGGTCTGCGTCCAGCCTGGTTGTTGTTTCGCGGTGAGCCTCAGCGTGATTTCAGCTGGCTGGCGGCGGCCGCGTGGGTCCGTCTCAGGGTCCCCCCCGGCAGTGGTCTCGTGCCCAGTTTTGTCCGAGGCAGGCCGCCAGTGCGTCAGCTGCATGCAAAGGAGTCACAGGTAGGCCGCAGGGTGAGGCCTGTAACACGTGGCAAAGCCTCGGCCTCGCGTAGCCCACCGGCCTGGATCCGGAAGTAGCTTGGGCGGCGCCGGCGGGTCGCAGCGCCCGGAGCGGTGGATGTGCGCCGATCGCCCTCAGAGTCGGCAGGGAGTCGGAGGATGGAGTCCCGCTGCTGCGCCGTCGGTTTTTGGCCAGTTTCGGATGCGTTTCACCGGATAATTACACCGGGAAGGGGAGCTCGGAGCGGAGCTCTACCCCGAGGCGTCCATTCACGTTGCGTGCTTAGCCACGCCCCCCAAGGCTTTGCATTCTTGATCCCACCTCATGCCTCTTTAACTCACCGCCGGACATTTCCTGCTCCCCTTATCTCAAACTTTCAGGTTCCTACTTTCTCCCTTTGTCACATTCTTCCATCTTTTTTGCCTCCTTCTTTTCTCTTTGTGTATTTTTCTCTTTCTTGTTCTGGAACAATGTCTGTTAAACAAAATAATGTCCAGCCCTCAAAAATGAGTGCTGTTGGGACCCACCTGCAAATACAGGATTACATTAAGTTCTGCTTTCTATTCCATTTTGCCCATTCCCTAGTCCTGTTCCTCCTCAGCAATGTGCCCTTTTTTATGTTCATCACACTTTATCCATTTCAAATCCACACTTTTTCTCCTCTTTTTCAGTTGCTTATTGTCTCCATCTCACATCTCTTTTTCTCTTTCTCTTATTGCCTCTCTGCGGTGATCCCTCTCCAAAAAGTTCCTTCCCCTTCCGGTTCCGGCTTCTCACCACCCTCAAGGCTCCTTGATCCACTAGATGCCAGTCAGAACAGTGCCCTCTGTGAGGGTGAGATGAGTGGTCATCTGTGGCCCTAGACACACTCAACCTCCTATAGGGTGACGAGATATTGAGAAACAAAAGCCAGGACATTTTAGAAAAATAGAAGAAGGACTACAATTTTTCATCAATGGAATGGCGCAGAATGACAGCTCTCATCAACATAGGATCACAGAAGATGCATTGAGGAAATAAATTAAATGTAGATTCTACAACCAACATCATACCTATTAAATACATTGCTTACTTATAACAGCTGCTAACTAGCACAGCTTTGGAACACCCAATCTAAAAACCTGGACATGAGCCAAAATTGCCGAAATCTGATGGTACAGCGGGTGAAAAACCGGGACTGTCTGGGCAAATCCAGGATGTCTGGTCACCCTGTCCTCATACATATATAAAGTAAAAAATAAACATTTCAGAACAGCCTACATCACAATAAAAAACACAAAGGTGACCCCAGGCACACAGAAAAATGTTATTTTAAGACCACACACTTCAATTAAAATTGTGATGTCACAATTCATCATACTAATCAGTTGCATCCCGTTTTTCAAATGTTTTCTTCTCATTAACCAGGAGTTCTACTAAACCCTGTAGCTAGTCGTCACATGCTAGTTTAATTCAGTATCCCTAGAAGAAGACATGCCGGATAGAGTTATCTACATATGTACCTGTTCCAATCCAACAACACAAATGTTTGCCCTCAGATTGATTCAACTGAATTTAATTCAAAATTAATTCACTCTACTGTAGATCAAAAACGTGTTGTAAAGTAAGCCAGCGTCCTTGAAACAGGCGAAGCACTGGTCCAAATCAAAAGCTTAAATTTATAAATTTGAGTGGTGTTTAGAAGGTTCTAAACAAAAATGTTTAAGTCGCAAATGCACTTTTACATAATTTGAGAGAGACATTCCATTGATCTCTGTAAGCTATGAGACAACCAGAACGAGAGGACAACATATCTTTCAAGCTTTAGGTTGACATAACATTCTCAATTCTGGAAATCGTCGAATATAACACCAATCAACGTCACACCTTTATTTCGGGCTCTTTTCCTGGCCGACATTGAAGGACGTGTGCCTGCTACAGACCTCCCACGTCTAACAGTGAGCCGAAACGGGACATCACAAACAAGTTTGTATCAACCGCTGAAGGCCTTCATACCCACAAAATGGAGAATCCCCACTGACATAAATACCTTCATTTTATATTAAGTATGGGGGTTAAACAAAGATTGGTCTGAAAAAATAAATAATATTTACAGTAGACCTGCTGGTCAAGATGAAATACAGGATGTTCCCAGTAGGTTCAGACTGGCAAACACTACAACAAGACAGTGGATGCCCTATACACAGAGACATGTTTTTGACTTAAAAGGACGGTTATGTGTGATTAATTGTGTATGGACTATACATAGAATATTTTCAAACTATTGTCCTGAAGAAGGTCTTTAACAACAAGCCATTCCACGGAAATGTGTCAACAAATACTATGAACTTACATTGTGGGTTTGGAATTTGGATATACGACTTATTCAACTTTCCAATGAAGAGTAACAAGAAGGAGATACTAAACCAATAAGTTAAATGGTTGTCTTATTTTTCTTTATATGCACGCCATGAATGTATGTTTTGACATGTATTTGTATTGGTATAAATACATTATTTTAGTATATGTGCTGTGTTTGCCTGTTCTTTTGCACAGTCAGCACAGTAGTCTGATTCAATTGTTAGGGTGGACTTTAATGATCTGAGGATTTTTTTTTTTTTTCGTGTCTAAGAAGACTCTGTCCCCTTGGCTCTGAGGGGCTGCTCTCAATATTTATTCACTAGTTAAAACAGCATTAACCACAGATAAATCTCTAACTTCTAACAGAACGTACTTCATGCACCCCATACTGGCCAAGTTTGCTATATAGATGGTTGCAGAATACAAACACACTAACCACTAATAAACAACACATATACACTTCCAATTTAACCCCTAACATGCATGCAACACGGTGCAGGCATGCCACATATCTGGCTCTCATTAAACTCACAACATTATTTACACCATGTTATGCCACTCATTAAAACCCTACTATAAAAACATTTAGCCCAGATATGCCAGAAAGTTAGCTATCATAAGTCCATAAGTACTAACATATATTCCCAAAGACGCACAATGGGTAAATCCCTTTGTTTCAGTTTCAAGTTTATTGTATGATTAATTAAAATTGTTACAAATATCCAAAACAATTAAATATCTTTGCATCCACGGTTAAAACCAAACTACATTAAATACTATATCCTGTTAATTACAGTTTGGGGACTCTACCAACGCATAAAATACTAAATATACAATAGTTAAAATTTAGTCCAACATCTATGTCACCTAACCAATTCAATTCTAAATAAATCTACTTTTCAAAGGGTAAAACCTTTTTGATTCATGAGGCCCATAGTATCCAACAGCACTTGACATGAATAAACACCACACCAGGCACTTGACTTGTGTAATGAACATGAAAATGCATAAGAAGCTAGTAAACCGTCCACGCCGAACCCTTCAAAACCATCAAATACCCACAATGCAATGAATAAGACACAACTACCCAACTAAGAATATAACCACAACAGGATATTTATAACACATCATCACATTTTGAATTACACTTAAGTCTCAGATGAAAATTTGGAACCATGTGAAGTCATCAGACAGCACCAAGAAAAGAACGTTACAATGCCAGAATGAGAAGTCTGCAGATGCTAGTTATACAATAAAGTTGTACCTAGATTATATAACAAGGCAAAACAATAGGCTAAACTATTTATTTTTTATTTTAACAACATTCTTACCCTTTTAATTTCTTTTTCGGGTGTACTTTTTTGTGAAAAACTTTAGTTTTTCAGGGAAAATCCTCCTACAAAAGTCTGTTGTGGGTTTTTATTTCAACAAAACATTTTGCCGGAAAATTTGTGGATTTTTGCCTTTTGACAAACATATTTTACTTACGTTCTTTCCCAGAATTAAAGAAAGTGCCTTTTTATGAAATTGGCAATGTTTACAAGAGTACCATAAAATTCGTGAAAGTGAATGACACCATTTAGTAATTATTTCCGTGATTAACATGCTCTTGATGAGTGTAATTTGGCAACATTTAATTGAAAAAGGAAAAGATAGGAAATTACAAATGTTTTCCAATTGTCCTGTTATCATTTCTCCATGTGTGTGAGGGGGGGGCAAAAAGGCAAGTGGAAAATGTTTCAAATACTCCCAAAACAGGAATTGTAATGTTTAAAACAGTTATTGTTTAAAATAATTATGACTAGGAACCCAGGGGAAATATAAAGAAAAGAAGCCTTGGCAAACTCAATAAATTTGATGTTTATGGCAGGTGGGCACGTCATACAAATCTCAACCTTATTGACTATTCCAATGTTTATTTGTCTTCTTTAGAGTGAGCGCTGACAAAAGGATCTTTAAAAAAACATGTATGCTAAAGAAAATAAAACAGTAATTTTTTTCTGTAGTATGCCTTTTTCAGTGGCTTTTTTCAGCTCTCGCTCACTAGTGGCACCAGGTAACTCACAAAGGCTTTCTGATGCAAAATAGTCACTCAAATATAAGTGGAACGATAGATCCAACCAGTCAATAGAAAAAGGGTGAGACTATAATCCTCCTAAGGGCTGATCCAAGTTGGGTCTGCCAATGTCTCAATCCTACAACTGAATGACCCAGAGCAAAAGAAGCCAATGGCTGAAGGAGGATGGCCCAAAGCCCCTTAAACTAAGTATAGAACACAATATGTTTGCCATGAATGGCGCAAGAGCCAAACATATTACCGCCAAAAACAGAGCTAATGCAGTCTTTTTCATCCCTACAACAAGATCTTTGTGCACAGCTATTTTTTTTAAGGAGTAATAGGAAAGAGGAGCTCAGGGGACCAAAGAAGAAGTGAGGAACAGAGCAAACATGCTTTGGGGATCCTTTCATCATAAATTTTAAAAAAGCGGGAGAAGCCTAGAACCTGAGGGCAGTGCTTAATTTGTTAAAGAATAAGTGCCAGGGCCCACTGCTGCTTGCATCACCAATTGACAATGCCAGCACGGCTAGTGACACTACCAACACAACCACTAACCATCACACTCCTACAAGTGCGACATTTTCGGCCTATTTCAATTCCCCAAAGCCATAATAATGGCTTGGCTGGCAGGTATTACTATTTTTAATGTGTATTCAGTAAATAAACAGCTGTTCTTGTGCTCCGCTGTAAAATAGACAAGCAGCGCCACCATTTGACAGAAAAGTGCCGATGTTGATAGTTAGGTGCTGGTGTTGAGCACTGGAAACCACCGGCTCAAGCTAAGCACTGCCTGAGGGTAAATGAAGAGCCAAACCAGCAAGCAAACAAAAAGCAAAGTAGAAACCTAAGAGTTAGTCGGTGGGACAAGGTCAGGCAGAGAGAGAGGGGAGGAAACACTTGAAATACCGTGTTCTCCCTCATAAACAGGTAAATTAACGGATACACTGGTTATTCTCCATACTTTCAACAGTGTTAATCATCAGAATGTATGTAAAATAAACAAACTACCAGCTTCAGGTCGTCAAAATATAAAAAGACAATAACACTTCTTTCTAGATAATACAGAAGCGATTTCACATGTTTGTGCTGTGTTCGCATAACACAAATTGAAAAAAATATTTTCATTTATTCTTCTGTGTGAAGGATGGTATTAAAGGGTAAGGCGCTGTTAGTTTGTCCCATATTTATTACATAAAAAGGAAAAATAATGTTAAATCATTTTTTTTTATTTGTTAAAAAGACAATTCTTGGACAATGGTTTCTTAGTGTACAAGTAGAATGTTTATTAAGGAGTGAATTCGTTGGACGCCTCAGTTCCACAATGTATTTCTACCTTTTTAGCCCTGTAAGCAAAGTATTATTTTAAGTGTGCATTGGGGGAAAATGTGTTTTCCTTCTGTATAATCCACGCAGTGAAACTGGTGGGAGTAGACTAGCTTCGCAGCGGTCATTTTGTGAAAAATGAATACAATCTTGGTGAACATTATCTGCGCCATCTTGCCCCTTTTCGAGCCCAGTCGTGCGCGTAAGCGGCAGCCATTTTGAATGCCATGGCCTCCCTGCCCCTCGCTGATAGCCAGCGCGTCTCTCTCTCTCTCTTAACCTCACAAGCAGTCCCCCGCACACTGACAACCCCCGCTCTCTCATGTCTTGGGTCATAAACCCCTCTCCAGCGCAGTTTCACCACTGAATCTCATCCTGTTCCCAGCGCGACACCTCCCCTCATTCCTTTCATGGCCTCAAACCCTTTTGATGCAAACCCCCTTTTCCTGTATCCCCGTTTGTCTTCCCTGTTCCCAGACCGCCACCTGGCTCTGCGGATACTGTTTAATACCCCGTACAGTAGGAAGCCTCCCCTCCCCATCAAAAGACCCCCGAACCGATCAAAGCCCCCACCCCATGAGATCCGATCAACCCCATGCATTCCGTGAATCGGCGGAATGCCCTGCTGTGTGACAACTATCACCTGTTGTGACCGGGGTGGGGAATCCAACTGTAAATGTGTGTGGGAACGGGCCTGAAGGGGAGATTCCGAGGATGTCCTTTCATACTTCAAAGCATTGCAAGAATGTGTTACATACAATAAAGTTCGTAAACCTGTGTATAAGAGGCCAGGCCTCAGAGATGCGGGTAGAGCACCTCGTGACGATACTTGCTGTCTGAATTGATGTGTTCTCCTCCGGAGAGAATAAAATCCTCGTTTCCCGCCTTCCAGTCTCCAGCGCCTGCTTCTTCATTGATTAATATTGGTGGGTCATAGAGCCGATACCGCCGGGCAACATAAAAGGGTCTTTGGTTACCGGTTGTCTTTGGAACCCTTTTTAACAATTGGCGTCCCAAACGTGGGGCCCATCAGCGACTCGTGGATCCAGTGGGAGAGGTCCTGACGACAGAGTGAACGACTGCAACGATCGGAAGGTACCCTGTCCGATAGACCCTCGTCTGACAGCCGATCATCCGAACTTCACTGGTTCCGAACAGACCTCTCTCGAGTGATCTGCGGTCCTGACTGGGAACCATCAGGAGTGCCACGAGAAGTACGAAGAGAAGAGGACGATCGGGCGCTGGATTCGGAAGACGAGAAACTGTCCATGCGGTCCGGGTAAGGTCGTGTAAACACGACGAATTGCGAAAGTGATAGATAATTGAAAGAAATTGATAATTGTTGCGAAAATACTAGTATTACTCTTTGTTAATTTATTGGAGATTCACTGTCTACAAACGGAGAAACAACAGGCTCTCCCTTTATAAACAGCGAAGGATAGGTACGCACCCGTCGGACCTATTTTTCTCCCCCACTGAACAATTGCCCCTTTTGCCCCATTGATTAACTGTTATAGATTGTTTTCTGGAGATTCTCTGTCTGAAAACAGGGAAGATTAGGTCCCCTCTTTACAGATAGTGAAAGGGTAGGTGACGCGAACCTTTGCGAGCCTACTTATTCTCCCCATTGACCATATTGATTTTTTATTTTTGACCTAACATTGATTGATTGCTCAGAATTGGTTCATGAGGTATTCACTACGTGCAAACAACGTAGAATAGAAATATTCTGTCTAGTCTTTGCGCGCAGTGATAAGATAGGTAGTGCTGACTATTATCCCATTGTGATCCGTCATGCCTGTCTTCTCCCCACTGGTCAGTAGCCTGTTTAACCCGGACCGCTTATTAGAGATGAACCATCCGGCTCCGCTGGAAGGCACCCCTAATAAGGACATGTTCATGAAGCATGGATTAATTGCTATAGCCTATAGTGAGCTGTGGCATAAATATACAAAAAGGGATCGAGAAAGACAGTGGCCACTGAGAGGATCCTTTGATCTCGACAAAATAGAAACAGTAGAAATAGCCCTTCGTAGGAATGAAACAACACCTATTATGCTCGATAGTCTCGGTATGTGGCGCAAAGAAGCCACGCAACGAAGGGAAAGCGACGAATTTAGAAAAGGTGAAGGGACACGACGGACAAACCTCCAAACGTCTAGTAGGCAAAGGGAAGGGCCAGCGATGGCACAGCCCCGAGGAGTAGACATGAAAAGCGAATGGTGTAAGGGGATGTGCCGACAAGCCAACCCCGGAACACAACGACCTGAAGGTAATCCCCCGACATTACGCACAGGACGGACAGATTTAAAACAAAACCAATGTGCTTTCTGTAAACGTCTTGGACACTGGAAAGTCCAATGCCCGACTCTGCAAAGCATAGGTAAGAATGGAGGGTTGACGGGAAGGACGGACCGACAGAAAGGAAAAAGACGTGAGATAAAAACCAATCAGACTAGTGCAGACAGAACAGACAGGACCACCCCGTTTGATTATGCTCGGTGGCACAGATTTCGTCAGGCCAATTTTAACGACATGTTAGAGTTCTGGGACTGATTGCTCTCTGTTGCTCCCCCACTCTGAAAAACAAACACAACTGCAGGTCAGTGTGAACAACCCCCCGTTAAAGAAAAGACTCAAGGAAGCCAAGCGTCTATTATATAAACTTAGGATTTAATTACGGTAAAGAAGACACACAACCAACGGTAAATAGAATAACTAGTAGAACTCTCACTAAAACAAACTTTACTAATAGGAAAAATACAAAACATGTTATGCTCACTCCGGAAGTCCTCCAATGTAACAGTTCGATGGTCCCGCCCATCCGGAACACCTAGCACGTGTGGGGCGGGGCCTGCCAGCAACCATGGGCCAAAAAGGAGATTGCTGGCGAGAAGGTCCTGGAGGCTCCACCAAGCAGGCAAATGAAATGGTCTTCCCATACTGCCCTTCCAGGGATGGCGTCCCCCGGGCCGCAGGTAGGGAGGGGGCGGCTGCAAATGACCCCCTCCCTCGTATCTTCTGGTCCGGCCATCACGAATTCCTCCATCGAACGGATGCAGGGTGGGCAGGGAGGAAGAGGCGACGCGGACGAGCCTCTTCCACCTCCACAGGTAGGAGGCTTCCCTGCCCTGGTCCGGCGCCGATGTCCTCTAGCCGGACGGCAGCCATATACCTGCGCTGCACAGGACTTATAATGTCCGGCTGGTATATTTCCGTAATACAGGACATACAATGCCCGCCTGGTATACTTGCATAGCACAGGACATACAATGCCCGACTGGTATACTTTCTCAGAACAGGACATACAATGTCCGACGGGCATATTTACGGAGCACCGGACGTACAGTGGTCCCCCAAGAGTCGGAATCAGGGGTGTAGGGTGGTCATCATGTGCGCCCCTGATTCCAAGGGACGGCGTAGGATGCGCCGGGAGAGGAAGGCGGCACAGACGAGCCTTTCTCACCTCCCCAGACGAAGGCTCCGCTGCTGCACCCTGGCGCCCCGAACCAAAATGTCCAGCTCCAGCAGCATGATGCTCTGTCCTTCGCCATCACGAGAAGTTTCTTCCACTCCTGACGGATACGGCAAAGGTGGCTGCCACAAGGATCTCAAAATGGCGTCTGGGCCCTCGAAAAGGCGGGTCTAGGCCGCTGGAATAACTTTTGTCCAAAGTTGCAACTCGGGCACTTGCCCACCTGGGCGCAAGCCCCCACCATCGACAAACATCCCCTCGACTTTGAAGATTCTACCAAAGTCCCAAGGGCCCTCGACCCCTTCAGGCTTCCGGTGAGGAACAGTTGCATTGATCTCAAATGAAATAACCACGGCACAGCAACAAGATGGCGGTGCTCTCGTGTCTGCATCAGCTTCCGTCTGAACCACCCAGGAACATTATGGGCTAACGAACTTGAGTAAGTTCCGGCTGAACATCAACATGACCCGGTAAGAAAGACTCTACTCCCTCCCTCTCTTGATTGACAGTCCACACCACCAGCCCTCTGTTAGCACAGCTTTCTTTTGAACTGCCGAAAGGGACTCTGGTCCAAACCGCCAATTGTCGGGGATATTTTGCCCCTGATGCTACTTCCGGACTAAACCGGCCTCGCCCAAAATGGCGCTGGTATCAATGGAACTTACGGGTGCCTCGTGGTGTTCCTTAGCTAATGAAACTTGATGTAATAAGATATATATGTATATATATGAACCATTGCGCACTCGATGTTAAAGGGAGGAGGGTTCACTTGGCAGACATTTAAGAAGAGGTTCTGTAAAAATGTTGATTTCAATGAACAATTTATTTTTTGATATTTGTTGTAACTGATACCTAACGTCGCTCATGATGCACGCCCGCGGTTTGCATTTAGGAAATGTGATTACGATGAGCTTGACTGTGTTTCCATCTATGAACTGAAATGCCCCTGATACCTTCGCCACGCAATGAAATGTTTTTGGTTACTTACAAATAATTAATTAGACCTTTTTACATGTTCTTGTACTACAAAATAACCCCCTACTGTATGTGCTTCCATCGACGACATGTCAGGCCAAAATATGAATTGCGCTCTCACATTTTACGTACTGAATAATTCTACAAATAAAAGTCTTAAAAGCTATGGATAGGCCCCGCGTACTTTTGTAAATACGGGTATCGGTGGGAGGGTTTTTCTGTGCGCAACTGTTCTGCTCTCTTTTTAAGGTTATCCGAGAAATGGTTGTTCGGCCCTGGGCTGATGGTCAAAACGAAGGTATGATACGCTGCTTATGAAGAAGGACCTTGACTTCAGAGAATGGGTAAAGTAAAATGGTGTGATTGATAAATTGTTATAAGGATATGGTGGTCGAAGGTACTAAGGTACAGGGTTGAACGAAGAACTGGTATGCCTTAAGAACATCACAGCTTTGGGAATGATTTAGGGACCCCGATGACCGGATACATCTACGAAACCGGGTACCTCGCGCTAGGCACCTCTGATTCCTCTTTTTTAGCGTTTTTTTACTACACACGATCCTTAATGCCATCCTCGAACCTCCCCATGAACCACCTATCACATTGCCTGCCCCCATGACTTTAAGAAACCAGCACCCTAAGGGATTATATCCCGAAGAGACAAGTACGAGTATGTGGTAAGTAAAGGATTTTCGTGCCCTTACATTTGATGTGTTCGAATGTTGTCCCCCTACCTCCCCTTTTTCTCCCCCTTTTTCCTCTGCAGGTTACATTAGAATCCCGATTAGAGTATCATAAGGGATCTGGAACCACGTCACGCCCGATGCATGAAGACGGACTAGCGCTACAAAATGGCACAACAAGGACGCTCTCACGACCTTTTTACCAAATCTAACGCTTTTTCTGTCCCAAAACTGCATGCTTCCCACCTCCTAACAACAGACCCGAAACGTCTAACGTTGGGTAACGCACTGAATAGCCCAAACAATACACGGTCATTCTCTATGTCACACGTGTATTGTTCGGCCTATTGTCTCTCTCTCTCTCTCTCTCTCTCTCTCTCTCTCTCTCTTTCTCTCACTCACTCTTCCACCCCTCCACACTTTCCCTCTTCCTAGCAACTGGCACCTAATTGGCGAACCTGGTGCACCTCCTGATTGGCCCCAAATACCACAAGTATTTGCGCAAATCTGTCCTAAATAAAATTGTATTGGTACCACGTTACTACCTCTCCTTTTCTACTAAAATATGGATGAAATTTAAATTGGCCGATAGGAAAGGGACAGGTAAGACGACTAAGGTTCCCTAAATTTGACCCACTCTCAGGGAACTATTTGTCAGTGGCTCCTATGATAAAAATGCGTCTGTGGTAATGCGACCATCCCCATTGAAAATTGTCTCCGTACCCCAAGCTGTAAGAAATGATCAAGACACCCCCATCTACCCAAAATGCTCCCAGTTTGGTATCCATCAGATCCCTCCCTCCCCGAGGATAAGTTTAATAATTATTGCAAACCACCCCTCCCGAGTTTTTGTAGTAACCAGGTTGCGAGGATTTATATAGAAAGTTAGAAGGATGTGTGCAAAGTTGAAAATTAGATTGAAAAACGAAAGAACTTGTTGCAGTAAGCATGGTTGAAAATAGGATGTTTTTATGTAATGCAGACTTGTTTAGCCTATGTTCATCCCTCAGAAGGATGCTTATCGGACTATGGTGAATAGCACGTTGCACTTTTTGTAAAATACAAGGCCCGGAAGACCAGCCTAGCCTTTCAAGACTAGTACTAGGGAAATGGGCCTCTGCCAGAAGAACTGACATCTACTATAATAGACATATGACAAATGAACGTAATAATCATCAAAGCGTCAAAGAATTAGCCAACAAAAGGAAGTTGTAAGGAATCCAGCAAACCCATCATCAATTGTTTATACGTAAGCCGCAAAAATCTCAAATGTAGCGAGTGCTTACGCTAGTCGCTTGGTGTTGGGAAAGAAAATAGATTCATGTAATTACCTTTTTCTGCAAAATCTCTAAAGACTGTCTTTTCAACACTCATTTAAGGATATCACTGTCGGAGGAGAAAGGGACCGGATGTGGGAGCACGCGGCCTGACTGCGGATTGTGGAACATCAGCAACGGAGGCCAAGGCGAGACCACGGCAGTAAGGAGTCGCAGGACGGGGCACTGTTTCAAACAAAGCTAAGGAAAGGGCTGACCTGAAGCCCCTGCTCTATGATCAACGTATGCCAAAAAGCCCCCGCTCTCTGAACATGGTCACGGACTCGCCTGACGCCAAACTCTCCGCCTCCCCCTGATCTGTTCCCGACTTGGCCTTGCTCCATCCCCTCTTCCTCCGACCTACCATAAGGACTGTTCACACCCGCACCTTTCCACCCGAACTCCCAAGTTCCTCCAAATCCTACTGAGCTACCCAGAGAAGAGTACTCCCTACGTCAGAAGGGAGGGAGCTCCAACTAAGTAGACCACGAACTGTGTAAAATCCCAGAATGGTGACCTAGAACTCCACCAAGGGTCGCCCCCGAAGAAAAGAATAAACAAAGTCTGTGGTTCTGCCCGCTACCAAACACCCTGAAGATGATGGAAGCAACAGGAAATGCCCATCACAGAGACTCAAGACACGAACAGATCTCACAATTCTGGAACAATCGCATTTTTATTGCAAATCAATGCTCTGCGCTACAAAAGAAAGTGCACCTGTTCCAAAACCGTAACGCATTGCTCCTATGGGGCCTGGCGAAACAAAACAAAAAGTACCCCTGCCCGCAGACCTCCAACGACTCAATCCACATGAACATTTCTGTTGATAGGTAATCCAGATGCTCAACAGTGCTGACAGAAGACGACAAAGGACAACGAGAACTCTGACATTTTTACTGTATCTCCTTTCTCTCCCAATCGCCATTGGACTGACTATGCACCCGCTGTATACAAAGGACTTACTTATATGATAACTCACCAGTTCTTATTCTATGATCTGTACCCGACGCCCTCACTGTGTAATTCTAGTCTGATATTGCATTATGATGATTTTTCCTGCAACCAACTTAACAATGAACCCGCTTACTAGATGATGAGATTTTTCAATGTGATGTTTATGAAATGATGTATATGCGCAGTTCCTTTGCCTAAGTCCCCTCTCCCTTACTTGTGATTGCTGCATATAGGTGTAGATAGGAAATAGGCCAGCAAGATGTCTTGGAAATGTTAAAGGGAGGACTGTGAAAAATGAATACAATCTTGGTGAACATTATCTGCGCCATCTTGCCCCTTTTCGAGCCCAGTCGTGCGCGTAAGCGGCAGCCATTTTGAATGCCATGGCCTCCCTGCCCCTCGCTGATAGCCAGCGCGTCTCTCTCTCTCTCTTAACCTCACAAGCAGTCCCCCGCACACTGACAACCCCCGCTCTCTCATGTCTTGGGTCATAAACCCCTCTCCAGCGCAGTTTCACCACTGAATCTCATCCTGTTCCCAGCGCGACACCTCCCCTCATTCCTTTCATGGCCTCAAACCCTTTTGATGCAAACCCCCTTTTCCTGTATCCCCGTTTGTCTTCCCTGTTCCCAGACCGCCACCTGGCTCTGCGGATACTGTTTAATACCCCGTACAGTAGGAAGCCTCCCCTCCCCATCAAAAGACCCCCGAACCGATCAAAGCCCCCACCCCATGAGATCCGATCAACCCCATGCATTCCGTGAATCGGCGGAATGCCCTGCTGTGTGACAACTATCACCTGTTGTGACCGGGGTGGGGAATCCAACTGTAAATGTGTGTGGGAACGGGCCTGAAGGGGAGATTCCGAGGATGTCCTTTCATACTTCAAAGCATTGCAAGAATGTGTTACATACAATAAAGTTCGTAAACCTGTGTATAAGAGGCCAGGCCTCAGAGATGCGGGTAGAGCACCTCGTGACGATACTTGCTGTCTGAATTGATGTGTTCTCCTCCGGAGAGAATAAAATCCTCGTTTCCCGCCTTCCAGTCTCCAGCGCCTGCTTCTTCATTGATTAATATTGGTGGGTCATAGAGCCGATACCGCCGGGCAACATAAAAGGGTCTTTGGTTACCGGTTGTCTTTGGAACCCTTTTTAACAATTTTCTCTAATACTGCCCAAGGGGCGCAGCAGCAACAGGTGCTGACCTTTAGCACCTATGATCTATGAATGTCAGAGAAGGACTTTGCAGGTCCCTGCTTCATAGTGACAATGTCAGCAAACAGCGGTCTTTTCCCAGCAGTCTCCGCCCTGCGTTCCATTCATTCTGCTACTGGGTCTCCATCCCCAGCAGCAGAGAGGATGGATGGATGGAAAGGAGGAGTGTGAGGCAGGAGGAACAGAAAGAAGAGATGGAGAAAGTAGGAAGAGCAAAATAGGGTAACAAATGAAGGAGACAGGAGAACTTGAAAAGACTAACAGATTAGGTGTTGAATGGACACAGGAAAACACAAGGGAGTTGGATACAGCCTTATAGCCCACTGCCGAGGGCTATGACGGTTGTTAAAGGTCCTGAACCTGAGTTATAGGCCCGAGCCGCAGGCAAGGCCCTATAACAAGGGAGAGGGCCTTTAACAATCAGTTTAGTCTGAGGCAGAAGAGCTATAAGACTATAAGAACCAGTCTCAGCTGGCATGACTCGCGTGGGGAGGGTAATTTATTTAAAAATTAAACTTACCTTTGCCTCCAGTCTCACGTCCAGTCTCCTCTCTCCGCTCCACACAGGAAGCAGGCAGCCTTCTTCTGCTCCCCTAAGCCAATCACAACGCTGCAATGGCAGCATTGTGATTGGCTGGGACGCCGACCCCACAGGCGTCTAAGGGGAGGCCATTTTCTCTATGTAGGCTGCATGCAGCCTACATAGAGGAAATGCAGAGTGTGCAGGACTGGTTTGGTCGGCCCTGGGGACGACCAAACAGTCAACGCCCACAACAGTGGGCTAGCCACTATTATTCAGAATACCATTTTATGTTTCTGCTTCTTGCACTGCGAGAAAACAGTGGAGCGACGCTCTTCCACCCACGTGGAGGAGCCGCCTTGGAGACGAACATTCCACCCACTAAGGGTAGAATGGACTAAATTAGAAAGGGAGAACAATGAAGACAAACATTGGAGCTCAGGGCTTTATACCAGCCACTATAAGCCTGGAGCTACTACATTGTCTTCAATGGGGCTCTCAACATTCCAGTGTTCTAATATAACAACAAAGGAAATATTTAACAGAGCCGGAAAACAACAAGAGAGAAAGGTTAAGAGAAGAGAAAGAAACTGTGTGTATTTAAGAGGGAATGGAAAACGCATGGATAGATAAATCATTTTTCAGAACAAGACTTCTTACATTTTATTTTTTTCTGTGATTTTTATTGCAACCTGACAAAAAAATATTTTCCCATTTTTAAGGCATTGTTAATATGTACAAGTGAAACCAGCCCGGATATATTAGCAAATGCTGTCCTCCCCTCTGATTTGTTTTGGAGCCGCCAGTTTCTTATCAGGAGCTTTAAGATAAAGGTAAAAACTGCCTGTAGTTTAAGTGTGTTATTGGCTTTTTTAATATATTGTATTGAATATTTTTGGTATTTCTTCTTCTTTTAATTGTGTGTTTGACTTCCTTTTATGGCCTAGGATGGCCCAATAAAGTTTCTTTTGACTTGACTTTCATTAACAATTGACAAAGCAACTACTTCGCCTATCACCAATTAATGTTATGCTTCTCTTTGACCCTGTACAGCACTCCAATGCCTTTTAAATAGGCTTGCACTATAGAAATACCACATATATACATGGTTATTATGCTGGTTGCAGTTAGAACATCATGCTGTTGTTTGTGTAATTTATATAATAGGGTGTTGCAAACTGGCATTTAGGTACCTATATGTGGTGTAGGATGCTACATTATGTTCTTTGAGAAGACTTTATAGTTTAAGAGGTAAGGAAGACAATTATGTAAGGCTATTGCAGTAGTAGATCATACTTCAGCTGATCATACCTTGTGAAGTGGACTTTTTGGACATCATGCAGTTCAGACATGCAAATGGCAGGCAAGAGTTAACATGTGTGAAAAAAATCACAAGTATTCTGCTACACCTGAATAAGTACAAATAATAGTTTTGTACTCTTAGTGGGATACCTTATTTTTTTATTATTGATTAGATTCTATTACAGCCGTTTGGGACGATTCCAATTCTTTAAGCGTGCCTGGAGTTGCTCTAGCTTTGTTCTTTATGAAAGCTTAGAAAATGTGATTACGTGGTGTGTCCTCAGTTCTATGTGTTGGAAGATAATAAGAGAGGTAAGTCTAGAATGCTGCTTTTTTTCACAAGGGTTCAGGTAGGGACATCATGTTCATGTCCTTCTTTGGAGATACTGTTATAAGTGTTAATCTATAGGCTTCAGGCGTTCACCATCTTCCTGATTTCCTGCTGATTGTCAGATGCTTTAATTATTGTGGGGAGTGAGTTCCACAGCTTTATGCTTCCACCCAGAACAACCTACCACCAATCAGCTTCTTCTTGTAAGGGGGTATAAGTAGTTATTGTCCTAACATGGATCATAGTGTCCTTTTCTGAGTGTAGCTCCTAAGTTGTAGTAGAACAAAAGCTGGTCAAGTGCTATTTATAGCCTTATGTGTAATGCACAAAATCTTGAAAGTTGATCTTCTGATGACCTCAGAGACAGTGAAGAGGTTTTAGGGCAGAAGAGATATGGTCTCATAGTTTTAGCTGTAGGAGATGTCTCACCACAGCGCACTATATTCTTGTAGGTGCCTTATGACTGAAGCTGAGTCTCCATGTTATAGCACATTCGCATAATCCAGTCGTGAGCTAAAGAGGGTTGTAGTTGCCTGGACCTTCTGCAGTAATCCCAGATGTGGGGAAGATTTGCCATTGAATGCACACAATATGAAAAACATATTTTGACACCTAGCTAACTTGAGGGTTCATAGAGAGGATCGAGTACATGATGACTCTTTGTTTTCTTACTTCGGCTGATCGTGGTGGTGTTCTGAGTTTCTGGGGCCATGTTATCAGTGAATCTTTGCTATTCCAGTCTCCGCAGGCGCGTGATTTCTTATCATCCAGTGTTCAGTAGCTCAGAGGCAGTCACTCAGAATAGAGCTTTCAATCTCATTAGGACTTTCTAATTTTAGGACTATTTGCGTATGATCAACTAGTGCATGTAAGTTAAAGAATGTCATGATTTCTGGGATATGGCTACTGTCCATGATAAACTGGGGAAATTATGTAACTTTGACGTACCGGTCTAGAAGTTGCACAGCGAAAGGAGGTACTGAAATGATGCTTGCTCTGTTCTTGAGGTAGGAGGAGATGCCCTCAAGCATTCTTCCTTCATGGCCATTAACTTTATTCTGGTTTATAGCAAATCGTAATGTGCAGTTGCTAAGGTTGAAGACAGATCTAGTATAGATAGTAGAGTTACTCTATGTTTAGCTAATGTGGGCTTAAGGTTGCAACTGATGGAGATCAGGGCAGATTCAACACCTCTTTCTAAGCAGAAGCCTGTCTGCTGGGCGAATAATACACAGTTTCTGCAAGATAGTTTGGAACAATTTTCCAAAGAACGATCCATTTGAGACAGGACTCTCTGTGTTTGAGTCTGCTGGGTCCAGATTCGTTTTATTAATGAGGAGTCAAATGTAGAACACTTTGAGCCCTGCTGGAAAAGTACCTGTGGTTAATTCATTGATTAAGTCCACAGCAGAGATTGTGACCTGTGACAGAATATTCTTGAAGATTTGCGGGGGCAATGATTTGACGGTGAGTCACTAGTCCACCGACCCTGAGCAGGCCATAGAATGGACTGTTGCTTGAAGCTGGTTTTCTTAGACAATTTTTGATTGGGTTTTTCTCTTGAGTTAGGTTTTACTTCAGAACCAGGTACTCGTTGTTTGAAGTGATAACTTTGTGGTAGATTTCGGTGTGTAGAATTCTAATAGTAGTTCGTGAGGCTCTTAACTTGAGCACCTAGCACAGGAAATCATGTGCATAGTGAGCTCTTTTTGCTTTTTTGGATGCTTGATTAGTATATCAGGATGAGTCTTTGGTCAAATTTTGTAAACAGGTTTTTTTCACTTGTAGCGCTGGAGCTGAAGGGCGGGAAGCGATATTTTGCTCTTCTTTATTTCATCATTAATTCATTAAATTCTTGTATTACTAATGAATCCAGCTAAGCTGCATTTATCTATCCACACAACCTTTACCGTTTCACCTCATAAAGCAAAAGTAGTACATTTTACATAGAAAATTATTGAGGGGGTGGTAGTGAGGCTCACTTCGGCATTTTGCCTTAAATTCCATATGGCCTTGACATGACCTTGGGTTAAAAATTCCAAGCTTCCGTTCATATTTTTATTATTTCATTTATCCTTTATTACGGAAGTTGCCCCGAGCTATCAGGTGGCACATATGCTGTACTTACTGGAAAGGGTTGTAGCACAGTTTGCTCTTTTAATGCCACTGTGGCAAAATGTAACATGAAAGAAAGGGTCTGGTAAAGCAGACAGGGCAAGGGTTCCTCTATCTACATCAAAGCTAAATTGTCAGTGTTGCACAGTTTCTTATTGTAGTAGACTTTGATGAATAAATGATGTATCAGCTCTTTTATTTTAGCTGAATGCTTTGGGGTGGAGAATTGGAAGACTTGCTGATTTCAGGGGGACATCTTCCACCCACTGAATGGCAGCTCACATTCTGCATGAGCCTTACCAGAAATAAAAAAATAAAAACACAATAGACCAATCAGAACAAATTGTACCCTAAAAGTAACTCAGTTATTCGTCTTCTTTCAAAATGAACCTTGTGATTTCCTTTAATTTGTATCTGCATAACAAAATGTTGATGGTATACAGTGCATGCAAAAACACAAGCCATGGTAACAAATAAATCATGTATGCGGCCATCAGAAAGTATTACATTCAATATTGACGCAGACTGCATAAACTTCTAATAAATATTTGTACAAGTCACTAAAGCAACGCCGGATACAATGTTCCATAACTAGGGAAAAAGAGAGAGACTCTAAAATCGTAAACCATAAATAAGTTTTCATGTTTTGGTGGCAAAAGAAAAAAGTAAAACCTCTCCAAAACACGTTTGCAAACTAAGTTATAACAGGAAAACACTGTTTTACAACAGAGATGTGCACGAGCACTAAGTCCTGCCTGGCTCAAAGATTGCCCGGCACAAGTTTCGACTCAGGCCTTACTCAGGGTGAAGGGGTGGGAGTGGCTGTAAGGAGAACACAACCTGGAATCTTGTATTTTACTCACTTCCAGGCTGTGCAGCTCATGACTGCCAGGACTCAGGGGATCAGAACAGTGGCATGTATTCTCCTGCTCCCTGGACCAAGACTCTCTTCCTTGGCACTTGATGTAAAATGGGGGGTGGCGAGTAGTAGAGAGCTATGCCAACCATTTGTGATAGCAGATCCTGCTGCTGGCTGCTCAGTTCCTGAGATCAGGGGAAGATGGTCCTATGGAACAACCTGTTTCCCCATCCCACCCGCAATAAAGCCCCCCGCACAGCTCCTACACTCCACTTTCAATTAACTATGGGGTCAGCTGGCCCCTTAGTACGCCCCCTGCCTCATTCTAACACACAATCGGTGAAGTACGATGGGGTCAGTGAGCCCTGTGGCATCACCCTGACACCCACCCACTACTGACTATTGCATCACTGTGTCCAAAATGTTGGGAGCCACTGGAAAGACTCCTCTTGGTCTTTAGTGTGGGAAAAATTACAAATACAGTTTTAAAACAGTGAAAAATCCTTGAAAAATTTAAATTAATGGAAACATTAACACAGAAATGTAGAACTCTTAATCAAAAGACAGGAGAAATACATATTTTTTATGTAATGTGCCAGGCAGGACAATATATCATTGTGACTGTGCAAGTGTACAATCCAACAAAATAATTAGCCAGAAAACATTAAAGTCTGCCTAGCTGTCAGCTTCTATTTTTCAAAATATAAGAAGTCAGGTGTGAAACGCTCACCCACTCTTGTTTTGCATTTTTGGAGTGGTAGTCGTGTATTTTGGATAGGAAATGCAAATCTACAAATGTACCAATGAAAAGAATACAACCAGGACCAAAGAAGCGGTTCACATCTGACATGGAAATAAATGCCATCTCCAGATTGCCCCCTTCCACACGCCACAGTCTACACTGCTCAATTCCTAACCTTTTTCACATTTATATATAAATAGCCCTTTTAATTTTTTTTTTAAAGATAGCTGAAAAAGGGTTTTAGAATGACTTTCTTGTAAAGCAAATAAGAAATGGAAAGCAATAAGCACCAAACGCCAAAGAGTCCAAAAAATTAAACATACTTTCCAAAATATTGTCATCTGAAATTGTGTGAGCAAAACAACTACAAAAGGAGTTCCATGAAGTTGAGAAAGGATATTGGAATTTTAATATATGTCAGAATTAAAACAGCTATATTGAAGATTCTCGGTGACATCCGTCACATACTGGATGAAGGCAGTTCTGTTTACTCATACTCCTGGCTCTGTCAGTAGCTTTTAGCTCAGCCATTCATGGAAGGATTATAACCCCCTGAAAAGCATTTCTGTTCATTTCACATCAAATGACAGCAAGTGGTGAAGCTGAGGAAGTTCATCTCAGAAAGATCTGAATTATAGTGTGTTCTCAGGGCTCAATCCTTTCCCCTGCCCTCTCAATTTGTACAAGAAGTCGGCAAACTTGATATTCGAGGACAGGTGCCTCCTTACACCAATATGTGGATGACATCACAGTCTAGTTAAAAACATCAACTATTGTGGAAGTTTTAACGTTCTACGCTTGCTTTAAGAACACGTTACCTGGATGTTTAAAACCTTTTTAATGCTTAACCCACAAAAAAAAGTGGTTTTAACAAATGCAATCACAGGAACAAATTTGACATTTCACTCGTGGGCATTCTGAATACAGAAAGGTTCTCATCATCAACCTTTCATACAGTAAAATCTTTGATTTTTATCTTGATCTCTATGCTAACTCTTATCCCTCACCTCAGCCAGTTGGCCAGGACGGCTCACTTCTTCCGCCATGACCTCAACAAATGAAGCACCTTTTCTACCATGACCACATGAAAGCAGCAGTTCAAGTCTTAATCCACCATCAATGGGCTTAACTTGGGGAATGCTATTCTTACAGGTGTCCTATAGTCCTCACTTGCTTCCATAAGGCAACTCTATACTCTGCGGCCAGGCTGGTAACCACACAAAAAAAAACAGTCACATCACACCAGTATTCTGAGAACTTCATTTTTTTTGTAAACAATTGTTATTGCAGACCTTGATAAACATATCACTTCTACACAGACATTGCAGTTCTGATTTCGCAGTGTACCGTTCCCCGGTCAGCCCCGTACACAGCCGTTAAGCCCACAAACCAGAGGTCGGGCGGCGTTGAGCAAGGAAATGTCAGATGCATAAGTGCACTAACAGTGGCAACCCGTTGAAGGCGTACTCATGTCCGCTTTTAGTTTTTCCTCCCTTTTACCCCATCTGCGTCCCTTGAAGTGGTCCCAACTCCCCCCCTGAGAACTTCATTAGCAGAATTATTCAAGGTCAAATTCTGATACCTCACCTAAACAGTCGTTTAACAGGATAAATCCACTCACCAATCAAAATAACCTCTTTCCGAGGTCTAAAAGGCCTCACAGGATGAAACTCCTTACAACTCGCGGTATAAAGTTCCAAAACCACATTTTCCCAGAAACACACAGTTATTAGTGTTCAACAAGCACCTGGAACTCTTTGCCTTTCAGTTTCAGAAAAAACAACACTTCTCACTTTCAGGAAAAATCTAAATACTCTGCCCTCCAATTGAATATCTTTCACTTTCTACCTATCAGTATAACAACATTCTTGCTTCATTGGATTTGATGAATGATTCACTGTGTTGTTATGCAAAATAGTTCCCTGAAATCTAACTCTTAATTATACGATACAGAAGACAACTGCCCAATCCATCTTGCTATTCTGAGGGGAGTGAAATGAGTTCCGTGTAAAGCGTGCCATGATATTCTCTGTAGTGCAAGAACACAAGATGAAACTGTTAATGTCAAGTCAAAGATAGCTTTATTCGATAACAGGTATCTTAAAAGCAGTAACATACATAACAATCATGAATAAAAATATGAGTTATCAGATAAACAATGTTTAAAAAATATACAGTCCATAAAAACAGTAAGTTCAAATTTCCAGAGGAAGATATTATAATGGCAAACTGTGACAGATAAAAACTTTAGATAACAATAAAATGAATTCAATTCCAGCTTGTGTGTGTAACGGTGTATAAAGTGACAGTGCAAAAAAGTAAACAGGGCAGATTAAAAAATATAAGAAACATGATAATTCATTTAGAGTGTCAGACTTTGGGATTTAAACCTTACTATCCAAGCGCAGCCAAGATACTTGGCCATGCCATAGGCAAAGAGGGTCCTTGCGTCCGTTTTCAGAATGTGAAAAGTGACACTATGTTCATAGGTGCCCAGTAGGCTACAGACTGGTTTCAGCCATCTTTTTCTAATCGTCTTATAGTCGGGGCAGGCAAACATAAGATGAGCCATGCTCTCAGTTGGTGCCTTACAGCAGGGGTAGTCCGCTGTTGTCTGATGTGGGGCGCTCCACTTTGCAGTTATCTCTCGTTCCGGGAGTGCGCCTACCCTAAACTGAATATAAAGTGCCCTGTCTCGTGGCGTCTGGATAAAATCTAAGTATGGTTCTAAGAGTATTCGCTGCTTGTGAAAATAGAATTCTTCGAATTGCTGTGCTCTTGGGCATCTACCCATGCCCAATATCGCTTTTTGAGGTCAGCCTTACTAGGTGGGGTTTGGGTATCCCACGACTCCTTGAGGCCGAGCGCAAAAACGGACTTTTTAAGATTAAGCATCTAACTGATTCTTTGATTGCCATCCAGGGCCATCAATTCCGTGAGCACGGAAGCGTAGCTAGCAAGCTCAGGGGTCCGACGACAAGGGCTGTAGCCTGGCTATGTCTTTAAAAGAGTTCCTACCCATGTCACTCATCAGGGGTTTTAGTGGTACCTTACTGGGAAGCATCACTAGATCTCTTAAGAATTTGTGTTCAGATCTACTAATTCCATCCATTTTGTCGAAACCCCATAATTCGGAACCATAAAAGGCTGAGCTAACTGCTTTGGCTGTATAAATCGTAAGAGCAGGAGCCACAGGTCTACTCTGCAAGGAGAGATGTTCTCTAACTAGTGTTCCTACCACAAGTTTGTGGCTCAAAAGCATTTTATCGATGTGATGCTGCTAATACATTTTCTCAGCGAGTCGGATACCTAGCTAATCGAACGTTGAGACTCGCTCTAAACGGGTTCCGTCTAATGTAAAATTACCTCTATATGGCCTATAGGGATTAAAAACCATAAGCTTAATTTTGGAGGTGTTAACAATCAGCCCCCTAGACTCGCAGAAGAGATGAAATCTATCTAAGAGCTTTTGGAGCCCAGCCAGAGTTTTAGACATGAGGAGAATGTTGTCCGCAAAGAGCAGGGTGGGAACCCTGTCTCCTGCCAGGGAAGGGACATCAGATGGAAGTTCTTGTAGAAAACTAACCACACCGTTAATGTATAAGGAAAACAGGGAGGGCGCCATTACACAACCCTGATGCTCGCCTCTGTTTACAGAGATCCTGTCTGTCTTCTGGTCTTGAGCTCCCCACCTCACTTGGGCATAATTGCCCTCGTGAAGGCGTATCAGCAGATTCAGAACCATCGGAGGGATCCCCAGATCATCTAACAGGTGCCACATCCGCTCACGGGGTACTAGGTCAAAGAAAGTCTTCAGGTCGATAAAGGCCAAATAAAGACTACCCTTGCCAATTAGAACAACCTTCCAATAAATTAAAAGCAATCTGAATGCTTGGTCTACTGTCCCTGTACAGGCCCTGAAACCCGCTTGATACTGGGAGAGGATATTCTTATTGTCCACCCAGTGGTGAATTCTCTGAAGCAACACCCTGCCAACTACTTTCTGCATGGCATCAATCAAACTGATTGGGTGGTAGTTGGCAGGGTCATCCCTTGTTTAAAAATAGGTACCGCCTCTGCACCTTTCCATGAATCAGGTACTGCCCTACCCTTTGCAATATAGTTGATTAAAAGCATAATATAGTTTTCCCAAATGGGAGGGTCTGCAATAAAAAGATCTCCCGGGAGACCGTCCTGACCTGAAGCTTTTGCTGGGACTATTTTCTTTATGGCCGCCAATATTTCTTCTGTATTCAATGGATCAATGACATCTGAAGTGGGACAGCTACTTGGGAGGTCAACTGACCCGACTTGGGAAGTTGGACTGGACCCAGAATAAAGTTTCCCAAAGTGGTTAAATCAGTCTTGATTTGTAATATGGTTGGGAATTAAATCAGGATCTTTATTACCTGACCGCCTAACCATATCCCCCAAAAAATTGGGATCCCTGGCTGCACTTGCATCCTTTAGGTTTTGCCAGTGTGTCTTATCCCACTCAAGCTTTGCATGGATGACAGCAGTTTTGTAGTCCTTTCTAGTTTTCCTAATTGAGAGACAATGTCTGCTTTTTATTGCTAAGATCAAACCCTTTTTCTTCTGTCTACAATCCCCATTAAACCAAGTCTGGCAGTTTTTACGGCATACGACTGGTTTACCAACATGGTTCGCTATGATAAATAGAGACCCAGCTGAGTCATCATACTTTCATATAACTCTGGGAACCTAGACAGACCCTCCTTTTCACTCAAGGCCTCCTGCAATTTAAGTGTGTGTTCACTGAGTGTGCGCCTAATCTCAGCCATTTGAGATTCTTGTGCCGCAACTCTTGTCAATTTAAGGTACATTCTGCAGTTTGAAGGGACCAATTCTTTCATCCTCATGAGGGGTCCGGTGCCATGGATTGGGGTAAAAGAAAGAGCCCAGGGTGATTCCATAATCGTGCTTAACGTATTATGGTCACTTTCAGTAGAAGGAACAACTTCCATTTCTATTATGGATCTCCTATTTTAGGTACCTGTTGTGGGTTGCATAATAGAGGAACTGCTGGAGTATGCAGTATGCTATTATGGACTAGCATTTTAACGGTGACCACAAGTTCCTCAATCATCACTTTAAATGACCCAACCTCCTCCTTAAGTGAGATAACAATCTGGGTAAGGGTCTGTGCTAAAATAGGATGAGTGGAGACAATCTCAATTGAGCTCTTATTGCTGGTGGGGATGGGCTGTGGGGTTTGCGCTTCCCCACAGGAGCCAGGCTCCCTGGCCAGGGCTTCAAATTAATTTGTGCAGATAATTGAGGGCTCAAGGTAGCCTACGGCATCATGAGAGGGAGATGAGGGCAATGGGGGGGAAGTGTTGTATAGCGAGTCTGGCTCAGGGCCCAATATTGTGGTCTCGTGACCGCTCCCTACTCCTTTATGTAAGGATTTTTGGAACATCTGGGGGACAGTAGTTGGGTGGCAGGGGGATAGAATCCTTATTATGTACGGAATTAGCATAATCAGAAGGGACTGGCAATTCAACTCCTAGAAGCCCTTCACATTTCGCAATAAGATTATCAATTCTGTTCATTACACAGTTGTTGGTAGCAGTTGCACTCTTTTCTGCTTTCCTTGCCTTTTTCCCCTTGCCCACCCCGCTGACAGGGCTCAATCCTTTCCCCTGCCCTCTCAATTTGTACAAGAAGTCAGCAAACTTGATATTCGAGGACAGGTGCCTCCTTACACCAATATGTGGATGACATCACAGTCTACTTAAAAACATCAACTATTGAGGAAGTTTTAACTTTCTAAGCTTGCTTTAAGAAAAAAACTACCTGAATGTTTAAAACCTTTCTATTGCTTAACCCACAAAAAATGGATTTAACAAATGCAATCACAGGAACAAATTTGACATTTCACTCGTGGACATTCTGAATACAGAAAGGTTCTCATCATCACCCTTTCATATAGTAAAATCTTTTGTTTTTATCTTGATCTCTATGCTAACTCTTATCCCTCACCTCAGCCAGTTGGCCAGGACGGCTCACTTCTTTCGCCATGACCACATGAAAGCAGCAGTTCAAGTCTCAATCCACCATCAGTGGACTTAACAATGCTATTCTTACAGGTGTCCTATAGTCCTCCCTGGATTCCATAAGGCACCTCTATACTCTGCGGCCAGACTTGTAACCAACGCAAAACACCACTCACATCACACCTGTATTCTGAGATCTTCATTAGCAGAATTATTCAAAGTCAATTTCAGATGCCTCACCTAAAAAGTCGTTTAACAGGATAACCCCACTCACCAATCAAAAGTACCTCTTTCAGTGGTCTAAAAGGCCTCACAGAATGAAACTCCTAACCACTCGAGGTATAAAGTTCCAAATCCACATTTTCCCAGAAACACACATTTATTAGTGCACAACACGCACCTGGAACCCTTTGCCTTCCAGCTTCAGAAAAAACAACACTTTCCACTTTCAGGAAAAATCTACACTTTCTTCCTATCAGTTAAAAAACCTTCTTACATCATTTGATTTGATTGATGATTCACTGTATTGTTATCCAAATGAGTTCTCTGAAATTGAACTCTTAATTATATGATACAGCAGACAACTGCCCGATCCATCTTGCTATTGTGAGGTGAGTGAAATGAGTTCCATGTAAAGTGTGCCATGATATTCTCTGTAGTGCAAGAACACAAGATGAAACTGTTAATGTTTGCTGTAGGGGCATGTATAGACTGATATGTGCTGCAGGCACTAAAGTGGAGAATTGACAGCAGGTGTCAGAAATGTGTTTTGGTCCTTGGGAGTTTCCTAGGTGGGCAGGTGTGTGTGATACTTGACAGTGAACTCCTAGTCACAGGTGTGTTTAGGTCTTTGGGAGTTTCGATGGATGGCAGGTGCAAAACACTTCACAATGTGCATTGACACTTCTATACTATATAGGCCATCACAGGCCAGAGTGACATAAATAAAAAGCCATTGCTGATTGCAACCAGATCAAAAGAGTTGGGCTTTTGTTTACACCACATACCTCATGTTGTAGTGTTAGAGGCTGTCACAAAAGATGCAGAGAAGGTGTCAAAATGTTATGGGTACTTTTTCCGTTTCCACTACTTTTTTGACACCTTACTTTCTCCCCTCATACCTGGGTTAGGAGAAAGAGACAGCAGAAGGGACGAAGTCAGGGACTTTGTAGCAGCAATAGCATCAATCAACATGTCCATCCAAGCACCCAGAGCCTGTGTCAGAAAAACGTTGTACAACAGCAGGTATTGTTTATAGGCTCAGAGCATCCATGCATGGAAGTTATTGGCTGGCTGAGACCCATTTTCCCTGTGTTCATGTCTGAGCCCGCAAGGAGTCTCACGAATGCTGCTCAAATGCAAATTTTCCATTTGACAAACTCTGCCAGACCACTTTTCTGCTACTTACACGGTTGAAACTAAAGTGTTCTGTTCTATTACTAATTTCTAATCTCTCTCCCAGAGAGCCTTTGTGCCAGGAGATATGCAGCTGGGAAAAGCAGCTTTAGATTGCATGAATTTTCCTTGGCAGAATGTAGAATTTGTGAATGAAAATGTGTTTTTGAACGGCTTCCAGTTACACAGGCATGGGTAAAAGATAATTCCCTTTCTAACAGAGGTAATTTTTAAAATGTTTGAAAAGAAAAAGCAGAAAATGATTGGTGACATAATTTAGTTAATTTCAGCCACTGGCAATTACCATGAGCTGCAATCTAGTCCATTTGTTTTTTTACCACTCGGCCATTCTCGACAGAGACCAGCAATATGCACCTCAAGTTTAGTCCTACCCCAATAGGAAAAATCCTAGATGCCAGATCAGGTCCCCGCCAGATGGGAACACAAACAAACCCAGACTGTGTTTGGCCTGTTTGGGCATCAACAGAAGGTGCAGCTTTTTCTATGGAGCAATGGATGGATTAGGTCAAGCATTTCAACCAACACTTGTTTGTTTTTCTAAGTGAGAAGCTCAAAGTGTGACCGGTATGCCCAGACATGGATCACATGCTCACTGTGCAACTGGATTCAAACTGCACCCGTTCAACAGTTCTATTCAAACACAAAAGTTCCATCAGGAAAGTACCATCTGCAGAAATTCATCAATTATGTTGACTTTGGGCGAAGTGAGCTAAAGAACGATGATGGATTCAAACCAGATCTGTGACTGGGGGTGAGTGTCTGAAAAGTTTCAGCGCTCCGTCCATCAGCTCCTTGTGTTTGCTTTGCTCGCCCAGATGTGGGTCCCTTGCTCACTTTGCCACTGGATTCAGGCTAGCCTGGCTGATGAGGGCTGTTAGCTAGAAACCGGTCCCAGGATGCTTGTTTCCGGACCAGGGAAGACCTGGCTTGGCAGTTCGGGCTGGACTGTTCCCATGAGGCATAGGGTCAAGACTGATTTGCATATAGCTGTGTCTGAACTGGGGTGGCGAAGTGAGCTAAAGAACGATGATGGATTCAACCCAGATCTGTGACTGGCGGTGAGTGTCTGAAAAGTTTCAGTGCTCTGTCCATCATCTACTTGTGTTTGCTTTAATCTAAATCAATGTCACTGATTAATTATCACAATATTATATTTACTTAATATTTTTAGATACCTTTACTCAATTCTTAAGGGTGTCAACGTACTTTACAATCAAACAGCATGCTTTTTGGAATATACTAATCCCATTTTAGGAGTCAATATCTTTATGAGGGAAAAAATGAGATTCTGAATGGACAACAATTCAGCAGCTGTATGGAGTATGTTGTAAGCATCTCGTGCAAAATTCCATATCAGTATCCTAGGTGATCAAGTACTTTCAAACACACTTTTAAAAAGTTTAACACTTTCTTTAAATTCATCCCTGTTCCCCTGAAAGAAAATGAGGTTCATTAAAAAAAAAAGTAGAAGTGATCACAGACATGGTAATCTACTGACCTCTTTCCCCCTTCTTGATTAACTCTGATATACTTTAGTCTTGTTTTCTATTTGCATGTGATGGATCCACCTTGTTGTACTTTGTGAAATTATGTCACATTATCAACAACGGAGAACCTACACCTCCCTACAAAAAAAGACAACTTGAAAATCCTCCTAGAGAACGCCTATTCCCATATTACTACAGCTGTCAGAATGGCTGTGTGACCACATCTGGACAATGGAAACTGAAACAAAAGAACCTAAGCAATGACTCAGCCTGAAGTGTGAACGTCTAAGAAGACTGGATAATGACCTAGAATATATATGATGGATGAACCACTGTCTTAGATGTTGGCAAAACATTCTGTAAAGACAGCTGAAAGCCTTACCCAGATCAGAGTGGAAGGCCTCTTACACAATGCAAATGAGACATATTGCACACCAAACTAAGGAACTGTCTAAAATCAACAAGTAGCTCACATCAATAAGGTGTTGACATCTACAAGGCATGATGAAAACAATATGCTGAAAAAAAGAGTCAAGTATTTCGTGGAAAGATTCTTAAGAGTGTATTTTTAGGTCCATCAGGGTGACTCTTACACTTCTGTAGGTCTTCTGATTGAATTGTGAACCCTGTGGGATTTTGCATCAGATGTTTAAAATACTGACCATGGGCAAAGTTTCTGCAATTTTTAACAACTCCGTAATTTCTTCAATATGTTAACACATATATTTTTAGAGTGTGCTATTGTATAGTATAGTGTGTTTCTATAACTAATCCCACACCTTACCAATGCCTTTTACGAATTTGCTAGAAGGAACCTATTTGTTAAGGCTCAGGTTTCCTGTGCTCAAATTACATCTGCCACCCAGGTATATCTACATATGTGTCATCACTTCCTCTACGAATGCCCGCTCCTTCAATCATGGCCATTGCATAGAGAATGTCCATTACTTCGACCTTCCATTGTAGAAGTTAGGCAAGTTCACTTTTTAACTCTACTCCTAGAAAATTGCATGTCAAGGTCATTATGGTGGTCAAAGAATTGGCCATTTTAAGTGACAGCAGTCGAAGTAACTGGATGGGCCTAATAATCGGTTCCGGTGCCGCTCATTGCCTGGAGATCGTGGACATTGGAGGACCCTCTGAACTTTGACCTGGTGCTTTACTGATGGGGTGGAGGGCTGAATCTGTGCCTTTACCCGTGCTGTTCCTGGGCCGGACACTGTGGTGCCTACAAATACGGGACTGCGATGACCAGCGTGCCCAGCAGCCCCTCACCTGCCCCAGCTGGTCCTCTTCCCGACTCCACCTTCTCCTATTTAGCACGCCCACTACCGCGCTCGCAGGACGCGCCCGGGCAAAGCCCGGGCCAAGGGCGGGCCCGTTGTAGCCTGTTCGAGCCCGGTGGAGACCAGACCGGGCCACCCCTCTTTGCTCTTCGGCCCTTGCTGGAATTATTGTAGCCTGCTACCTGCAAGTTCTCCATGGATGGAACGAGTATTGCTCTTCCCAAAGTGCATTGTGTAATATGGCTGCACAGGAGCCCAATAGTGAAGGGCATAACAAGAAACTTACAGGAACACTGGATGATTTCATAACAGGAACCAACCTAGCGATTGACCAGGGTATTAAGCAATTGGAACGAAGGGTGTCGCAGGACCTACTTATGGCCAAAAGATCCTCGCTGGGGCCCTTTGCGAACGCTCGAACACCAGAGGTTCCTAGGGATATTAATGTGGATAACGCACACATAGACAATGTATTAATCACTGCCCAAATTCACTCACCCAGACAGGATTTGGCTCAAACTCCCCCTCCCACCCAAATGATGCAACAGAATAGTTCTGTGCGATTGGACACATCTACCCTGGGAAATTCTCCGGAGAGACCAATTACTCGTCAGTTCCACAGCAACCGCACAGGTGCAATTCCTAAGAAAAAACAGCTAATCGAAAGAAAGACCGGCGCAAAATCTGCTAAAAACCACAGAAAACAGGTAATTCCATCAAGCCCAGAGGATGCGGGGACGCAAAGTCCAACTCCTGCACCCGATTCATCTATGCAGTTGGGAAAATATGACGGCAATAATGTGCCAGGCTCAGGCTCTTCCAGTATCGATCTATTGGCATGGGAGGCCAGCCTATGCAAGACAATCACTGCACATCTGAGTGCCTTATTACGTCCATTGGAAGAGAGATTTGCTAGTATTGAAAGCCAACTATTTAACTTTGAACAAGTAACTGTTGCTACTTTAAATAGTCTGGTTAACAATGCATTAGTTCAGGGCAACCAGCACATGCTAATTGAAGTGGGAGGGGCTGCGAGGCACGAAAATTCCTCAACCTCCGTGACACAACAAATTGCTGTTAATTCTATAGATCCCATGGGGGGAGTAAAAGCTTTGCCAAATAAAGTGGGTGGAGGGCCCAGGGCTGAACAGTAGACAGTGCCCAGTAGTGTAGGAGGAGCACAGTCTGATATTACTTCCCAAAATGGGCGGGGTATTGTGGATGCAGGTATAAATAGGAGAACTCGTACAGAATCCCGAGTGGACTTACCATCGAAAGCCAGTCTCTATCTAATCATTCTTACAGGGGTCCCAGATATCAGCACGTCGAATGTTGAATCATTTTCAACCTTAACCTCATCGCTGCTAAGGATATTTTCCTCTTGTGCTGCATTTTCAGAATTGGGTGTGGTCATGACGGAACGGTTCCGTCATCAGCACAGCTCACCCGTAGCTGATGACGGAACCGTTCTGTCATCAGCATGGAAGGGGTTAAAAAACAAAGTTATCTGCTGGCTTAATGCGCATAGACCCCTCCCTCCACTAGTACTGAAATATCTATGGTCAGAAGGGTGGGATGGGTAGGGTGCACTCCCAAAACTTCAACCGGTGATTGTGTACTGGTCAATTTTAGGAATCCACATATTACAGACTACATATGCAACTGGAACCTAGCCAACGTTGGCACAAAGATAGAAGTTAGACCCCCCTCCCATTTTTACCCCAGCAATCAACTGAGAAATCCAGTATTGGGCTGGTCCCTCGTTCCCCACTAGCGAGCGGCGAGAGGTGGGAGGAGTTGCGATGGTCACCAACTATCTGCCCACAATCAGATCCCATGCTATAATAGGTTCAGCGGCTTGGACCAGGTCGACTGACTCATTAGGGTCGATCAGGTCACACAGGATGATGCCCAGTCGCTCTCAGTGGATGTTGAGGTTGGCCGAACTATGGTGGAGAGAGACAATGCATATGAGCTGTCTGGAGCATATAATCCCCCAATAGGGAACTCGAGGAATGGTAATATGTATGTTTTGGATAGGGCAGTTCATGACCACTCATTTGCTTTGCCCCTACCTTCTACCAGAGTTGAAAATTTAACGGGGAGAGCCGATACCACGTCGCATTACATACTGTCTAGTACAGGGAACACAAACTCTATGTCAATCCTATCATGGAATGTGGCAGGTCTACCAAATAAGTTGGCCTGCCCAGAGTGGGGTACCTTTGTGGACAGTAGTGATATTTGTGTATTCCAAGAAACCTGGGCCAGGGAGGACCAACACAGAGTCGGGTTTGCAGCATATAATATTGCTGCACAATGGGGAGGCAAGGGTCGCCCATCGGGGGCCTCACAATCTGGGTTGGTCTAAACTTGGGGTGCTCGGCCGAGTCTATCCCGACGTACTCTGATGATATCCAGTGTGTTCTCCTGTCCTGGACTAACCACTACAAACTTGCTATTGTAAATGTTTACTCACGGCCAACAAGTTTGGCAAATTAGTCCAAAACCATTGAAGATCTATCAACTTTTCTTGGCTCTCTTAGCAGGGATATCCGTTACTTGGTCGCGGGGGACCTGAACTGCCACTATGAGCCACTCAATGTTTTAAACGAGGGAGTACTGACAGGCGAGGATGAACACTGGGGAGTCCCGCCTTGCCAGTCCCCACACCCAAAGTCATGGTCCCCTCTGGCCATTCAGATCACGACCCTAACCCTGAATAATTCCATCAGGGCCTGTAATGGTCGCATGCCTTCTGACATTCCGTCCAAGTGTACATTCAACAAAAGGAGACAGGAATCAAGATTGGACTATATTTTGGTGGAGGTATGTATATGGCCAAAGGTTATTGACTTTGAGGTACTGCCCAGGGTGGACAGTGATCACAATGCACCGAGTATGAGGATAGAGTGCCCATGGGCTAGGGCAAATGAAAAGGAAACTGGCCTGGAAGCAGTAGATGGGTTGGTTATAACTAACAACAGGCGCAGAGTCAAGTGGGACAAACTCGTTGTGTCATGAGATGCACTGCCCAAACTATACAGTGCTGCTGTACCCATTCTTGAGGAAGTAGGCTCCTTAATTTCGCAGCCCTTGGTACCGGATTTTAATGACAATATGCAGCGCGTCCATCAGGATCTAGTTGCCTGCCTAGCAGAATTTCTTAACCTGCCGGGCCCCAATAAGAGGGGGAGGGTGCCTGTATCTACATGGTACAACGCCTCATGCAGGAAGGCAAAATCAGAGCTTATCGGGCCCTTAAAGATGGGAGAGACAAAACTAATATTCGCACCCTAAGATCACAATATAAAGATATAATGCACCATGTCAAGAAGGAGTGGGATATGGGAAAATGGTCTAATCTTTCCTCCTCATTAGATTCCAGAGACGCACGCAGATTCTGGGCAATAGTTAACTCAGGGTCAGGAGAGCCTAGATCGGCAATCAAACCCAATATTGAGGCGGGGTCTGGGAGCTTCATTTTAAGACCTTATACGCAGCAGTCTCAGGTGTAGAATGTTCGCGGGTAAATACATCTAGACCAGGGGAAGGTGCCGAGCAAGAATTCTTGGTTGAAGAAGTCTATACTGCCATAGGTAATTTGGCCATGGGCAAGGCCCCTGGCCTTGATAGGCTTCCTGGTGATCTATTTGGAGATCAACCGTTGATTTGGGCCCCCATGTTTGTGCCCTTTTCAACACGATTTTGGGAGGCATGGAGATACCGGGTACTTGGTTGGGAGCAGAGATTGTTCCAATCTTTAAGAAGGGTTCCCCTCTGCTCCCAACCAATTACAGGCCAATTAGCCTCATAGATGTCCCTCAAAAAAATGTTTCCTGATTAATCCTGGATTGCTTACAAGAATGGATTGATGAGCACGACATCCTCAACTCCTACCAGGCGGGATTTAGAAAAAAAACATCTACCGTGGATCAGATTTTCCGTCTCCTAATGTTATTCTGGAAGACGGCAACGTTGGGGGGTGGCAGCCTCTATATTGTCTTTGTGGACCTCCAGTCCGCGTTTGACCGAGTACCTAGGGGCAAATTGTGGGCGGTGCTCCAGGACATGGGAGTCCCAAACGCACTTTTGGCCGTCCTGATGAGGCTGCATACACAAAATTATGCTCAGGTTAGATGTGGTAGGGAAGGGGTGCTGTCGTCCCGGTTTCCGGTCGCCAAGGGGGTCAGGCAGGGGTGCGTCCTGGCACCAACCCTATTTTGTCTTTATGTGAACGGTGTTGTAGCGCACCTGGATTGGGTTCCCAACAATGACGCACCGAGACTGGTGGGCAGGAGGGTGCCAGCGATCATGTTTGCCGATGACCCTGCTTTCCAAGTCCCCCATGGGGATCCAGCGAGTGCTGGATGGCTTTATCGACTTCTGTAGTTGCCGGGGATTGCAAATCAATGCCGATAAGACCAAATATATGATTTTCAGTCCCCCGGCACACACTCACCCAACACCGCTCCTTGGTAGGGTCAGACTGGCGAGGGTACAGACTTTTCAATACCTGGGGGTGACGATCAATGAAAATCTTTCTTGGGGTCCCCAACAGGTGAAAGCCCAACTCAAGCTCTCCCAGTTAGCGTGTTGCATCCTTAAAATGGCAAATACATCTACTCTTAAACCAGTAAGCCCGCATTGGAGATCTACAAAGTTAAGGCAAGGGCATTGGCACTCTATGGTGGGGAACTCTGGGGGCACTCCTGTAACTCTGATATCGTTAAAGTGGAGAACAAGTTTATGAGGCAGTTACTTGCACTCCCTCTAAGCACTCCTCTCCTTCCATTGAGATTGGACTTAGGACTGAGTTTTATCCAGGATGAGCTAGCTCTGAAACCTCTAAGGTTTTGGTGCAGGCTATGGATAACACCAGAACTGTCCAATTATAGGCATGAATTGAAGGATGTACTGAACCATGCTAGCGCAGTTAAAATCCCCTGGCTTGTATCCGTGAAAAACGAACTAGGAAAAATGGGACTATTGGACCTCTGGTACGATCCAGAACGAGCATGCAGGGGGGTCTCCGGCAAAATGCTTGCGAAATCCTTTATGGACTATAAACAGAATATATGGTTGCAAGATTCTAAAGCTGGCTCCCTGACAATAACTTTTCTAACACTCAAATATTCTTTTGCTTTTGAGTTTTTGAATGTTATCTACCCAGTAGGAGCAAGGAAGTTATACATTCAATGGAGGCATGGATCATTACCGCTAGGGGTATTTGTAGGCAAGTGGTCGTCTTCCATGAGCAAATCCTGCCCTGGGTGTGGTGCGTTTAAGGAGGATGAAATGCATATGCTCTTCTTCTGCCCTGCCTACAGAAAAGCTAGAAAGTACTGGCTTGTTCCCCTATGCAAGAACATGGGTTTTGATAAATGCTCTGTTGCAATGAAAGTTTTCAAGACAGATACATCACCACATATAGTTTTTGCACTTTCAAAATTCCTTTTAGCAATGTGGTCCAAAAGATCCTCTCTTATTACAGTGGCACCCAGGGGTGATTTTATACGGTGACTGTGTACATTTCATGACAAATTCATTTTTATCTAATCCATTTTATGCTTTTTATGTATAGTGTTTTTATTGTAATATTTTATGACTGAAAAAATGTCGAAATAAAGATTTAATGAATGAATGGTTCCTGTACTCTTCTGGTATTTATAAATATCATCATGCATATGTAGTTTAATCATAGCTGTAGATTTGGTAGGACCTTTTTCATAAGCACCAGAGAGACATACCTCTTGTCCAATTGAAAACACACATTGATTCAAGCTTTATATATGTATTTGTCGTTTTGCATGAATAAGATCAAGTATAAACAAAAAGGACCAAATGTACCTGCCAGGAATTCACACAAAAATTCCTGAAAGGCTTAAGCCTGATTCTACATGCGGACATCTCTGCCATGAGTTCAGGAGTTCTCCGTACCCAGTAAATCCCACTCAACAGTAGGGAATGTGGGCAGTCCAAGGCGTGGCTAGCCTTGTAAGTTTTTGAGCAACCACAAACCTGGACGTTTGTTGGCATTCAGAAACTCTACTCATTTTCCTGTCAACCCTTGAAAACGTCGGAGTTTCACTCAGGCCTTGGGCTGGAATCCATTCATTTCCAGGGTGGAAATTTGATGGGGTGTAGGTAAGAGGGTTTCTCCATGAAGAAAAATATTTTACCTAAAGAGATATATTTTTTTTAAATATGCGTTTGTGCAGGGAATACAAAATTTTCTAGCTATCGCAACAAGAATTTTAGATTCTATTAAGGACACGGAGGCGAGGATTATGCTTTCTCATTTCTTTACTGCAACAACAGCAGCCAATGAAAATGAAAGTACACATGTAAAAAATAAAATTTCTCATGAGGCTTTGAACCACGCCTCTCTTACAACAACCAATCACAAAGGTATCATGTCTATAAATCCTGGAGACACTAGACCGGCCTCCTCTTTCTTTGCGCGAAAGTCAGTAACAGTCTCAACACACTGAAAAGTTTAATACTGCAACGGAAAACAGATCCAGCAGAAGTCCCAAAGGAGAAATCTTGACCAGAAAAGGAAACTTCCATCCGGAAGGAGCGGCAGCCAAGCACCGGCGATCTTCAACTCTTGTTGGAGTCGTTTCCTAGAACATAAAAAGGAAGTTTGAGAAAAATTTCCACCACAACCTAGATCGTTGTAAGGGTGGGCAAAACAGTTAGGTAAAACCATGTAAACAACAACAGTTGTATAACAGTCCCAACGGGTGGGATAATCCTCGCCTCCGTGTCCTTAATAGAATCTAAAATTCTTGTTGCGATAGCTAGAAAATTTTGTATTCTATGGCAGGACCGGAGGCTTCAGATTATGCTGGTTCAAAGCTCACGTTAAAGCTCGTCAATTACAGCATCAGAAACATGAGGAATCGGTTTGTAATAAAACACCTTAAACATTGAATCTGAGGACCAGTCAGCTGCCTTCAGAATGTCCTCCAAGCGAGAACCCAATAGGTAAGCCTTAGAAGCCATCGCACCCCTCGCAGAGTGTGCCCCATAAGCAGAAATATCAATGCCGGCTTCCGACATGATCCACCTGACCCATCTGGCTAAAGAAGCAGCAGCGACTGGCTTGAACGGTTTCTGAATAGATATCAATACCTGCCCCAGAGAAACCGCCCTGTGTACACTAGTACGCTCCTCATAACATTTAAGACATTGAAGAACACACAGCTTGCCGTTATGAGGAAAGGCAGGATAATCAACTGAACGGGACATGGTCTTAGTACGTCTAGTAATGACAAAGGACACACCTTGGGGTGAAAACATCCTCCCAGCCAAATCCAAAGCTCTGACATCTGAAACCCTCCGACATGAAATAAGGCACAATAGCATAGTAAGCTTGGCAGAAAGCTGCTTCAGAGACAAATCACCATTATCGGGCCAGGATTCCAACAAATTCAGCACCTTATTAACGTCCCACATGGTGGAATACCTGGGCCGAGGAGGGTTGGCCACACTCACGCCTTTAAGTAACTTACATACCTAAGGATGCATCCCCACAGGTTTACCGTCTATGTGGTCGTGACCAGCAGAAATAGCAGACCTGAAGTTGTTAACCGACCTGTAAGCCAGGCCAGAAGTCGCACACTCTGACAAAAAATTCAGAACCTCTGTTATATTTGATCCCACGGGATCCACCTGTTTTGGAAGGCACCAACCCACCCACTTCTTCCACGAAGAAGAGTATCGTTTTCGGGTGGAAGGAGCCCACGCCTGCTGCATAAAGCTGGAAGCCTCTCGTGAAAGGCCTACAATGCGTTCATGTCTCCGGAGAGCGTCCATACCATGAGCGACAGCTGGTTCTGCAGGACCAGGGGGTGGCACGTCCCCACTGGGTCCTGCAGAAGCGTCGGGAAGACTGGGAGCTGGAAGGGGAGGTCTATTGACAATTCCAACAGTGTGGGAAACCACGACTGAGTCGACCAATAAGGCGTTACTAGCACCACCGTCGCCTCCTGTCGGCGCAGCAATGCCGCTACTCTCGGGATCAGTGCAAACGGTGGAAATGCATAATTCCTCTGATGTCCCCAATGATGAAGGAACGCGTCCGTCCCCAGAGCCATTGGGTCCGGTCTCCAACTGTAAAACAGGGGAAGATGGGCATTGAGGCGCGAGGCAAACAGGTCGATCCGACACGGGCCTCGTAGCGACATGATCCGGGAAAACAGCGATGGATGGAGCCTCCAATCGCTGGAGTCCCGGAGAAATCGGGAATGCCAATCCGCTACTTGATTGAGTTTCCCGGGAAGGTATTCCGCCACCACGGAGATCTTGCGATCCAGGCAGAAGTGCCAGAATTCCTTATATCGCACCGCGGAGACATTGTCCATCCGAAGGAGGATACAACAATTGCTCTTCAGCGGTGAGATAGACCTGATGGCAAAAGACCCTGCTAGAAGCTCTAGACAATTGATGTGAAGTGATAGTTCGTCTGCAGACCAACGTCCTCCTGTGGCAAACTCGCCGCAGCGAGCGCCCCAGCCCCACTGGCTGGCATCGGATTCCACCACCACATCCGGGGCTGTGCCGAATATAGCTCGGCCGTTCCAGGCTGACATGTGGTCCAACCACCACTGAAGCTCCTCCCTGGACTCGGAGGAGAGAGGGATCAAGTGATCGTAGTGAAAGTTTCTCTGTAGGTAGAAGATCTTGAGCCTCTGCAGGGCTCTGTAATGCAAAGGTCCGGGAAAAATGGCCTGAATCGACGAGGCCAGAAGGCCCACAATCCATGCCAGAACCCTCAAAGAAATCTTCTCTTTGGCCAGGGTAGCTGTGATTTCTCTCTTGATCGACCTGATCTTCGGCAGAGGAAGGAGAAGCTGGGCCGAGACCGAGTCTATCAGGAAACCAAGGAACTCCATCTGAAGATCCGGTATCAGCACCGATTTCTTGGTGTTGATCACGAATCTCAGATTCTGCAACAAGGACGTCGTCCACTCCAAATGCGTGAGAAGGAGGGACCGGTCCTGTGCCAGGATCAGCATATCATCTAGATAGACAATCAACCGAACTCCCATCTCCCGGAGGCGGGAGACCACCGGTTTGAGTAGTTTGGAGAACACCCAAGGGGCGTAGGACAGCCCGAAAGGAAGTACCTCGTAACGAAACCAACGCCCTTTCCAGGGGAATTGCAAAAACTTTTGATGTGATGGGCAGACTGGGACCGTCAAGTAGGCATCTTTCAGGTCCAGTCTGACCATCCAGTCGTTTTCCAAGAGAAGGTCTCGCAAAAGATGGATGCCCTCCATTTTGAAGTGTCGATACGTGACAAAGGGGTTGAAATCCCTCAAGTTTAACACGAGGCGCTGACTGCCTCCTTTCTTTTGAACAAGAAAGATGTTGCTGCAGAAGCCTCCCGGCAGGAAGGGCCCTGCAGCAATGGCCTGTTTTGCCAAAAGCTCGTCTAGTTCTGAGTCTATAAAACTCTGTTCGAGATGGGAAAAAAGGAGAGGACGGGGGGGGAAGGGCTGAAAGGGACAAGACACCATCTCTATCTCGTAACCCTGGACGGTCTGAAGGACCCACACATCTGAAGTGAGAGTTGCCCAATTCTGGACAAAATGACGCAATCTTCCCCCTAACGGAAGTACAGGAAGAGAGAGACTTACCGGAAGATTGGTTATCGAAGTTTTTGTAGCCTCGATTGATTCCTTTGTTGTAGCGGCCCCTGAAGCCGCGTGATCGGGGCGGGTAAAATCCGGCTTGATCCGGTTCTTGCGTGTACCCTCTACCCCGCCTAGGGGCGTAGCCTCTTTGAGGACTGGGATTTGAGTAGCGGCCGGTCGAGCGTCCTCTGCCACACCCGGCCCTACCAGAGACCTGCAGAACACGTTTCAGCGATGCCTGAGACTTGTCCAAAGAAGCAAAAGTGTTCACAAATTTTGCAATGTCTTTAACGAAATTATCCCCAAACAACTGTCCTTCCGCCAAAGGACCCGGCTCCGAGGAAGCCAATTCCACCAGTTGGGGGTCGATCCGGAGAAGGACGGACTTCCGCCGTTCCGAGGCAAGGGCGCAATTCGCGTTGCCCAGCATACAAATGGCCCTCTGAGCCCAACCCTCCAAAACCTCAGGGTGAATGGCGGCACCAGTCTCTTGCGCCTGCAGGACCAATTCCAGGATCTTGGCCAATGGACCCGAAAGGTCGAGGACCTTATCTTGGCACGCTCTGAGCTCGCGATCAATCCCTTTCTTTGGGTCCTTTTTATACTTTTTAAGAAAAGTGGTCATGGAAGGGTCTATGTCCGGAGTGAGAGCCACTTTGTGGGCCAAATCGGGGCGCGGGCATTCAGATTTCAGGCGGGCACGAACCTCCTTGTCGAACCCCTTGCGGAGATGAGTCTCCAGATAGGTCGCCACCGCCGGAGGGGGAACCCAGTCGGATGATCTGGGGTGGACAATGTCCGTCGGATCAAATAAAAAGGGAGTGGGAATGACCGGGCAAGTGTGCTTACGCTTTTTAGCGGCATCCGAGGAATCGGTATCGGTGCCAGTATCCGTTGTGGTGATAACCAGGGGGGAAGTGGGGGGAGGGGTAACAGGCTTGTCTTGGGAACGAGACTCCTGGGACTTATAAAGTTTGTCGTAAGACTGGGCATGCGGCCATTAAAGGTCAAAAGCCGCCTTCTTCGGGGGAGGGGGCTGAAGGGCATCTTTGCCCGGAACGGGCATCGGCTTACCCGGGACCAGCAGATCCAGTTTCTTGGCCAGAGGGGAGAGGGCAGAGAAAAGGGCTTTATCCAATTTGGCATCGAGTTTTTTGTCTATGATCTCCTCCATGGAGTCCCCTTCATAGAATTCCTGCTGTCCCTGAAAACCATACGCAGCATCCTCCTCTTCACAGTACTCAGTGTCTGCCATCGCAATCAGGAATCCGAAATTCCAACTCTAGTCCCCAGCGGGAAGCAAAGACCAGCCCGAGCAAGGGCGTCGAGGGCGGGGGGTGCCAGGCGCAGGAGCCGGAAATACCAGGGAAGAAACAAGAGCAAGGCCAAGTCCCTCTCAGGACTAATGGAGGAAAAATGGAGTCGCTTGAACCAAAATAAGCTGCCCAAAAGCACAGAAATCTCCCACGGCTCCTGGCCCAAGCTGCGTCGATCCCCACTTCAGCCGGGGGCAGAGCGTCGTTCTGGCACCTTCGAGAACTGCGCGTGCCAACACGGCGTGCGCGGGCTCCCCGAGACGTGCGTAAGGCCTCGACGGCACCAACGCATGCTCGTCCCCGAGGGGGGGCTAACCCCTCACTAGTGCGGCTAGCCGAAGCCTGCGCCGCAGGGCAGCGACGACTGGAAGTTGAGGGAAGGGATCGGACGGGCCTAGGTGCGCAACACGCGCCACCACGGGGAAGCGGGGAACGGAGCGAAGCTCCGGCCCCAATCTAAAAGCAAAGCGGACAATGTATGAATAAACAGTGCCAAGAAACCGTAAAGCGATCAATCAAACTATGCAATACACATGAGTAATAAGAAACAACAGTCAATGGCATCAACAATGTACAGTCATCAAGCACAAGTAAAAGAGCTAACATGAAAGAAAAAGAGCACTTATCTGGGCTGCGGAGCAGCAAAGAAAGAGGAGGCCGGTCTAGTGTCTCCAGGATTTATAGACATGATACCTTTGTGATTGGTTGTTGTAAGAGAGGCGTGGTTCAAAGCCTCATGAGAAATGTTATTTTTTACATGTGTACTTTCATTTTCATTGGCTGCTGTTGTTGCAGTAAAGAAATGAGAAAGCATAATCTGAAGCCTCCGGTCCTGCCATAGAATCCGGTTCTCCCTGTGCAGAGTCCTCCACTGTGGAGAACTTACACAGGTGACATAGGATACCTCGGGAAATCTCACATGACTTTCACAGGAATAGACATGGAAACAGTTGCCTGGCACAGCTTTCCATGCATTGCCCTGGGAATGCTTGTGATTTCCAGAAAGAAGTAAATCTGCCCCTGTGCGTAGGTATACATCTGTGAGTGCTAGTTTATGACTTTCACTGTGAATAGGAAGCTTTCTTGTTACATTGGCTACAGCTGTGGCTCCTACTCTCTAGCATAGGAGCATCACCCCCCTGCTGAGAGCGAGGCAGCTGAGTGAAATGGGAAAAATAAAATGGTAATAAAACCATTTTATTATCATTTTATTTTTCTCTCTGCTTAAGGCAGCCAAGTGTGGGCGGGCCATGATGACAGCAGGGGAGTAGTGCACATGACAGTTTGGCCGGCTGTCTAAGGCCGGCCAAACCGTCATGCGCACTTGTATCTCTCTCCACACAAGCTGTGTTGTACAGCTGTGTGGAGTAGAGACACAGACTCCTAGGACCTCAGCGAGAATTAAACAAGCCCGCTAAACAAGCCTACTCGGGCCAATCACAGAGTTGCTCTCATGCTGTATTAGCAGTATGAGAGCATCGTCTTGATTGGCGTCTAGTAAACTGCGCAGTGTGTATGGACCGAAGCAGAAGAACACCTAGACGGTGGTCAGCAGCAGCAGGTAAGTGCTTTTTTTATTGGTCTTATTATCCCCCCACATGTCCCTCCTGCCACTCGTTATGAAAGGGAGCCGGTACTGGTTGGCTATTTAGCCCTGTAAACTGCTCGTAGACCTTTTCTAATCTTAATTATGCCAGCTCGAGCCTGCTGAAATGCTTTATATTTTTATCTCTTTTTTTATGGCAAGTCGGGTGTACTGCGATCGATAGCAAAGGAAATAGGCTAACAAATGGGTTCATTTGAAGATGGTGTCTATCCCAAAATTTACGATGTGTAAACAGAGGAATGCATTTATTGACTGGATCCTCTGGTACGAGATGATGTGTCAAGAAATAAAATAAGCATTTGCAATGCAATAGGTCTCGCTTTAGTAAAGTTTGAGCTATTGGTATTGTAAATGACAATTTTTTTATTTATGTATTGGTTTTGAAAATAGCAAATTTAATAGCTTTGTCATTTACAACAGCAATAGCTATAACTTTCGCAAATGTGACACCTGTAGCATTTGTAATGCTATATGTGTTGTATTTACGTGAATTAGATGTATTGATATTACAAATAACAATGGCTTTTATTTTATTTTTAATATTTAATACTTAAATAAAAGTTATTGTAATTTATAATGGCAATAGCTTAAACTTTTGTAAATAACTTTTGTGAAGATAATTTCCAGTGTATTTTTTTGTGAGGAAAATCCAAGAACAGAAGTGAAATATTAACATTTTTTTGTGACATTTGTAATAAAGCTTGAAACATTGAGAGAACATATTTGAACCGGTTGTTGTTGAATAGTTGCACAGATTGATGTTGTGGTGGCGCTGAGTGATGTTGTGGTGGCGCTGAGTGATGTTGTGGTGGCGACGAGTGATGCTGTGGCGTTCAGTGATGCTGTGGTAGCTCATAGTGATGTTGTGGTGCCCTGAGTAATGCTGTGGTCTTGGTGAGTGATGCTGTGGTGATGCGATTGATAGAGGAAGTGCAATAGATAGAGGGAGGGCAATAGATAGATAGAGGGAGGGGGATAGATAGATAGAGTGAGGGCGATAGATAGAGTGAGGGCGAGAGTGAGGGTGATATATAGAGTGAGGGCGATATATAGAGTGAGGGGGATAGATAGATAGATAGAGTGAGGGCGATAGATAGATAGTTAGAGTGAGGGCGATAGATAGATAGACTGAGGGCAATAGATAGAGTGAGGGCAATAGATAGAGTGAGGGCGATAGAGAGAGTGAGCGTGATAGATAGATAGATAGATAGATAGATAGATAGATAGATAGATAGATAGATAGATAGATAGATAGATAGCTATATAGATAGATAGATGGTTGTGGTTGTGTGTGGTTGTGTGTGTGGTAGTGTGTGTGGTAGTACGTGTGGTTGTGGTAGTGCGTGTGGTTGTGTTTGTGTGTGTGTGTGGTTGTGTGAGTATGGTTGTGTGAGTGTAATTGTGTGAGTGTGGGGTTGTGTGTGTGGGTTTGTGTGTGTGGGGTTGTGTGTGTTGTGTTTGGGGTTGTGTGTGTGTTGTGTTTGGGGTTGTTGTGTGGTGTGTGTGCTTGTGGTTGTGTGCGTGTGCTTGTGTGTGCGTGTGGTTGTGTGTATGTGGGGATGTGTGTGGGGGTTGTGTGTGTGTTTGGGGTTGTGTTTGTGGGGGTTGTGTTTGTGGGGGCTGTGTGTGGGGGTTGTGTGTGGGGGGTTGCGTGTGGGGGGTTGTGTGTGTGAGTGGGGTTGTGTGTGTGTGGAGGGGTTGTGTGTGTGGAGGGGTTGTGTGTGTGGAGGGGTTGTGTGTGTGTGTAGGGGTTGTGTGTGTGAGTGGGGTTGTGTGTGTGGGGGTGTGTGGAGGGGGTGTTTATGACAGTGCACCCTGTGGCCCATTTGTCTTTAATAGATACAAATATATGGAGGTTTAAGATCGTCCAGTTATAAATCACGATTACTAGAGATTTCTAAGTTTAAAATAAAAAATGAAGATAAGCACTGAGAGCTAGCCAGACAGGTCTGGAACACACACATTCAAGTTGAAAACCCGTTCTTCTTGGCTGCAGTTTAGAAGAAATAATGGGAAAAGTCAACAGGTTTCTCCTTCATGACCAATGGCTTTACCAAGGTTTTTAACCAGGCTGCACAGCACCTACAACGGGCAGCATGACCAGTTTAAAATATCAACAACAAAAAAATTCTTTGATGCGGTCACCAGAGTTATCTAGTTGGCACGCACACCACACAAGTGCGCTCCTACAAAAATTAGCAGGAGCTTTTAATATATTTTTAGTTACTGATAAGAGTTGGATCGGTAACTAAGAAAGCAATTCAGGGAACGGTTGAGAACAGCATTGCTACACAAGGGTAGAAGGGGGCGCCGAAGCAACACGGAAGTGGACAGAAGCAAAGGTGAAGGGCTGGAAAGGATTCAAATGTGGAGGACAAGAGCAAAAGCAACACCAGAATTAGGGGGAAAAGCAATGGGGAGAATCACACAGGGGGGACACGAGGAAAGAGGGCTGGAAGAAGCAGCTGGGCAACAGGAAGCAACACGGAGTGCACACGGAGCAACGTACACAAGTGTGACGGGTCAAAAACACACCGCTCTAATGGAGAGGGAGAAGCAATGGGGAGAATCACACAGGGGGCACATGAGGAAAGAGGGCTGGAAGAAGCAGCTGGGCAACAGGAAGCAACACGGAGTGCACACGGAGCAACATACACAAGTGTGACAGGTCAAAAACACACCGCTCTAATGGAGGGGGGGAAGCAATGGGGAGAATCACACAGGGGGCACACGAGGAAAGAGGGCTGGAAGAAGCAGCTGGGCAACAGGAAGCAACACGGAGCAACGCACACAAGAGTGATGGGTCAAAAACACACTGCTCTATTGGAGGGAAAAGCAATGGGGAGAATCACACAGGGGGGCACACGCGGAAAGAGGGCTACAAGAAGCAGCTGGGCAACAGGAAGCAACAGGAAGTGCATGCGGAGCAACATACACAAGTGGGACGGGTCAAAAACACACCGCTCTAATGGAGGAGGGGGAAGCAATGGGGAGAATCACACAGGAGGGCACGCGAGGAAAGAGGGCTGGAAGAAGCAGCTGGGCAACAGGAAGCAACACAAAGTGCACACGGAGCAACGTACACAAGTGTGACGGGTCAAAAACACACTGCTCTAATGGAGTGCTCCACAGTAAAGGAAACAAGTATTCACTTCAGATTTTCCTGTCCAGCGACCACATGAAAGAAGTGGAAATCAAGCTCGCCAGCAGTAAACGGGAAAACTAGAGCTCGCACTTTAAATAAACAAAACGAGGAGAAGTTTGTAAATGACCTCGGTGGGGGTGGGGGCGAGCCGCAACGTCATGGCTCTGAAGAAAACAAACATTTGAAGGCACGAACAGGGAGGGAGGGCGGGGGGCAAATTAGAATGCATTGGCCTGCGGGACGGGGGAGGGATGGAAAGAATTGCCTCGCGCGAAACTGAAAGGAGCTTCCATCAAAGATAAAAACACGACAAGCTCTCTGCATTGCTGGGGTGGGGGCGTGAATTCCTTTCAAGTCTGATGCAGGGGCGGGGGAGCGGCAGCCTTTGAAGTCTGATGCCGAGGCACAGACAAATGGTGGTGTGTGGTGTGTGATGTGGCTGGCAATGATGTGCATGCGCCTTACTCAAATGAACTATACGCGATCCGCAGCTAGGTAGACTTTTCGGACCGCCTACTATAATCTCGCCTATCATCCCTTCGGGATGTAATTGGCGAGACATAAAAACAAGTCACCCAAAAACGTGCTTGCTTCTGCTTGCTTGAATCTGGTGTAATGTAACTGGTAAACTGTAAAGCGCTCCAATACCTTTGAGTCGAGTTAGAGCTATATACAATTTAAAAAAATGCTGTAAGTGGTTTCTTTCAGGTGTATGTACCACATGGACTTTTATTTACCCAAATACGGAGAGTAGTGGAAGTGACATCACACACCCTTCGCTCCTCCGATGTCATCACAGAAAGTGTTATCATTTTGCCTTTAAGCCAGATGACATCCTAGGAAGCGATATCATGAGAGCTGTAAAAATCATCTAGAGAGGGTTCCTTCAACACTGGCAATTTTTCCCAGGTAACTAAAGAGACACATTTAGGGGTAAGATAATGAGCACTCCCCCTTCTTGCACGGAGTTAAAATAGTGTGTACGAACTGCAAATGAAAAACATTGTGAAGAAATTCCTTTTCTGAAAAGAGTAGAGGGGAGAAGAGTCGGGGAGAGGAGTTGGCCTAACGACTAGGGCGGTCCATCTCTAATCTGGGGAACCTGGTTCGAGTCTCGGCAATGACGCTGAACATCCTGTGATTCTGGGCAAATCACTTAATCTCCCCGTGCCTAACAAAAAAATGAATGTGTCCTCATGTAACGCAACTTGTGCTATGTAAAGCGCTCTGATACCCAATATCTTCGGGTCAAGTTTGCGCTATATAAAAAACAGTAAAAAAATGTTTTAAAAGTAAGCACAAATATGGTCTACGTGTGCACTAGCTGTGATTTGTTTACAAAAGAGATAGTATTATTAATCAGTAGAAAAAAATGCAAGAGATAGATATTACTCATGATAATTAGTAGTTATGTAATATTAATTTGTTTTTTACATATCTTCCTTTATAAGCACAGGAAAGAAAAGATGTCAATCTTACCCACTGTAATTGCACTCAATTTACAACTTCAGGAGGATGGAACCTCGAGTTGGTCATGTCAAGATTCAAAGTAGAGGCAAATGTAAACTAACCCAAGCCTTCTTGTCGGCTGAAAATAATTATATATTTCAAAAGCTAAACATTGGGATAAGGTGGATCTCCCAATGCTTGGGGCTTGGCAGGCCAAAATATGAGCGGATTTAGCTATGAAATGTCCATCACGGTATGATGACTGAGGTGGACACATTCTTTCCAGTTCGGATGGCGATGTTGCAATAGATGGCCAAACTAAGCATAGTGACGTGCCCATAGAGCGTAAGTGACAAATAAATACAATACCCTCAAAAGCATATGTGTTTAAAGCAAAAAGGGTTTAAATAGGTCCATGCCTTACCTTCATGAATTAAGGACAATTCCTGTTTTCAGTGGGGGTCCCCTTTGCCTTACAAATATGTTCAATTCGTACATAAAGTGGAAACATATATAAAATAATTGCTGCAGGGACCATATGTTAAGTTGATTGTAACACTGTCAGTATATAGAAATATAGTATAGTGCGTTGTTTATTAAAATGAGTACATTTTGTTACTGGCGAAAGTTGTCAATTGTGTCAGTTCAAGGAATTACTGCCACACCTGTTTGGGCCCCTCGTGCTGTAAACTCAGGGCTTGTCCAAGGATGCAAATATTAATATCCATCTAGAAGTCTAAATATATTATATACAGAATCCATAAATAATGTGAACATGTGTGCTGGTGGCACAGCAACTGTAGGGCACACACAAGCATGGTGAATGTGAATTAAATGACGAGTGTAGGAAAGGGCCGGTAAAAGAAAAGAGGAAGGAAAGAAAGAAAAGGATAAACCTATTATATCAATAGAGTGGAGGAGATTGTTGTGATAGAGAAATCAGAATTAACTTTCACTTTCGCTAGGCCATTTGTGTGATCCATGGGTGCCGTATGTGTGTTTACGTTGCTTACGAATTCTTTATACAATGTATTGAGACTTCTAGATTATAATTAAAATCAATATTAATATTGTCAGTTTTGAGAAAGCCCGGGCAGTGCTAGGGGGCCAAACACGTGTCAGCAGCAAATCTTTGATGTGGCGGCAAATCCTTGATGTTTTTGGCTTATTTCAAAGTGGCGCAATTGACAATTTATGTCAAGAATAAAACCTACTCACTCTATACAATAACAGACTATACTACATTTTTTTATCCTGGACAATGCAACCAACAACTATACTTACGGTCACTGTAGTAGTTTTGTGATACCTGTTTCTAATTTACCTCTAGGGCGGATGTGGCTACGATTGCACGCGGAGGGTCCTTCCAGCAGACTGGAAGCTGGTCAGAGCAGCAGGGGTTGGATCCCAAGCTCTATGAAAAGTTGGTAGTCAAATTGGGCTTGGCCATCTACTCATTATGCCCATCATTACTGTTCCAGCTGTATTTCATTTTTCAGTTTGGAATTGCTGATCTGCTGGTTCCTGTTTCTAGCATTGGACATCAAGCCTGCTCCTCATCTAGGAGGGACTCCCGCCTGACCTGAAGCATCTCAACAGCAGAGAGGAAACAAGTGAAAGAGGGTTTCTAATGTTGCGGTGTCTGTTCGCTTACGCAACAGCCTCAAAGTGCGAGTGGAGTTTGCTCATGAGATTGAGGATATGCCTGGCATACTGATAATTCCTGGCATATATGGGCACCATGGGATGATGGTGCCCAGACGTGGAAAAATATCGGCACTAGCATATTTTTGTTAGTTCGTGTAAAAGGGGCACACATTACACAACTGAGAACATTCCAAGAAAAATGCTGATCATTAATTATTAAGATTGTAATTGTTATGATGGTGTCCACCCCAAATTTCTAGGTCTAACTTAATGGTATAAATTCTTGGAATACAAAAGTTGGGCATCCATGTCCACTGCCCATCACTGGTACAACGCTGGCCCTGACATAGTAATGGTAATTCCATGCCTATTCTGGAAATCCATGACGTGATGATGGTCGTGCTGCCTGTTAGTCCTCGTATAAGTTTTTACTTATTTTTATTTTATTTGTGTTTTTGTATATAAAATGATGTGTACCATCAAGTGGTAGATTCAGAGCACTGGGCATACTGGTAATTCTTGACATATTGTGGACTTCCTTAGACTAGTTGGTGATATAGATACATGCATGCCAGACTCTGTGGATCTTTGATACTGATACATGTATATACTTGATGTAAATTATAAATTAATGTTTGAGCATCTAGCATGTGATTGTTAAAAGTGAAAATAATAGCTTTTCGTTTTGGGAAAGTGGTTTTATTATTCTAAAATGACTAGCAAGCATTTAATATAAAGATGCACATTTTCATAAATTGGAAACTGATTTTTGGGTACAAAATAATTGAATTTCTGAACATATAATAGAAGTAGATATTCGAGTGACAATCACTAGCCATGTCTTTAACCCGAAGCTGTAACATCAATGTATTCCCCTTTTCTTCCCATTACACCTCTCTATTAGAGAGTGTCCAGATAATCCACTACTTAGGAACTGACGAACTGAAACGTGTCCCTCTAAGGATTCACGCATGTATGTACTTCTCTGTATCTTGTGACTTTAGATGTATTCAGGTTAAAGCTGACCATTCACTGCCACACACTAGACCACACATCAGGCTCTTTAAAATATGTAAATTATTTTATCTTTCGTACTTCTTCTAGAGAACAAAGTCTTTACACCGTTAAATACTTAAGTGTAGCCATTGAGAACGGTGTTTATTTGCTGCTTCAGTTTCTAGCCAAGTGTACCTCCACTGCCTATGTCAAAAGCAGACCATCATTTATGAGTAATAGGGGCTAACGGTCATATTCAAAAGACTCCAGCCATCCTTCTGCCCTAATCACCTACACTAAATGCCCAGGCAAGTAAAGCAATCCTACTTGATTGAACAAATTGTCCTGGATGTGTGCTTAGCTTTTAGTTGAATGTCAAGAGGGCAGCCCAGTTTCCAGCCTGCTTATCTTTGAAATGTCCATGTTTCCATTCTGCTTATGGGAGATATTTTGATATCTTATTTGTGACGCCTCAATCAACATTTCATCTCAAATTAAATTATTGAGCAAAACAGCAGAGTTCTCAAATTCACCAGCTTCATGCATGAGTCGCTCATCTAGGACAGGATTGTTTGTTTGCATTGTGTTGCCTTTAATTCTGCATTAATAAAGGAATAAAAGGACTACAGGAACAAGAATTCAAAGAATACTTTGGGGACAATGCTGTACTCACACAGGGATTCTGCACACTCAAGAGCTCTGTTGCTATTTAGGGAGCACTATCTCAGAGCTGAGTGGGCTTAGGTCAGGACCTGTCAGCACCAGGCTCCCCTGCCAGCACTCCAGACTACCTTCCAGCGCTCTATCGGGAAACGACCACTACAACGCGGCCGTTTCCAGCCATAACGTTAACCACGCATGCATTGCAACGCATGCGAGGTTAACACGAATGACCTTTACCAGCTGTCTTGTCTTCCTCGTAATAACGACAGACTACTTCTTTATGTATCTAGGAGCTTTATTCAACAGGTGCTCTCAGGTCCACGTCCCTTCTCTAACTGACTAGCCCATCCTCTGGATTCTCACTCATCCCACTAACTCCGCCCACCCAGCTACTAGAACGTTTACAATACCACATCTCCCCCTTTCTTGACAAAACGGAACAACAAGTTAATTCACAGTTCCTCAATTAGTCGTTTAGGCCGATGAACAGCTCGTCGGGGCCGTTGGGAGACTCCTCCACCGGCAATCTCATTCTCAGCCTGGGTGTCCCTATGAATAGGGTTAATGTTCAGAACAGAACTCTCACAGCATTCACCATTGGATGGCTCAACCGTTGTAGTGAGGGCGCCTCCAAGGACTGGGGCACACTCGAGTGCATGCGACATGCTGTTGGGGATTCTCTGACCGGCAGGTGCTGTGGTCACTAGGGTGCCCTTCTGACATGTGGTAGTCAAAGGATCGTCCCAGAATCGACAGTCTGCCTCTGCTGATTGTTCTTGCTTTATCACCACAGGGTAATCTGTTTCTGGTTGTTGCTCTTGCTTTATCACCACTGTGTCCCCTGCCGGCCGGGAGGAGTGTCTCATCTTCCGGCGGTGATCGACACGCAATTTCATTTCTTCAGTCTTGGCCTTCTGGGCAGTGCTGACTTGGGAAACACAGCCAGTCGTTGACACATGTCTCAGTGCGCCCTCCCTTGTGGACATTCTTGTCAGGAGGGGTCGACTCAACATCAATGTTGCTGGGCACTTGCCCGTGGTGACATGGGAAGTGTTTCGGTAGACTCTCACTACTTCATCAAGGGTCGCCTGAAAGTCCTTCCGGTTCAGAGCGGTTTGTTGAAACGTTTTCCGAAGGATAGCCATGAACCGATCCCTAGTGCCATTACCTGGTGGCCACAGCGAGGTGATCCTTTGATGGTGAATGTTGAGCTGCTTTGTAAAATCCTCGAACTCTGAACTAGTGAATGGGGAACCATTTTCTGCTTTCAGCTCTTTGGGAGCACTCCATGCATCAAAGACTTCGTCAAGCATCGCTATAATGTTGAGCACACTCAGGGAGGAGACAAGCTGAGCAACTGGGAATCTGGAAAGTTCGTCCATCACCACGAGGACATACTGGCCCGAAGGTAACGGGCCATGAAAGTCTATGACTAGTTCTTGCCACACTTCTTGAGGTAGTCCAGTCTTTGGCAGAGGCTGGTGTGGACCTCCAGCGTTGACTACTTTGCATTGATGGCAATCCTGCAGCGCTAGTTCAACCATGTGATCGAGTGAGGGAAACCAGACCCATTCTCTCACAGTTCTCTTGGTGGCACCCACACCACGATGACTGGTGTGTGCTAAATTGACGATTCTCTGACGTAATTTACTGGGAATGATAATCCTTTGGTTCCTTAACAGAAGCCCATCAGGGGTGACAGACAATTCCCTCCGAATGTTTTGGAACACTTGCAGTTCCTGCTGAAGTTGTGGATCATTCTCCCCTTCTTTGTTAACGTCTCTCCACCGGTTGTTTCGTAGACAGTATATGATTTTTTTTAAAACAGCATCATCTCTGGTGGCTTGCCGAACATCTTCCAGGGGAACTGCCGGTGACCTGACTTGATCTGCCACACGATGATAGCATTCTACCGCTGCTGCTAAATCAGTGGCAGGAGATGAAAGCAGAGAGCGTGGCACATGATCACCAATGTCGGCTGACTCCCGGGGTTGAAGGGTAGTTGCATAAAAGTCATCGGCCATAACCACTTTGTCACTGGCACCCTTTGTTGTAGCCTCCGACAGAATGTGCCCAGAGAACTTGAGGGTGGAACAATGAAACTCACATTTCTCTTTGCTTAGCGTTAAGTTAGCTTCCACCAGAGCGTGACATACTCTATCCAGTGCCTTGTCATGTTCTTGTGAGCTGGGCCCATATACTAGTATGCTATCTTTGTGGTTCAGAGTATTGGGTATATGCTGAATGACTTTGCCAATTGCTTCCTGCAGTATTTCTGCTGCTGCAGGGATGTCTTCACTCAATCGTTTGTAACGGAATAGTCCCATGTGTGTGACAAAAGTCGTGATGTATCGCGACTTGTCGTGTAGTGTTAGCTGGGAATACCCACGGTTGAGGTCAAGTCTGGAAAACACTTTAGCATTATTTAGTGTCCATCTCATGTCACTCAGATGGGCCATGCCGGGCGCTCTCATATCCACACACAGGTGTACTCTTGTGGGCGTCCCTTTCCTGGGGATGATAAGAACTGGTGACACCCAGGGGACAGGACCACATGCTCGCTCAATAATGTCATCTTTCAATAGTTTCTGTATCTCCTTTTCGACAGCTTGTTGGAGATGCCCGGGCACCCTACGGTGTTGTTGAGCCACAGGGCGGATTTGTTCATCTATGCGAAGTTTAATCTGAAACTGGTTCATCCTTCCCAGACCCGAGAATAGCTTTGGGAATTGGTGCACTATGCCTGGGTCATCACCACCTCTATACAGAATTTCTACCAGCCGAAGGCGCTCGGCAGTAGGCAGGCTGAGGAGACAGTCCGCCTCTGGACCCTCGATAACATGAATGACAGCTGGTATTGACATTGCTTTGTATTGAAGTGTCGTGGAAAACTTTCCAAGACAGGTAAGCGGCTCTTGTACATCCACGTGTACACCCGGACGTAAGCGGGGCTTAACTGCGGTGATGCTTTAATTTTTTTATATTCATTCACTGATATATAGTTTAATGACGCTCCGCTATCTAACACAAATTTGGGGGCGTGACTCCCTACCCAGATGTCAAGGCGGGGATACTTCTTTAACTGATCTCGGTTGGTCACCATGCTCACGTATTCATCCTGTATTCAGGTTCTCTGGATCCTGACCGGGACTCTCATGATGACGGTCTACGGGTCCACTGAGATCGTCTCGACTCCCTGCTGGAGTTTGATGATCCGAACAAGGATTTGGTGCGATCTTGCACTGCTCGCGCATGATGACGCCGAGCGCCCGGCCCGGCCAGGACGCTCGTGCGGTGTCACCTTCCTGTTCATGTCGGTGATCTCCACACATAGCTTCAAAATGATTCTGGCGCCCACACTTCCGACACTGCTGGCCCATCGCCGGGCAGGCGTCTCTATGTGGAAAGTCATAGCCACATCTATAGCATTTCTTGGCACGATCCACCCTTTGATCATGCCAACTGATTTCATGATGCCAGCGTCTGGCTGGTTGGCACCGCGAGGATGGCCTGGTTCTTCTGGGCCTTTCGCTATAACGCCGGCGGGATCGGACATTCTGAACCCGGATGGCCGGTTCTCTTTTTCCTACACGCCCTGACTCCATTTTCTTGGTGTGCTCCTCGGCCTGATCGTGAACTCTTGTCATCTCTTCGATTTCGTAAAGATTGCGACTTTTCTTTATCAGCTTCCGTCTAAGTGCTTCAGACTGACACCCGTCAATGATTCGAAGCCGTATGGCATCTTCAGTGGAAAATGTGTCAAAGTCGCAGTATCGGGATAACCGACGAAGTGCTCATCAGCTCTTCTGGGTCCTGACAAGCCTGGTGAAACATATATCTCTCGTAATCAACATTACGCTTGTGCAGGAACTTTTTGTTTAGGGCCTCACGAACCTTGGCATACTGAGGTTCCGTGACAATTGTAAGTGGTGTTTTCGACTCGTACGAATATGGTCGAGTCTGGTATCTATGAACCGCAAATGACAAGTTTAGTGGGTGTGCGCAGTTTCGCTGTGCTAACCTAAACCGTTCGTTTGTTTCGTGGGTTTCTTCATCCGAGCCCACGGGTTCCATCTTAGATACGGCATCCATTTTGTCTCTTGCCCTCAAGTAGCCAGCGAACGGATGCTGTCCGCTTCGCAACCCTGGGATTCCCAAGACTCTTGCGGAAGACACATGTTCCTTTGAAAGTGTCTTTATGATGAGGGGGATGATACTGTAAGGCAGATGGCCCCACTCGAGGTTCATCTTGCCGTGCCGGTCTATTGTCTTAGCCGTGCATCTCATTAGGCGCGTCCCTTTGATGCCTGTAGCTCGTGTTTCCCGAGACCATCCCTTTTACACCCTTTCGATCTCCCCACTGTCCTGTCTTCCTCTGCACCTGTCCTTGTTCCTTCTTCGATCTGTTTATTGCTGATTGGAATGTACTAATGGTGGGAAGATGGGTTTTTACAGTTGGGAACTACCAAATGTCTCCGTACTTATGTTCCGGACCCTGAATACATCAAAGCGACCCCTCTCGGGGATAATGTTGGGAACCAAGTTGTAAACCTTTGTGTACCATGTTAACGTATGAGAGAAATGTGTATAAAAGGAGCGACCTACAGTAGCAATTTGAAGCAGTCTCCTCGAACCTACACACGCTGTACTTCCTGTGACTTCTGTGTTCCCTGCAGTAAATAAACCTCGAATCTTTGACGCCGAAGGAAGTGTCCCGTGTCTCTGTCATTTGTACGCCGGAACAGGTTACCCACGAAGGTTTCAGGTGTTGTCCCCTGGCACCGCTGGGTCTTAGAAAAACCCAGTCCTTCAGTTGGCGCCCGACGTGGGGCTGCATCAGTGGTACCGGTCCAAGCCCGACGATCGTGAGGAACTTCGTGTGAAATCTCCGAGGGAAGGTGCACCCCGCTTCATCGATCCTGTTGTCGAAATAAGTGGCCCGACGACTTTTCCCGCGAAGATTCCCGCCTCCTGACGGCTGCGACGGACTGCTGCCCTGACTGTAGACCTGTTTTGGCGCCTGGCGTAGACCTTGGTACAGCGAGACGATTGACGGGCCTTCCTGGTGACGCCATCGATCTTTGAGTTAAGTATTTGTGGGTCGCTCCCAGAGTCCTTAGTTGTGGTTGCTTAGTTGTTGCATGGTTCCATTGCATTTGTGGTTCTTAGTACTCGGTTCTTTGTTGTAATATTTGACGCCTGCAGACGCCAAAAACCGAGGGTTTTGTTCATTGCTGGGACTTGGTAAATCCCGTAACCCTTGAAGTTTGTGAAACTCAGCTAGTGTGCGAGATGCCTAGCCGTAGTACTTTGTTCAGTTGTTTTCGTCGTTGTGGTACGGATTCCCGACTGGAGGACTCATGCCCGATACCTCCGGTTGGAACTCCAACATACGAGCTCTACAGCAAGCACGGACTAGGTCCGATTACTTTTAATGAATATTGGATCCGTTATACCAAAAAAGATGGTGTCCTTAGTTGGCCACCTCATGGTAGTTTCGAGACCCCGATCTTAGATAATCTCGAGACTAAATTGTTTAAGAAAAAATCAAGGCCGGCCATGTTTGATGCCTTTCGGTTGTGGCGTAAAGAAGCCAAACAGAGAGAAATCAGACTGTTAAAACGTAGTCAGAGAGATGGTGTTGCTACCATTGTAAAGAAAGCAGAGCAGCTTCAGCGAGATAAGGAGGAAAAGGAAAAGGAAGTCTTTGATAGATTACAACGTATGTCTGTCGATAAGTGCTATCCTGCTTTACCGGTGGATACGGACAAAAAGGAGGAAGGTATCGAGGACCCCTTAATGTCTTATCTTATGAAATCACCACCTCCGTACGCACAGGATACCGCAGTTCCTGTGGTTCCTCCTGTACCTGTTCCTCAACCAGCTCCTGTCCCTGCACTTCCCGCTGTTCCTGCTCCTCTACCTGCTCCTGTCCCTACTGCTCCTCCACTTGTACTTCCTCATACTCCTGCTCCCGCTGCCTCTACTGTTCTGGTTTCTCCTGCCGTTCCTTCTGTTCCTGGTACTTCTCTTGTTACCCCTCTGGGCTATTCTTTGTCTCCGTCTGTTTGGCGTCGTACTCCTTCTGTAGCTGCTAACTTCTTTACTTCTCTTGGACCTATTCTTGAGTCCGCTGGTTCGGACGGTCCTCAAAGACGTAGTCAGCTTCCTGGTGGTAGGGAGCGTGACTCATTGTGTAATATGGCTATGGGTTGGGTGAGATGTCCTGCTAGGAATGCTCCACGTGCGGTGTTGAAAACGTTTGAGCAATTCAATATACCGACACAAAGATTTGTTTTTGAAGAAATGTGCAAAGCTTTGCGTGACCTAATATCGGCTGACGCATCCGATGATGTGATGACTGCCTTGACTAATCTACAGCTTCAGTTCTCAAGCGGAATGATCATAGGTACCAATGTTCGACGTGCAGTCGAGCAATTACTGTCCCTTCGTCCTTCTATGATGCCTCGAGCATTGTTTATCGAAGACATTGAGGGACCGTTAGATGTACCTGGTCAGTTTCCCATGCGTGAAGTTCCTCCAGTATGGATGCCAGCTAATCCTCAGGCTCAGCCCCCGGTCTTGGCACATTTTCAGCGAGTGTGGATCCATCTTCCATGGAAACGATCTGAAGTTTTACAGGTGAAACAATCTTTGCCTGACCCTCGCAAAAATCCTGCAGGGTACTACAAAGAATTATCGCAGCTTGTAGACGCTACGATAATGAATCTTGCCGATATCGATATGCTGTTTGGCAATGTCGTGCCGCAACCGGTATGGACAAAGATTCGTCAGGAAAATCATGTAAACGAACGAGGTGGTGATTGGGCTGCTCTCATTGCGGCAGATGCACGACAAATTGGTGGGGCTAAACCTGAACAGATTATTGCTGCTCTTCCTCAGAGAATCATTACCCTAATGAAAACGCTTATGCCAGCTATGAGGGTAAATTGGGACAAACTGTCCGCTTGCAAGCAAAAGAAGGATGAGAGCGTCTCTGATTTCTTTACGAGATTTGAGGAGGCTTTCATCGACCACAGTGGTCAAGATATGGGTACCGAAGGTGGTCAGAGGTTGTTTGTGGACAAATTTGTTTCCAGTTTATTGCCTGACTTGAGCAACAAATTAAAAAATTCCGAAAGTGCGTGGGCCGTTTCTACTTCTGCTCAGATATTGGCTACGGCTCAATATTATGAGAATAGGGAGAAAGAGGAGAACGATCGTGCTGACAAAAAGACGAAAGAACTCAAAACTAAAGTGTTGTTGCAACAGGCGTATCCTCCGCGTTCGAATCAGAATGATTCACAGCAACGTAATAGATCGCAGTCTCAATCAAATAGGTCACAACCACGAAATGATTCCTCCTTACAAAGATCGTCGTTAGGGTACAATCAGTGTGCCTACTGTAGACAGGAGGGTCATATAAAATTCAACTGTCCCGTTTTGAATGAGCGTTATGGTGGTAACACATCTAGAGGAGGTCGTGGTGGTTCTCAACAGACATCACGTGGTAGGGGTCGCGGTGCTCAGAACGATCGTTCCACTAACACTTCTGACTCCAATAATTGTTTTGATCAGCGTGGATCGTCGCAAGGGCGATCTGCTCAGTACAATGTGGATGATTATTATGTCGATCAGGGAACTGACGATGGTAATTACTAGAACAGCCTTAGACAAGGAGAGGGAGTGGTATCAGTTCCGGTTGATCAGAGAGGGCCTTACGTCGCAGTTGCCACCTCGGGCGTCGTTGAGCCTTTTCTGTTGGACACTGGTGCAGCGAAAAGTTCCATAATGCATTCGAAACTCCCTGGCGCACCTTTGTCTGGCTTAACAAATGTTTCCGTTGGATTCTCTGGCGCCCCTGTTAGCAATCCAGTTTCACGCCCTTTGCCTCTTACAATTGGGCCACGTGAGCTTGAAGCTCCGTTGATTCTAACCACTGGTTGTTGTGAAAATCTTTTGGGCCTGGATTTGCTAAAACGTTTATATGCGACTTTGTATTGTTCTCCTGCGGGAGTGAAGCTTACTTTGGGTGAGAGAGTTATCTCTCCAATGTACTTGTCTCTCGATAAGCTTCCACCGGAATTGAGTTCTCTTCCTGCATCTTTGTGGGCAACAGGTCCCAATGACGTGGGCCTGCTTGACATCTCCCCTTATGTTGTCCATTTGAAATCTAATGTGCGGTTGCCACGTATTCCTCAGTATCGTATCTCTCTTGATGGTGAACGAGCATTGTTGGCGATCATCTATGATTTGATCGAGAAAGACGTTATTGAGGAGACTCGGGGAAACGTGTGCAACAGTCCTGTGTTGCCTATTCTGAAACGTACTGATCCTTCGAAACCACCTGTCTATCATTTTGTTATCGATTTACGGGAGGTAAATAAAATTGTGATTCCTCAGTTCCCCGTTGTGCCCGATATCACGGCGCTACTGACTCTAATTCCAGCATTGGCATCTTGGTTTTCGGTGATCGATCTGAAGAATGCGTTCTTCAGCATTCCGATTGCTGAGGAAAGCAGAGACCTTTTCGGTTTCTCTCTCGGTGGACGCAGCTTCCGGTTCAAGCGTGCTCCTCAGGGCTACTGTGAAAGTCCATCGATATACAGTCAAGCCTTGAAGGGCCAGCTAGATGCGTTCATGTTACCGGCTGGTGCAGCCTTGATCCAATATGTTGACGACTTATTGGTCGCTGCAGACACTCAGGACATTTGTAAAATTGCTACGGTATCGTTATTGCAACATCTCTGTGACTTACATCACAAGGTGTCTCCTTCTAAACTTCAATATTGTTGTCAAGAAGTAACCTATCTAGGTCACTTATTGTCAAAGGAGGGAAGAAGGTTGACCCCAGAGAGAATTGCTGCGATTGCCCGGATGACTGTGCCAACAACTCAGAGAGATGTGCGTGCCTTTTTGGGCATCACGTCATACTGCAGACAGTGGATCCCGAATTTTTCACTGTTAGCGAAACCATTGGTGGCTCTTACGTGTAAGGACGTTCCAACTCCTTTACCATGGACGGAGGAATGTCAGAAAAGTTTTTCTGAATTACGTGACGCGTTGTGTTCGGCCCCTGTGTTAGGTACCCCTGACTACAGTAAACCGTTCACATTATACGTGCACGAGAGAGAAGGTTGCGCGTTGAGTGTTTTGACCCAACCTTTTGGTGGCAAGCAACGTCCATGTGCATATTTTTCCTCGACCTTGGACCCGGTAGCTAGAGCATTGCCGAGTTGTTTGAGAGCAACAGCGGCAGCTGCGGTGTCCATCCGACAATCAGCAGGATTGGTCATGGATAATATGCTTACGGTGATGGTTCTGCATGCAGTTGACACTCTCTTAAATCGTACGAAAACTCAGCACTTGACGAGTGCAAGGTTGTCTGGGTACGAGTTGACGCTCTTGGCAAGTCACATTCAGATAAAACGTTGTAATGTCCTAAACCCGGCGACTTTATTGCCAATTAGTACAGAGTCAGACGAAGTAACAGCTCATGACTGAGGAAGAAACAAAAGGTCGCGTGGACCTTAAAAACACTCCTTTGGATGATCCCGATGGGACTTTGTATGTGGATGGTTCATGTTTTAAATTGCCGAATGGTGATGTCACGACTGCGTATGCTGTGGTAACTTTGAACACTGTTGTGGAAGCTGCGAGATTGAATCAGAATTCTGCTCAGGCTGCGGAGCTGATAGCTCTGACTAGAGCGTGTGTGTTGTCGAAAGGGAAACGGGTGAATGTGTTTACTGATAGTCAATACGCATTTGGCGTTGCGCATAGCTTTGGACGATTGTGGCGAGAGAGAGGTTTTATGACGTCGCATGGTACGAAGGTTCAGCATGGACAACTTGTGAATGATCTTTTGGATGCACTTACATTGCCTAAGCAGGTAGCGATTGTTAAATGTAGTGCGCATCGTAAGGTGACGGATGACGTAGGTCGTGGTAATGCGTTTGCGGATGAGACTGCTAAGGAGACTGCCCGGAACCTTAGAACTAGAATGTATGTGACGAGTTCGGTTAGGTGGCCTACAGAAACGAGTATGTGTGAGGATACCATCGAGAGTGTGAAAGCGATACAGAATGAGGCCACCGAGACTTAAAAGGCGAAGTGGAAAGAGAGTACGGGAAAGTTGGATGCGAATGGTTGTTGGATTGATTTGTCGGAGCACAAGAAGTGGATGTTGCCAGACGCATATGTGCTAGCTGTTGTGACAATGGCACATGGGTTAGCACATATTAGTGCGAAAGGTATTTGTAAGTTGTTGTCCCCTGTGTGGAAGAATGATGGTATCACGAAGTGTGCTGAAAGATTGGTGAAGAATTGCATGATATGTATGATGTACAATCCTGGTAAGGGAACCCCTACATCTGCTGGTCATTTTGCACCCCCTTCATGTCCCTTTGAAGTGATCCAGCTAGACTTCATCCATATGGAGCGATGCAATAACCTGAAGTACGTTTTAGTTGTGGTTTGCGCATTCTCCCGATGGATTGAAGCCTACCCTCTTAAAGACAACACTGCTATGTCCACTGCGAAAATCCTACTGAAGGAATACTTTCCTCGGTATGGAATGCCGCGAATTGTATGGTCGGATAACGGAAGTGAGTTTGTAGGAAGTGTAATGAAGAGTGTGTGTAAGGGCCTTGGAATTACTCAGAAGTTCCATAGTGCCAATCATCCCCAGTCAGCAGGTTTGGTTGAAGGGTATAATGGCACCCTTAAACTCAAACTAGCGGAGATTCAGGCCACGACTGGTCTTTCGTGGCCTGACGCTTTGCCTCTAGCTTTGTTGTCAACAAGGGCGACTGTACACTCCCGAGTAGGGCTTAGTCCCTATGAAATAGTGTTCGGTCGTCCTGCGAATGTTTGGGGGGTCCCTAGACCAGGTGTGTTTTCTAATCTTGAGTACCCAATGTTGATTGATTATCTGCATGATCTGACTGCTAAACTGAGGTTAATTCACCAACAGGTCTTTGAAGCATTGCCGACGCAGACGGAGGGTCCAGGCCACCAGCTCCAACCGGGAGACTGGGTGGTTACCAGAAACTTTGCTCGCAAGAAGAATCTGGAACCTCGGTTCACTGGACCTTTTTCAGGTCCTCCTTGCCACGAGAACTGCCGTCCGCTTGGAGGGACGCAAAAACTGGGTGCATGCCACCCACACTAAAAAGGTACCTATACCTTTACCGGCGGACTCGTGGGTGAGGAAGGGCATTGCTTCATCTGAAACCGAAGGACTGCAGACCTTTGTACCTTTTAGCGACGCACAGCCTGTTGGAGAATCCTCTGTGCAGCAGAAAGACATCGTTGAACATTCATCATCACACGACTCAAGATCAGAACAATCGACTGATCGACAGAACTCTGTTCCCTCATCAGATCCCTTGTTTGACGAACAGACACGTCCTGGAAAAAGGCGATACTTTTTGCGATCCAATCCTAAAGACTAATAAAAGATTAGTTTCTATCCTTCTGACATCTACGTTACCCCTTTGCCACGATCAGTCTAAACACACGTGCTATTGTGATTTGTGTAAATATTGAGGTTTTTTTTCCACATGTGTTTTTGCTTCCACAGCTGAGAGACTTTTTGTACATACTTGTATATAAAATACTTTACATCTAGGTGAACCGTAGGGCCGCGCGTGTACTTCCTTCTGGTTAGTAGGTCTTGACACTAGGTCAAAGGCCGTCAGTTCCTAGGAACTCCTAGGGATTGACTACTGCTACACAGAACGAAGTGCGTCAAGAAACGTTGCGGACGGTTTTAGGGGATGGCGTTCTCAAAAATTGTGGATTTGGAAAAAGCTCAGGCGCAAAGATTCAAACTGCAACAAATTACCCGTACCAAATGCTTTATGTTTCAGGTGTTCCTCCTGTTTCTAATTGTTTCCTTGTTATTGGCGGGTGGGGTGTATTACGTGATGTCGTACTTCTTACCTTCTGCCATACCTACTCTTACTTCTGAACCTAAACCTACCTCCACTATATCCCCCCATTCCTTTCATATCTTACCCGAACACGAACAGGCTAGACGTGCAGAATTCCGAAATAATTCCTTTATTCAGCTCCTTCATCAGCACCAGTTAGTGGTTAACACTACTAATTGTTGGGTGTGTGGGTTAATGCCACATACAACGGATAAGGGAATTCCGTATCTGGTCCTTCCTTATAGTTCCCAGGGTTCAGTTCGAGCATTTCAAACAATGTTTCGAAGTGCACTAGATTCCTACCCCAATCGAGAGCCACGTTCTTCCTACTCCGGTCCTGGCTCGTACCACAAGCCTTTGGCTATAGCGATAGAGGATTTAGATAGGGATATCTATGACCCGTCGCTCATCCCAGAGGAAGAGGTACAAGCCTATAGGGTCCTGAGTAAGGTTGAGTATAGTGCGCTCGTGAGTGAAAAACAGCTTAGAAGCTCGCCCCCGATATGGGTCGTACCCCACCTTGGTAATTTTTGCTTAATTGGTCGTGGCCGAAGAACGAGAGCTCGTCTTGGAGAGAGTGCTTGCTCCGAGTTTTATATTCTGCCGATGCTCTCTTCCCCTGTGTTTCTGGCTGCCAAGGGTACATACTTTGTCTGCCATGATCGTGCATATACATGGTTGCCTTCTGACTTTGTGGGCTCATGTTATATCGCAAATCTGTTGCCTCCGACGTTCACTGTTGATGCAGATTATCACAAGACTAGAGTTGTGAGAGGCGTGATTAGCGAAGAAGACACTGCCGGTCAAGAGGCAGGAGACTTTTTCAAGGGTTTCTTTCCGTTTTGGGGACCTATGGTTAATAGTAGGAACCTGAGACAATTGACTCGAGTGGTGGAATCGACAGCTAATATCACTGCCAGTGCCCTTGGTAATATCACCACAGAACTTCAGGCGGATAGGCTCATGACGTTACAAAACCGGATGGTTTTAGACGTTGTTTTAGCAGATCGAGGTGGAGTATGTAAGGTGATCCATTCGAGCTGCTGTATTTTTATTCCAGATAACGCTCCGACTGTCTATCAAGCCATCTCAAAGTTGCATAAGATCTCTGAGTCCATACACGTGGACGTAGGGGATTGGACGCTACTTGGATGGTTTTGGGGCCTGATGTCGACTTGGCGTTGGAAGATTCTGATGATCATTGGAGTTGTTGCAGCGTTTCTGTTCACGTGTTGCCTTTGTGTGCAGTGTGGTCCTGCCTTATGTGGCCTTTGTGCTACGACGTGTATAAGACAGCCACCTGTTACCAAAGCTGCTCAGTTGGATAGAATTATGTTGCAGCAACATCTAGATGGTCTGATGAATATCGAATATGATTCCGACTAGTGCTTGCCTACATGAGGGCAAAAGGAGCGTCTGAGGTTCCGTGACAATTGTAAGTGGTGTTTTCGACTCGTACGAATATGGTCGAGTCTGGTATCTATGAACCGAAAATGACAAGTTTAGTGGGTGTGCGCAGTTTCGCTGTGCTAACCTAAACCGTTCGTTTGTTTCGTGGGTTTCTTCATCCGAGCCCACGGGTTCCATCTTAGATACGGCATCCATTTTGTCTCTTGCCCTCAAGTAGCCAGCGAACGGACGCTGTCCGCTTCGCAACCCTGGGATTCCCAAGACTCTTGCGGAAGACACATGTTCCTTTGAAAGTGTCTTTATGATGAGGGGGATGATACTGTAAGGCAGATGGCCCGCTCGAGGTTCATCTTGTCGTGCCGGTCTATTGTCTTAGCCGTGCATCTCATTAGGCGCGTCCCTTTGATGCCTGTAGCTCGTGTTTCCCGAGACCATCCCTTTTACACCCTTTCGATCTCCCCACTGTCCTGTCTTCCTCTGCACCTGTCCTTGTTCCTTCTTCGATCTGTTTATTGCTGATTGGAATGTACTAATGGTGGGAAGATGGGTTTTTACAGTTGGGAACTACCAAATGTCTCCGTACTTATGTTCCGGACCCTGAATACATCAAAGCGACCCCTCTCGGGGATAATGTTGGGAACCAAGTTGTAAACCTTTGTGTACCATGTTAACGTATGAGAGAAATGTGTATAAAAGGAGCGACCTACAGTAGCAATTTGAAGCAGTCTCCTCGAACCTACACACGCTGTACTTCCTGTGACTTCTGTGTTCCCTGCAGTAAATAAACCTCGAATCTTTGACGCCGAAGGAAGTGTCCCGTGTCTCTGTCATTTGTACGCCGGAACAGGTTACCCACGAAGGTTTCAGGTGTTGTCCCCTGGCACCGCTGGGTCTTAGAAAAACCCAGTCCTTCAATACGTCCCGGTTCTTTTATCACTTTGCTAATGTCTTTTCCAACTAAATTACGCAATGCAATCAACTGATCTTCATCCACCGTCACCTTGGACCCTTTGATGTAGTCCTCGAAGTCTTCAACTCACTCCTGCCACCGTGGACCCATGCTTCCACCAGCTATCAGAGTCAATGGCTCTGGGGGCCTCAGGTGGGTCATGCCCACCAGGATTGGCTTGGCTTCTCTTTGTGGTGAGTTGTGTGTTGACATGATGAATGATTTATCTAATGTTCCTGTTTCCTGTAAAACTCTATCTCTCTTGACCACGTGTGGTCATTTGGATTGTCTTGTGCTTGTTCAAGAACTCGGTCGCTGCCTCTGGGCAGTCGTGTGATTCACTGTTCACAGTTTCAAGTGATGCCCTTATTCACGCTGAGCAATCATCTCATGTTATTCATGTTTTCATCAGTTCATTACCGTGTGGCTTGGAATGTCTCGGGCTTGTCTTCATGCAACAGGGTCACCTCATTCATGTGACTCGTCGGTGCACTGTACTCGTGACACTTTATGTCTGCAATTCTGTGCAACACTACGAACACTCGTGTCCTTCTTTGTCTTGCCTCTCGGGGTGATGCGCTCTTGGTACAGTCCGTTATTCGATCATTACTGTGCTCGAATTTCTTTAACTGAATGGCGCGCACTGATGCCTGACTCCAAGATGGCCGCTTCACTATTGACCAGGGAGGTCCTTCCTGTCTTACCTGACTTCAAAATGGCCACTTTACTGACAGTTTTCACTCTGCGATGTCCGACGACATGCACTCTTCACTCGCACGAGGCGTTGTAACAGGGACTTACCGGTCGCCACCACACTGCTGGCACAACGATCTCTCCAATCGTCTGCTTGTCTCTCGCCGGCCACTCCGCTTCACCAGGTACGCTTGGGCCGCAATTCAAACTTCGGCTTTCCGCACGCATGCCACTTTGCACGCTTTTGGGGTGAGGTTCTCTGGTGTCGGGCTATCTCATCTGTTCAGTACTTTTCCATGCATTCATCCTGATCTCACACTTCTTACGATTTCGTGGCACAGTGGTACTGGGTGACTTCAGAGCTTGTCAGTAGGCCTCACACCATGCCGGGCCTCTTAGCTTCTCACCGCTTCAGGCGCGGTCCGGCGCCAAATTCAAAACTTCACCAATGCTCGACTGTGCTTCTTCGCAGGGAGCTCTACGCGATCTCCCGATCACGGAACAGATACGAACTGCTGGCCTCTCTTCTCTTGGCGGCAATTCTTCTTGGGGCACTTGCGTCACAGCAGCGACTTCCTTCCCAATTTCTAGGAACAGGACCGAATGTCATTTGCGGGTTCAGGGACAGCAAGCTGTGCATCCAACCCTCGTCGCCAGTTGTCGTGTCTTCCTCGTAATAACGACAGACTACTTCTTTATGTATCTAAGAGCTTTATTCAACAGGTGCTCTCAGGTCCCCGTCCCTACTCTAACTGACTAGCCCATCCCCTGGATCCTCCTCTTCCCCAGCCCTCTAACTCCGCCCACCCAGCTACTAGAACATTTACAATACCACACACGCCTACCTTTACTATGAGATACATGGTAAAGGCATGTGTGGTAAAGGCTATTCGTGAAAAAGGGGACGCGGGGGTCTCCCCCCGAAGAAAGAAAAAAAAGCGGGAGAAAAGAAAAGGGGATTTGGGGGGTGTCTCCCCCCCCAAAAAACGCATCTGATAAAGAAAATCAACGTCGTTAGAGGAAACAGAAGTCTCACTTACGTTTCCTCTTAACAACGTGCAACGTGAAAAAAAAAGAACATGAAGAACAGACGACAGATGAGACAAAGTGGAGAGGTAAGGGGAATTATAGAATAAAAAAACGAAGGGGTCTGAATTTAGGGTAAAGGGCAGGGAAGGGGTATTTGTATGAAGGGTTTAGGGGTAGGGGAATAACCTTTAACCCCTTCCATGCTGGTGACGAACCCCAGCCGTCATGCACTACGGTGCTCGTGTGCTGATGACGGCTGGGGTTCGTCATGGCCCGCCCGTGTTCGGCCGGCGGCCGCACACGGGAAAAATCGCGGCAGCATCGAAGGGGTTAACAAGAGTATGCCCTTACCATGCATACATTTACAATGAAAAACGTTGTAAAAATATGCGTGGTAAAGGAATATTCGTGTTAAAGGTTATGGGAAAGGCATTCGTGGTGTAACGCACGCGTGGTAAAGGCATGCGTTGCAACGGAATGCGTTGTAAAATCATACAACCAGCTCTATCCCGTCACGCTGATGCAAGTCCACTTCAGGGTGACCTATGAGCAGTAACGGCCCGTGGTGGGAGTGCTGCTGGGTGCTGGCGTGGGCGGGCAGGGTGGGGGGTAGGTAACTACGGATTACGGCCGATTAGAGGTAATTAAACTTATAAATAAGTTTAAAAAAATTGTTGCGCACACTGCTTCGCCAAATGCGATGCAGCGTGCGCAACAAAATTTGTTTCTTTTATTGATATGTTTACTTACCTCTAATCAACCGTAATCTGTAGTTTCTTAACCCCACCCCACGTCAGCGCCCAGCAGCACTCCCACCAGGAACCGCTACTGCCTACAAGGTCTCTTCTGTGCCGCGCTCCCTTCCTCTGCACTAACAGCCTCACTCTATTCATGATCCTTCAGTCCTCCCTCTCTGTAATCTCCTGTTCGACTCTCTCTTTAAACTCCCGCTCCTGAAGCACTTGCTTCAGGCTGCTTTACCACTCTCTCTGCCTCCTTTCAGACTCCTGCAATGGGCATGGGCAGTGTGGTCGGCTGCCCAGGGCCTGGCACTCAGTCCACCAGAATGGGGCAGCACCAGTTTAACACACCACCAGCATTCTTGCGCTCCTGATGATTCAATGGAAAGAAAGGCCTCTTTTTGCAATTGGGCCCATGAGAGGGAGGGGAGGAGGCCCTCCCAGGGCCTCTAAGGGATGGTGTCCCAGTTGCCAGGAGACGCCTTTTGCAGGTTTGTCCATTCAGAGACACTGCAGGACGCCCATTGTCAGCACAGGTTTAACTCTCAGCCCCCAAGCAATTCTCACACCTTTAGCTGTAAAAGAGGTGCTTGTAGGTGGCTTAGAGGAGGAGCTGCGCCTCAGGAGGAGTTCTCACAAAGCTGCTTCCGGAGCCCTGAATGTGTCACGTATGGAAATTAAAGGGGCACTGCACATTCCTTTTCGGGCCAGGGCCCCAAAAATCCTAGAAGTGACCCTACTGGCAATGGTCTCTCCATCCCTGGCCACTGCAGCCATCTGGGGTGCTCTTTATCCAGTAGCGCTAACGTCAGCCCCAAGGCCCCCACTAGGGTGGGAGCTCAGGGGGCACCCTCCTGCACTGTGCATGGGTGGCGGGCCTGTGAGCCCCTGATATGGTCGTGGGGGGGAGCGGAGGGGTGCTCCAGGGGCCCCTCCGGGACTGTGCATGGGTGGAGGGCCTAAAAGCTTCTGATTTGGTCCGGAGTGTGGAAGGAATGTTGTTTGAAGGGGTGGCCCTCAAGTTTCGTAACGCCATTTTTTCACCTCCATGCTTCTGCTGTACCATCTTCCAGCCTCCTACAACATTGCATTCCCCCAGGATCTTGCAAAGCACCGTCCCTTCAGGCTCCTGCCCCATGCCCTCCACCTAAAGGGATGATGTACTCCTCCCTATGGGCCCCCGCAGCACTCCCTCCATTTAGCAAGTTGCCAGCTGAATCCATGCTATAAGGGTGACATTCTTCTCATGCTATTTTTTCAGCCAGCATCGCCAAGCATGTGCTAAGATGGAAAAACTGAAACTACAAGTCCCAGGATGCTTAGTGATGTTGGCTAAAAACAGGGCCAATGACAGTCACACTCTTTCCCGTTCCACATGCTTTTCTTTTCCATAGTTGTGAGCACTCTCTGGCATCCGTTTACTGCACAGATGTCCACACTTCGAAATATTAAAAAGTTTTGAAAATATTTTTTCTGATTTATATGGCAGCTGTGGCTGATCTCGAAGTGCCATGGGGACTGACTCACAAGTCTGTATTTATGGCAGGCCACAGTCTGAGGCGGTCCCGGGGCTGCAGGAACAGATCTGGATAATCTGGGGTGTGCTTGCTCGTCCATGTCAGGCTGGAGCACACTGAGGTTGCCCCACTGACCTCACGCAGGAGAGGCTCCCACAGTGCTACACGCAGGAGCCTCAGGCAGTATTGGGAAAGGATCAGTGGCAGAGCTGCCAAGATTTCCAGGTCTTTATGTGTTCGGTTTTTTTTCCTTTCAATTCTGTGATTTTTTTTGTCTAGTTTTATGTTGGAATATACAACACTAGGCAAGACTACAAGTCCCAGAATTCAAAGAAAAAAACCTGGAGTGTAGTGTAGCAGCACATCAGCATAGACCTGCAAAACTTGGTAGGGCTGCAATGAGCGACGCTCAGGAGATGCAACACACTCACACAGACACACACGCGCTCCCTTGTGTTGTGAGGGGTGTGACACAGCATAGTGGATAAGAAACGTCCTCTGCTGTGAGACAGTGCCACTAATGTCCAACAATCTGCGCTGATGTAACATTGTATTTTCATCACTGAGCATGTGCCAGCCAAGACCCTTAGGACTGGTGTTACCCGGCAGGGGCATAGGACAAAGTATAATCATCAGCACCAGGAGAGATTGATATTCTTAACAAACATGCTATCTGCAGAGACCAGCTGATATTTATGACAAATAATGCACCCTGAGGTGATGCGAGGAATAACTTAAAAAGCGCTAGCCTAACTCTTGATGCGTGGCATTTGGAAGGCCTGACTAAGAGTTGAGGATCTCCTTAATACGTGACGCCTCCAATGTGGTCTCTCCTGCTTTTTCTAAGCTTGTCTATTTCTCTGTATTAGAAGTCTTTTTTCTACATGGTTATTCGATATCGATAATGGAGAACATCGCAGAGAAAAAAGTTCTATGATTTGTTAGCATCTCTCCTGGGAGTGCGTGCTATAGCCTGCTATGTTCCTTTGGTTGGGCATGTCGCCGAAGGACATACAGTTGTGTATTCTATTAGTGTAAGGACTTTTTCACTCATTATGGATGGGATTCACACACAAAATCCCCAATGTCTTACATGCAGGCAAAACAAGTCTATCTTCCCAGATCTTTGGCATCTGGCCAGGGTCCTGTTACTGCAGGAAATCATCTCGTTGCAGGAACCTATATGAAACTCCTTTGAGGTGTGAATCTGCCTGGCATTGAGGAATCACTAGACTCAAGGTGCTGAGCAGCCTCTGATCCTCAAAGTAACTCCTGGATTTCCCCCTGCCATGGTAAGGTGCCTGCCTTGTGTTTAGCAGTTAACCACATACTTTCTGTGCTCAGGCATCACATCTATCATCCTCAAATCTAATGGAACTACTCTTGTTTACAGTAAGTTAGTGAAAATATGCGTTGCTTCTGCTTCTCTCTAAGCTCTTCTGTGTTACTGAGATTTAGGCTGTCTGACTCCATTGATTGTGGCTTAAGCAGGTTAAAGAGTGCTGAGTGTCCTGAAGGCAAGAACAGTTTAAGTGACTGACTGATTTAGCTCATAGGAATGTGTAGGTCTGCTATCTGCTCACACCGGGGCTTGACGTGATGTTAGTCCGAAATGTAGCGGGCAAGCAGTGGCGACTACTATGTATTTTCACAAAAAAACATTGTTAAGTGACAATTACGGGTTATTTCACTCATATGAAAGGTGGTTTAAAAAAAACCTAAAAAAATCACTAAAAACCACAGTTAAAAGAGTTATAGTTATGACACGAAACAAAAACAAAAAAGAAGAATTTGGTCAGTGATTATTAGTTAAAGAAGTCATAACTCATGCCGCGCCATACAGTGCTCACAACTTCACACATTACCTCAATAAAGACAAGTCAAATGACATCATCAATGACATCACTGATTATATCTCAAGTGACAATACAGATGACATCGCATATGGCCACTGCAGGTGACCCACCCTCAGAGGGGGTGGGTGGATTGCCTTTCCCACTGCTAGCCATGTGCCCACTGAGTGAAATTACCCCTCGCTGAGAATTGCTTGTTGCCTTGACCAGCATGGATTGGCCGATTGCCCAAACCACTAAAGGTGGCTAGCCTACAGGCATGTCCTATGGCCAGCCCACCACAGGAGTCGAACTCACCACCCAGAAGCAGAGTCAGACCCACGTATGTGAGAGGGCTTCCTTTATGTATTTAAAGAGTTTGCATGGTGTGGCACAGCGCCCAGTCGGCTGTGGTGAACTATTCCGCAGCACACGGTCTACCGTCTTGTAGGCAGAATTCACACGGCTAACTGCAATGCCCATTTGAGCCAATTCAGGCTGAGCATTGGCTATACCAGCAGATCCATACGTCTAACCAATAAAAAACATTGTAGATGGGTAACTGTGAATAACAAGGATCTGAGTGACATCTAATAGACGTTTGAGTGAAGCTGAAGTAGTATTTGATATCACTCAGAACGCAGAGGTGAAAAAGTTTCCCCTTTATTCACCGTTACCCATATAGAAGGTCTTGAGGATATTGCGTTAGCGGAGGACTTCGAGTGGTGCGGCTCACTGGTTAGAGGCAGCAGACCCGTAAGCAGAGAACGGCCCGGGACCAGGGTTCAATTCCTGACGCAGCAGGGTTGTGGACCAGGGTCAAAAACGGACTCGATAATTCTCGCCTCTGTGCCTACTCTAAGCAGGGAAAACACTCGGCAACTCTGGGCATTAAGCTTGCCTCATCTCTACAACGGCCCCCCACAGACGCCGGGGATGCCTGGTTTCATCTTGGAGATACCCAGAAAGGGAACATCTCACAGGGAAAACCAGGACGGGTTCCCCAGCGGTCTTCAGCGCCAGGATACTCCATGGAGTCACAGTGCGCTTTACAAGTACACCCACATTTACATTTACATTTACTTAATTATGTGGCCGGGTTGACCCAATCATGCAGTAAGAAAAGGTAAATTATGCAGCTCCATGTGGCATTTTTTGTGACGGTTTTACTCATTGACTTATGTTGTCTTTTGTATACAGGTTAACACAGTATGGGCAAAGGTTCAGGTCACTAGTATAATCCCTCAAAAAGCAATTGCAACTGAAAGGTGACCTAATAATTTTTGCACTCTGCCTTCCACTGTGTGGCAGTAGGTATGGCAGTATTTTAGTATTTTTTGATCTAGAAATATTTTTTGTGTGAAAAATATGCAAATAATACAGCTGTTGATGGATTATGTGGCAAACGTCCTAATCCATAATTCTCTGGAAAAGTCTGTAGCAGCAGAATCGCACAATTCCAATGATACTGACCATAAACAGTTGTATGTTGTTTATGGGTCTTAATCCCATCCAATAGAAATAACAGTACAAAGGCTGTAAATAGAGGCATACCTCTGTTACGTCACCGCACTGAAAAATAAGCCTTGTTTTTTACTGACGGAAAAATAGTGAATAACAGTATTTACAAAAGTCTGTTCACTACAGTGGAGGGTATGGGACCCTTATGCGATGAGTCTTTTATTTTGCAATCTAAAAAAGTATTGTACTAAATCATATGTAGGGATGAACATAGGCACCCTCACGCCTGTCCACTTAATTATCCATTTATCAAGTACCTAGCAGTTTCAGTAGGTGCCTAATACATAGATTTGCTGGGCTCATGGGAGTTTACTTTCAAATACTCAGACCTCCTGTGATAGCAGGTGAGTACATCTGATTCATTGCCTGTCACATCTTTTGTACATTCAAGTGGTAATTTATGAGCTCCTGTTCATGGTTTTTCATAACTTTTCCTCAGGACAGTACTGCACATAGCTGTCTCAACAGAACTAGCTGGAGAGTGATAATTCACTTGTGGCACCCGACTGAGTTCTCACAACCTTATGAGTAAGATGCCTAGCCTGTTTTTCCAGCTTACTTGACACTGCTTGAAACCTACAAATTGTCTCATGGGAAAATATGTCCAATTATGAACATATTGCATCTGATTCAATAAGGGAATCTTGAAAAGCATTGATGATCTACTCTTTCGGATTTTCACCTATATTTCAGACTTTTGGGGGCTTTACAAAGAAACACATGCTTAACCCTGATAATCAATTGAAGTAATCGATTTTAATAGTATTCCTAGTTTACGTCAGTGCCAGATTAAACCCTGTGGAGACCCCTAGGAAGTCGAATTTCGGGTGCTCCCCTCTCAAATTATCTCCTAGAACTTTTTTAATTTGACCAACCAACAATTTTAATAAACCAATTTTATCACACAAAAATTAACATTATCTATTATTAATGATATTAAACATATTTTCATTTTTAATTTTAATAAACCAACAAAACTTTAAACATTAATTTTCCTCGATATGTTTGTGGTGAAATGTTTCAGGATATCTTGGAATTCTACCTTTTGCAAGACATCGTATTCAGTGGTCATAATGGCAAGTGAGTTCAGTCGTTCTTATGCCATTGAAGATTGATGCCAATTTTTCAGTAGTTTTAACTTCCAAAAAGGTTCGTTAACCAGTAGCTTTCGTGATCATAACACACCTATACATTCTTAATCCGGTCATAATATTTGGGAACGTTGGGTCCATAGGCCAGTGCCTACTTTGCCTATTTGGTAATCTGGAACTGCTTCATTTACTTTGCTCATGCTTGTATTTCTAGTTGGAAAAAGTACTTGAGTAAATCATGTAAAATGTGAACATGCACATTTAGCTTTTCTTCCTCATAGAAAATATTTTTCTCCAGTGGAGAAACTCCTTCTGCTACACTCCGTCAAATCTGTTGCTGCACCGTTTCCCATTCCTATCTTGGAGTGGGTCTTACTTCAGCTCAAACAGGAGTAGTTTTATGAAAAACTTTCTAAAAAAAAAAAAAGTTGATAAAGTCCAAGCAGATCACACTTGTATGTGATATAGATCCCAAGTCACTGCATCAAAAGTTTACTGCACTGGAGATTTACCTTCACACACTGGCCACATTCACAAACCTATTGGTGTGCATAAGTAGAGCTTATACATGCAAATGGCCTGATTTAGGAGCTGGAATTAACATTTGAAATTCAAAAAATGTGAATTCGCTCTCATAAAGGTTACACATTGAGATACATTACTCCATTAGGGGATAATATTAAATATGAGTAAATCTTCTACCATAGGAGGGAAGCTGGTATTTTATGATGGGTATGTCATGAAGGTTGGGAACATCTAGAAAGAATCTCCTACATGAACCTTCCCCACCTGAAAATAGTCAGAGATTTTCTTTAATCAAGGGTAGAGGTGAATCCATTTCCATGATTGAAATGTGAAGGAAATACCCTCACAACTGATTGGGGTGTATGAGAAATGGTATTCACCAGGAAAAGATATGTTTTCATTTTAGGGAAAAAAGGTGCAATTGTCCATATACAAAGGCGTTCTTGAATGTTCTTCTGTATGGTATGCACAATTACACAGACCGAACTGGCTTTCTGGGCACATGAGTGGGAGTTCACAAAACATTTTCAGGGAACCATAAGCTACCTAAATTATCCTTGGATCCTCTGTGGATTCCAGGCACGTGTAAATCTGCAACAAAACGAAGGAGCTACTGTGTGAGTACGGATTGATTTTTATTATAGAACTGGGTACACTGAGTGAGTTTACAGAAGACTAAAAGACTAAAGAAGATCAAGCATAAAGCAACATCTACGGGACCTGCATTGGCTCCCCGTGGTGCAACGTGTCCAGTTCAAGGCTCTCACTCTTGCCCATGGTGCCCTCTACAAATCTGGCCCGCCGTATCTTAGGAGATGCTTGGATATCTACGTTCCCCGAAGACGCTCAGCCGCACTACGTCTTGCAGTCATTCCCTGTTTTCGTCTTACGCAAACGAGGGGTAGCTCTCTTTCTTTTAAAGCAGCCATAGCTGGGAACTCCCTTCCTTGTGAATTGTGGAATACTCAAGATCTCAGGCTGTTTAAGAAACAGTTAAAGGCCTTGCTTTTCAATTAACCCACAGCTCCTCTCAGCTCCTTGCTTTTTGCAGTTGGCTTTTGCGCCGGGGCACTCTTGAGTATCCGTGCGCACTTTAAGTGTTTGATAACATAACATAACTAACTCGTGTTCGTTGAATACCTGCAGAACTGGAGACTTTCTAACAAACAAGGAGTGACCGCTCAGAGTAAGACTACCTACATGGACTGTGTGGCTAGGAAAGTAGAGACATGGCTACAAAAAGCCAGTGATTCTCGCTATACGGACATTGCTCATTTTATTAAGCAAACTAAACATGTAAAAAGTCCAATAAAACTATGCAATTTTAACACATGACAACCAAACCTTCACTGACAACTGCATGGCACCTGTCGAGGTGGCATACTGAAAGCGTAGGAAGCAGCGAGGGAAAACCCAACATGCTTATCCAAGGATTAATGAACCTCTGGTTGGTATCTAATTCTCGCATTTCCTTTCTTCTGTTTAACAGTCTGGTATCTGACAAACACACGTTAATAATTAACCATCTGATTTTCTTAGACACGTTATCGGCAAGATGGCGTCAGTAAACTTTATCTTTTGCAGTCTCTTTGTGTGGATTAAGGAGGTTAATTACAATATTGCCGATCATTACTAAATAGAAGAAAATTCTAGTTTGAATTCCAAACAACTCTATGAAGCAATGGGATGTCCCTGTCACTAGCCGGGAGGGCTTTTCATAAATGACGTACATTTACTTACAGGTTAAACACATTCCAGAAATAACTTCCTTAGGTCATTAGGGAGGAAGGAGATGGAAAATGTTGTTGAGTTTGAGCAATATCAGCTCGAAAATGTCAAGACTATAGAATTAAGGCTGGTTAAACTGGGAATTCATACATATTTTAACAATAGAAAATCTTCAGTTCCAACACAAATCCACCGGCTAACAGTTTAGTTAATTTTCCTATAGAGAAAACCTTTTTACTGTGAGGGGAACCCCATTCCAGTACCCCCCCCCCCCCCCTCACCCCCCCTCACCCCCCCTCACCCCCCCCCAAATAAATCCTGGTCAGTCCCCCCTTCCATTTTCAATGCTGGACAAGGTTTTACTCCTGGAACAACAAGATTAAATCTTTGATCTTCTCCAAGGTGGGAAGTTGCCAGTGTACGTTCATGAGTGTTCATTCCTGCCTTGGGATGCCCCCACCCTACTAACATTTGGAGATATTTCACACAAATGCTCCCTATGAGTAAATCATTTTCACTGTTGCAAAAACAGACCAACTTTCCTGAACTGGAAAAGTGGGTGTGCAATTATAAAATACCCATTTGTGTGTGCCAGCCAAACACACACACACAAATATATTTGTGAATCAAGCCATGTGCTGATATTCCATTTTCATCAATTGAAAACTACAGATCTGAGCAATCACTGATTTGTTAAATGAAAGCCCAAGTCCAAAACAATGCTATGCATTTATTTAGTAATCATGATACTCTAGTGTTCCTGTTTTCACATGAATTAAATGTTATTGCTATTTACATCTACTTCTCAAGTTCTTTAAAAAAAATTAACCTTGCCCAGCTGTCTGCATGAATTTGGTTTACCTGCTGAAATGTGATTCCATGTGATCAATCAATGCAACCTCTGCTTAGACACTATGTTATCAATTAGCCAGCATGCACTGATATAGATTAAGAAGTCTATTTCAAGAAATGCCTGAATGAAAGAGCTCTCATCCAGTGCTTAATTTGTAAAAAGGTAATTGCCAGGGGCCTTGCCGTGAGGCCACTGCAGCTTGTGCCAACCATTGCCACTGCCAGAGCTGGCAATGTCAGTACCAGTACTACAAGTGTGACAATTCAGACTTTTAATATGCATTAGAATGGACTAATACCTACCGCTCACACTATTCTTTTAGCTTTGGGTAGCACATTGTTGTCATTTTAATGTACATGGATTATTACTGCTGTTCTTTTCATCACAAAATTGGACAACAGCGCGAACATCTGCCAGGCTGTTAGAAGTTCTGGTGTTGATAAAGTGCCAGTGCCTAGCACTGGAAACCACAGGCTTAAATAAAGCAATGCTGTCAGCAAATTTCATTACAAGACCGGAGGCTACCATTATGCATAGACCTCTTAGAAAGTCTGGGTTTTATCATAAACAGGGAAAAATCCATTCTAATTCCCTCAAAGAAGATGGAATTCCTGGGTTTCACAGTAGACACAACAGAATGTCTTCTCCTTCTCCCTCCCAAGAAGATTGCCAAAATCAGAAAGGAGATAAGACATGTATTGAAACAAAAACATCTCACCCTAAGAGAACTAGCCAGACTTTTAGGCCTTCTATCTTCTTCCATTCAGGCCATTTTTCCATGACCATTGAATTATCGAGCCCTTCAGAGAATAAAAGCAAGAGCTCTCATATCAGGTCTTTGGTACGGAGATCGAATTTCCTTAAACCCAGAAGCAATCTTAGAACTAACATGGTGGTTAGACAATCTAGATGCATGGAATGGGAGAGCGATCTTTCAGCACCAGATTTTATTCTAGAATCGGATGCCCGCCTTCATGGCTGGGGTGCTTGTCTACAGGACCAAAACACTGGAGGTATTTGGTCGCAGCAAGAGTCCCTGCACCACATCAATTATCTAGAATTAACTGCAGGACTTTATGCTCTAATGAGCTTAAAACGCTTCCTTAAAGAAAGATCAGTCATATTGAAAATGGACAACATGTCTGCCGTCACTTACATAAACCGTCTAGGAGGGACCAAGTCAGAAGACCTCTCCAATCTAGCAAAGAAGTTTTGGTTTTTCTGCCTAGAACACAAAATCTCTCTGAGAGCAGAATACCTTCCCGGGAAAATCCAATCTTTGCGCAGATTGGAATTTAAGATTCATCTTGGATTACAGCGATTGGAAACTCAACACTTCTGTTTTCAACTCCCTAAATCATTTCTGGGGCCCATTCCAAATAGACCTATTTGCGAGCAGATTGACTACCCAATTGGTATCCTATTTCACCTATCCCGGTGCTCTAGCAGTGAATGCCTTTCTCCAATCTTGGGAAGGGATCAACGCTTATGCCTTCCCTCCATTCGCAATGATCCAGAGATTCCTTCAGAAAGTGAGACCAGAACATTCCTCAATTGTCCTAGTAACTCTGTTTTGGCCATCCCAAGCATGGTTCCCAATAGCTCTGGAACTAACCTACGATTTTCCCTTCCTAATTCCTCCTCTGAAAGATCTTCTCACAGACGCAGACGGTCAAATTCACCCTCTTGTTCAGACAGGGAATTTGAACCTTCTTGCTTGGAAGGTGTCAGGAGATCTAACGATCTCGCAAGACTTTCGTCAACAGCTTCAACTCTCCTTGGAGAGTCGTGGGCCCCTGGGACACATTACCAGTACAACAACATTTGGAAAGTCTGGTCAACGTTGGTGCTTAGAAAGGGACTTGTATCCCATGGAGGCACCTATTGTTGATATAGTTAATTTTCTTGGAGAACAATCCGACAGAGGTTTAAGTTACAGATCTCTCAATTGTTTTAGATCTGCTATTTCTGCTGGACATTCTCTAATTAACAATAAAATGATAGGTAAAAATCCTATTATTTGTAGAATACTTAAGAGTATCAGACTTAGAAGACCTCCTCAACCTAGATATCAATCTCTTTGGGATGTTAATTTAATTCTCGACCTTTTCTGTTCTTGGCCAGTGAATTCTCTTCTCAGCAGGAAGAATCTTCCTATCGAATTAGCTACTCTTCTTTGCTTAATTTCATGCAGAAGAGTTTCTGATGTTAAAGCTCTTGATATTTCCTATAGATCTTATGATATGTTTGGGGTTAATTTTGAAGTACATAGAAGAACAAAAACTATGTCAGATTCTATTTTCTATCCTTGTTTTGATAGTTGCACTAAACTCTGTGTTGTTCAATGTATGAAAGAGTACAATGTTAGAATGAACTCTCTTCGTCCTTTGAATGTATCTCAATTACTCATCTCTTTTGTTAAACCCCGCAAAGGAATTTCTTCTTCCTCTATTGCTAGATGGGTTAAGACAGTCATGAAGCTTGCTGGAATCAATCTGGATATTTTTAAATCACATTCTATTAGAGGCGCAATGGCCAGTAAGTCATTCTGGTCAGGTGGTAAGTTAGATGATATTATAAAGGCTGGTGATTGGTCTAATGCTAGAACCTTTGCTCATCATTATTGCAAACCGGTATCTCACATGTCTGATGTTGTTTTACATGGCTACCAACATGCATAATGGTAGCCTCCGGTCTTGTAATGAAATTGCGATTCTCCTATTAACATGACCAGAGAATCTGGATTTCATTAAAGACACGGAGGCTAACATTATCCCTCCCACCCTTTCCCTGGGTGGTTGATTATATGATATATTAGAGTACAGGTTGATTTTTATGATATGATATGCTTATTTGAATATTTTACTTACTAGCTTATATTCTTTTCCTTTGCAGGACTGTTTACTTTCTTTTCCTTTTCAGGACTGTTATTTAGCTGGGTGTTTATTATTCAAATCCTTAATATTTTTATTTGGGTTAATTAACAACCTTTCTTTGTTTTTCAGATAACCTTTATTGATTTTGTCTTTTTGATTCTACATCTGGTGAATCAATCGTGGATGGTGTATACTTCTGTCATCCTTCTTCAAGTTTGATGTTTCATTGGAGTTGTTTGGACATTTCCTTTCTCACTGTCACCACATTTAAAAGAGGCTGATTGCCTAGTGATTCATGCTATTGTTGGTTCATATGTATTCTAAGTTGGAACTTTTGCTTTGTGACATATGCGGCTATGCTTGGACTGCATTAAAAGTTGTATGCATAATGTTAGCCTCCGTGTCTTTAATGAAATCCAGATTCTCTGGTCATGTTAATAGGAGAATCGCAATTCACTCTTTCTTTCTGGTGACATTGACCCAGGAATCAAAAAACCGGAACATGAATCTGTATTTAAATGATATATTTGCTATTCCTGATACTTGGTGATTGCCTGCCTCTCTCTTCTAACCAATCATAGAGCACGTCAACAGTCTCTTCTGGATCATTTTGTATGTAATAGTTTGCCATGAATAGAAGCAAGAAAAAACTCCCTCAAGACCTATAAACACTTTACCACTGGGAATGACCTCTATCATGGGCATACACAAGGCACATATTCAACATATTGGTTTACTCATTTATTATTATGTTGGACAATTTTCATTATTTGAGTCATTTTTCTCTTTTTAAAATACAGGTAATCATTCACTGCACGTTGCAAATAAATTTTCTTCTTTTTACTTTTAAATACATATACAAAAATTATTTTTCATTTTTTTAAAATACAAAGATGAAAAAAGACATAATTATTTTGTAAACACGAGACAACTACAATATACAGGTCGAGAACCACACTCATTCACTCTTATTCACACATACTGACCATTCATAACTCAAGTACAACCAAAAGAAAAAACAAAATCCTGTTGTTTTGCACCAGTTGTCCACTATACAACCAACGGGTTGGATCTAAATTAGGAAAAAATGGCAAAACCGCCCCTAACCTGATGAGCTTTCGCAGGCTCTTGAAAACATGGCTGTTTAATCAGTAAGAGGATGATTTGATGACAGACTCCAGTTGCTCTACAGCGCCGAGACACCTCCGGGTATTTGTTGCGCTATAAAAGTTGCGTAAATAAATAAATAAATAAATGAATAATGTCAAACCTAATATTCTGTAACAAATCTAATAGCTCTCAGCTTTATAAGGATGAACAATTGCCTTTGCCAATGCTTTTTGCCAAGCACATGCATCCATCAAAATGCATGGCCTGCAATTTTCCAAAGGGTTGTCTCTTTCAGAGCAATTATATGTAAAATTTTTGAACTAATAGGTCTTAGTAGAGTATGGCGGCGATCTGTACTGACTGTCTCCTTTTCCCTGCGGATAACTGCCTCTGGGGAGAGCGCGCTTGAGGGGTAGAGTGACGGGCTACCCTATGGGCCCACCATGAGTTTGTTGGCAGGAATGCTCTGGACCGAGAGATCAAACCTTTCCCCTATGTGATCTGGCCAGCACACGTGGCTTCTCGGGGTGCAGAATCAAGGATACGCCGGCACGGGGCTCCCGATTGACGGCCCCTTTTTCTATTAGCCTCCCTGACTCATGGCATCAGAATCTGTAAAGAGGCGCCCCTACACCACCTGGAGACCTCACCTCCCTTAGCACTTTGCTGGTTACTGCACGCATACTTCTTAATACCTAAGGTACCTTTTTCCTACATAGCGCACACCGCCTAGTATGGCGCTTTTGGCGGTGCCCCGATACTGACCACCAACACTTGTGGAGGGCCCGGACAGGTCCTGCTACTGATCTGAAGAAGGGCCTGGAAGCAGGGTGGGCCTCTCTCGTGCCTTCCCCTGGGTATCAGTTGAGGCTACAGTGACGATAAACACATTAGTCAGAGCTGCGAAGACTTGTGAGGCCTAATCCGTATGCCACCAAAGAAGGGGACGGGCAAGACGACCAGCAAGGTATCGAATTTCTTTTTAACACTCGACAAGCGCCCGACACTAAGGGGAGACGCGGGCGGGGCAGCCATGGCTCTCACGGAGACGGATCTAATGACCATGCTTAAAGACTTTAAGACTGAACTACGCACCGAGCTCTGTCAGGACATTAAATCCTCCATTGACCAATTGAGATCGGACCTGACAAGCCATCTGACCTGATCACCGCCAAACTATAAGCTGACGGACCTGCTTTTTGAATGCCTCGCAGCAGATCCATGGGAACTTTTTGCCAAACTACCTACCCCCTTCCCCTCCCTGCTTTACTCCTCTCCTCTTTTCTGATACTAACCTTTGACCCCCACCTGTCCTTGCCCTAGTCCACACCCTTTTTACCTGTGAATTTCCTGCGTCATTTGAGAGCTAGCTATTTTGTCTGATGCCAGATGGAGCTACCTGGTTTAGCTATAGGGGAGACAGGTCAGGGATTCCCTCCTTGGACGTCACCTACCCAGTCGGTCTTTAGCCAGACTTCCTTTCGTCTCTCCTGTCGTCTCTTCTCGCTTCCCCCTCTATTTATATCTCTACTTCTCCCCTCTCTCAATGTATTGAGACTGAACTTTTTTGTCTGAGGCCAGATGGAGCTACCTGGTTTAGCTATAGGTGAGATGGGCCATGGATTTCCTCCTTGGTCGTCACCTACCAAGTCGGCCAGATTTCATTTAGTTTCTCCTTGTTGTCTCTTCCCATATCCTCCCTTTCTCACCTTCCCTGTTCCCTCCCCTCTACGCTCCATTTATTTTGCCCTCCATGTTATTTAATGATTCTCATTGAGACCTAGCTATTTCGCCAAAGCCCAGTGAAGCTACATAATAGCTATAGAGGAGATGGGTTTTGGGATTTCCCCCTCGACCGTCACCTACCCAGCCGGTCTCTGGACAGACTTTCCTTCGTCTTTCTGCCGTATCTCCCTCCCATCCTGTTTTTCTGCGATCCTCTTCCCTCGACACTTGAGACCGAACTACTTTGTCTGATGCCCGTTGGAGCTACCTGGTTTAGCTATAGGGGAGATGGACCGTGGATTCCCTCCTTGGTCGTTACCTACCCAGTCGGTCTTTAGACAGACTTCCTCTCGTCTCTACGGTTGTCTCTTCCCTTATCCTCACGTTCTCACCTCACCTACCCCCCACATCCTTTCTCTCTCCTTTCTCTCCTCTCCTAATGTATTGCTGATTATCTGATGTAATTGTTGATCTTTTTCTGTTACACTGTTAAACCGCATTGTTGCACTTCCTTTCGTCCCTCCTGTTGTCTCCTCCCGCATCCTCCCTCTATTTATGTCTCTCCTTCTCCCCTCTCTCAAAGTATTGAGACAGAACTTTTTTTGTATGATGCCCGATGGAGCTTCCTGGTTTAGCTATAGGTGAGATGGGCCGTGGATTCCCTCCTGGGTCCTCACCTACCCTGTCGGCTTTTAGTCGGTCTTTAGACAGACTTTCTTTTCGTCTCTCCTTATTGTCTCTTCCCTTATCCTCCCTTTCTCACCTCCCCTGCCCCCTCCACTACTTTTTTCTCTCCTCTCTCTCCTCTCCTAATTGGATTGCCTATTTTTCTGGTATTTAATGTGTAATTGTTGAACTTTTTCTGTTACATTGTTGATTCTCATGTAAAGCGCTCTGATACCTCCGGGTCTAGCCAGCGCTATATAAAACTCTTCAAATAAATAAATAAAGATCTAAAATGACACACATATAGGTAAAAAGATAACATAAGAAAGGCACAAGCACTCTTCCAAACCACATTATAATAAAGGGGGTTGAGTCTGGTCGTTCAGAAAAAGAACCAGAGAGCCACAATTTGTTTGTAAAATCTAAAATATAATAACTGTTTCAACTAACCACATATAATATAATAGACAAAAATGTTTATATTACTTTTGCTGGCATTTGGTGAATGAGTGGTCATGCAAACCAGCAGATATTATAGACAGTTTGGCCAATAACAAGAATTCTCCCTTCTTAAAATACAGTAATTTAGAATTTCACGTTAGGAAATGGCATTCACAATATTTTAAATCACAATTTGTTTGTAAAATCTAAAATATAATAACTGTTTCAACTAACCACATATAATATAATAGACAAAATTATTTCAAAACTATTCACTATAAAACTTTAAAGTGCAGATGAAACAAATGAGCTACACAGAGCTACATCTCTCATAAATTGTCTCATAGAAGTCCAGGAATTCACCTTGCATTGCAAAGAGTTTAGTTAGGGTGTTATTATCACTTTGATATTCGATATTTTTCATCGATAGCAGTTTAGAAAGACATTGCAGCCTTGAAAAAACATTTCACTTATTGCTATTTTCCCAGTTGGATATATAGTATTTGTTTCCCACCATTAGAGCTCCTTTTCTGTTTAACCGTACGCCTTGTGGAATCAAATCATGGAGCATAATCATTCTTTTCAGAGGCTGCAATTTCAAATCAGTACTCATATTAATACAGTGCTTCCTCCCAGAAGTGATGAATTTGCTGGCAGCAAACCAACCTGTAAGTTAAGTCACATCTCATTGCCTTAAAGGTCTAGCAGCACTCACTGTCATAGAGGTTCAGTTTTGCCGGAGGCTAGCAGAATCTCCACAGTGGTCAGTAGGAACTCTTAAAGTCCATAACTACAAACATTTCACACTAGTCAATGGTGAACATAAACTTTACACTGATCATTCAGGTTTCATCACTAAGATATATGGGTGGAACAACATCTCCCGGACTGTTAAACTTGGTTAACCCTACAAGAGGCTGGAAAAATCCTTGCATGATAATAAGTATGAAAAACGCTGCTTGATAACATCTCTGGCTTACCCTAGAGTATGTGAGATTTGGTAAAATATTTAGAGGCACTCTTCTGGAGGCCATATACTTGGATGGTTAGATGACGCTCTGCAGTGCCACTTGGATGGATTAGGCCCGGGGAGGAACACTGCCATTTTACATACACACATTTCTGAAGTTGCATTCTTTCCTACACGTTGACTTTTGACACACATTTGCTTGTGTGACTTTGCAGGATATGGTTCTTAGAACCACATTTGCTTACATTTCCACTTCATCGAAACATTATTACGACACCTTGAACATTCGATACAAGAGATAAAGTTAATTGCGCAAATGTTGTTTGTTTATCGGCCATAGCTATCATAAGAGGATAAACAATGATAGCCAGGCTGAGGTCTTGGCTTGGTTGCATGGATGGGTTTTATTTTATAAAAAGGAGCACTTCTGTGTTAAATTAGAGGAGCACTCTGCTGTCACTGCGAGGTCACAGTTTGTCAGAGTCTCAGCCCAGCTGAATCCGGTTTGCCCTCTGCGAGGAGGGATGTCTAACTTGTGACCAAGACGGGGACCTGCATACAGTCACCTTCAGGTAATGGGAAGTTATATCATCCAACAGGGGATTATGGCAGATCACCCGCTCTAGGCAGCCAGGTTAAGGAGCGCATGGTAGGAGTACACTATACACTGTACCTATGTGCCGGCATATATACACTGTTCTAGCAAAATGGTGCAATTGTTTATCCTTTTCATTGTTCTTATATTGCTAACCATTTTAATTTGCTTGTGACTTTAAATAATTGCTGAACATATATTTTACACAAGAATTACAATGGTTCAATACATACTTAAATGCCTCTGTTTATTTCATGTGTATCTCTCTAGCTATGCACGAGTGAGTGAGCGAAAGGATCCTAGATCTGTTACCACGATTCCTTGGAGGGTCAGGGTTGTCACGTTCTGAGGTTGCCCAAAAATGAACCGGTTTTAGATAAGGATATTAATGTAGCCAATAAGCAGATAGAATGCAGATGGCGTAAAAACTACTGCACAAATATCAAGGAGGAATACAAAATACAACTCAAAACATACCATGCATGAATAAAGGTAACTCGCAGTGCTTTTTATACCGGCAAGATAGAAGAGGCTAAAAACTCTCTAAAGAAATGTTCACCATTCCTAAATCACTACAATCAGTGGAAAAACGAACCAAACCTCCCTCAAACACGGTGGAGTCCTTCAATAAGATTGCAGAATTTTTCACTGATAAAGTACAGAGGATTTACAACACCTTCCCCATAGAAGCACAACGTGGTATAAGCAACAAGGACATTACGTCTGTAGTACTCAAAGGAGATAATCTAGAGGACTTCAAGATGCCTCAAACAGATGAGCTGAGGGGGATCAAATCTGGATCCCCGAGGGACCCAGCGCTCCCAGATTTACTGTTGAAAGGTGAGAAGTGCATTCTGCCGCTCATATCTGAGCTAATCACCCACTCCAGAGCTTCCCGAAGAATGGAAACAAGCTATGGTTCGCCCTGTAAGAAAAAAACCCTCAAATAGACCATTCGGTTCTAGAGAACCTACGCCCTATCTCACTACTACCTTTCTTTGCAAAAATAGCAGAAAAAGTAGTGAATATACAGCTGAATGTAAATGTAAATGTAAATGTGTGTATACTTGTAAAGCGCACTGCCGCCCCATCTCGGGGCATCCTGGCGCTGTATACCGCTGTGGAACCCTTCCTGGCTTTCCCTGTGAGATGTCCCCTCCTGGGCACCCCCAAGGTGAAGCCAGGCATCCCAGCGCTGTTGGGGCCGTTGTGGAGATTAAGCAAGCTATTGCCCAGAGTTGCAGAGTGGGACCCATGATTAGAGTAGGCACCGAGGCGAGAATTATCGAGTCCGCTGACATTGAGCCCAAGACCCTGCCGCGTCAGGAATTGAACCCTGGTCCCGGGCCTGACCTCTGCTTCAGGGTCTGCCTCTTCTAACCAATGAGCCACACGTCTGAACAACCATATTGACAGAAACAACCTATTGCACCCTTCACAATCTGGCTTCCGAGCTGCACACTCTACAGAGACAGCGCTTCTCCTGGCTATGGAAACATTAAAATAGCGTGTGGACGAAGGTCAAACAGCTGCACTGATCCTATCGGACCTCAGTGCAGCTTTTGACACTGTATCACATGGCCTCCTCCTCCAAAGATTAGAGTCATGTGGAGTCAGGGACAGTGCTCTATGATGGATGATGTCCTTCCTATCAATTAGAGGCTTCCAGATTACACTAGACACCCATACGTCTAAGAGTTTCCCCTTACCACAGGGAGTTCCACAGGGCTCAATCCTCAGCCCAACATTGTTTAATCTATACATGGGACCACAAGGTGTCTATTGTGTCCTATGCTGGCGATACTAGCTTATTATCAACTGTCCCACAACCCGGGCCTGGTTGCCCATAATTTCTCACAATGCATGGAAGAGGTAACAACTTGGATGTCTAATCACTGTCTGAAACTTAATGGCAGTAAAACAGAGGTGATGATTGTAGGAAAAAAAAACGCCATCCATCGGGTCATCAGCATGGTGGCCTAAATCATTGGGACAGCTGCCAACTCCTCAAACAGAAGTAAAACATCTAGGATTATAGCTTGACTCAAAACTGACATTTGAGAGTTAAATCAGGAGAGTCATAGGCAAATGTTTTGGCACTCTAAAGGACCTGAGAAAGGTCCTTGATCTATTGCCTGTCAGTTCCAGGAAAATGATAGTACACGCCGTGGTTACTTCCCAAATTGACTACGGAAACGTCCTGTATTTAGGATCAGCAAAAAAAAGAATATTGAAGCTACACTCTCTACAAAATGCAGGAGCACGCCTTGTGCTGAAACTGCCAAGAAGAGCATCTATATCAAAAGCCTTAGTCATGCTCCACTGGCTGCCAGTTGAAAAGAGAATATTGTTTAAAGCAATGTGCCATTGCCCCCGTATTTTTGCAAAGAAAGGGCCACTCTACCTTCAAACCCTGATGGCAACTCACATACCCAACAGAAACCTAAGATCTAAAGGATAAAGCACTAGCGACGATCCCCAGAATCAGAAAGGCTAGGATGGGTGGCCATTCTTTTAGATTCTTAGCAGCAAAACAATGGAACACTCTGCCAGTTGAAATAAGAACAGAACCAGTTGAAATGACCTTTCGCAGAAGACTAAAGACCTGGCTTTTTCCACCTGCTAGTCTCTAGACCTTCCTGCAACCTTTCTGTCTACAGGAGAGGGGCAGAGCTCTGTCTCTCCCTGTCTCTAACCTCAAAGTTCGGATATCTGTTTGGCTACTAGTGCAGGGACACACGAGCGGTGTAACAAGGCGCTCTACAAATGGCAAAATAAATAACCTCAATTGAATACTGAGCCTTTTCATTTAAAATATATATAATAAAATGTCTCCCAATAGCAAGTGTTCCTATCCGTCTCACAGGTCTTGAGAAGAAGGAAAGGTTGAGATGCCCCATGCTGGGCTTGTGTTTTAACCATCTGGGTCCCAGCAGGAAACATAACACCTGCACACACACACACACACACACACACTCCTGAGTCATGTGAGCCGAGAAGATTCATCAATAGAACAATCTTCATTTAACCCAATAGCATATTTATTTCATTTAGTTTACATTTAAAGCGCTTCACCACACTAAAAATACCACTCCTGAGATATATGTTCTAATTCTCTTAATTTTTCTAGGAAAGAGTAATTCTCTCAGATTGTGTGAGATGTTTCACAGTGTCTTGTTTTGTCTTGCGATGGGGCATGCACGCTCTGCCTTATGTTTTAGCAAACAGTTTTGTCACAAACCCTCTTGATTTGACAACATCAGCTTCCACTGCAGCCGACGTCACTCCTTTCCCCAGACACTTCAAAGAGTAAAAGGAGTAAAGCGGTTTGGCACAGAGAGTAAGCCACAGGTCCTGGAGAAGCTCAAAAGACAGAAGGGTGTACAGTTGGGAATGGGTCTTGGGTGAGTCAGGAGACATTCTTGGTTGCTTTGGTCTACCTGACAGAGCAGTAAGCAGGCACGAGTCTTGGCTGACAATGGTCAGGTCTACAAGTTTGTTAGCATCACCAAAAGGGACAAATAACACCCATCCATCAGTGGACTTTCCTGAAAGTACGCAAATGCCAAAATGTTACAACAATACACGAAGTAACAATCATAACACTTCACCATCAGCAGGTCGTCCATCAGCGGCATAGCTACCATTGGTGTGGCTGGTGCAGTGCAGCGGTACCCAGAGCCCGGAGAAACCCATTATTAATAATAATAGGATACTTGTAGAGCGCACAGCTCCCTCTAACCGAGGTGTCCCGGCGCTAGGCAGACTGGCAGCGAGGGAGGAGGAAAAAACTAAGGAAGGCTGAACAGCCAGGTTTTTAACACTTTCCTGAAGGTCAGCTCTGACTCCAGCAGACGATGTTGGAGAGGCATGGATTTCCAGAGAGCGGCGGTTTGCACTAAAAAAAGCACGTCCGCCCAGCCTAGCTCTAGAGAACGGGAATCTTGAGCAGATTCTGATGATTGGATCTAAGCACCCTGTCAAGGTGATAGTGCTGCAGTCACTGTTTCAAGTAGCCAGGTCCTCGATTTCTAATTGCTCTCAAGGCAATGGACAGAGCCTTAAACTCAATTCTCTTTTTGACAGGCAGCCAGTGGAGGCTCTGCAGGTGAGGGGAAAAGTGATGCCGGAACAGAACATTCCTAATAAGTCTAGCAGCCGCGTTCTGGATAATCTGCAATCCATGGATCAAGTAGGCCGGAAGACCGATATAAAGACTGTTAGAGTAGTCCAGCTGGGACGTAACCAGTGCATGGACCACCGTCTTTCAGCAGTTCATAGGCAGGAGATGAAGAAATCTCCGCAGGGGTCTCAGCTTCCAACAACATGCAGAGTACACTTGACCAATCTGGGCTTTGAAGGACAAGGCCGTATCAAATTTGAAACACAAGTTCCTGACAGAATCTACAGGAATTGGCGGAGGGTTGAGCTCTGATGGCCACTGTATCTCAGAATATAGAGGAGCAGATTGATTGAAAAACAATACCTCCGTTTTATCAGCCTTTAATTTTAAGCAGCTATTTGTCATCCAAGCGTGATATTAGTCAGGCAGAGCTTACATTTGACAAAGGCTGCCTTCGACTTACCTCGAACCGCTTAACCGCGGCGCGAATTCCGCCGCGGTGCTGTGGTTTTAACGAGTGGGCAGGGCCACGTCGACCAACCGACGTGCGCAGCACTAGTCAGGTAGTGCTCGCGACGTCCGTTGGCCGACGGGAACATGGAAGAGGTTAAAAGAGAACATCAATTTGGTATCGTCAGTGTAGGATACCACTTTAACACCCCATTGCTTAACTACAGTCGCGAGGGGGGCCAGATAGACATTGAGTAGTGTCGGACTCAAAGCCGACCCTGGGGATCCCCACAAGTGAAGGGTTTCGCTGAGGAGACATAAGGCCGAAGAAGAACCTGCTGAGACCTGCCCTCCAAAATGACTGGAACCAGGCCTATGTGGTACCCCTAACTCCCAAATGAATAAGTCTCTCCAACAGAATCCGATGAGACACTGTGTTGAAACCTGCGGATAAGTCGAACAGCACGAGCATTGCGGAGTTGCCCTGTTCTAATGCTACCCGTACAGTGTCCGCAACTTTCAAGAGGGCCTTGTCCGTGCTATATCCGGATCGAAAGTCAGATTAGGAGTCATGAAGGCAATTGTTGGATTCTAAGAAGTTGGAGAGTTGCTTCTGGGCTTCTTTCTCCAGAAGTTTGGCAGGAGCAGATAAGAGGGAGATCGGCCTAAATTTTGATTTCAGCTGGATCAGCAGTACCTGAGCCGAATTCCAGGCAGCGGGATAGATACCCGTATTCAAGGAAGAGTTCCAGATTAGATTTAGATAGGGGTTCAACCAAGGGGCCAGTGCTTTAAAGAATTTCGCCAGGCATGGGTTCACCGGAGAACCTGTTTTACACTTGTCTAGCTCTATCCGAGAAACCTATGGGCAAAGTGGGCGAAATTCGGACCAGATGCTGCGCGGATCTGAAGGGGGGTCTAGTAAAGCAAGAAGCTCAACCGGAGTGAAGGAGGAGTAAATAAGGTATATTTTCTCCTGGAAGAAGGTTGGTGAATCCTCACACATGGTAGCTGAAGGGGCAATGGTGCTGTCCAGAGCCTTAGGCCTGAGAAAACCTTGGACGATCTTAAAGAGCTCTTTGGCTGAGTTATCAGATTAACTGATTTCATCCGCAAAAAGTGCCTGATGGATTTACGCTTTAGCCCATGACATTTTTTTAAACGCCGCTCCATAAGCGCACTTGGCCACAGGATTATACGATTTGCACCAAGCACATTCGAGCTTCTTACAAAGACTTTTTTCCACTTGAAGTTCCATAGTAAACCAGGGGGCAGAGAGTTTTTTCCTGGATGATTTAGCAGTCCTAAGGGGAGTAATTCTGTCAAAAGCGAGGGTGACCCAGCGATTAAAAATAGTCACATCATTGCTGGGGTCTCTCGTCATTTAAGGCGGATTGTTTAGTAGCTCAGAGGTCTCAGAATCTGGTGAAACATTCAACCAATTTCAGCTTGCCATGACTATCGAACTAGCGCTAGAGTCAGAAGGTCCGCTTATCAAGACGAAAGGGACTAGCAAGTGGTCTGACCAGGTTAGCGAAAGGGGAGTCTCTTATTTGAAATTAGGGATATTAGTGAAAATAAGATCTAGCATATGTCCCGCTACATGAGATGGGGCACAAACCATTTGTATTAGATTTAGACCCTTCAGTGTGTCTGCCAATTGTCAGGCCTTGGGGCATTTGGCACTGTCCATGTGGACATTGAAATCTCCAAGGACAAGGAAATTGGCATGCTTCAAGGACAGATCTGCAATATTGTCATAAAATGCAATCAGGTGGCAGGCAAGAGTGTCAGGGGGTCTATAAACCAGAATGCCAGCCACTGAGAGTGCTGGGGGGGTCCTTATGCAGTAGAAGAGTTTCTCTATTGTCCCCAGGCCATCAAGACTCCTGCAAGAACTCATCTCCCAACCCTCACTCACAATTATGGCCAGCCCACCCCCACTCTTGTGGCCAGTCTGGTTGGCCACAGAAATCCGAAAGCCCTCCGGAACAGCCAGCCTTATGTCAGGATTGGAACTTTCCTTTAACCAGGTTTCAGTTAAAAACACGTGGTCCTAGGAGTTGGCCTTCAAAGAAAGCCAGATATCATCGCAGTGTTTGGTGAGGGACCTGCAGTTTATCAAACACGCCTTGATGTTAAAACTAGAATCCTTCTGGTGGATTAACGGAGCCTTAGCGTCCATATTATCCACAATGTTACCCAAGGATGTCCACACCGCGCACCTCCCCGGGCAAAGGAGAAATGGCTGCAGCACCACTTCTGACCTGCCAGGGATAGATCCAGGCTGGCCGTCCCGGGACAGGCCAGTCTGTTCATATCAAATAGCTGATCCCTGGACCACGACATCAAGGTTGCTGGAAGGGAACGGGCAGCATGGCTGGTGCTGGCTGCGGTCCGGACGCGGACCGGCGCAGACAGGCCGCGACGCGGCTCTCATTAAGTAGGGGAGTGTCAAGGTCCAGTTGGTCAACAACTAGACCACCGACCCAAGTTGGTGCCTGAATCTGCTGTGCCAAAAAGGGATTTCTAAAAATGGCTTCGATAGAGATAGGGAAACGATCAGAAGGAGGCAGAGAGGGAATCCACACCCCAGCGAAACTCCAGGTGCGAGGGAGAGGGGGAAAAGTAGGGAGGAGGTCTAACTGCACCCTGCAACATGCAGCAGTGCAGAAGACCTATGTTCCTCCAAAAACATTAAACATGCAGCAGAGATAAAAACAGCTTTTTAAAAGATTAAATGGAGTGCAATAGCAATACAAGCAGCAGAATTAAAAACCTAGAACAAGTAGCAGCAAGTGTTAGCAGCAGGAGGGTCACAGCCCGTTACTACCCCGCTGGAGTCCCATTGAGGCCTGATAATTGCTATATTGTTTGCTACTCCACCACCAGCGAAATGGGCTGTTTTCCTTGCTAGCACCAGGGACCTTGGCCTTGTTGCTACACTACAGTCCTCCATTAGGATTCCACAATCTCTCAGCTGCTGCAGTAATCCAGTGTTTTGAAGCGGCAGTGCCGGGGAGCCAACAAAGAGTTAAAAAAAAGGAAAACAACAGGCTGGGGCGAGTCCTTTCTTGTAAAAGTTCCCACGAGTTCTATCAAATACCTCTCTAACTTTTCAGATTAAATAATTAAAAAAACCTTTCTCAGATTTCCCAATTTGGTGCTCGGCTGCCCCTTGGTTATGACACTGCTACTAATGATGTTGCAGGAATAGTGTGTTTCAACATCCTAAATGAAGCTAGATTTCATTTTCTGATTTCTTTTACTTGATTTACGTTCCTGCCTTGTGACGGGTAGCTCCAGGGCACCTATTAAAAGTGTCAGGAAGATCTACTGACCCAGTTTGAGTACCTGAAAGGCAGCTACGGAGAAAATGTGACTCACTGCAGTAGGAGTAGCTACACCAGTTTTAAAGGAAAATATGTGGTGCCAGGCATGCCTACACGAGCAGACTATTTCATGCATGCTGGGAGTGGAGGAGACGACTTGGAGAACAACCTTCATCTGTCTGGGAAGAGAAGCCGAATCTACAGAGGTTGTCGCTCAGTGCAGAACACACTGAGCATCTTCTTGTGTTTTTCCTCAAAAGCTTTCACTCAAAATGTAATGTTAGTCTTTCAATCCATACTTTTAAGTTGCCACCTCTATTTGCCATTTGTATATTATCCCTATTTGTACAGTATGGTATTGAATTTAAATTTAGAGCTACATACCTCTGAAGAGGACCAAAGGCCTACTATTCGTGTAGAATCCCAGGTGCCTTTTCGGTATGCCTAGCTGAAAGGGTCTGGACTGTAGCTTTGCCAATGTGGATGGTTTTGGGTGTGGGGCATGAGGATTGGATACCTGATTCAATCAAAGTGTGGTGATCTGGCAGCTGCAGAGAAGTTTTTAGGCATGAGCAGAGTGGGCAAATGCCCAGGGCCCCCATCTTCCAAGGCCCCACCAGTAATGTGATAATTCTCTCACTCGACCTTATCTTTGTCGATTTCTCTACCAGCACCTTTCAATATCTACTTTTTTCTTTTAGAGTCTCATATATATATATATATATATATATATATATATATATATATATATATATATATATATATATATATATATATATATATATATATATATATATATATATATGATATTGACACAGGCAGCATTAGCAGCAAATAGGCAATACAATTCCATATTGCTCCAAAAAAAGGGAACCCAAATGTGTCTGGCCCCGGGCCCCAAAAGTATTCAGGCAATATTGGGCAGCTGTGTTGAAGCATAAGGTGCTGCTTGACAAGTGAAGTTCAAAGTGGTTGACAAATATTCTTACTCTACCAGGAATGGAGATTCTAATTGAAGTAATCTAGACAGAAACCGCGCTAGAGGTAAAAAAAGAAATTGTATTGACATTTTGAATACAGGACCACTGTACATACATTTCCATAATGGGTGTTACAATATCTTGGCCCGGTATGGGCAGTATGTTCATGACCAATGCTGTTACATTTTGATGGAGTTTGATTTATGGTATACATATGCCATTACTGTACGTCCCCCTCTGTGTTCATACAGCATATCTAGCATGTCTCTAGGGGTGGGCTAGTTCCTTAGTTGGCCGTCCTTACTACATGTGTAAGTGGCATGGGAGCCCGCCTATCTCGATGCTATACAATGTCCGTGTCTTTTGGGTTTTTTCCCCCATTATTTTCTGTGAGTTAACCAAAACAGTATAATACACCTGAGAGCATCTGGCGGGTACAGTGCATTCCAATGTTAGAGTCAGCTAAAGTTTTTATGACTTTGAGAGAGGCCTCTATGTGTTGAGTTATCCCTCTGCGCTGGAGGTTTTTGAGGGAGGGATAGTCAAGACAGGGGCCAAGCTAATGTGCTGTGATCTAGTTTGATTGTTGGTCTAAAGTTTATGGTGAAGGAGAAGTGGTCTAGTGCAATGGATAGCTCAATGAGTGGTGCCCATTGCCTTCAAGGTTATTTATTTAGAGGTAAACAGCAAGTGTAAAGGTTGAGGGACTGGTGAGATGTGATTCCAGAGGACTGAGATCTGAGGAGAGGCCCTCAGAGGCACAGAGTGTGAGCACAGTCTAGTGGGAAGCTTAGACGGGCATGGGAAAACTTGACATAGGGATAACGTGATACAATAACATTGTTTGGTAACTTGATTAACTTGTAGAATGAGGGAGAGACTTAAAGTCCATAATTTGGCCCACATTCCTTACTTGCTTTGAAGGGTTTGGTGGTGTGCAAGCTGTTTTAGCCAGATGACAGAGGGCTGTGCATGTGGATATCTTAATTTTTAATGTATTTAGCTAGTGGCGGTAGTGAGCATCCAATGGGCAACCTCCTGTAAGCATTAGCGTATGCTACTGGACCAAGATCTGAAGGATTTTCAAACTTTAGAACCAGTTGTGTCACTGCATATTTGTAGTGGTTGAGGGAGGAGATGAGGTTAGGTAGAGTGCTTTGTCACACCATAAGAAAATGGCTGAGACATGAGGGCTTGAGGTGCTGCAATTTATATGGCATGCACAGGGGTGTAAAGCAGCCCCCTCCTGCTCCCAGGGTGCAGGAACCCCCCCCCCCCCTACCCTTTAGGACCCCACACCACCTCGGGGGCCACCATTGAACGACATAGCAATGGATATTTAGTGAGGCATGGGAGAATCACAGGCCCTTCCTCACCTTCGGCAGGGGGGGGGGGTCCCCTCATTTGTCATCACACCACTGTCCCCATAACTATTATTGCATCCGACATGTACCTCTCAGAACGACCACTGGGGTTTTCATTGATTTATAGTCATTGTGGCAAGGTACCGTTGTTTGAGGGTTAATGCGATGATTCCTACTAGTTTAATAATAACCACTATGTGGTTGGGGTTTTTGATGCAAGTGTTTGTGATATGGTAAGTGCACTGTGGAGGTTTTGTTTTCTTTTCTCAAGTGTGAACAGTTGCACATAGTCTGGATGGTTGTGTTAGATTGTGTAATCAAGTAGGTCTTCCATTGACAGAGATATAGTTTTGGGGCTGTGCAGAGAATGAGGCCGATGGTCTACCTACATTGTTCTGTTGAACGATGATTGGTTACTGATAAGTGTGAAGCAATGCATGTTGTATTAATAGGAAAAGAGTTTGCCAAAGTTTCACAGAGTGACTGTCTAGATTCCCAAAAGTCTCAGCGAAATACATATCACAGCTGGATTCAGGGGTGATCAACTCTGATACGTTAATAGAAAATGAAGACAGACAGACAGACACACACACACACGCACACGCACACACACATACACGCACACTCACACACATGCACACACACACACACACACACACACACACACACACACACACACACGCAGACACACACACACACACACACACACACACAATACATCATTGATAGCGGTTATCTTGAATGTATTTCTTTCAATTTCATTACATGTTGGTGGTTTACGGTTCTTCACAGACAGTATTTACGTGTCTTGTTCAACCAACAAAATGGAGAACAGAGGAATACTTGGCACAGTAGTGATCGATGCAGCACCTCTTTGCATTCTGAGAAAAGAGAGTTTGCAGTAACTTGCCAATGTATATGCATTTGATGCTCTCCTGCATATTTAAAGATGTGTGATGTGGTCTGTTGGTTCTATTTGAGGTTATTGCACAAGGAATGGTATTTTGGTGTTTCCTTAAAGCGAAACATGTGGTTATATTCAGTCAATTTGGAAAGAGTTACATAAACTAGTTCAGATGTTAAAAGGCATGTTCTTTAAAAGAAAGAATGTACCTACAGAAATAACCGCTAATAAAAAAGGATAATTAAAAAAGCATAATTAGACATTGTAATATAAGCAGGTAAAATAACTAGAAAATATCAAAAATCCATCCTTATTAATAAAATCAGACATTAAAACAACGTAAACACAATCCAATTGGACTGGCTATTCATAATGAAAGATGGCTAGTTTTGATGCAGCCCTTATTTTGCAAAAAGTAGTACTATTAAGCTATAAAAACATCTTCAATAAAAGGGCTTGAGAAGCCACAATTGCGAATAAGGAGTCCATAAACATAGTGCACCTATAAACCTTCACATCATCAGCATGCCAACTGGTTAGTCAAATACCACCTCTCCCCCAATAACACAATGTCCTTTCTACTAATGTACTGTCCCACAGCCAAAATAACTCTTTTACAGAAAATCTCTGACATTCTATTGTGCCTCTCACTCTAGACCACCCAACCTTGTTCTGGGTGAGTTCATTGCATGGCTTGAAAACAGGGTCAACTATGAACAAAAGGTTTTTCTCCAACAAAACAAGTTAAACCATGGAAGAATCAACAGCTCGATTCTCTAAACTCTAGCATGACAATTTCAAGACCCACTCAAGAGTCCATATTCAATTGCCTTGCAAAAATGCTTCCAAAACACCGTCATAAGCACCTGGAGCAATCACATGATAAAAAATACATCTACAATGGATTCATACCCAGTTAAAAGGCTCAACAAGGAACTCTCATCACTCAAAACCAGATACACAGGTCTTGGGTCCAGATGAATAAAAAAAACTAGACTTAACCTGTAGAATTCAATACACCTGTCAATTAAACATTTTCAAAGAACACATTAGAAAAGACATGAAGACATGGTACCACTCTTGCCTTTCCTTAACATCATGCTTTGCAATGGAGGTTTTCAGAATCATCTCAGAATTTAGAAACCCAACATTTTACTCAAAAGAAGCAGCCTCCTGTTTTCATACTCTGTAATGTTCTGTCCTTTTATGTTGTGGGAAAGGCATAGCAACTACAAACCACCCTCAGCACAGAGATAACAACAAACAACTGTAGGAAATTGGGTTATTAGTTGTGCAAGATGTGAGGCCTGCGCGAGTAATAGGCCCACAATTTTCACTTATTAGGAGCCAATCACCCCATTGTAGTGCTTGACTCTCTTCGGTTAGCGAAGCGGAGCAGTCCAAGGCCTACTCAGGGAAGGTGGTGTGGGCCAGTAATCACAATTCGCTGGCATGCAATGATAACACTCAATAAATGATTGTCCAGTCAGTATTTTTTCTTTGCGGAAGGAAAAGTAACTTTATTACACACACTACTAAACAAATACGTAAGGCAGATTGAAAATACCTTAGATGATGTTCTACATTCACATTTGATCCCTAAAGGGTCACGACCCCCAAAATCACAGTATATCAGACTGCACAATATAGGGGGGTATCACTGAATAAAACAGGTCTATTGGCTTGATCAAGGGTCATAAAAACATATAAGGTAAGCCTATAGACAAAGGGTCACCATATTAAATGACCAACAAACCACGTTAAAACAGCATTGATTCATACGTAAATGCTATAGTCAATAATAACCATGTGTTAATGCAATAATTGTCATTATTAACGCATTTCAATAGCACTGGCAATATAAACAGCTAATAAGGTATTAAATATAAATATACATGTCTGTTTTTTTGTACATTTTTAGGCCTCATAAAATGCACTAGCAGAACAAGCCCCTAGAGGGCGTTGCATTCCTGGCTGTAGAAAACATGCATTGGCATAGCCAATGGGTCTCGCTTTTGGGACCTTACAAGTATGTAGTTATGCAGCACAATATCCTTGGTGCAACAACACCAACTGTTACATGGCTAAACACTTCTAAGGTCCCAAAGGCGAGACCTATTGGCTATGCCAATGCTTGTTTTTGGTGTACCCTGGCGGATTTTAGATCCCAATCCAACCCTGCTTTCTTACCCCTTAATGGAGGTCGGCTGTTAAAAGCTTCGGAAGATGACCTAAAAAACACTATTTACAGATGGCTTTCAGCCCGTTTTCCCAGTCACCATGTGATGTCAGCTCCTCACCAGGTGAAATAGGGAGAGGAGCGCCGCGATATGCCTAACTGATGAGCTAATTAGAATTAATCCTATCCCGCGGTGCCTGGCCTCAGTGCACTAGTGGCGTGTTGATGTACTGTAACCTATAAAGCATAATGGGGACAGAAGCGCAGCGAGGCAGGAAACTAATGAGCTAATTAGAATCCACCCTAGCCGCCTAGAGAGGGTAAGGAAGGAGGACAGTAGCGCCCCCTCTTCATGGCTGATGGTGGGGGCATGGCGACAGGGTCCCAGGCCCGTTTATTTCTTCTTTGGGGGCGTTACAAGGCTCCCCATGTTTCATTGGTATTGGGGGACCTCGAGATGGAAGCTATGGAGAGGGGGCCCCACACACAACTCCCTCCCCATTAATGTGCTACCCCAGGGAGCCACAAGTGTGTAGCTACCCTGATGGCAGGGCATTATCAGTAATAGAGCGCACTCTGCTGTCTGCACCCAACACTCCAACTTATAAGTATACATTGGCGCAAACAGGGACAGTGAGCCCTATTTGTGTAATATCGCTCCAGGAAGACAAAGTTAGATACAAAAGTTTTTTATGTATTTTCTTTTAAAACATTTTATTGTCATTTTTGCATAGAAACAATACACCTTTTCAGTTTTTATATTTGCTGAAAAATATCTCTTCTCTTTGTGTCAGGTCTTAATACACCTATATTTTGACAATTTAAACCCAAGATGCTCCGTCTTATACATATCCTTCCAGGTTATTATGCCAACTTAACATTAAACAAACAGTATCCCTCCACTCCACCCCCCCCCCCTCCCCAGATTGTCACGTCAGATCTTCCAATAAATAACTAAGCGGTCTTCCCAGATCATATCTTGCCTCTAGTACATTGTCTTTGTCTCCTCATCCGGTCACTCTCTCTACTTCGGACCTCTCCGCTCCCTCCTCCATTCATTCCACACCTGAAGTGGAGAGATCTTTTACATCTGCTATCATGAGGGACCAGGCTCAGGCACCCTCTTCTACCTTTTCATCCATTCTAACCCTCTTCATCCTAACTAGTTCTGCAGTTGCCCATTCACGCATGTCCTTTAGCCATCCCTCCAATTGGGTGGGGTCTGAGCTTAACCATTTTATTGCTATTCTCCTTTTTGTAAAAACCTTCTACTAAGCTTTTTTGATTTTGGCGCAGGGAGCAGTCCCAATATTATTACCGGAATCGGTTTGGAGATTTTCAACGCTATGGCAGTTTGTACCCGGTCCAACACTCCTCCCCAGTATTGTGTCCATGCTGGGCAGTCCCATACCATGTGGATAAAGTGTGCCTCCACTTGTCCGCATCTTGGACATTCAATATTGCGGTCTGGGTATATTCTATTTAGGATCAGCGGGATTAAAGTAACATGGGAGCAGAAACAAAAACAATGTAACTTTCACTTAAACATACTTTACTGTCAGAAAAAAGATAATTTACATCCAGTTTATTTATCTGCACAGAAAGCCAGAATGTGAAAGTATTTGGAAGTTTTGCAAAAGCCAAAGGTCTGGTGTTTTTTTGTTAGACTTGGACAAGCCGTACATTTGAAAGAAAGCACTAGGAATAGAACCTCTTTAGATGAACACAAATGCAATTTACGCAGACATATAGTCATAAAAGTTATTTACCCAGAATTTTCATTTGTCATCAGTAGTATGCTGTTTGAAAAAGGGGAACCCCTACCAAACAATTATTCTTGCTATACGCAGGGACAATTAGAATTCTAGGTAAGAAGACCAATAGCAAGCTTCTATTTTAACCAACCATAATCTGGGTGCAATAAAGCAGTAACCACATGATATGATATTCATAAAAATATGCAAGACAGCATAACTTTAGAAAAATATATTTTTGATTTATTTGTTAACTTTTTTCTGTATAAAGCTTTGATTGTTCATTTATTAAACTTGTTTTTTGGCCAAGACACAATCAAAAGTTTTTAAATATTACCATTTGAAGTGACAACAATAATCCATAAAATTAAATAATGACACAAGGAAAATCATCATGATGCTCTCTAATTTATCCTTTCATTAATCATATACAGTGGTCCACAATTGATTCAATGGGACACGCAGATGAGGGTAAGCGGTAGATGGGGACTACGCGCGTTTCGGCACTACTGCCTTTATCAGGGAACCGTCTATAGCAAAGAAATTGAATGGTTAAGTACTTGGAAGATAATAAACAGTCTAAACCTATTGCTCGAAAAAGTAGTCACACGAATTCATTACGGATGAATATGGATATCCTACTGGTTTCAATTTGAGTCGATCCTAAGTGATGTACTGAGTTCAAAATGCTGTGGCTAGACGTCCACTGACGTTGAAGAATAAACAATCTCTTTTTTCTGTGGATGACTATAGATTCGAATTCTCGGCCTAGATTCAGGTCCTTATTAGGCGAAATACGACGCAGGAAATTTTAGTTAGTAGTGGAGGGTCTCCCACATATAGATATACGTGCCGGCTATGCACTAGATGAAATCACCGGGGCATAAAATGGTTCGTGATGCTTGATTTGTGTATGGAGTTCCAATCCATGATATCAGCGGTATACTACTCGACTCTAAAACACCATTGTATGGTTGGCCGGATATCTAGCTCGTTTTCAGTAGCATGCTGCAAAGGAAGGACTTAATTTAATTTATGATCCTAATAGCATTAAAGTATGATACAAATTTAGTATTTTTTTAAAGTCTTTTAGGATATTATATTACTTATGTAATCTACATGTAAGTTTTGTTTGGTCAGCTATTGTTAAAAGTACGGGTATACGAAATTCATGTCATTTTCTTTTGCATAATTAAGTGAAATTTTTTAAATATTAAATAAATTGGTGCGTACATATGTGAATTATAAAACTAGCTGGTGATGTTAGGATTTTCTTCATGTTAAAAAAATAGGGTGCCTTTTCTGGTGAAAAAAAAAAGTGCAAAAAAAGACAAGCACCACAAACAACAGCCGTATTTGTTTGTAATTCGCGTTGTCCCAGCATGTTCATGGTAAGCGCGTTGGTGGTAAAGCCTTTCCAATGAACGGCACCTCTTACACCACAGGAAGTAATAGCAACATTTTCGTGAATTTTGCGAAACAAGAGTAATATGAAATACCCGAAATTAAACGAGTTTTGCCGGCTTAAAACAAATCTTTCCACGGCCTATTTTAGGCCGTATCAAAACTAAATAAACTTTGCATGTCTTTCAGTATCTCACTGGATTATTTTCAAAGTGCTGTCTGTAAGGAAGTGTGCACTCTAAGGAATACAGGGCAATAGTCTCTGTACACAATGTCCCGACCCACCACCATTTGTGTAGCCTCCTTTCTAAAACACCATTAAAACTCAACAAAACCCGGCTAAGAGGTTCCTCTTTATAAGTCTAGGCCAGAAAAATCTGGACCATCCTCCCCACCAACATACGGAGGAACAAAAACACCTAACATTCCTGAAGGAAATACAAACAAGGCTTCTTGAGTTTCTGACACTTCAATGGCCTTCATTCCAGACAACACATTTCAGCCACTGAATCCAGACAGAATACACTTTCTCAAAGCACTTACAATGCGGAGTTTATCAACAATGTTGAATCATGACCCATGGCGTCTCACTTGCCCCTATGAGTATGGGCAGGTGTACCGGCAGCGACATGCGTCATCACCATGGAACAATCACACACAAGTCAGTACCTTATGCACCATGCCCAACTCTTCGCACATAGGACATATTATGACGGAGCATTTCTAAAAATAAAACCACACAGGTCCGGCTGTGATTGCTTCAGAAAGTTTGGCTGGGTCGATTCCACACTAGTGGCAGTTGAATGTTATACACAAATGCTTTATAAAATTACACTTAACTAAAGAAATTGAAGCAAATTGTGCATGTTACTAAACGTCTAGGCTTTTTCCCTTTCTTTAGGATTTAAGTTTGCTTGTGTGAATGGATTGAAATTCTCTGATGCACTCCCTCCCTTTCACTTTCACTCAATTTCCATTTTCTTTCATTTTCACCTGTTGGTAAACTGCAGGTTTTTTCTATTGATATTTGCCCTTGTATTTTTGTGTCAGGTAGGAAATGGAGCATTACACACAAAGCAGTGCTGCACTTTGGGGCACAAAGCTCTCTGCCTTGCTTGGCCCTCCTACCATCTTGCTCCGTTTAAAGGGTTAAGCCTCCTATTCCTGTAAGTACCCTGTATTTTCACACTTATCTAATGCATCACTGCCTGACCGCCTATCCACTTCTGCTCCAAACAATGCACATTCTTACATTCTTTAATCCTGACTCACCCACATTACCCATTTTTTGTGGTATGTGCTGTACTTATTTCTATATGTAGAAAAACAGGAGTATCAACCCATCAATCTATTGGGATTGGGGTCTGAGGAGGTGTATACAAAACAATATACCAAATGGTATTATTGAGCACGTAAATAAACAATACTTGGTAAGGATATCCATACAGTATTATCCTAAAAAGATCAAGGAGTCAGTTATTTTTTGGTAGTGCTAAAAAGCATCATTTTATGTTTGTCATTCAGAAAAAAAGGAGGACAGATCAATACAGTTAGTCACAGCACTGTGTGAACAAGTAAACAAATAGCAAATATCAGCCCAAGGGTAGTACAAGGTGCACGAGTGCAGTGGGTTGTGACACTACGGCAGCGCAAGTGACAAAAAATACAGCGTGAGCGGCGCAAGGTGCAAGGTGCAATTATATACAGTGAAGGTACACAATGGTTTCCAGTTCAATAATAATATCTCAGTTCAGCATTTGTAAGAAGAACCACTGTGGAGAGGCGCCTAGAGTCTGGCTGTTTGGTCGACGGCGTTTCGATCCGTGTTAATAAGGATCATCATCAGGACATGGTGGGCTGGGTACAGTGCAATGATCAGTAATGGTCGGATCAGTATGAAGGGTTCCAATAGTGGTCTAGACTGTTGTAGTCCAGATTGGGGTGATTCGTGGAGAACAGCAGTGTCCTGGGGTAGCGTGTGGTCCCGGAAGCACAAGGGCCGTCAGGTGGCGTCAAAGCGTCCACTTCGGCGGTGATCGGATCAAGTATCTTCAGCCTGAAAGTTCAATCTCACGGTGAAGGAATAAATCGTCTCCGATTCCGGAAGTAAGTCGGATCGGGTGGCATCGCTTTACTTGTTCACACAGTGCTGTGACTAACTGTAGTTATCTGTCCTCCTTTTTTTCTGAATGACAAACATAAAATGATGCTTTTTAGCACTACCAAAAAATAACTGACTCCTTGATCTTTTTAGGATAATACTGTATGGATATCCTTACCAAGTATTGTTTATTTACGTACTTATTTCTAGCTATCTGTTCCATTTTTTATTTTTGAATATGCAGTTTGTTATAAAAGTCTGAGATATATTTAGCCTTCACATTTTTAAAGTTATTTTAGCTGCACTAGTCCCATCACAGAGGTCGAGGTGAGGTACACAGTGTCTTGGAGGTTTACTGGTAAAAATAAAGCGAGGGCTCAATAATCCCAACAAGGCCTCCCAATTTATGTATAATACAACACCTACCTCCCTGTTGTGAAACTTCCCCCACCCTTATGTTCGCAGACATAGGGCAGGAGAAGGAGTTTGCACTGCGCATGCACACTTTTTTCCCCGCAGCACCACTTTTGTGCTTAATTTTCTCCCATCGAGAATAAAGACCTGTTTGTTAATTGTATTTAGGAGAACAATATTATCTTACCTGAATTTATTTAAATAAATGCTGGCCTTTGAAACCCTTCAAGGTTGAAAGTTGAATTTCTAGTGAAGTATCACAGAACGTAAGAAATTGAGATTGTTTAGATAAAATCGCTCTGCAATTAGCAGGAAAGAGATTTTTATAAGCGGATAACTCCTCAAAGATTGTGTTTCCTGTTCCTGATCACGGTCGTCAATGAAATTCAAGTGAGTGTTTTCAAACAAGCTCATAGTCTTCAGCTCATGATTTCTTAACCCCTTCGCTGCGTCGGCAATTCCGCCGCAGCGCTAGGGGGGAGGAAGGGCAGAGCGGCGCTCTCATGCTCGTGACGGAGCCGCTCCGTCACGAGCTGCGGTTGAGCTGTGCTCATGATGGAGCGGTTCCGTCATGGCCCCGCCCGCTCAATAGAACGTCCAGCGCAGGCGCGGAATTCGCGCCGCGCCGCGCAGGCGTGGAATTCACGCCGCGCAGGCGCGCCGAGCGGGCCATGACGGAACCGCTCCATCATGAGCACAGCTCAACCGAGGCTCATGACGGAGCGGCTCCATCATGAGCATGGAAAAGGTTAATGTTACTTATTGTATCTTTTTAAGGACCATCTCTAATCATGTTGCAGTTATATGTTGAATATTCAACAGGATGTATTAGCACATAATGGTGGAGAAGCGTGGCTCAGTGGTTAGAGGTGGCAGACCCAGAAGCTGAGATCGACCGTGGACCAGGGTTCGATTCCCCGCCTTGGCGGGTCTCAGGCTCAAAATTCCACGGAGTCGACAATTCTCGCTCTGGTGCCTACTCAACTCACGGGGTCACACTCTGCGACTCTGGGCAATAGCTTGCTTAATCTCCACTACGGCCCCTCGCGGCGGGATGCCTGGCTTTCACCTTGTGGATACCCGGCCGGGGTATCTCACAGGGGAATACCAGGACGGGTTCCCTAAGCAAGCGCCTTGAGGCCCCTGGGTTAAAGCGCGCTATATAAATCGAAACACATTTACATTTACATTTACATAATGGCCAATGTGGGGGTTGTTATTGAATGTTAATTTATTGTTACGACATGCCTTTCCCTGAGGGTCTGCTACAAGATTCTTTTGAAGCATTTCCCTCTCTCCGACTGCTGCCGCTCTCCAGGGTTATGGACATCAGGGTCGGACTTGGCTATAGGGCAATCAGGCAGTGTCCGAAGGGCTGGCCTGACAGGCAAGTGTGTGGGCCGGTTTCTTGGACTGGGCACTCAAAGCTGCTCTGGCAATTTTCTCGGACCTTCCCCTGGGGCAGCAAAGCCTTACCCCAGGAGGCTGGAAATGCTTGCTTTTTGTTTTTGTTACAGGGGGCCGATATTGCAGCACTGCTACAAAACCGGCCCCGAATGCTGCAAAACTGGCCCCTACCCTCCAAGCCTCCCTCGTAAACTCCTGATGCCCGGTGCTGCCAGCCTGGCCCTGTTTGTGGGCTTGCCTTATGGTCTGCTGGGCTGGTTTTTACTGCTGATATCTCTGATATTACCACAAAAATTGCCTGCAGCAAGCACAAATAAATACAGTCTCACATACCTTTCAAAATACCTACACAGCACACCTTGATTTGCAAATGTGGGCTACTTTTTTAGCTACCTTATTCGCTAATGTGAGACACTTTTTTAGCTTAGGGCCTTGTTTATGCCCCAGTATGACCCTGGCAGACATGCTACTTCATATATAAAACGTTATAAATAAATAAATAAATAAACACATAGAGGACATTGGTTTAGGTTGTCTGTGAGTTTTCCAGAGTAGCCCTCACCCCTTTTATCAACCATACTCCTTAATAGCAGTGTCTCTTGATTTCGCTGGTCAAACCTAACTTTTGTCAATTACTGGTTTCTGGAAGGTACCGATTTTCTGCAGAAATCTTCTCTCAGTGGCAGGTAATGCAGAACTCATACCATCATCCTACCGTTGTTTCCCTTTTAGTGATTTCGTCTTTAATTTGATTTTGTCCAACGCTTTAAAGGAGCATGTACTGCCAAGTGTTGGGCAGAGGTAGGCCAGCCAGGTAAAGGTTGAGCCATGTTTGAGCTACATGCCTGGCTCTGACTCAGCTAAAGGTCTTCTTGGAACCCAGCCCCTGGGCATCCACGTGAAAAGAACCAAAGCAGAGGCGGCTTAAAAACCCACACACCATGCACGAGAAATGAGAGGGGGGTGAACAACACTCACACACCTTCCTTCACAAAGGGCTACCAGTGGGGGAGGGAGGGGGCTAGGGAAGGGTGGGAGGGAGTTACATAGTTTGTTAGTACTATACATCGAATACAATTATCTAAACCCTGCATAATATACAATGGTAAAGGTTTCTGTTTCCTCTGGGTTTTGCCACAAAAGATATTGTACACCTGGAAATTAACGTTGTGGTTTTATATTCCCTTTTGTTTTTCTAGGACTCATCAAATTCACCTATTTACTATAACGCTCAACTTAATGTCATGAGTAAAGCAATGTATGGTTGCATATTTCTAAAATGCCAATAAAGTTTGTTATTAAAAAAAAAGTTCTTCTTGGAACCTTGAGCACAAAGCGAGCTGAGCTTGCATGTGGCTTCTGTGTGCCACCCTCTATCTAGCCTCGTGCACAAAGTTAAAAACAAAGCGTCAACATTTGAGCTAAAATGGAAAGCCAAATAAATACCTTTTTATGAGCTAATTTGCACAAAGTGAATCCAGAAAACCTGGTATTAATCCAGACTTCTCCACTTAAGTAAACTGTGTGATCTTAGGTAAATATTATGTTTCACAAATCCCCCTTTTTCCTTTATTACCTCTCAATAAACATATAATGTGACTTATTAATGTCAAAGCTGCAGCTTGCTAACCTTTTTGCTTTTTTTTTTAGTTTTGAAGAGACTGGATTAGATTTTATGTGATGTTTGTTGCACGATTGCAATGCAAACATTTCCAGGGCTTGGCTTATGCACGGGTTCTAATATCTGAGCCAGACCCTTGCCTCTGCTCGCTCTGTTATTTTGTAGGCTTGCCCACCTCCAGTATTGAGTACCCTCAGGTTGGGGGAGTGGTCCTTTGTTAAACATATACCCAGTTGGAGTCGTTTAAGTGAGAGTACAACTTGCAGGGGCAGTGGTAACTGTGAGCAGGGCCAGACAGGCCGTAGTGGGCACCGGGACTTTCCCCAATGGGTCACCAGGGTGGGGGCCAATTTTGGGCCCATGGGGCCCGATTTTGTTACAGGGGGGCGGCAATATCACCCCCGTAACAAAATTGGCCGAAACTGACCCTATCAAACAGCTCGGCTGAAACATCCCTCCATCCCCCGGTGCCCGGAAGAGCAGTTTGCCAGAGCGGTTCCAGATCCCAGTCCGTCCCTGAGTGTGAGGAATCATTTGAACACGTAGTCTGCCCCTCCAAACTGTTTGTTTGCTGCCAAGCTGCTCACTGGATGAAAGCGACCTCCCCAGAGGAAATCCTGCTCTAAACTCTGCAGACCTTTGCTGACCTCGCCGGACCCGCTTCGCGGGTCCCGCAGCGCCTTGTGATCTAGAGGCTGGTGTTACTGTGGGAGCTAGTACCGGAGGCGCGGGCAGGTAGGAGAGCCGGCGGGGCTGCGAGCACAGGCAGGGACTCCAGTCTCCAGGAGCCCCTGCGCGCCCATTCTACACACCTGGGCTGCTCTCCCCGCTGGCCACGCCCCCCGCTTCTCTGCCTGATAAGCCGGTTGCCTGCACAGATCCACGGATCCCCTCCAAACTGTTTGTTTGCTGCCAAGCTGCTCACTGGATGAAAGCGACCTCCCCAGAGGAAATCCTGCTCTAAACTCTGCAGACCTTTGCTGACCTTGCCGGACCCGCTTCGCGGGTCCCGCAGCGCCTTGTGATCTAGAGGCTGCTGTTACTGTGGGAGCTAGTACCGGAGGCGCGGGCAGGTAGGAGAGCCGGCGGGGCTGCGAGCACAGGCAGGGACTCCAGTCTCCAGGAGCCCCTGCGCGCCCATTCTACACACCTGGGCTGCTCTCCCCGCTGGCCACGCCCCCCGCTTCTCTGCCTGATAAGCCCGTTGCCTGCACAGATCCACGGATCCCCTCCAAACTGTTTGTTTGCTGCCAAGCTGCTCACTGGATGAAAGCCACCTCCCCAGAGGAAATCCTGCTCTAAACTCTGCAGACCTTTGCTGACCTCGCCGGACCCGCTTCGCGGGTCCCGCAGCGCCTTGTGATCTAGAGGCTGCTGTTACTGTGGGAGCTAGTACCGGGGGCGCGGGCAGGTAGGAGAGCCGGCGGGGCTGCGAGCACAGGCAGGGACTCCAGTCTCCAGGAGCCCCTGCGCGCCCATTCTACACACCTGGGCTGCTCTCCCCGCTGGCCACGCCCCCCGCTTCTCTGCCTTATAAGCCGGTTGCCTGCACAGATCCACGGATCCCCTCCAAACTGTTTGTTTGCTGCCAAGCTGCTCACTGGATGAAAGCCACCTCCCCAGAGGAAATCCTGCCCTAAACTCTGCAGACCTTTGCTGACCTCGCCGGACCCGCTTCGCGGGTCCCGCAGCGCCTTGTGATCTAGAGGCTGCTGTTACTGTGGGAGCTAGTACCGGAGGCGCGGGCAGGTAGGAGAGCCGGCGGGGCTGCGAGCACAGGCAGGGACTCCAGTCTCCAGGAGCCCCTGCGCGCCCATTCTACACACCTGGGCTGCTCTCCCCGCTGGCCACGCCCCCCGCTTCTCTGCCTTATAAGCCGGTTGCCTGCACAGATCCACGGATCCCCTCCAAACTGTTTGTTTGCTGCCAAGCTGCTCACTGGATGAAAGCGACCTCCCCAGAGGAAATCCTGCTCTAAACTCTGCAGACCTTTGCTGACCTCACCGGACCCGCTCCGCGGGTCCCGCAGCGCCTTGTGATCTAGAGGCTGCTGTTACTGTGGGAGCTAGTACCGGAGGCGCGGGCAGGTCGGAGAGCCGGCGGGGCTGCGAGCACAGGCAGGGACTCCAGTCTCCAGGAGCCCCTGCGCGCCCATTCTACACACCTGGGCTGCTCTCCCCGCTGGCCACGCCCCCCGCTTCTCTGCCTGATAAGCCGGTTGCCTGCACAGATCCACGGATCCCCTCCAAACTGTTTGTTTGCTGCCAAGCTGCTCACTGGATGAAAGCGACCTCCCCAGAGGAAATCCTGCTCTAAACTCTGCAGACCTTTGCTGACCTCGCCGGACCCGCTTCGCGGGTCCCGCAGCGCCTTGTGATCTAGAGGCTGCTGTTACTGTGGGAGCTAGTACCGGAGGCGCGGGCAGGTAGGAGAGCCGGCGGGGCTGCGAGCACAGGCAGGGACTCCAGTCTCCAGGAGCCCCTGCGCGCCCATTCTACACACCTGGGCTGCTCTCCCCGCTGGCCACGCCCCCGCTTCTCTGCCTGATAAGCCGGTTGCCTGCACAGATCCACGGATCCCCTCCAAACTGTTTGTTTGCTGCCAAGCTGCTCACTGGATGAAAGCGACCTCCCCAGAGGAAATCCTGCTCTAAACTCTGCAGACCTTTGCTGACCTCGCCGGACCCGCTTCGCGGGTCCCGCAGCGCCTTGTGATCTAGAGGCTGCTGTTACTGTGGGAGCTAGTACCGGAGGCGCGGGCAGGTAGGAGAGCCGGCGGGGCTGCGAGCACAGGCAGGGACTCCAGTCTCCAGGAGCCCCTGCGCGCCCATTCTACACACCTGGGCTGCTCTCCCCGCTGGCCACGCCCCCCGCTTCTCTGCCTTATAAGCCGGTTGCCTGCACAGATCCACGGATCCCCTCCAAACTGTTTGTTTGCTGCCAAGCTGCTCACTGGATGAAAGCCACCTCCCCAGAGGAAATCCTGCTCTAAACTCTGCAGACCTTTGCTGACCTCGCCGGACCCGCTTCGCGGGTCCCGCAGCGCCTTGTGATCTAGAGGCTGCTGTTACTGTGGGAGCTAGTACCGGAGGCGCGGGCAGGTAGGAGAGCCGGCGGGGCTGCGAGCACAGGCAAGGACTCCAGTCTCCAGGAGCCCCTGCGCGCCCATTCTACACACCTGGGCTGCTCTCCCCGCTGGCCACGCCGCCCGCTTCTCTGCCTTATAAGCCGGTTGCCTGCACAGATCCACGGATCCCCTCCAAACTGTTTGTTTGCTGCCAAGCTGCTCACTGGATGAAAGCGACCTCCCCAGAGGAAATCCTGCTCTAAACTCTGCAGACCTTTGCTGACCTCGCCGGACCCGCTTCGCGGGTCCCGCAGCGCCTTGTGATCTAGAGGCTGCTGTTACTGTGGGAGCTAGTACCGGAGGCGCGGGCAGGTAGGAGAGCCGGCGGGGCTGCGAGCACAGGCAGGGACTCCAGTCTCCAGGAGCCCCTGCGCGCCCATTCTACACACCTGGGCTGCTCTCCCCGCTGGCCACGCCCCCCGCTTCTCTGCCTTATAAGCCGGTTGCCTGCACAGATCCACGGATCCCCTCCAAACTGTTTGTTTGCTGCCAAGCTGCTCACTGGATGAAAGCGACCTCCCCAGAGGAAATCCTGCTCTAAACTCTGCAGACCTTTGCTGACCTCGCCGGACCCGCTTCGCGGGTCCCGCAGCGCCTTGTGATCTAGAGGCTGCTGTTACTGTGGGAGCTAGTACCGGAGGCGCGGGCAGGTAGGAGAGCCGGCGGGGCTGCGAGCACAGGCAGGGACTCCAGTCTCCAGGAGCCCCTGCGCGCCCATTCTACACACCTGGGCTGCTCTCCCCGCTGGCCACACCCCCCTGTCCACCAACCAATTACAGGTTCCAATAGCGTTTAAAACAGACCATACTCCCCGCTTCGCGGGAGCGCGCGGGAGGGCGCCGGGAGAAGCCCGGGACAAGGGCGGGACCGTCTGTGGCCGTCAGGGGCCGGAGGAGGCTGGGCTGCGCCAGTCCCCTGATATTTGCTTAACGGATCACCTTACAGTAAGTGATATCTAAGTGCTGTATTTTGTTGGCGTTTAGTAGATCAATGTCTATCTCCACAAATAGTGCCATTCTGACAACTCCACCGGTCGAGACCCGACCACTGACAATTGGTCCACTGGATAAATTCTTTTTTAACCGCTCATCCTTATCCATTGATAAAGAGATAACACTGGCAGAGAGGCGCGCTGAGCGCTGATTATCCATTGAACTACTCAAAAACTCTACGGATAAGTACCCTGCCCAAATATATCCTGCTTTGGTAACACCATTATCCTCAGTAAATCTCCCAGCTGTAAATGAGCGATTTGATGTACCCACAAATGTAACAAATAAGGACAATGTTACCGAACTGATTTCACCTTGTGGGAGTCATATTGATCCTATGTTGCTTTCTGACTCAGGTGCCCAGGCTATCTTGGCTCAACCCAAGCATGGATTTAAAAGGAAAAGGACTACCATACCGAGAAAATGTAAATTTGTTAAACCCCCACAAAAGCATAGGAAGTTACATAAAACTATGTGTACTAGAGAGGTTGCCACTGAAGCAAGTTGTAGCACAGAAAGTGTTCAGGAGGGGAATGTTGTTTTATTAAATAGCCCAGTCCCTGAAAAGAATATTTCTCCTGAGATAGGTCCCCCAATTGACGACAAGCTATCACCACTTGCAAACCTGATCCCTGAGTTAGAAAAGTTGCTTAGATCACTTCTCTCCCCGATAGAGGACCGAATTGGTAAACTCTCTGATCGATTAGACCACTTCGAGCAGGCAACGTTAGATAACTTCTATTCTACAAAAACGTTGATTAAAACTCACGCAAGGGCGGATGTAAGTAGCAAGCACCAGGGCAATACCCACTGTGCTACCCAGGATAAGGGAAGAAGGCCACAAACTAACCCCCTATTACCGCCCAAGTCAGGTAGTGCGATTGCAAATAGAACTCCCAAACCTACTGAATTAGTACATACAGGCCCTGCTCCAAAACCTCCTAATACTGTAAATCCAGCCCAGACTGTGGTGCATCAATCGACAACAATACCAATTCCTCCCTCTGCTGTTGGGCTAGGGGGTAACGTATGTCCTTCAGTGGGCAAAGTTACAGTACCTACCCAACCAACTAATAATCAGTCAGCACCAAACAAACCTGCATTCCGCCCTGCTCCTACAGTTACCAAATCAATCCCACCACCCTTGATAAAGCCACCACATAGGAAACCCCCCGTGAACCTTACTCCAGATTCTTTCCCCTATGTAGCAGTCCTCATAAATGTTCCACCATTACCTGTAGGACAGAGAGAAACCTTCCAGATGCTTAAAAACAAGATCATGCACTGGTTAAGGGAGAATCGGCCTCTACCTGGAGACGTCGATGGGTTAATCTTGGGGGTAAGGAGAATAGATTGGATAGGGTATACAACTAAAAGCCTGGGTGGGGATCGTATTGTGGTTAACTTCCAAGATCCAAGGGTGGCAGGATGGATAACTAGACAGGGATGGGGTACAAACAAGGGAGGTATTGGAATTGTCGATCTCACCTTCTTCTACCCCCGCCCAACCAGTTTATTGACTAGCCTGCTCAACGAACACATAAATCCCCCCACCCTACCATGGCCAATTATTCCCTCACCAGCTCCACCTCCACTGTCCCAAAACTATACTACATGTATGAATTATAACCCTCCTGTCGGATGGCAAGATCAAGGGTGGGGATGTTGACAAACCCCTCAACACTTGTGCAGTAGTATAGGAGGAAGTACCAATGACTTTAAAGGGAGTTGTGAAGATCATGATGTTACTGCTGGTACAATCGCAATTGTTGGGAACACGGGAAAGGGGAGTCTGATTGTGGTGGAAGGAGGTGGGAAAACAAATCCCAACGCTGGTGAAGGAGAATCATCCATACCTACAGTAAATGAGGATGACGATATCAATGGTGATTTTGTGAAGGTCGCTAACAACATTGAAAACCCAATGACTTCTCAACCATGCTCCAATAATAACAATTCTGGTGGGATCGAGCTTAGCTTTGGTATGTTTCTATCCTGGAATATTGCTGGGTTGGGAAGCAAGCTAGACTCTCAAACGTGGGTAGAATTCATTAATGGGTTTGATGTGTGTTGTTTCCAAGAAACTTGGGCTTGTGACCCCGTTTTCCTTTGTGGCTATCTAAATTTCTCTATACCAGCCTCCAAAGGAGGTAGAGGTCGGCCAATGGGAGGTCTAACTGTATGGATAAAACAGGACCTGGACATCTCTATCAAAATGTTGGATTTGGGAACTAGCGATTTACAACTGTTAAGAATTTCATCAGAAAAGGGGATTTTAATGGATTTCTATAACGTCTACGTAAGAGGCAGTAACTCAGCTAACTCTTCCACCCTAGAGGTGCTGTCTGCCTCTCTAGAAACTAAGTCCCAAGATAGTAGGGTAATAGTAGCCGGGGATCTTAACAGGACCTTCGAACCTCTTGACTGTACAAACGATCCCTTAGGGAAGGAAGAGGACACTCTTTGGGGAGTACCATCTTTATGTTTAAATCCCGTTACGCAGTGGACAAAGGACATCCTGTTATTAAACGCTATTTGTATGGAGCACGGTCTAAGAGCCCTGAATGGGAGAACACCAGGGGACAAGGAGGGCAGTTGTACTTTTGATAACGGCCACAGCAGGAGTAGAATTGATTACGTAATATGTAGCCTCCAGCTGTGGCAGGGAGTTATTGATATGGCCATCAAGCCCAGAATAGAAAGTGACCACAATCCCCTTTGTGTGATCCACAGGTGGTGGAATGTTGGATCCGAAAACTTGCATTTAAGGAACGACCAGATCCCAGTTATGGCCAATGATGGACGTAGGCTAAAATGGCCAAGGGTATTGGCAAATGATGAAACAATGACCTACATTAACCTTGAGGTGGATAAGGCAATTTCCGCCATGGAGGCGGTAGATTCCACAACCCCCGGGGCTAGGGATATCACAGATATCCATAATAAGCTATTTTCCCTCCTTAAACCATGTTTTCTGACCAAGACCAACAAAGGGAAAAAAAACCCGGATGTTGGTAGGTGGTTCAATTGCCAGTGTAGATCCGCACGATTGAAATTGGGCCAAGCCATTAGAAATAGGGACAGTGCTGCAACCAGAGCGGCTAGGAAATTGTATAAACTAGCCATCTCCCAGGCCAAGAGGAAATGGGATGAAGACCACTGGGCAGAGTTAAAGGAGGCTTCTAGCAGCAAGGATTCTAGGCTCTTCTGGAAAATCATTAAGTGGGGTAGAGGAGGTATCCCCGCAAGCCCTGACAACAACGTAGCCGAAGAAGCCTGGGTTGAGTACTTCAGACCACAATATGCCGAAGTAAAGCACCCCGGGATGGGGGAAGGCATACTGCCAGTCTTTGCTATTGACAATTTGTTCTCCCTTAAAGAAGTAGAGAATGCAATTAGCTCTGTACAATGCGGGAGAGCACCAGGGTTAGACGGGATACCTCCGGATATCTTCAAGCATGACATGAAGAGATGGGTGAGGTATATTTTTCTGCTGGGAAATGCTCTAGCCAAGGGGGGGTGGTTCCCGAGTTATGGCAAGGAGCAATCATTATTCCCATTTACAAAAAGGGAGATCGTTCTCTCCCCGCCAACTACAGGCCCATAAGTCTGATAGCAACCGTACAAAAAGTAATGGGGAAAATGGTTACAAATCAGCTTATGGATTGGGTGGATGACAACAACGCTCTTTCCCCATACCAGGCAGGATTCAGGCGAGCAACCAGCACAATTGACCAGGTCTTCCGTTTTACCATACTGCGGTGGAAGACGGTTCTGCTTGGCAGGGGCTGCCTGTATGTCGCATTTGTCGACCTGCGGGCGGCATTTGATTTGGTCCCCAGGTTTAAGTTATGGCTGGTCTTGCAAAAACTAGGCATTCCCGCTGAACTGCTCACCCTAATCATGCGTCTGCACGAATCTAATTTCGCAAGAGTCCAGTGGGGTGGGAATGGTGAGTCAACATCGGACTTCCCGGTGGAAAGGGGGGTCCGCCAAGGCTGTGCCATGGCACCCTTACTCTTTTCATTATTCATTAATGGGATTGTCGAGCGAATGTTGGAAGCGAGTATAGATGCTCCATCGTTAGCGGACGCCAGGGTTCCGATCCTGATGTTCGCTGACGATACCCTGATTATGTCAAAAACTCCTGCAGGGCTACAACGCGCATTAAATATATTTGATGTTTTTTGCAAAGAGCACAGCTTAGAAGTAAATGTGGGAAAGACGAAACTAATGACATTTTCCCCACGCCGTAAAATTTATCCCAAAGTAACCCTGAACAATAGCAAGCTAGAGACTGTCAAAGAGTTTACATATTTAGGGGTCCAAACAGCAGAGGGCTCAGGTTGGTCCCATCACCTGGAAAAAACGGCCTTAAAACACCAACAACTATCAGGTGCATTGCGGGGGGAACACAGAAAATCCAAGCCCAAACCGATTAAACCTGCCCTTATAGTTTACGATGCAAAGGTCTTAGGCGCAACCTTATACGGTGCAGAGTTATGGGCTTGGGACAACCTCTCGACCTTACAGACATCTGAAAACAGGTTCTTTAGAGGGATCACAGGCCTCCCACAGAGCACCCCCCTAATACCATTGTTCCTGGAGTTGGGTAGACGGCCAATTAGCGATAGAGCGCGACTGCGCCCTGTTCTCTATTGGAGACGTCTTTGGACAACTCCTGAGATTAGGCAATATGCTGATGGTTTCCTCTCGATAATCAAGGAAGATAATTTCCACAAGATAAAGTGGCTAAAAAATTTAAGGGCCATGTTAATTAACCTTTGGTTTTCTAATCTTTGGACCAATCCACTGGGGGAAGTCTTCCCCAGCAAGGAAGCCCTCAAATCACAATATTGGGACTGGGTTGGCAACAATCTGCTGAGAGGTGCCAGGTCTGACTCTATGGCGGGTCGCTTCTTGGAGGCAAAAATCTATCCTATCTTAGAAAATTACTGGACACTATTACGGTCCCACTGGATAGGAAGCTAGTCTTCCAGTTAAGATCTGGATCCATTCCCCTAAAAAAACTAACTGCAGGTTGGCAGAGGTCGACCAATATGTCATACCCAGTATGTGAAGCAGCTGTGGAAAGCCTAGGCCACTTTCTATTTGTCTGTAAAGCCTATTCATCACCTAGGAGGGTATGGCTTACCCCTGTATGTAAAAACCTCGGGACACGAGATAGTGCAGTAGCATTGAGAATTTTGTGTACATCAACAGAGGAGTCGATAGTTCTTGGGGTAGCCAAATACTTGGGGTGGGCCTGGGCAATTAGGCGGCGATCTATGGGGGGGCTCAGTTAATCTGGTTTTTAATTGTTTTATAAAATCCAAACTTAATTTGTTATATATGTAAACCTTTTTGTGTCGGCATTGTATGAGCTTGCACAAAATGTTTACACAAATTTGTATTTGTTAAATGATATGTTTTTGATGGAGCAGATTTCCTCTGCAGTCAGGCATTGTTTTATTTTTGTGCTTCAGACATACTGCATTTAAATTGCCACGCACATTTTGGTGCAAGTTAAAAACATGGCACGTAAAATAAACATGAAAGTGAGGCCTATTTAGTCTGAAATGCTTCTGCTGAATTAACATGTGTTTTTGCAATGTAGAGAAAAGTGGCCTTTTTAGCTTTGAAGATTAATAGAATATGTTTCTCTCTTCCCAGCTCATCCCATGCAATCTACATTCACTATTTCTGTCTTAATAAACTTTGACTTGTTGCATATTTTGATAAATATTTTCAGTTAATAACACCTATTTTTCTATGTTGCACATTGCACCTTTATTTTGCATGTTGACATAAATAATAGAAAAGCTGCTTAACAACTAGTAGCTTGGCTAGGTAAACATTTATACATGACATTAATATTATCTTTTTTGTTTATTTTATTTTTTGGGCCTACCATTAAATGGCTGCCTGTGAAACCATCAAAAGCTATGGCTTGCTTTGAATGAGAAGGGAGCATGCGCAGACCGTGGCAGCTTTCCTCATGCCAAGAAGTCAAGAACACCTTGAACTGTACATCCTTGTGATTCTGCCAAATGCACCAGTGTTAGTTAAAAGTGTCCATCTGACTGCGCTTTGGCAGGAAGGAAGGAAGACTATTGAAAATTTTCCCTAGCAATTGTTGCAAACTTATAAAATGTATTTATTATGTATGCTTCATTTGTTAAAAACTGGCATGGTCAGGTTTTTAGAATGCGTCAGGGTGATGAGAACTCATGCCACCATGACTAACCAATCAACATACAGGTTTTCCTGAAATGCAACATTTTGTGTAGTCTGCCAAAATTTTGTGTATAAAAACTGACAGGGGCGGGCTTTTTCTCAGCTCAGCTGGCTTCTAGGCTCATTAGGGGGTGTGTGAGCTCTTGAAGAGAAGGAACAGATTAGGCCAGACAGCCTATGGGTTAGGTACGAGATCGTCACGGGTGCTGCATGGGCGTCCGAGGAGAGTCAGGGGGAGGTTTCTTGCTTCCACGTCATATCTTGGCCACATTCCTTTGAGGTCTTGTGAAGGGCGGGCTATCTCACTCCCTGCTAAATAGAACTAGATGCTAAACTTCAGTTATGCTTAGACAAATTAATTAGGTCTGAAAAGATTTTTTTGACTTATGCATTTATTTTTCTTAATGGGAGATTTTTGCAAACTATTTGATTTTTGATTAGCCTTGCAAGACTATATTTTTCTTAGAAACTCTTTGAGTCTTGAATGACATTTTGCGCCACATTCCTATATGTAATGCTGATTTGCAGACTGTAAAATGTTCTGTATTAATGCTATTTTTCCTGGTTTTCAAATTCTGTAACCTGATTGATATTTTATTAATGAATAAAGGGTCAGAGAAAATTAACTTTTTACTAGAAAATAAAACCCTTTAAACACTCAACAACTCTCTTTATTGGCTTAAATTAATAATTGCATTTTTGACTGTTCATCTTTATTTAAAGTCTCCTGAAGGTATTACATGGTGTGAAGGGCCCAACACCTTTTGAGCGGTAAATTAGAGATAGCATGAGGGTTTTGCATTGAGAAATTGCCAGAAGAAATTACCGCTCCATCATTTTTATTCTGTCATGTCCAATTTTATGCTGTGCTTTTATGAGAAATTATCTCGAATAAAGCTTGTACAACCAACCGTAGTCTGCCTTTGCCCAGCTCTACTAAATGAATGCAGATCTAATCTACAAAGAGAATGGAACAAACTGGGAGTTTGTACTTGTCGGCAGGCCATCCTTGCCTCTTTGCATCCCGACAACACAGTCTTGAACATCTTGTTGACCCGGTTTGTGACCACAGCAGCCAAAAGGTATACCCCCCTGACTTAACTGTTGCGAGTGAGCAGCTGCCTTTAACAACAACACCACCAGATGAGCTCTTAGGTCACTACAGTCGATGCCTGTCATGAGGACTGTTTTCCTGCAATCAGAGGCAACCATTTTCTGGTAATTAGGAACATATTACAACAGCTCTGGCAGAGGTAATAGGAAAGGACACACTGAAGGCATAGGATCTGTACCCAACCCTTGTGTTGCTTTTGAAGAACGACATTTGGCAGGTGTTTTCTCCTAGCTAGTTTACCTGTCAGTCTAGACCTGCTACATTACTTTCTGCACAAATAGTATCTCACTGCCCTTGCACTTTACTGAACACTCGTGCCATTTTAATTTAGAAATAACTTGCTGCCTCACCTGTGTAGATTAAGTGCTAACTATTGTCCGATTAGTATCTTACTTAATCTTTTGCTTCTTCAAACTTGGGTCAATTATTGGAAACCTCCAGGCAGCTGGTTACAGTTAATTCTACCTCGTTTTGGTAAAATCAGCTGTTCTATTGCACTTGCGCATTATTAAAATGCATGCTGTAGTAATTTAGGAATAAACTTACAGCTTTAATCTAATAACTAATTAACGTGGTAACAATTCAAGGGCAATTTTAGCTCGTCTTTTTTTTATAGCCAATTACCTGTAAAAAAACAAGTTGTTTTATAGCGCCTGCACTTTATTGAACACTTGTGCTGCTGTAATTTAGGAATAACCTGTTGCTTTCACTTATAATTGAACAATGTGCTAAACTAGGCCTGCCACATCACTGCACTTGACCTTGATCTATTCCTGGGCTTTCAAGGGTAAATCTAGCTTGTCTCTTTCTTGTAGTAGAGTGGTGTGGCTCACTGGTTAGAGGGGCAGACCCGGAAGCAGAGGTCGACCCGGGACCAGGGTCAGATTCCCGACGCGGCAGGGTCTGCGGACTCGATAATTCTCACCTCGGTGCCTACTCCAACCATGGGTCCCACTCAGCAACTCTGGGCAATAGCTTGCTTAATCTCTACTAACGGCCCCATCAGCGCCGGGGATGCTTATCTTCACCTTGGAGATGCCCAGGTGGGACCATCTCACAGGGAAAGCCAGGATGGGTTCCCCAGCGGTATACAGCGCCGGGACGCCCCTTTGCTGGGGCAGCTGTGTGGTTAGCCGACATTAGCAAAATCAGTCGTTTATCGCACTTGCATTTTATTGAAACTCATCCTGCTGTACCTTAGGAATAACTTGCTACTTCCATCTAAAAATTAACCAATGTGGTAACAATTCTTATCAAGTGATCTCATAGCTCTTTTCCGTTGTAGCTGATTTCTGTAAAATTAGTTGTATTAAAGCACCTGCACTTTATTGAACCTTTTTGCTGCTGCTGTTATCTATAATTGAACAATGTGCTAAACTAGGCCTGCTGCATCACTGTACTTGCACTTTCCCTGTTGTTGGCTGTCTTCAAAAGTCATAAACATGTAAACGTATATGTGTGTATGTAGTTGAAGCAAAGCGGTAACTGCAGTATGTGTTTTTATCACCCAAAATGTGCCATTGTTTTGAATGCTTGAATTGTACTCTATATGACTTGCAAGAACTCGGCAAGCCTATTTGTACTTGCTGTTTTATAATGTTAAGGTTTTAAATAAAAATAAACAATAAAGTATTATCATTATTTCCTGTACTTATTTAATTTGAGAGGCAGAGTACCAGCATTTCCCAGCGGGCTGAAGTACGTTTAATGGGAGAGTACCTGCACTTCTGAGAAGCAAAGAGCTTTTCTTGGATAGAGTACCTGCACTTCAGTATTTCCATTTCAAGCATTGGTTTTGGCAATACTAAAGACCCAATAGTAATAACATCACTAACTTCTTTCAAAGTCAGTGGTGGGTCCTAATCTTGATGAATTCCCTGCCGCTCAACCCCATGGAGATAACTCCACTCCTACTATGATTTGTAAATGTAAATGTAGTGCTTATATAGCGCACATATCACCCCCGAAGGGGTCTCAAGGCGCTGTACACATACCGCTGTGGAACCCTTCCTGGCCTTTCCCTGTGAAGTGTCCACTCCTGGGCATCCCCAAGGTGAAGCCATGCATCCTAACGCTGTTGTGGAGATTAAGCAAGCTATTGCCCAGAGTTGCAGAGTGGGACCCATGCTTAGAATAGGCACCGAGGCGAGAATTATCAGGTCCTTGGAATTTTGAGCCCAAGACCCGCCGAGGCAGGAATTGAACCCTGGTCCGGGCCAGACCTCTGCATCAGTGTCTGCCGCTCTAACCATTGAGCCACACTTCTCCACGTAGGTCAGCATTGGAAGTGTGAAGTATCATGAACAGTCTGAGAGCAGAGATACCCTGCCACTCTGCCATTGAAAGGCCTGATACTCCTATGACAGGCCCGCGTGATGACCAAGCAGAAAGGAAAGTGAAGGTCCGCCCCAATACTCAAAGCTTGTATCTTATTCTCTCCATCTTACCTGCACTGCTTATCCACATCGTTTCTTCAGACCTTCTCATTGCCATCAATCAATCTAAATAATTTATTTCCAAGAAATATATTCTTATAGAAATATTACACACATTTCTAGTTCATAAAAAAGAAAGAGCAAAAATAAGATCAGACAATGTCTATCACTTAACGTTGCTCTGTTTCTACGACTAGTCCTAAACTGGAAGGCAGAATTTAGGTATCGGGTTCTAATTCTGCAGACTTAACTACTACTGAAAGATGAATCGGCACGATGAATTACAAAGAACAAACATGCTCAAAAAATCTACCCATGAAATGGACTGACTCTTTTTGACACAAAGTGCTGTGGCCTTCAGTAGTAGATGACTCTGTGAGCAAGTACCTCATATGGAGTGTAATAAATATCTGAAAGTGGCTCAGATTACACAGTCGCAGGCTGAATGGCTGCTAACCTGTTACGGTCTGACGTGGAGCAGGCTGGGAAGTGGGGTTTGTCTGTGTTCTCTATACAATTCACAAACAGATTCAGGGGGAGCAGGCCCTTCTCCACCACATTAGTCAACTGAAGTGGAGTGCCAGGATGATGTTCCCCTACTTCTGGGACAAAACCTTCCTTCAGGGGAACAGCATTTACAATGCTGTCTTAACTATGCAGGCTTTTGCCACACATCCTTTACAACTCAATGCCTTTACCATGCAAGGTAAGTTTTATTTTAAGGTAAGTGAATGTATGTAAATATATAGGTTTATAATTTCGGGTTTAGGGGTTGATAGGTTTTTGGGTGGTAAGGGTTTTTTAGGGTTTAGGGGAGGGTAACGGTATTGGGTGGCAAGGGTATTTTTAATGTTTAGGGGTGGGGAGGGTTTTCAGTGATAAGGATATTTTTAGGGTTTAGGGAATGGGCACAGGTGGTAAAGTAGTGGTCTTTTTAGGATCTATGGGTGGTTGAGATTATAGGTTGGTAAGGGTATTTTTATGGTTTAGGGGTGGATGGGAGTATAAAGTGGTAAAGTTAACAAAAAGGAGAGTTTGAATAGTATCCCCAAATACAGCAAAAAAATATATATAATTCATTTTATACAAAAGTAGGAAGGTTTTGGGGTGTCTCACCCCCCCAAAAAAATAATATAAAAAATGATCTACACTCACACACACATATATAGTGTGTATAAGACAAGCATTGCCAAAGCCAATAGGTTTCACCTATAAAAGATCTATTGATTCTGTCAATGTTTTTTAAACATGTAGAATAGTAGCACGAGCTGCTGTGCAACATGGCTTAAAGCAATAAAAAAAGCATAATGACACGGGGAAGGTTGCCCACATCATATCGTCTTTTTCCCTTTAAGCCATGTTGGAAAGCAGCCAGCGCTGCTTCGCAGCAGGTGTAAAAACAGCGCTACAAGCAACGTGAGGAAGCAGAGAGGGGGTGAGGAAACAACAGACAGCATGTGGAAGGCTGGTGTTGGGGAGACAACAGACAGAGGGCAGGACTGGGGTGAGAACCATGGACAGTGGGAGGAGTGTAGGGGAGGAAGGGAAACAAGCAACAGACAGCAGGAGAAGGACACGGGGTGGGGGGGTTAAACACACAGTCGAAGGCGGGCGCTGGTGAGCAACATGAGTGTGCTCCAGGGAAGGAGGCGGGATCATTGTAGGGGGTGGAGAGACCATACAGCGTCATGCACTTTTATAGAGTGCACGGCCAAAAGTAAATAAGTTCCTGAGGCAGCACACAGCCAGTTGTCGGACACTGGCCGCAAAGAGGAAGCTGTGCTCGGTCCAAGCTCCATGGCACGGACAGAGGCCCAGGGAAGAATGCAGAAGGAGGTGAGCAACCGGCAAGAACCAGGAGGAGTGACCAGTAAGAAGCAAGTAAATTAGAGTGACGTAGAAGCCAACCATTGGCAAGTAATGGGCGGGCTATGAGCTTGTATTAAAAATGTTTTTTCCATTAACAATAGCTTTCGCTGACAGCTCATGTGTGCAGTAGGCGCAACCTAAAAAGGTAGAGGGTAAACTTACCTTAACTATACTTACCTTGCGTGGTAAAGGCATGCATGGTAAAGGTAGCTGTGTATGAAAGGATTCATGGAAAAGGCATGCATGGTAAAGGCATGCATTGTATAGTCACACAACCGCCTTCAGCTACATTGAAAGGCACCTGCGCTCCCTGGAGCTAGCCAGGAAGCTTCTGTTCAACCCCCTCAGGCAGCTGGCAATAGTAAAAGGACAGTGTGCAACAAGGAGCAGTAGGTGGTATGTTTCAAGGAATGCCCCTGTAACTGAGGCGGTGACCTGCTGCTGGCACCATTGGGCTCTAGTAGTTTGCCAGCAAACCATTAACCCAACCCGTAGGCTACTCCCTTATCCTCACTCCCAAAACTATCTCCTTTACCATGATACTGTCCATACTAACAGACAGAAGGAGAATTTCTGCCCCATCTAATACTTTAAAGCTGCTTCTTTCCTGAGGAAACAGCCATTGAAGGAGCAGATCCCATCCCTGAGAAAGCTCAGCCACACACATGTTGGGGTTTCTTTCCCTTAAAGTGTAACCTTATTGCCAAACATTTGTTACAGAAGCTGTATTGTAATTTACTGAAGTATACAAAACTGTTAGGCTATCTGTAGTGCCCAGAATTCAGAAGAGTGACTTGATGCTATATTATAAAAGATGTTATCATTTTTATAACTGGTGTGCTATACCTTTTAGTTGTTTTTCATAACAGTATCTACTGCCATTCATTGGTTTACCCTTTGTCCACAGATGCTTACCTCCTCTGGCATTTCTATATTTTTTTAAGGCTATAAAAATGTAGAAATATACATATGATGCCAACAGAAGTCAAAACATAAATCACAGATTAAATCCAAAGAAGCTAAGCAATTTGGAGTAACGTACATTATTCTTTTATGCCTCATTTCTCTTATTATCCTATTGCAAACAATAAAGTCGTGTGAGATTGTTAAACCAAAGTTGTTCTCACACCCCTTGCTAATAATTTTGTACTGCTTCCATTAAAAAAGGTGAAACCTGAACAACTGAAATTGGAAGGGCATTGACTCACTGTTTACTTGTGTGACTTTAAGCACATACTTTAATTCCAACCTAAGATAAAAACTGTGTTCAATAAATTTAAGGAAGAATGGTGCACGCGGACAGGTTCAACAAACTGATTACCAAAGAGATATGACATTTTATCATCTGTCATGGACATTCACTGCATACCACAGCGTTTTAGAGCTATATTAAAGTATATATATATATATATATATATATATATATATATATATATATATATATATATATATATATATATATAAATTAAAATTATTTCATCATTAGAAATAATCTTTTAAAAGCACATTAAAAAGTGACCAACACCCTTCGCAGACGTGGAGCACCACAACTAGTGCAGATATCTATTTTGCAGAATACAGCCTAACGTGAAACATTACTATCTCTTATAGAGAGATTGGCTCTTCGCTAAGGCCGATGTGGGTCGATTCACAAAACATTTTGCACACCTGTATGTCAATAAGATGTACAGAAGTTTAACTGGCAGTCTGAAAGCCAAACCCCGATTCACAGACTCTGGTTTTGCAGATTGTTCCACTATCAAGGCTGCTTACAGTTATGGAGAAAATCCATCTGAATAAGGAATTTTCCACAGTTGTGAACTTGTGTGTGAAGCAAAGGGAGGTTAGACAAATGTCCGGGGATGGAAGGGGGCATGCAAAATGCATGAAATACTCACAAAGGTAGAACTTTATTGATTTTCACAAACATTCTGCATGGCAATTGCAACCCTAGAAACACATATTAGTCAACTCCTAAAAAAAGGAAGAATTATTTGATTTAGCAGAGTTTTAATAAAATACAGAAAAAAACACACAATTCATGGGGTGGTGGCAATGGGGGCAATCAGTCTGTGTGAAAAAGCATTTTCCAGGTGGAGAAATACTTTACATGTTGCAAAGGCACATGCCAGCAAGCAATATTGCCTCCTATGTATTGCTCCTCTATAAACCATGTGCATGAGGAGTATACATAAATTTCTGTTATTTCCATAACCTTACTGAGGATTTTAAGTCATTTAAAATGTTATGCTAATGATGCACAGAATATTGCTATTTAAAAAAATAATTGTGGATATGACCTAATCCTCAAAGCACTTTGTGCAAACTCTCTTCTAGAATCATGCAAAAAACAGATCTTAATACAGTCAGGACTGTTTACTTATAAATATTGAGTGTCAAACATTTTAAACAATTATTACAATTTCTTGTTTTTAGTATTGAAAACTTAGACATCAAGCAAGCCAATATAAGGCAAGGGAATCACTGCTATAAACAATACTTTTTCCAAATTGATTATGTTCTTTGATTGTGAAAGACGGAGACCTTAAGATTTTTAAATTTAAGGACAAATGTAGAGCGAGTATACCTGAGAGCAGCGGAATATCTCAAGGTTCAAGATCAGGTTACTTTATTAATCTGTACTGTGTAGTAAGTAGGGAAATAAACATTTTTGTTTGAGGTATGGATATGGAAGAGTGACAATCAAAGGGTATTTTTTGATTTCATAATCAAAATTGATGTCCAATAAAATTGGAAATTTTAAAGTTGATTTAGTGTATGTGATGACAACATAAGATTACTTACTTGTGGTAGGAGACTGGATGGCTGTTGAAAAAAGATCAAAGAGGTGAAGAAAGTTGATCAGTAACAGCGCTCCATTTTGAAGTTTGCTACGCAACTCATTTACAACAGAAATTACTTGAACAGAAAGAAATATCTGTTGTATTTGCCACTGAGGTCAGTGGTTAACCATGACTTATTCTAAATTTCCTGACAATAACAAGACTTTTGGATGACATCACAAGAATAATGCTTGTCTATGTTAAGTAAACCTGATTAAAACATAGGGTTTAAGGTATTACAAGATGCAACTCAAAATGATTTTTGAAAAATAATTTTGATAGGTGCAGTGACAAACTCATAAGATTTATGAACATAGCTTTCAGCACAATTTAGAGAAACGAACAATATGAATATGATGAAGCCGAATACTTCGATATACTGAATAATAAATACGCTTGTGAGGACTTAATTTACATGTTGATAGGGGGGTGGTGTCTTTTGATTGGCGTAAATGTGAAAATAAAATCTAACATTTTTACATTCATTAATTAGAAACACTTTAAACAAATACGTTTTTAATAATATAGCTCATCAAAAGTCGGACATAAACTATATGGACATAATATGAATATATGAGATGGTTTTATGAACTAACCAAACCTATTATGGTTTTCTGGGAAACTACAATTAAAGTGTATGAAGAAAATGTACATGTAATGATATTCTTTGTATATTTGACATTCTGAAAACCTCATAAGTTTTTGTATTTTAATTGGTCAATAAAACCAGCACCGATAAATATGTAAATCCTACATAGGTGAGCATATATGGTTTATATGCCATTATGCTAAAATGGAATGTTTCAAACTGAATTTGAAGGGTGCTGCTTTTCTGATAATTGAGTGGTACGGTCATAATGTGATGACAAGGCTGGAAGGTTTCTTAATAAAAGACATAAAAGCGGCATTCTGTGTTGCTCCATCCAGCACCACATAGATGTAACTGTTTCACTTTTAGGTGGCAGTATGCTGTCAATTGCACAATGGTTGACATTGATGGGCAGGTACTCGGGGCGTGGCTTGGGCGCCGATGGCGGTGGTCGCCTGAGAGCTCGGCTCCGGGACTGAGCCCGGAATTATCCTGTAAATCGGAGGCCGTGGGGCACCCTAACCGCCGCAAACTGTTGATCGGATCGACTGGGACCTGCCGGGGAACTCGGTGCAGCCCATACATGAGGTGACCCGACGGAAAATCGAAGTTTGTGGATCCGCGGAGTGCGACCCAACATGGCGCCCGGACCTCATTGTCCCCCTGGACGGGACCATTGAACTGGAGGAGCATCGCTAACTACAGCTCACCCTCCACCTTTCCGCTTCCCTGCGATATGAAGGTCTGGGTACAGATCTGATTGGACTCAGGCAACAGGGAACGCGCCTGGAGGGTCGGATGCCCTCACTATAGTGGACCTCGGCACACGGACACCTGGAGGCCCTGCCAGCGGTACTGCCCCCCTAGACCGCACTTGGCTGCATTTCCCCGATCGACCCACTCTCATGGGAGGCACTGCCCCTAGGCGCCACAAAGTCTCCGGTGGTGTTGGTGGCCCTCGCTCCGGGTCCTCATCAGCCAGGCGGGCCTGCCCGATCTGGCGCCAACTGTCTCCGCCTCCTCCTCAGTGCCCTCCGACGACGTGGTGGCGGCGCGGGCCGAAGCTGTGGAGGTCCAACAGGCCCTGGAGACGGAGATCGCCGACCCCCGACCCGAAGACCAATAACCGGGAGAGACATTGCCGAAGCCCGCACTTGGTGGCGCCTCTGGCTGGATCCACACAGCGTGATTCCTGCGACATGGGGAAACCAAGGGGAGCCAAGGGGACTACCCCAGCCGCATCGGATTCAGAGACCCCGGACAAAGAGGAACGTAAAGATCCGGAGAGTTCTGGTGGCGCACCACTGCAACAACAATTTGACCGTGTCTTGGAGGCGATTGCGACCACACGCTCGGCCCTCCAGCAGGACATTGCCCAGGTGGCGACGAGCCTGGGCCTCCTTAGAGCGGACCACGGCAAACTTTCGGATAGGGTCAAGGAAGTAGAGGGCTCGGTGAAAACTTTGGAGCCAGCGCAGCGCACCCTGGCCGCGGCAATGAAGGATGCCCTATCCCGGATTACTGCTCTGGAGCAACGAGCGGAAGATGCGGAAGGCCGTAACAGGCGCAACAACATTCGAGTGGTGGGCCTGCCGGAGAAGATTGAGGATGGTGACATGGTGGCCTACCTAGAAGCCTGGCTCCGGGACACAGTGGCCCCGGAGGGTCTATCCTCTTTCTACACCCTGGAGCGAGCACATAGAGTTCCAGCGAGGCCGCCGCAACAGGGCCGTGCCCCACGACCGGTGGTAGCACGGTTATTGCACTTTCGGGACAGAGACCTCATCCTTAATGCCGCCAGACATAATGGCCCATTCAAGGTGGAGAACAGCCAGGTGAACATCTTCCCGGACTACACCTATGAGACCCAACGCAGGCGGTTCTCATTCTTGGCAGTCAAACGCGAGCTCCGGAGCGAGGGCATCCAATACTCGCTCCTATTTCCCGCGCGGCTCCGCATAATTGTCGATGACAAAACTCAATTCTTTGATACCCCGGAGGAGGTCTGTAACTGGCTTGAACTTTATAGAGCCGGGAAAGATGGCTTTGGCTCTTCATCTCAGCTAGTGGTGGAGCCGGGACAGCAACGGCGATCCAAGAGAATTCGGAGTCGCCGTGGCCGAACGGGAGGACCCTCAACTGCGGAGACATCGACGGAGCGGAAGGGAGTGTTGGAGGTGTTATCAGCGTTGTCTGGCTCACGGGACGGCACCATTGAAGAAGAAGCGGACCCTGGTGACGAGGGGGAACCAACGGACTCGGAGGAGTCGGTGACTGATAGCGTCCACACGCTGGTGATTACACCGCAATCGGTTGAGGACCTTCTGGATGGACAGGGTTGACGGGGTGAGCTGCAATCGTTTGGGTGGGGGCCCGGAGTGGGGGTGGCGGGTACCGACGATGGATCATGATTCCCGGGGAGGTGGGGGTGGGGTGCCCTGCTTGTGCCCTGAGGGTTACCAGTACTGTTTTGGGCTAGCTTTAGTCCTGGTAGCCAGAGTATCGAGGGCCCACTGCCAACGCCCAGCCCGCACTTGGCCCTTAAGGCCTTCCTACGGTGGCGACCGTAGGATTAGTCGGGGACAGGGTTTTTTTTGAGGATATGGTTTGGATGGGAACTAGATGGTGCTATTTGGGTCCTGTTCTGGGGAGGGTGGGTAGGGGATTTGATCGAGTTGGGGTTGTTGAGTTTTGGTTGGGGAAAATGGCCGCCATCAGTGCTGGGTTGCTTGTTGTTCTTTCTTTGCTGGGACCCGGATGGGGTGACTTTGCACGAACAATATGGGACAATGGCTGATGTTGCTAATTTGAAATGTATTACTTGGAATGTGCGGGGGCTTCACACCATGTCTAGACGTCACAAAGTACACGCTTATTTAGTGCGTAGAGGGGTACAAATGGCGCTGTTGCAGGATATGTGAAAATCAAAGGAGAGAATAAGGGAAGTTACACAAGCTATGTGTGGTGGGAACTCCTGGTCCCCTGGTAAAGGTTTAATCAACAATGGAGGAGTACCCCCTAGATGCAAAGTATACAGTATAGGGATTTCCTCTGTATCTAAAGCATAAGGCTTAGGTTAGCAATAAGTGTCCCAACCTTGAACCAGACAAAAATGTCTTTTTTGAGAAGACCCCTCACTCACCAACCTAGTTGGTGACATGCTTCATCATCGGGGTCCCACCCCATAAGCCGAATGCCTATGGGGTGTGCTGCGACACCTGATTACAGTGGAGCGGGTTCTTTGTTTTTTTTATATGTGAGAAATAATAATTGTGAAAGGTGTATTAAAAAGGGGCAAAACTGCTCACTTCAAAGACTTTATTCCTGAGTGATTTGTCCCTGTTAAAAAGAGAGTGTGGCACCCGTGCCTATTTTGGAAGGCGATGGTGTCTCAAAACGTGTGATAATTATAAAAATAGCGTAGTGTGCTATGTGTAGTATTTAAAAATTTAGGTCTACATGTTTCAACCATTAAAAAGGATTCTATTGGTTTTCTTCAGGACCGTGTTTTTTGAACGGGGTGGTCCGCACACGCTAAGGCGCGTCCAGCCCACGTCCAATTTAGAGACCACAAATTGTGGTCTAGTGAAAAAAGTGGTGTTTTATCCCCGTGGATCCACGGGGCAGTAGTGAGAGGAAACCAAGTAGGTTATAAACAAGACGAGCAGAAGCCGCAAGTGACGGACACTTGCCGTCTTGGGACTCCCGCTGCCCATGAAGCAATATTTAAACGCTTCACGTGTTTTTCCTGATTCAGGATAAAACACCACTTTTTTCACTAGACCACAATTTGTGGTCTCTAAATTGGACGTGGGCTGGACGCGCCTTAGCGTGTGCGGACCACCCCGTTCAAAAAACACGGTCCTGAAGAAAACCAATAGAATCCTTTTTAATGGTTGAAACATGTAGACCTAAATTTTTAAATACTACACATAGCACACTACGCTATTTTTATAATTATCACACGTTTTGAGACACCATCGCCTTCCTAAATAGGCACGGGTGCCACACTCTCTTTTTAACAGGGACAAATCACTCAGGAATAAAGTCTTTGAAGTGAGCAGTTTTGCCCCTTTTTAATACACCTTTCACAATTATTATTTCTCACATATAAAAAAAACAAAGAACCCGCTCCACTGTAATCAGGTGTCGCAGCACACCCCATAGGCATTCGGCTTATGGGGTGGGACCCCGATGATGAAGCATGTCACCAACTAGGTTGGTGAGTGAGGGGTCTTCTCAAAAAAGACATTTTTGTCTGGTTCAAGGTTGGGACACTTATTGCTAACCTAAGCCTTATGCTTTAGATACAGAGGAAATCCCTATACTGTATGCTGTTGCAGGAGACCCATCTGAACAAGGCGGAAGGGGCGGCGCTACAGCGTAGGTGGAGAGGGCAGGTCTTTTGCACGTCATACTCCGCGTATGCCAGGGGGGCGCTGATTTGGATTAGAGCTGGGGTTCCCTTCCAGGTCACGAAATCGATGGTGGACCCGGAGGGGCGCTATGTGGCCATTTCGGGCACACTGGGGGGGAGGGACCTGAACGTTTGCTGTATCTACGCACCCAATATGGACCAAGTTGCCTTCTTTTCCAGGTTATCGGGCTTGTTGGCCCACTTCTTCTCCGGGCCCCTTTTGCTCGGTGGAGATTTCAACTCAGTAATGGATGTGGAGACTGATCGCTCGCATCCGCCTCTCCCTGACTCTCCGGTTCGCCGTGTGGCTAAAGGTCGTGGGGACTGGCAGATGCATTGGGGGCTGACGGATATTTGGAGGGCGCAGCACCCTGCCGCGAGAGATTATTCCTACTTCTCGAGACTGCACGAGCTACACGTCAGACTAGACAGATTTCTTGGCTCGGCTGCACTGGTTTCAGCGGCGGTCCGGTCTGAGTATTTAACCAGGACCATCTCAGATCATAATCCCCTCCTGCTGGACCTTCGCTGGCTTCCTGGGGTACCTGCGGTGCCCACCTGGAGGTTACGTCCCGAGATCCTTGAGGACAGTGTCTTCAAAGCGGACCTAGGAGATAAGATCTCGGAATACTTTGCTTCCAACAGGGGCACTGCGGGCTCAAGGGCGCTAGAATGGGATGCTTTTAAGGTGGTGGTGAGGGGTTATTGCATCTCTAAAAAGGTAGGCATAAGGCGGGTTATCCTTGACGACTTAGCTACTGCGGATCGGAAGCTCCGTGAGTTGGAGCTCCGCCGCCCCGGGCACCCTGAACTCCAGGAGCGCACGGCAGAGGCGAAGGAAGCGGTGGCGGCGGAGGTTGAACGGCTGCGCTGTTTCGATTACAAGGCCTATACGGTTAGGTCCCTTGCAGAGGGGGATAGGTCGAGCGCACTATTAGCATGGCTGGCTAACCCCACACGCCAGGCCTCACTGACGACGTCCATGCGCATGGCAGACGGGACCGAAGTGCACACTCAGCCCGAGTTCCTGAGCTGCTACCTGCGCTACTACGAACGCTTGTACCGCAGTCGCTCTGCCAGAGACCCTGACTTGCTTGATGATTATCTACGACCCCTGGAGCTCCCGATGGTGGAGCCTGACGTGGCGAAAACCCTGGGGTCAGACATTGAACTGGGGGAGATCCGCAGTGCCATTAAAAAGATGGCAAGGAATAAGACCCCGGGCCTAGACGGCCTTCCTGTTGAATTTTATGCAGCTTATGTTGACCTCCTAGCACCAAGGCTATTGATAGTATACAGAGAGGCGAAGAGACTTGGTCGGCTCCCCGGCTCGATGTGCGAGGCCTTAGTGGTGCCCCTTCTCAAGCCGGGAAGGGACTCGTCCGATCCGGCGTCCTACCGTCCCTTATCAATGCTAACGGTCGACTATAAAATACTGAGCTGCATCTTGGCTTCGAGGCTGCTGGGTCACATGGGCTCCGCGGTACACGAAGACCAGGCTGGATTCATCCCCAAGCGAAACACGACCATGAACATCCGTAGGTTGTTCCGCTTGTTGGGAGAACCGCTCGTGGACGCCCCGTGCCCGGTGGTCCTATCGGTGGACTTAGAGAAGGCCTTTGACAGCCTCGAATGGGACTACCTGCGCACTGTGTTACTGCGATTCGGCCTCGGCGAGGGTTTCATCAGATGGACAACGGTCCTATACGCCTCGGCATCGGCCAGGGTTCGGGCAGGCCCGCTGGTTTCCTCACAATACCCGGTGGAGAGGGGCACGAGACAGGGTTGTTCGTTATCCCCACTTCTCTTCGCGTTGGCGGTGGAGCCACTGGCTCTGCTACTCCGATCGGGAACCCATTATAATGGCCTGCGGACACCCTCGGGCCCACATTACATCTCGCTCTACGCCGATGACCTGTTGCTCTTCCTGGAGGACCCGGTTACTGCCCTACAGGGGGCTGCGACGGCGCTCACGGCGTTTGGGGAGGTCTCGGGCCTTCGAGTGAACTGGGCCAAGACCTGTCTCTTCCCGTTTCGCAGAGGAACGCCTAGCCCTGTTGTCGGTGGAGAGATTAGATGGGAACCTGACTGCTTTAAATACCTAGGGGTGTACGTTTACCATGAACCAGCTGACCTCCTGGATGGGAATATTGCTCGCAGCACCCGAGCGCTACGGGGTAATATGGATTTCTGGGCGACGCTACCGCTCTCGGTGGCAGGGCGGATTGCTTTGCTCAAAATGGTGGCGCTCCCCCGGTTGCTGTATTATTTCCGAACGCTACCGATCTGGGTCCCGCCGGCCACATTTAGACTCTTACGGTCGATGATAGTCGGATTTCTCTGGGGCTCGGGCCGCCGAAGAGTGGCCCTCAAGACCCTGATGAGACCGAAAGACGAGGGTGGGCTTGCGGTACCGGACTTCGAAAAATACTACCTAGCGGCGCAATTACAGACCCTCACCCAGGAGATAGCTAGGGAATTCCGAGGCCCGGAGGACAGGAGGGGCACGGGGATGGCCAGACATGTTCTCTCCTTCATAGCGCTGCGACAGCGGCTGGCTTTACAGGACTTATCGATGGAGGAGAAGACCATTTGCCTGTGCTGGAACCGGGTCCATGCCCGGGGCCAGCTGCGCATACCGTATGCGCCCGAAATACCTTTGGGCATGCTGACGGCTCTGCCCCATGGCGGTGATTGGTCGCGGTTAGCGGACTGGGAAGATGCGGGCCTACAATTGGTAGGAGACCTCTACAAGGACGGGGCGCTTTTGCCCTTTCAGGAGCTCATTGACCGCTTCGAGGTTCCTCGCGGTGACTTTCTGTTGCACTCGGCCCTGGTCCGAGCGATCCAGGCACACTGGAAGCACGGGCAGGAGGAACCCCCTACATCTCCGGTGTGCCAATACGTCATGATGTCTGCGGGTACGGTGAAGGCGGTCACTTGCCTCTACGGCAGACTAATCAATGAGGGGCTGGCCCCCCTCACCCCTTTGAGAACCCGTTGGGAGGAGGACATAGGTAAGGAGATCCCAGAGACGACCTGGTCCCAACTCATGCGACGAGCCTGGAAGGGCACGCGTCACGCCCGATTTCAACTGGTCCATTACTATATACTTCACAGGGCATATCTGACCCCGGCGAAAATCAAACAGTATTTTGCTACGGACACTGCGGACTGCCCCAGGTGCCAGGCGCCGGAGGCAGACCTCCTCCACATGTTGTGGTCCTGCCCGGGATTGTCTTTATACTGGACGGAAGTGGGGAAGACCCTGGAGGAGGTAACAGGGAGGTCATTATTGGTTGATGCAGCAGTGGGACTCCTCCACTGGTTTCCACATACCCCCAAAAACAAAATTACTAGCAAATTTATTGACTTGGGGCTTCTCCTTGCGAAACGAGAGGTGACCAGGAACTGGAAGGCACGGGTCGGTCCGACGGGAGGCCGATGGCACAGCGAACTCTTGAAATGGGCAGCGGGAGAAAGCACGCTGAGATATCAGTTAGCTAGGAGGCAGCATAACGAGAAGGCGCAGGAGGCAGCGCTAGAATGGGAAACATTGGTACAGGCCCTAAGGGATTATTGCGCCCCCAGCGACTCCGACAGTGAGGAAGCAGCTCGCCCCGAGTCTCGATAGGCGATTACACCTTTCAGATCTGCTACTCTCCTCATGGGTCCTCTTACTAATCCTACTGCGGTGGTTGCCGTGCACTGATGGCGGGGTGGGGTGGGGATTAATTTGGTTTATAGTGTTTTGAGGGAGGGGTTTTCTTTTGGTTTTGTGGGCTTGTTTAGAAAAGCAGATGACGGGCGATGGATCATCCGTACCAGCTTCAACTTCCTGTTGAGCCCCCCTTGGATTATGCCGCCCAACCATTGGGCTATGGGCTGAACGGCTGTGTACATATTGCTGGGGGACGGAGGGTTGCATTTCATTGACTTTTGTTGGATTTATAATGCTGGTCAAGTATGTAACAATTTACCAATTCCTGCAATAAAAATATATTTAAAAAAAAAAAAATTGATGGGCAGGTACTCTGTGGAACCAGTGCAGTTTCAATGGGAGCTGCTGATGCTGTCCTACAGCCTGCCTCGAATGGCATTGTGATCATATTTGTCTGATTTATATACAATAGTAAATTAAAGACTTTGTCACATCAAATATTTACTAAAACACACTTAAATGTGTATGGTAAGCAAAGCTTCTCAGCAATGTAATCCAAATATATTCATTTCAAAGTGCCATTAATCTGCCAATCCATCTCTTATTCATAAACCCCTTAAATTTTTATTTTTCAAGGCTGACTATGATTTTAATGAGTTGTTTCTTAATCTGCATTGCAGCTTCAGTTCAGAGGAAACAAAATAGAATGCCCCATTCATTGAGGACCCTTGGATTTGCAGTCTATAGTGCATTTATCCATGATGTCTCACTTTAATAAAACTTTTTCTTCAAATGTTTCCTTCTTTTTAGTGGCCCTACCACCCACAAAAACTTTTAACTTAAATAACCCATAGGAAGGCATAAAAAACAAGAAGGATCTGAAGGTAAGACTTGCATCCATGTTTGGTAGAGTGTTTTCTTATTAGGTACCCAAACAGAAGTGTTGACACCCCCTCTCTATATTTATCTAGCACTCTATCACTCTTTCCTACTTCAAAGACACACTGAAAGCACTACTGTTTTACGTTAGACGAAAAACAGTAATGATTTCAGTGCGATGGAGTGCTGGATAACTAGAGGGAGTGAGTGTCAAGAGTGATAGAGTGCCAGATAACCATAAGAAGGGAATGTCAGGAGTAATCATTGGATAACTAGGGAATGTTAATACTCTGATGGCTCATATAGTATAGTGTGCTATGTAACAACAATGACCTACTCCACCTACACACTAGAACAGAATAAAATATGTTGTGGTATCATCTTAAACAACATCCCTTCCAACACATTTTTAATATAAAGTATTCATGAAGTCTCAGGAGAGGAGCCTGGGTGTCCCCATGACTGAGAGAGCCTATCTTAAACTTGTAGTGAACTCGAAGCCGGTTGCTAATGGACTATTGGTCACACGTTATGTAATAGTATATTACGGATAGTGTAACTCACGTGTCTGTTACTCTTTGTTGTCTACACAGTTAGGAAGAAGACAGCACTGATTCTACAGAAGGAAAACTGAACAAAGTGGCCTACACGTGCTATTGTATTTTAGCATTTATATGTTTATTTGGCTCATCTCACTTCCCTGGTTTTCCATCAATTCTCCAAATTCTGAGAGATTTTTTTAGCGATATCATTTCCATTTGTTTTAAAGACTATAACATTCCCATGGTACACACCACACTCACAACACTGAGGGTATTTTAGTAACACAACACATACTATCAATTAGTGATCTTGTAATTAATGTGATATGCAGATTTTTGTTTGCATCAGGTAAGCTCTCTACATTAAAGTTAAAGCAATTTACGTGGCAAGACACTTCACAGGTTGGACCACAAATTGCATAATTTTAAGATGCATTCACTGCGATAGGTTTGTCATGAAAGCAACTTTGCCTGGAAAATAATCAATTAAAGAAAATATCCTTCAATGAATACCTTGTGTGCTTATGTAATTACACGTTCCATGATATGGTACAAACAATCATTGGCAAAGCCAAGAGGTCTGGCTTCTAACAAATGCCTCTCCACTCATTTGTGAGTTTATGTGTGTGATATTGTGGATGGGCAAGTGGGTGACTACACAAATGAGTGAACAGACGGATGAACAGCAATGCAGACCTCTTTCTGTGAAACGTTTTTAGGTTATAGCTGCTTTATTGCCATTTGCACAGCGCTTCATGCCCTGCTGGCGATTTCTAGTGTTATAGCCACGTGCACCTACATCACTCAATGAAAGTGATCGCTATTGTAAGGATGAAAGGCAGAGAATACATTCTATGTTCAACCCCCTGTGGGGAGCTTATTTCGCTGTATTTTGTTTTACAAAATAGCTGTGGTTCTCTTGACCAACAGCATATTAAAAATAATACCCATGGGTTCAGGCAACTATTTCATTGTAATTTTTGATGCACTGGCACACCTATGTGTAATCAGATATAAATGTCGTTTATGTAAATGGCGTTTAAGTATGTTTTTTTTTTTAAAGACTGGGGTGATACTAAAGGAGCTTAGGTGTGCACTTTGCTTAGAAATGTTCAAATCATTTGCATCCAATTTGTTACTTTTTTCAATTAAATTGATAATGGAGCACACATGGTGTACACTTTCCTGGAGAAACCAACAATGCCATAGTAGGTACAGTCAGAGATTCGGGATTTAATATCACAGGCATCTAGCCCGTATTGCCATCCACTTGTGTCACAGGACAAGGATCAAAAACACAAGTTTGGGTACCCTTAAATGAGGCAGGTAGGAATGGGTGGCTACAAATGGATCAATGTGTCAACTTCCGCATCCAAAGTCTTTGAACACCTGCCTTCAGTGTAATTTTCCCTTCACATAGGTATAGTGAAGGCTTCATAGTAAATAACTTCCTGCAGTTTCACAAATCACTAATGGCTTACAGATTGTCTCAGTCAGCAGCTGTAGAGGGCAGCCTCTTTCTCTAGTCCTACCCAATATTTAATTATTTTATCCTTAAAACGCTATGAAATTCGACTTTCTCATTAAAAAAACAATCACATTCTACTATAATTGTCACTGTCAGATTAAGATTTCTGTCTGATGCCCCTGAGAGAGCGCAATTTGAATGAAAAGTATTTCCGTACCATATTTACAAGCATATCGCATAAAGTTAGAAGTTGTAACGTGAAGTAGCACTGGTAGCGTAAAGTTAGCCGATGTAAACTTAAGTCATAGGAAATGTATCTGTATAATCTAGAAAATGCATTAGAAAGGCCGTATATATATAGTGGTCTAATATATAAAAGTGAAAATGCTTAAACGTGCTAAACTGAACATACGTATGTAATTATAAAACGGAGAAAGAAGGCGAAATGCAAGGTGAAGAAATGTGCAGAATATATATAGCACTGTGTAAGAAACGAGAGCATAACGTTGTATTTTATGTAACATGGATTCAAGTATAATCAATGATTTACTAATTCGATTATATATATGTGTGTTAAAAGTCATACCGTGTAGGAGAGTTTGTAGGAATTTTAGCATAATGTGTTCATATGTGATTTTAACCTAACGGACCAAGGGTTTGCAAGAGTGTAGTCCGCCGTATGTAATTTAGTGGGCTCACAGGAATAGGGGATAGCTTTGATCTGTACTTGCGAGCCAAGAGTCAAAGGTCTTGTTAAATTTAAAGTGACAATGCTGGACGAGGTTTATGGCCTATTGAGATAAGGGACGCTTGGAATTTGGGGTCTTGTTTCTAAGTGTCTGTTCACAGGACTGAATGAGGTTATAATCACAACTGTAATGAATAGAGTTCTGTTGAGGTGATAGACTTTGCTCTGAAAGTGTCAACTGGAATGTCATGAGGTTACCAGCACGAAGATGAAGATGGCGCCTAAGAAGCAAGGTCAACTTAACGGACGACGCGAAGAGACGAAGCTATGGAAAGAACCAGAATGAGATCATGTGAAATGTGTACGTGGTGGGCGTCAAAGGGGCGTTCCACCCATACTGTGATTTTGTATTTAGGGACAGCACCCCGGGGGAGAAAGCAGCGCAAGAGATCAGCGCAGATGGCCTGAGCAAAAGAGCAGAACTCTTAGAAACGAGAGAGCAGTAGGCCGAGGACCCTTAGAGAGCGGATGGGTAGGCAGAAAGGGTACTGCTTCTCGACATAGGTTACCATTAGAGGCTAAGAGAGTTTGAACTTCTTTGGAAGTCAAACTGCTGACACCTTTTTAGGGAAAAAGGACTTGCTAGTAGGGATGTCACCTAGCATAGAGTAGGGACAGATTTAACTTGTTCATTCTCTTTCTGTAAATGACGCAACAGATCCACTTTGTGTCTATGCTTTTCAATTTGCTGATTCTGGAATTGATTTTGATCGTATTCTTTTGTAGACTTAGATTCTTTAGGGAATTTATGTTCCTTTTAGTTCCTGTATACTTGTTGAATCTTATCTTGAGAGGATTGTATTTGCAATTATCTATGATTTTATATTAAACTTTTTAAACTTTTACCAGTCGTAAGTGGTTCTTCAGAGTTGTGTCAGTCTATGGGGTTGATTTAACTTATGTGGGTTTGCCTTTTACTCAATGACAGATAATAATCGATCCAAATTTAAATGAATGAGATAGGTATCAAGGTGATCAGAGAAGGTATCAAAATCTCATTCCCCGCACCCCCTACAGTGATAAGGTGTGGTTTAAGATGGCAACAGCTTATTAAAGCTCCTGCCAGCCCCTCCTGCCCAAGGACACATCAGTTTACATGGACAATTGGAAATCGCAATTGGAATCAAAACACAAGTTGTTGCCAGACTGAAACCGGGATTTCTATAAACATCTATTCTGCATGTGACATGCACACTGCTGATACAAACTCTACATTTGTATTGTAAACTTGAACAGTAAAGCCATTAAACGAGCTTTGTACAAAGGAACTGCTTTGAAATCCTTATTTGTTCATACAAAGCTTAAAGCAGTGGTCGACGTGCATAATGAAAAGTATGGGAACTTTGAGTACAATGGTGGCAGGGTCAGTGAGTGTGCGGGACGGGGTCAGAAATGTGGCTACAATTAACACAATGTTCTGTAACTATTTTGCTGGCCTTTTACCTACATGAAACAGCTCATAAAATATAATATGCAATCCTTAAATGAAAAAATGAATGCAGCATAAATATATTTATGGGAAAAGCGTTTTTCTGGTAGGCCACTTTGGTTGGTCATTTCAGATGTCTGTGGGTATAACCAGACTTCCACTGAATTGAATCCTAGTAGATGCCCAGGGAAAATAGTGACATTAATTTATTGTGCTAAAAGGCCCACGCATTTGACAGAAAGTACTTTGAATACGTCATTAGTTCAGATTTTGTTTAAATGCCTTCAATGCTTTCAAAAGTTATGTTTTTAGTAATCCCAGATTGTGCCTTGTTATTTTTTATAGGTTTCCATTAAAAAAAAACACAATCCAGAGTTTATCAATTAAAGCTTATACTGACTCCCAACCAGGGTTTGGATTTGCCAATTAACCAATTGCACAGGTAGCAAGAACCCTGTAAAGAAGGGTTGTTTCTTCTTAAGCCTCCCTCTTCTCTCACTTCAAAGTAAGAGGAGTCCCTTCTTCTCCTCTTTCAACCTCTGGCAACTAAACCCTTCAGGAATGGTAGTTTTTAAATTAAGAGTATGGGCACGGTTTTGATAAATTTAATAAAGCTTTAGAACGTCGTTCCCCAGCCCACTTTGACCTTTGCAAAGAAGTACCTGCCAGTCATGTAATTTCTCACGAACTGGCTTGACTATCACATCTTTGCCCACTCTTATCTGGATTTAGGGGCCGATGGGTTTTCCATTAAAATATTAACTTTTTTTCCAAAACTCCAAAATCTAACTACCATGGACTCCTGGTCTTGTGGTCTCTGATATAGATTATGTAAAACAGCCATACGTATTATCATTCCAAACATACCTTAAACCTAGATTCTCTCACATTTCAACAGCAGAGAGTTCCAAACTGACACCCTCACCACAGTATTAACCTCATCGTTTTCAGGCATCACAAGTTCCTTCCCCAACATTACCCATGGACTACCAAAGGATGAAGTCAGTCCTCCCAATGTGGTCACATCAAAGAGCAAACTTTGCAATAACAAAGATCCTTATGCACTATCACATTGAGGACCTACTTAGAGACTGTGACAATGAAAAGGTTTACAAAGCCAACCAAGTAGGCTCAAGAATTCTTACAATTGAGTAGGGAGAAAACAATACAGTCTAGCCCATAAAAGACATACAGGTAGATTCATCATTGAAAAATCGGCTCGCAAAGGGCCAGATTCCGAGAATCTGGCCCTTTGCGAGCGCAATTTTTGCATTTGGGATTCATCATCCCAAATGCAAAAATCGGTAATTGCGAATTCGCTAAATTGCAAGGAATTACATTTAAGGAATCTCTATTTGAGATTCCTTAAAAGCAATTCATTAACCATTTTTAAATTGCGAAATCGCAATTTCGGGCCGCTATTTACCGTGAGGTCAAACCTCGTGGTAAATAGCGAAAACTTAGAAAAATGCTTTTAAATGCATTTTTCAAAGTTGCATGTTGCACACACTTTGGACATGTGTGTGCGCAACACCAATGTAGATTACATTTCAGGGGTGCTACAGGGTGTCCTTTGGACACCCCTAGCACCCTTGAAATCGCATCCTTATTTGCGATTAGCAAATTGCTAATCGCAAATAAGGAATGTGTAGGAATCACAATTTATTTAGCAATTCCTACATGAATCCCGTTTTGCAAGTCCTTAATAGCAATTCCTTAATAATCGCTATTAAGGACTCACAAAACGGGACTTTGATGAATCTAGGGGTATAACCATAACTTTTTGCTATAAAAACTCGCACCTGCCTGAAGTAACACATGCTAATGTCCCTAATAAAGTGTCTCCTCCATAAATGTGGACCTGTTGTGAAACACAGCATAAGAATAGCGGATATAATTCCAACACACAAACTAAATTACATTTTTGTAACAAAAAACTGGCTAACTGAAAAACTACAAACAACCTTAGAATTCCTGATTCCCCCAAGGTTAAGACATAAATAAGTCTAGGTAGAAGAAATAAAATAGGTGGTGGAGCCATGCACAAGAATTTGAAATGTCTGTTCATAAAGTTGATTGACCCAAATTCTTTTAATTGCCACCTCATCTACCAACACCCTTGTTGAACAATCTTTGCGGAACAGATATTTGAACGTTTAACTGGCATTGAGATCAAGGCAGACAACAATATGTTTCTTGGACATTTCAACCTGCACAAGGACACAACAATATCACAAAATTATGAACATCTTCCAGTCACATGGAAGTCTCCATGCTGGACTGTCTCATTGAAAAAAAGGGAAGATCAACTCCGTTTTGCCAGTAGACTGGCCAGATCACTCACTCATCCTTTTGACATTGCTTGGAATGACTAGTGATTTGATGAAAACCATCACCAGGACCAGTCTTCTGCCCCACTATTCTTTCTTCCTTTTTGAAAGAGATCATTTGTGTATGACACCATAATGGCTGAACCTTATTAACTCCTCTTTGACACAAGGATCCATCAAACAATGCTTAAAATTTGGACTGGTCACACGGCTTCTACAAAACAAACCAGGGAGTGGATTTAGATGATCTAAATAACTATGTTCCTGTTGTTAATCTACCTTTCCAAATTCAACTTCAACTGTTTCTAGAAGAAAATGAGCGGCTGGACCAGCTACAATTGACCTTTAGATCAAGATGTAGCACAGTGGTGGCTGGTGACATTTCAAATTTGAGGGAGTCTCACCAATATAAGGGAGGATTGGGGGATTTTCCCCCTCAGAATAGTTTGAAAAACAGAGTGACAGATGGTGCATTTTAAAGCAAAATTGAGAAGGTAAGAAGCTTTATAAAGCAATTGTGAATGTGTATACTTAAAATATTTAACCACATTAAAAAGAGCCTTTGAGTGAGAAGGCAGTGTACATATGATTTTTTTTTATTGTAATGCACGTTATCAAAGTGTCACACGTTTGGCAGTAGAATGTCAATCATAAGTACACTCAAACTATAGAAATGTCACACAAAAGCATACTGAAGCCTTGATACCTCGAACCTAAAAGTTAGACTATCAGATCAATAGGGCACAGAACCTGCCACTGAAATTAGACGCTTCCCTGCAAAGTACAATTAACAATTTTAAAAAAACAGATTGCGCAGATTGCTTTCAAATGTGAATACCGCCATCTAAAATTCAAGGCTAGCTATGCCTTCTTCAAGACTGAGTGGCATTGTTCATGTATTACTTTCGCTCTACACACTCCAGCAGGCAGCATTCACCAGTGACGAGCACATTCCAGCTTACAATGTATGACTCGGCAACAATAACACCCGTAATTTACATTTTCTGTTGCGACAACAAATGAGTTCTGACAAACTAACTGCTAGTGCCCAGGATCTTTCCCAAGCATTCATAGAAATCACATCTCTTCACTTTCCAAGACTCCCCACCCTGCGGTAGGGTGTCCAGTATGGCTTCAGAGCAGAGAGATGATGAGAGCTAAGGTGGTGAATGTAAGAACTTAAAGGACAAATTACCGGTCCTGCAAATGAGAAATTCACAGTAATACATCTGCAGACAGCCAGGAGGGAGGCTGAACACCTATTGGAACAGGTTGATGAATGGCCTAACAGAGAGTATCGAACTCTGCAGGTGTGTTTTATTAATTGGTTTATACTACACACACTTCTACTGTTCTGACCGTTGTATACAACATAGGTATTAGTATAATGCTAATCAATTTATATACGAGCAGTTATAATCAGGCAAGGCCAGGAAACCACTCCAAGGCCTCGTACATGCGTCAGTGCTCCTCTGATGTGGACAGAGGGACTGAGAATCAGGCAGACACTAACTCCTGTAACTAGGCATGAAGGAAAAGAACAAGACACAGAAAATTGCCAATCACTGCATGGGTTCAAAATAAAGCCAGTAAGTAATTGGCACAGTTTTAGCAACCTTGCACCCTGTGCGGCCTCTTGCATGCAGTAGTTGGGACTAGAGTCCAGACTACCCATGTCTCCTGGCACAATCCAGATGCTGCTCCCTTGATGTTTATATTATCAAACAATATGAGAGAAGCACCAAGATTGGCAGGGACAGGCACACCCAACACTAACATTGTGCAGGTAGGAGAGCCCTCAAGTGCACATGTCGGAGTGATCACAGGAAGGCAACTGACTAACCTAATATGGGCATTTCAAGACCCAGCCCGCTTAAGCACCATTCCCACCCTCGTGTAGAAAGGCACCCTACCCTTGGTGATCCGGCCCGCAACTTAAACAAAAGCAGACCAGCCCCCTCTAAAAATTCTTTAACATTTGTTTAAGATGGTGGCTGTGGGGGCAACAAGCACAGGAGGCAAAACCCAAATTCCCCATTTGAAGAGCCGCCCCTGATGTAGTGCAGAAACCACAACCCTATAAACAGTGGATGCTGCCCTGAACCTTTAAGATGAACAACATTCTTGCTTCCTCATCTGTTGCAGGGATTCTGCACATATACAGAACTATGCGCATAGCGAGGGTAGGAATGGTAGGGGCATTCATCTGTTTTCTAGTGGCTAGGCCAAAACAGGTTGTTTGATATATGGAATCATTCAAAAACAGAATTTCTGTTGGCATAAGGCACGGCCGATGTAAGGCTTCAGTGCCGCGAACCTGCCAGGGTCTAGAACCCCAGACTGATTTCAAATCAACGGTGGCCTCCCAATGTTCATAGTCACCCACTGATAATTTATCTATAAAGGAATTGGAATACAACAATTTCGTGTGAGTCAACATCACCTTGGGACTAGATGAAATGTTCAATTTAAAATAAAAAGGCCCCGAATTTGATCAAAATCTGTAACATATGTACATTTCCTTAACAGAGTTTTGGAGCTGCCTTCTAATGGAGTCGGGCAATGTTCCCATTGTGTGTAATTAAAAACATTTCTAAATGTATTAGCCTTATGTAGGTAATGGTGTCCAAAATGCTGATAACAATATAAATATGCATAATTAGCAGTATTTAAATACAAATCTTCTGTATCAAAGGCACCATAATACTTTATATCTGAAAATAAAGATTGTACTGCCTGCACATCCCAATCGTCTGAATGTTTGTTCTGTTTCACTACATCACCCATTGATACACGAAGTACATTTGGTAAGTTAACAATCTCTGTCAAGCCATGAATTTGGAAACCCACTGCATCCCAGACTATGCCATCAGCGACTGGAAAGGCAGAAATGTTGACAAGAGTCTGGACTCGCTTCATGATGTGGGAAGACGAGTGCGGAGCCAAAGTTCTAGTTACCAACTGAACAGCAGAGCATTCTGGCAAGTAGTGACCATTGATGAGTAGGAAAAATACTGTCACAAAACTAATGGACATGAACAGAAAAATTAGGATCAGCACTAACCAGATGTATGTCCAAGGAGGGACCTAATAAGTCTTTTTAAACCAGGAGACAAAAATACTGAATTTAGTAGGGTCAAATGATTAAGTGGATGTTGAGTCAAAGGAAAAACGTGACTTGTTAAGTGTAGTTGGTTGCAAACCAGGCAACGACTCGCTTGTGGGATAAGCATATTCAGTTTCCTCTGTACCAGTGGAAGTTGGTGGGGTCAGTAAGGGATTATCAACGGAGCTCATCTCAATGGCAGTGTCACACTGTGTGTCGTCAGATGCGTCAAACACATGATTCCTGGATATTGCTGGACATGATGCAGCTGGTGTTATACTATTGAGGATCGGCCACATGTTGTAGCTAGTCATTATCCACTGAGATGTATCTGTTGTCTTTGTGACCAGGAAGCAGTGGTAAAATGACTGTACGAGTACCCAATACGCCAAGCACTGGAACTGGTGCACCATAAGCGGGGCCAAATTCTTTCTTGTTTCCCACCTTCTCTAGGACCAGATCTCCAACCTTCGGTAGCCAGCCAACTTCCGGAATCTGTAGTGCAGCATCAGTGGCCGAGGGTAAATGTTCTTTTGCAAGACTGTCATGGGTCTCTTGTAAGTCCTGTAACATAGTAGAATGATTATCTACGTCAAAAGTGGCAGCTGCCTCCGCCATGTCTAGACCATCAAGGTCCGGAACAAACATTTTGAAGTCAAAGAGCATTTCGTATGGGGTCCGCCCACCCAGAGATCTTCTAGGGAGATTATTTAGTGCAAGTTGCATGCTATACAAGTGGGCTAGTCAGTTCCTGCCAGTACCTAAGATTCTAGCGGTCAAGAATTGCTTTAAATCACGGTTCATTCGCTCCACAACTGAGTTGCCCTCAGGCCTGTACGGAGACGAAAATTATACCAGTACCCCCAAAGACTACATCGCATCCTTGTACGCCTTAGAGGTGAATACGGGACCTTGGTCAGAATGGAAGGTGCCACATGCAAAAATTCCCACAAAGTCACGCAAATCCCTGATGACATTTCAAGCGTCAGCACTACGTTGTGGCCAAACCCAAATGAAACGTGTGAATGAATCAACTGTAACTAAGATGTACTTATAAGCAGTATCTGAAGAAATTGGACAGCAGTGATCAAGATATACACAGCCAAAAGGTCTATTAGAAATGCAGAGCTGTGTTTGTGGTGGACGTGTAACTGTAGAAGGCTTAATCTGCTGACAAATGTCACAAGGTAGTACATAATTATGAGGTTGTTTATATTAACCACGCCGCCAGTAACGTTGCTGCAAGACAGAAACTGTCACAGACACGCCAGCATGGGCCGAAGCCATGCCTTCGTGTGCGGCTGTTATCAATGAAAGTTTGCGGTCCACAATGGGAACCAACCTGTCACCAACGTTATTTATTCTTACATAAGGAACTTGATAGGGACTTAAATGATAAGAGTACTTGTAAGGGAACCCTTGAGGGTAATTTCCATCCTCCTCATTATCGGCAATAGCAGTTAAAATGACATTATCAATATGAGTCATTAATCTTGTAACGGCTGCTACTAGACACATTGCTACTGCAGATTTGGCTGCTTCATCAGCCAAACTGTTACTGACAGTGTGTACACGTACAGGCTGGTGGCCAAGGGTGTGAATCACCTGTGTGAGAGGCAGAATTTCTTTCAGATCTGCCACTCGAACCCAAAGCATCTTCTGTTTAATTGTGCTGCCTTTGGAATCACTATAGTCATTCTGAGACCAAAAGAACAAGTTGTCATTGAAAGACTGAACACAGTAATGAGAATCACTCACAATAAGAGTAGATACATTAGGATCAGCTAACTCGAGAGCACACACCAACGCACGCAGCTCAGCCAATTGGGCGGTGCAGTCACTGAGCGCCTGCGTATGTACGACACTGGACTTGAACTCACTGTTCACCATGGTACCTGCCACTACAGCACAGGCTGCTGAATAAGCATGCTTAGACCCAGTGGCCCGTTGCACCGACCCATCGGTGTAAATGATGCAATCATACTCCTTAAGTGGGCGCATTGACAGAGGAGGAGGATGAACAAATTCATACTGCAAGAACTGTCTGAAGAGAGGAGTCAAAGATAAACGTGACATCCGGAGATGTCAAAGAAGTAGCCCACTGTATCCAATGGGGATGCAAAGCCTTCGAGTTTGGTACACTTGCCTTTGTCACTGCTTCAAGTGCAGCGTATGGTGTCACCACCAAAATGCGTTTTCCCTGTGCCAGTGCATGTTCCTTCAGGACCGCCATCTGTACAGCTGTCAAAACCTTTTTAACGGTGGAAAACCACAACTCGGCAGAAGTGTATAAATGCGATTTGTACGCAATAGGTACTGTGTCACCATCATTAAGCATCAAGTAAGTGAAACCCACTGCGCCTGGCACAATTCATATCACCAGGTGTGTGTGGTTATCACGGGTTAACACAAAGTTTGATTCAAGAAGATCAAACTGCAAAGATTGCAGAATAGCTGAATGTTCCGTGAGCCAGGAGGCTTTTGAAAATGTTGGTTGTATCAAAGCATAAAGAGGCTTGATACGCTGGGCATATTCGGGAATATAAGTAAGACCAACGTTAAAAAATCCCAGCAATGATTGAAGTTTTTTCAGGGTTGTTGGAGGTCTAATACATGCGCATTTCTCAAGGAAGTGAGGCGCCAAGCCTCTTCCTTCATTATTAAGCTCATAGCCCAAAAACAATACTGAATACTTTGCAATGTGTAATTTAGCAAGGTTAAACTTCTAACTGTAATCCGCAAACATAATAATGATGCATCAACTCGCCACAGATGCGGCCATAATTAGTCATCCGTGAGATAAATATCATCAACATACGAATACGCATCAAGGTCTATGTTGTACAGTAACGAGACAACATGAGCGGCGAAAACTACAGGGCAGTTTTCGTAGCCCATAGCTAGTCGCCTAAATTGTTTTTGTATGCCACCTGCCGTAAATGCGGTCCATTGACTGCATGCCGGAGACAGGTTGTGACTGAAAAATCCATTGGAAATTTCAAGGGTAGTCTTATATTTTTTACGAACAAGACTGTCTACAAGAGCAGAACTGCGAGTATTTTATACAGCAAAAGTCCGACAATGAGAGTTCAAATGCCGATAATCCAAAACTTTGCGGTACGACCCATCAGGTTTTGTAACGGTAAAAAGAGGGTTATTCATTGGCGACACGCATGTCTCAATCACTCCCTGATACTCTAATTGAGTGAGAATCTCAGAAACTGAACCTTTTGCATCCCTCTAGAGAGCATATTGGGGTTGAGGCTGTGGCATTGACCACAACAGTATCTCATGGGGTGGAGAATATTTATTCCAGTCCACATGAGTATGGTACAGAAACGGTGAAAGCACCAAAGCCCACTCTTTCTCAAAGGCCTCTGCATGCTCCTTGGAGACGTTCTTTGAAAAACTCGAAAGTATCACCTCCTCCCATTTAGGAGCTGCAAGAACAAAAGGTGGGGGCCAATCTGTCTCTGCTAATAAAATGTCGTAAGAAGAGGTCAGATTTTCCCAAAAAGTCCCTTTAATGACACGCTGTACGTCACCTTCAATTAAAAGAACTATGTTATATAGTCTGTCAGGGGGAGCCTCACGAGTGTCAGCCGTCTCAACTGTAATGAAAGTGTCAGTTGCTGTCGCTTTCAGAAATGGACGTACTGCCTGTCGCACTATGGTAACTTCTGTAGCGCTCTCGAGCAGAGTCACTGCCCATGTTAAATTCAGGAGCCGCGTTCTCACCTTCTGTGGTATATCGCTCTGTTAAAGCTGCAACTTTCTTTTTCTGAAACTGGTGGCGCTGACAAGGAAAATCGTCTTGTTTGCCCTTGCCTTTCATGGGACAAAGGCTGCTCACGTCCTCTGCCGCGATACTGGCTTTCCCCTCCACCGGTTTGTGAGCCTGATGTTTCCTGAAAAGAACGAGGAGAACGCTGATCAGGAACCTGAAACCTATCAGGAGATCTAATTCGCGCGCAAATCATAAGTGCGCTCAAAAGACTCGGGGGCTGGTGACCCAGCACGCAACCCCTGTTTCTGTTGTTGCTTGCCCTGTTTTTTAGTTCTCCAATTTTTCTTAGAAAAGATTGGACGCTCCTCCTTATCAGACTTCGACTTCTGTTGTGTTTGCGGTGTAGGGGGTATTTTAGCAAAGCGCTTAACACCCAAACTATTGCGGCCAATGGTCTTAAAAGCCTGAGCATTAATTCTTGGTTATTCGCGTAGCTTCTCATCCTCAGAGACTAGAGCCAAGGCGTTAGCCACTTGCAAGTTCACTGCATCTCCCTTCACGTTAGCAAGGTTGAGATCAGCAACCATGTTGAACACTCTCAGCAACCTCATACCCAATTCAACCGCCGTTTCAGGGCCGTGTTCATCTTGAACACGCTTAATCACAGAAGGGAGTACTGTCATTGAGGGAGTGCCGAAACACTTCGCATATACCTCAGCGAACACCTTACCACAATTGTTACAATCAGTTAACTCGTGGATTAAGTATTTCTGCAAACTAATTGTCAAAATCCTGTGTTTTTCCACAGGGGAGGTATTCGGAAATACCGCCTCCAGCTGGTCCAATTTTTCAGCGAGCCAATAAGGCAAGTCATCCTTATTCTGTGAACGCTTGCCCATTACTGAATTAACCACAACGGGACTAATAGTCAACCCGCCAAGTCCAGCTGGTTGCGCAGCAACTCCAGGTGGTCCCACCAGGATGTTGTGAGAGACATATTGTACAAAAGCCCTGTGCACCCTAATGAAGGAGGTTTGCAAAACGGGGAGCTCCACTACATGAACTGTTAGATGCCATGGATGTGGTGTGTACCCAGCCAAAATGGGCCAAGTGGCCCCATCAATTGATAAAGGGCCTCAACGGATCGGAGTCACTGGTTGAGGGAGGGTGCCATTAAACCAAATCTGGTGTTGCCAATGCCGACAATGGAACTTCAAGAGTCCTATAAGGCGGATAGACATTGGGAAGGGCCGTTGGAATGTATACATGGAACACATTGTTGGTCCCATCCACTGCCGGAAAGGTGACCCAAGATAAAATATCTCAAAGTGGTAAGCCAGGTCAGCTCCAACCACAAAGATAAGTGTGATACCCGCGTCTGGCACTCCATAATCAGTCAGATGGCGAAGGACCGCAGCGCGGATATGCGCTGAATATCAACCTCAGCCGTGAAGTCAAAACAGGGTCTAACAACCTAATGCGTGGCAGCGCAATAAAGGATAACAATGAAGAAAAAACACCTTTTAATAACATCAAGCTTGAAAAAACCTATATAAACATCAGTATATTGGTGGTGACACAATCACAGCTGTTTCTGGAAACAGATGCGAGGGAATTGTGGACAAGCACAAGTACTACTCAAGCGTCTCGCAGATAAGAACCAGACCAAACGTTGGGTGCGCCATGTTGCATGGATTCTGCACACATACAGAACTATGCACAGGAAACCAGGACCTCAGTGTGTAGTGGTGTACCAAAAGCCCACCTTAGTGCCCGGAACCCCAATCCGACTAGCTATAGTGTCTCATTCATTCTCCGTACTACAGCGAAGCTACCAATGATTAGACATCCTAGAACATGTAACTCAGATACTCCCATGAATCGCAGGAGCAAGACCACTCTTTCGCTCACTCACTCATACTTGTCCATAACGTGAATAATCAGAGACACTGTATAGTTTAAAATGTTCATTTTAACTAACGAGCTCTTTAACGCAGTATACGAGCCAATACTAGCAGCAAAATGCATAAACACAAGACAGTAAGCATTGTTACAATTCCATAGAAAAAAACGGGATATCATTCTATGAAAATAGTGGAAAAAGGACTACCATGCCTTGCCACCCTCCCCGTGCTAGGAACTAGTTTATTATAGAAATAGAAGACCTCTGGGCTTTGTCAGGGGGGACCCCATGTCTCTAGGTTTAGATGCAAAAGTTTACGTCTCCGTTCAAGCACAGCTCTTCTCTCTGGAAGAGTATTCTTGAAGTGTCTAACATGCATGCAATGCCTTACTAAAAGCACTTGATTTTAAGTAGTGCAGCTGTGTGTGTACTATGTCTAACATGCTTGGGACTGACCAAAGCAGATTAACGAAAGACATTGTTTTTCGACCTTGAACACAATGTGCAGACAGACCCACAACAAAGTACAGCAAGAAACGTGAAAGGCAGACGGTTCTCATGTGGATGAGCACAAGCACTGGTTTTGCGAAAACAAAGTAATATAAAAACGTGTTCCAAAACAGCAACATGGCAGCCAAGCGTGTACTAGCATATGCTAACTAAGCAATGTCCGCAGTGAATCCCGTATCCTCACTACACATCCTCCTACACCTCTCAATAAATCTGGACTCCCACCTTAGAATTCTTAAGGAAAGAATGGTCCTAAATGACAGAGCACTCAAATGGTTCTCATCATCCTTGGAAAAAACTCAGTCAAAATATCAAAATTGCCAAGTCATTCTCAACAAAATGTAAAAGGGTTGTCCAACGATCAGTACTTTCACACGAAACACAACTTCTAAAAGGAACTCCATGCCTCTTCCCTTAAATACTCAAATATCAACTATTAATTGCATGTGGGTATCTTTTACTAAAAATATCACCGATAGGGAACATTGAGGTGTTGGCTCGAGCTCTAAATGGATGTCCTTGCACCACTTGAAACTTAAACTGGTAAATAAAGGATTTCTCCTCATTGCACTCCCCAACTTGAAAATGTTGGTACAAATCTGCCCTAAAGATTAGTACATGTATAATCACTCGATTATTGTTGAGTTTGAGAAATCATTTGGCTTCATTCTGAAAAGGCGTACCTCAATAACATTGGGAAGGGAACACAATTCAAAGGTAGACTGCTTAGACTAAGGTATAAAACAATTCTCACAGCTCGAATTCAAACATGTTGTTAAGGCACCGGTACTGCCAAGACTGGAATACTGCAACTCCAATGTAGTAGGGATTCCAAAAGTTCTCCTGGCCCCCGTCAAAGCACCCCTAGACTAGGCCAAGGTAAAATTTGCATTACATCTTCATAATTAGCATAATTTTGCATTAATCTTGTTACAAAAACTTCCTGAATGTATGCTATTACACCATACTGCATAATTACATGTCATTTGAGGTCAAATGTGACAGCATAGTAAAAAGAACGTGAACAACATTGCTCATTGTACTTTTGTCTTTTGCACTATTTTTTTAGAGAGATTCAATGAGCTAAATTGCAGTGCCAAATGCCAGTTTTGCAGTTTGTGTAATTATGCATGACTTTGCTTATATTTCACATAATAATGCAGAAGCAAATTTCACACACACCTACCCGACAGAGCTCCCAGATTGATCTTGGAAGCAAGAACATTTGAATATATATTTCCCGTGCTGATTTCATTAAATGTGATCCCCACTAGAGCACGGAGCACTTTCAAAATAGCTTTCCCTGTTCATTGGGCGTTCATGAAGAAAAACTAACCTACCTATCTAGCAAAAACCATGACTCTGAGGAGGATACCAACATCTGAGAAGCTAGGAAATCCTTCTTCTTAAGATTATAACTGCAAAGAAATCTAAAATGCTGAAACAGTGGTTCTCTGGATGTGGTCTCACGATCTTGAATCCCATCAACCCAAATTATCAGGGAAATGGAAAACCTACACCAACACCACCTCAAACCTGAAATCCCATAAACCTTGAATCCATACAATTTCAGTAATACATCAGACAGCATTCGCAAAAGAATATACATTCTCTCAGTTGCAGGTTGTTGGAAATGTGACCATGTCACCTTGACGTTTAGAAATATGCCTTTTTCAATCGTAGCTGTGATTTTCTACTATTTGTGGGTTGTGCGGCTATAATTGCCAGATCATTGGCTATTCTGCCCAACCAAAACAGATTGTTTGGGATTTTCACACTTTTAATTGCTTGCATATTTTTCCAAATCTATTGCAAACTACCTACCTCATTGTAAAGCACTCTTAGTCTGGCACCTTGCTCGTGCTACACGAAACCGCTAAATGTATTAATAAACCATTGCAATCTAGCACCAAAAGAAAATCAAGACTACAACTCCCAGAATGCAGTAGTGTGATAAAAGAAAGCTGGAGTCGCAATACAGATGCCCTTGTGATGTTGAATCATAATGGCACTTGAGAAGCACTTCATTTTTCCTATCTTTTTTCAGTGCATCACGTTTAGTTCTTTGCCTTTGCATGCTCGTCAATTGCATTGTCATTTAATTTGAGTTTTTTTATGTTATATCCAGCTATTGTGCTAATTTCCCAATTAAAGCGTTTGTAGCTGAAAGCAAGCTGTGGTGGCCTCCTTTATAATGTGCAGTGATTGCCTCCTAAAGCAGGGCATTAAGAATTTTCTTCTAATGTCTCTTAATCCAGGCCAAACTCAGATAATGTGTTCTAGAGTTTTGTTCCGATAACTAGAGTCTAGAGTTAGGGGGGCTAGATGGAGACTTCCCAGTGGCGTAACAAAGGGGAGGGGGTTCGCAGGGGGCCCCCTCAGCACTGGACCTTGGCCTGAGAGCTCCTGATTGAATCCAGAAGGTGCCCCTCCATGTACCTTGCAGGGGGGGCCCTCAACCTCGGTTATGCCACTGACTTTTCCTTGAGAATTGCATTCTTTCAACTAAATGTACAGCATGCAGAATCTCAGAAATGTTTGTTTTACTGGTGCCTCTAAATTTTAGTTGATGTACTTCTAGTTAGGCTGAAAGTATGATTCCAAGAGATGCTCTCCATGTTTGTAACATGATAAGGATTTCCCTGACAACTCTTTTGCGAGGTAACTGTTGCAGCATCAAAAGGGCCTTGATAGAAGCTAAATTATGTGCTTGGAAAGAAGAAGTATTTGATCAGGAGAGAAAGACAACTGAGCATGTTCTGTGTCAGTTCTTGATAAATCAAGTCTCTCTGGGAGAGGCACAATCACAAAAATGTTTGATTTTCAGACTCAAGTGAGATGCCTTGATTGATGCGAGACTTAATTAGAGTCTGATCATTTAATAAGAAGTGGATTTTTTTAGCTTAAATAAAAGGCGAGAATTTTGAATGAAAAACAGCTCTAATTAATTTACCTTCTTTTTATTTAATACCATTGATCCATAAATCAAGAGTGGAATAAGTTTTGCCCTGTAAGCCGTTATGATGGGCCTGATAACACGCCCTACATGGGTGAAAACTTTTTTAATGCTTTTGTTGTCATGGGGGACTTTGTTTTTCAAATATGTAGATTTTGTACAGAGGTTAAATTCTTATCCAGATAAAAGTCCAGTAGACATAAAACTTTCCTGACTCCACGTTTCAATTTCCATATTAATTTCTGTGGATTCTTCCCAAAAGATATGATTTTAGTTTTAGTCTCAGAGAAAGTATATTCATCTGGTTATAATTAAGGCTCCTGGTTTTCCGATTTCGACATATCAATACAGATGGAAAACTTGTTTTACTTTGTCTGTATTTATAAATAGAAATGGAAAGATTCTGCCAAAAGAAACGGGCAGGTCAAATCTGCAATCGCTCCTGTCAAACTGTGGCTCTGGAGAGGGATGAACAAGTGCAGCCTGGAGCGTTGTGTCTTTCCACCCCCAAACAGAAGGAAGTACAGGGAAATATTCAAACTACACGCCTCCAGACCAAAAGGGTTACCCAGCGGATTAGCTGCTCATTTTTCCCTTGCAAAAAAAGTCAGTACAAATCCGAGATAGCGGAATGTTTTTTTTAAAAAATATATTTTTATTGCAGAGTTATAAACCACAGGATACAATTAGTCAGCCAGTTCACACGTGACATCCCCTCGTTCAATAATAAAACACAAATCGTACACAGCCATTCAGCCCGCATCCCGGAGGCCGGGCGGCATAATATTCAACTCGATAGGAAAACATCACGGTGCACGTCCCATAGGGACCATGGTTGATATGTCGTTTTACGTATCTGCTTTTACCCCCCCGCCCTCAACATCGCTCCCGTCAGCCATTCTAGTGGTAATCAGTGGTACCGCCCATGTCGGGACCTGCCCCAGGTGCTGTAAGTCTATCATGCCTGGTCGCTCCCCCCAGCCATTCCTCACTCCACACAGTACCCCACCTTCCTATTAGGTTCCAAGGTGCCCTGGCGGGCCCCCATCTATTGGCTTCCGACCCACCCCAAACTCCCATTAACCAACCCCCCCAAAGCCCCCCCCCCCCTTGGCAACTGCTAAGGTGTATGCCTCGTCCCGACGAGTTGGATGGATCCACTACAGTGCGTGTTATGATATTTTTTGTGTTCGCCCCGCGGTGTCCACTGGCCTAATTCTCACCGTCCTCATCCTCCACCAAAGAATCACGCAAGGCCTGCACCACTAACTCCCATGCACGCGCCGCATCCAAAGCCTTCTCATTCCCAATCTTAACAGCCTGCTTCATCCGGAGCACACTCTCGCAGTCGGACCACCGCAGCAATTCATTCTTCCATCTACGCAGTGAGGGTCCCCCCCTGGACTTCCAATGCCACGATATTTCCCTTTGCGCCAATATCAGGCCCAGATCAATGAATTTGCTCGTCACCTTGGTGTGTTTGGTGTGCGGGAACCAGAGCAGCAGGCATGCCGCCATATCGAATTCCACCTCCCTGTCAGTCACTTCGTTCAGGAGGTCCCCTACCTCCACCCAGTAGGCCTCCAAGTGCGAGCACCCCCAAAACAAATGGTCCATGTCCGCTCCCAGAGACGAACACCGTGGGCATCGGGCATCCGGTACCTGAAAGTACCGCTGTAATTTCTCAGGGGTTAAGTAGGCCCTATGGATCACATAGAAATGTACTTGCTGAAAGCGTGCATTTCTCGTGCCCTTCCACGTGCGCCGCAGGATGTGGCCCCATGCCGTGTCCGGTATGGGCCGGCCCACACTCTCCTCCCATTTAGCCTTGAGCCCCTGGAGCGGTTCCAGTCCCTCATTCAGCATCCTATTATGGAGGCACGTCACAGCTTTGAACGTACCTGCCGCCATCACCACATACTGGCACGCCATAGTCGTTGTCGGTTCCATGAGCCCCCCTTTCCAGTGCTTTTGTATGGCAGCCACCACCGCCGCGTGCAGGAGGAACCCCCCGTCGGGCAGCCCAAACTGGTCCCGGAGCGCTTCGAACGGTGCCAAAGCCCCGTCTATGTATAGGTCGCCTACTACCTGTAGTCCCACCTCTTCCCAATCCAGCAATGGGGACCAATCTCCCCCGTGCGGCAAAGCCGTCAGCATGCCGATCGGGATCTCCGGTGCATAAGGCCGCGACGCCTTCGCTCTCCGAAGGCTCCTCTGCCAGCACAGCCGGAGTGTCCGTTCCTCCATAGTGAGGCCCCGCAACTCAAGCCTCTGTTGCATGATAATATAGGACAGTACGTGGCGTTGTATCCCCCGATCCCGGTCCTCCTCTGGACCCCGAAACACCCTAGCCACGTTCTGCGTAAGGACCTGCAACTGCGCCGCCAGATAATACAGCTCGAAATCGGGCACAGCCATGCCCCCTTCGATTTTGGGGCGAAGTAGCGTGCTCAGGGCTGCTCTACGGCGGCCATGCCCCCATAGGAAGCCGATAATCATTGACCTCAGGTCTCTAAAGACCCCCTGAGGAATCCAGACAGGCAGCGTCCGGAAATAGTAAAGGAAGCGGGGGAGCGCCACCATTTTTAAAAGTGCGATCCTACCCAGAACCGTCAGCGGGAGGGTCGACCAAAAGGACAAGCTGCCCCTCAGTGCCCGGACACATCGACCAATGTTGCCCTCCAATAGGTCCGCAGTCGCGTGGTAGATGCGGACTCCCAGATAGGTGAAACAAGATGGCTCCCAGACCACGCCCAAATCGCCGGCGGGGTTGGGCGATCCCGCTCTCAGCGGAAACACACAAGTCTTCGCCCAATTGACCTTAAGGCCCGATAGCCGGCCAAACTCCGACAACAGTTCCATCGCTCCTTCCAATGCCCGCGCCGTGTCAGCGAGGTACAGGAGCAGGTCATCCGCATATAGCGATATATAATGCCACTGCCCGCCGCTGGCTATCCCCGCGTACCTGTCACCCGACCTCGCATGGACCGCCAAAGGTTCCATCGCCAGAGCAAACAACAGGGGGGATAGGGAGCACCCCTGTCGCGTGCCCCTGCCCACCGGGTACGCCGCAGACACCAGACCGCCCAAACGCACCCTCGCCGTCGCCGAGGTATATAAGACCCTCGTCCACCTGCGGAACCCCTCACCCATACCAAACCTCTCTAACACTCCATCCAGGAAAGACCACTCTAAACTATCAAAGGCCTTCTCGATGTCCACGGACAGGACCGCCGGAGCTCCCTCCCCATCCAAGATGGCGTCCATTATCCCCACTAGGCGGCGAATATTCAGCGTCGTGCTCCTCGTGGGTATAAACCCGGCCTGGTCCCTGTGTACCAAGCCCGTCATGTGTGGGGCCAGCCTGGTGGCTAGGATTCGGCTCAGAATCTTGTAATCCACCGTCAACATGGATAGCGGGCGGTAGGACCTTACATCCGTTGCGTCCAGGCCAGGCTTTAGGAGCGGTACAATCAAGGCCTCTCGCATGGACCCAGGCAATTCCCCAGCCTCAAAAGCTTCCGTATACACCACCAGAAGCCTGGGAGCCAAGCTGTCCACATACTGTTGGTAAAATTCAATCGGCAGTCCGTCCACCCCGGGCGTTTTATTTCGGGCCATATGTTTGATGGCCACCCGTATTTCTGTGAGCGTGATCGGGCCACCCAACTCCTTCGCATCCTCCTCGTCCAGGACCGGAAGCTGCCTCTCCCCCAGGTATTCCGCAATGCCCTGAACCCCCACTCCCAGCTGGCTCTGGTACAATTCCTCATAGAACCCCCTAAAACATTCCAATACCGCTGCCTGGGAATACACCATCTCCCCCCGCGCATTACTAATGCTAAGGACCGGGCAGCCCCTAAGTTCCGGGTTAGCTAGTCTGGCCAAGAGGGTGCCCACCTTGTCCCTTTCTGCATGTGCTCTGATGATATACTGCCTGTAGTCGTAACACCTTAAGCGTTCCGTCTCAGTGGCAACCACTTCCTTCGCTTCCAATACCTGAGTCTGCAAATCCGGCCTAGCCGGCCTGCGGCGCTCCAAGTCCATCAAAGTCTCTTCCGCTTTCATGAGTGCATTCAACACAGTCGTGCGAGCATTCGAAAACCTACCCAAACACACCCCTCTCACCACCACTTTCATTGCATCCCATTCAGTGGACCTACTCGTGGCCGTGCCCTCATTCACTCCGAAATAGCTATCAATGCCTTGCTGGACCGCGTCGCTGAACACAGAATCCTCAAGCGTCTCCGGCCGAAGCCGCCATGTTGGTATCACTGAGCGCTCCCGCTGCCACTGAATGTGTACCAATAGGGGGTTATGATCTGAGATGGTCCTAGCCAGGTACTCCGTATGAGAAATCAGTGGGTCTAGGGACCCACCACAGAGCACCGAATCAATCCTGACATGCAAATCATGGAGAGCAGAGTAAAAGGAATAATCCCTGGCTTCCCTGTGCCGCTCCCGCCAGACATCCAGCAACCCCCATCTATCCTGCCAGTCCTTCCTGTGCGCGGCCAACCTGCGCACCGGGGAGTCCACCAGGGGGGATGGGACCTATCCAGAGCCACATCCGTGATCGAATTGAAGTCCCCCCCTAACACTATCGGGCCCGCCAGGAAAGAGGCCAAGGACCCCGAGAGGCCATCAAAGTATCGAGCTTGATCAGTGTTCGGCGCATACACACAGCGGAAAACCACATCCCTTACATATAACCTCCCCTCTACTGCCACAAACCGGCCATCTGGATCTACCACTTGATTCAGCACTTGAAAGGGTATCCCCGCCCTCACCCAGATCAGCACCCCCCTGGCATACGCTGAGTAAGTGGTGCCAAACACCTGGCCCGCCATCTTTTCTGCAAAGCAGCGCACTCTTTTTTGGTGAGATGAGTCTCCTGTAGCATAGCGATCTGAACCCCCCTACGCACTAGGAATGCATGGACTTTGTGACGTTTCACCATAGTTCGCAGCCCCCGGACATTCCACGTCAGGCATTTCAAGTTAGGTAATGTCCCCATTCCAACTTCGAACAGTCCGATTCAAATAACGAAGGTTCACAGCCCCCCCAATGCAGTTGCCCCCCCCCCGAACATACCCAGAACAAAAAAACTCCCCAAACCCCACTCCCCAGGACAGAGCACATGAACCCAATGTCAGCCCCCATCCAAACCTTGAACCAACTTCTCACACTCTTACACTGTGGTCTCCACCACAGTCGGCCTTAAGGGCCCAAGGGGGGTGAGTCACCGCCGACCCCAGCTAGCGGAGCCCGCGCCCCGCGCCTTCATCCCCTACTAAGCACTCAGCACCCCCCACCCGACAACCCGCCCTCCACCAACAGGATACCACCCTACCATGAAGTCTCGATCAAGTCCCAAAACAGTCTCAGCCGCAAAATATGCCATCCGATGTCTGTGGGGTCACTATCGGCCCCTTCGAGCTTTCCGCCTCTGAGAGTTCTTCTCCCGTCCTGCTGCCTTCCCCGCCTGAGTCCGATTCTGCCAGTTCACTAGTCTGTTGCGACCCCGTAATGGCCGCCGTCGCTGCGAGTGCGTCCCTCTTCTCCGCCGCCATTTGAGCCTCCCGTTTCTCCCGCTGGCGCCTGTTGCGGGACCTGATGCTCTGTGATTGCCTCACCCGGGGCGGCTTAGGCTGGTCTCGCCTACTTTTGTGCGACCTGTCCGTCCCCGCTCTATACGACTCCAGCCATTGCCAAACTTCATCCGGAGTCTGAAAAAAGTGCGTAGTGCCATCCATTATGATCCGCAGCTTGGCCGGGTAGAGCAAGGAGTACTGGATGCCTTCCTCCCTGAGCTCCTTCTTCACCGCTAGGAACGATGCCCTGTTCTTCTGGACCGCTTGGGTGTAGTCCGGGAATATTGTGACCTTACTGTTCTCCACCTCATATGGGCCCGACATCCTGGCCCGCTGGATGAGGAGATCCCGGTCCTTATAGTGGAGGAGCCGCACCACCATCGGTCGGGGGGGGCGGCCAAGCCCCGGCGGACGAGCAGGTACCCGGTGGGCTCGCTCCAGAGTGAAAAAAGGAGTAAGCCCCTCCGGCGCCACCACAGTGCGGAACCAGTTCTCCATATAGGCCACCGCATCCTCCCCCTCAATCCCTCCCCCTCAATCCTTTCCGGCAGGCCTACGACCCGCACGTTGTTCCGTCTATTGCGGCCTTCTGCATCCTCCGCCCGTCGCTCCAGCGAGTCCAGCCGGGCCAATATATCCGTGATCCTGTGTTCCGCGGTCACCACCGATGGCTTCAGGTCCAGCAACAGTTGGTCATGGTCCTTGACCCTGTCCGCCAGCTTCGCGTGGTCCGCTCGTAGCAGCCCCAGGCCCGTGGCCACTTGGGCGATGTCTTGGTGCAGCGCCTCCTTGGTCGAGGTGATCGCATCGAGTATGGCATCCAAGCGCCGGTTCAGCCGCTGTTCCTGGTCCAGCTCCGGGGAGGGAATCTCGCCCAGCCGAGTTGATGTCGCCGGGGCCCCCTCAGCACGCTCCTCGGCCATCGGCCCTCCGGTCGCCGCCATGTCAGGGTGCTGCGTCACAGGCCCAGGAGCCCGTTTGACGTCTGCGCTCGTGGTTCAATGCCAGCCCCCTGGCACCGGGCAGTGTTCAATGTCGCCACCGATGCCCTCGGGAGCAATGACCAGCTTGACGAACTCCGTTCAGCTGACCCCCTCGGGCCCGGAAGGATGGGTCTCGGGACGGCGGCCAGCGAGGGTCCCCAAGGACCTGGCGAGGCAAGTCAGCGTCCCCTGGTCTCTGGTCACAGCACCGCCGATCCTAGTGCCTCGAACAGCCGATTGCAGGATCTCCTGCCAGTCGGCGACAACTCGGCTCAAAGCTGAAGTTCGGGGCCGCCCGACCTCCTCGCCGCCATTTTCTTCGCACTCTCGGCAACACCTCTGTCGTCTCCTCGACCCGGTCTCCTCGGGGCCAGCAGTCCCCGAACAACTCTCCGATCGCGCCCGGCTGTCCCCTTACACTTCAGAGAGCAGGAGCGTCGTCTCCGGGTCGCCCAGGGTACCGAAAACAGGAGAATTAGCGGGATTCCGCGCGGAGCTGCGAGCTCACGCCCCCATCCCGATCGGCGTCCAAGCCACGCCCATAGATAGCGGAATGTTCTCCAGTAATGGAGTAAGCAGGGGAGAAAATGTAGTCTGTGCCCATCAACCTTAACTAATCTCGAACTGTCCCCTCGACGGACAGAGTATGTACTGAGACCACCTACACGCAAACAACCACAAACCAAAACTTGGAAACAGACCACAAGAGAGGTAACAATAATCAGGGGAACACAGTCCACCCAGGCTTACCTGCCCCATACTGAGAGCCCTTCCTTAACACCTTCGCTGCGAGGTGTTTTCCCCCCCCACTGTGCGGGGGGAGGGGAGGAGGGCCGCGTGCGGCGCCGCTGTGCTTGTGACGAGCTTGGCTCGTCATTAGGCACAGTTCAGCTGCACTCATGACGAGCGGAGCACGTCACAGCCACACCCGTTTTCGAACGTTCAGCACAACGGGGAAATTATCCCCGCGTGCGAACGTTCCAACGGCCGTGACGAGCTGAGCTCGTCATGAATGCAGCTCAACTGTGCCTCATGACGAGCTGAGCTCGTCATGAGCATGGGAGAACTCATCTACAGGCAGCAGCTGCCCTTTCACAAAGACGAGTTAAAAAAAAAAAAAGAGGTTATGAAAACGCCCGAATGACATTGGCTGCCGGCCAGCAACCTTTGGTTTTGTTTTTTGGGAGGGGGAAAGAGGCCGATGGGGGCAGAACGGGAGGTGGGGGTTTGGGGCAGACATCTGCAGCACCAACTTAGTACCGGAGGAGTTGTGCATTTAGGTGTGGCAGAAGCAACAAAAAACAAGCATTGGCAACACCAGTGTGTCGGGCTTTAATGAGCAAATACAGGCACAAACAAATGTTTGCATGCATTGCATATACATATGCTATTTAGCACATTAAAGGTGGTCCTTCTGGCTTTGCCATTATGGGAAAAACAAAGTATGTCTTTCTTGATATAACAAGCTTAGGAGATAAGGAACTTAATATGAGACTCTTCTGAATTAATTGACTTTTTATTGGTATTGCACTTTTAAGACTTCTCGTGCATTCCGATGGAAGCACTTTCTAGAGGCTGCAATGAAGCACAAAATAGCCAATGGCATGTGGTGAGAAAAATAAACACTCTTGTACGTGGATACAAAGCTCGTTCTATGCATATTTTAAAGAAGTGGTAACAGTAGAACTTTGCAGACAGCTGAACAAACAAGACCTAATCAATACCACTAATTCACACATCTTTACCAAGAGGAAACGAAAGACATTTGCTTCCAATTATAAAGTGCTCTTACCTTAAGCTCTAATTACAGAAACAGCTGTGGGATGGCTGTGCCTAACATGTCAAAGCCATAATCATTCCAGTGAATGAAGTATCCAGAGCAATGCCACCAACAACCCAAGGGGGTGTGAACAAACCTTGAATGTACTGATGCCTAGTCTGGACATGCATGATCACACAAGTGCGACGCCAAAATAACATGAGTGCCTTTTGTTTTTAAAATTACCAATCGTATTGTGTTTATTAAATTTGGCGAATATATAAATGTATCTAAACCTATAACAACCAAGTGCAAATATACATTGTCTATTTAAATAAATGTTGAAAATTACTAGGTGCAGTATCTTCTTTTATTTGCAACAAAAACAAATTTGGATAAATACAGATAAAATTACCCCCAAAAAATATGGATAAATACATACGGAAATGTTAAAAAAAACACAATACCATAGAACAGGGAGCCCTAGTTATAATCATTAGGAGCAGCAAGATAATGCTGTAATCCAACTGGGGTCTGTGAACAGATCACAAGGTTGTCTGCATATACTAAATAGGTAACTGGGCAGTGGCCTAGAATTGGTAAATAAAATTCTGATTTTTGGACGTATTTGCCTATGGTTGTGATATACAATGAAAACACTCCAGTACCTCAGATGGAGAATTAATTTCTCTAAGTTTCAAAGTTAATGGGGTTTTGAACAGCTGCTAGGGCGAATGGCGCAGAAGTAGGGTTTGATTGCTGTACACCACGCTGGCAGATCTCATGGGCAAATTGGGAGAAAACTGCAAAGAGATGCTAGGAGTGCCCTTTTTCACTTTGTGGCAAGATAAGTATTATAGAGACTGTAAAAAATATGACAAAGCACGTACAAAACCTCAATGAAAACAGATTCACAGCATACATTATAGGATATCCTTTCTGTAGTTGGAAAATCAATTGGTTTTAGGACTTCCGACCCAGGGATAATCATCAATGCACACAATGTGTTCAGTGGCATAACACAGGCCCCCGCAGTACCCGTGGTGGGGGTCCAAGTGCCAGGGGCCCACCTCAGCACAATAATCTGGCTGCAGAGCTCCGGATTGAGTCTGGAGGGGACCCTCCATATACCTTGCAGGTGGGCCCCCTCATGTTTCGTTACGCCAGTGAATGTCCTTCGGACTGTTTGATGGAACACTGCCCGCCTTGCTACCCATTTCACCATTTCCCCATCCCCTCTCCATCTGTTATTTATATGCAGCCCTTCACCAGAGCTATTGTTGCCATCACTAAACATGTCCAGAGGTTGCTCTGTAAAAAGATCTAAAATATGAATGACATTCCAACAGAGCAATGGCTTAAGGCGACTGACCTATTGCGTTTTGCCTCACCCCTAATCCACATATGGAAGCTTCTGGCAAGACTTCCTGTTTCTAACCCATGGGTCCTGATCAAAGTCCAGGATCTTAAAACATTGAGGAAGATACTTTAAGTGGTTATAAATACTCATTCAGCACATTTTTACAATTAGGTAGAAGGTGGGTGGAGTTGAACTGGTGGTTAAAATATGTGATGTTATAAGTGATTTCATCAGTGATACCATCACTAATGTCATAAAGAGCTTATGAATGTCATTTGTCATGTGAGACGTCATCTGAGACATCTAGTGAATTTATATATATAACTGTCTGAAAATGTCTGAGTGTTACCTTGTGATACTAATGAAAAAACTTGTTCTAAAACAACTCAAATTAATGAGTTCCTACACTGTGGAGAAGACTGTAGTAATTAATTAGTGGCCATCTATGGAGATACAGATCATGGGTGTATAGCTTTGGCAAAGGAAAAACACACAATGCCCTTCTGAAAGGGTCCTTGAGAAATACTTAACAAATCAAATTAAAACTTCCAAATCTTTCCAATACACTAATTTAATTTCCTCTTCCTATTCTAGGACTGGGTTGTTATTTAGCAATATAGATTATTTGTGCGGTTCAGTTCGAATTAGAACTGTATTCTGCGTTTATCTCCCTGTTTTATTGTAGTTGTTGATTTCAAACAAACATGTTCTTTTTGTTCTTGTTTGGGAGTTTCGTTTTGGCACCCCTTCCTGCCATATTGTTCAAGAAATCAAAAGCATTGTTATTTAGTTCACACCCAAAGCATTGAAATTCAAGTAGCTTTCGAATTAGTTAAAAAAAACGTAATTCGCTGTTTGTTCCTATTGGAGAAACCGGGGCTGCTATAGTTTTTTTTTCTTCAGAAATCTATGCATTCACACTTTTGATTAGTAAAAACCTTTCGTGCAAAAAAGATGTACGAATAAAATAATAAAATATTTATATAAAAAGAACAACGATACCATAAATCTTCTTAAAGGTGATAAAGTGGACTGCAAAGTACTTATATGTGTAACAGGCAAAAAGTACGTTGACCATGAAGTCTAGTTCATACAAAGTGCACTTCGCAAACACCAAGAGAACTGGATGGATTCTCGAAGACTTACCGATTTTTTTCCTCATCAACTACGTTTGCCATTCAGCTTGTCCATCAACTATGTGACTTAGGGATCAAATCTTCCAATAGAAAAATCATTGCATTCTTTGTGTCGCAGAGTTTTGTTTTTGACTTTGTGAGTGAACTGATTGCAACTGACCAATTAAATGGACATGGTTGTATTGATAATCCTAAAGAAATTTCCTCAGCTCCCTCTGCTGCATTAACTGGACCAGCTGAGATGTAAATTCCTACCATGGTCTGATTTCATAAAACATGGCGTTTTGGGGCAGGTAGAAGGAAAACTGACTAGATCCATTTGGATAATACCGTTTTTCGAAGCCGAAAATGAATAGGCCTTCAGACACAAAATGTGTAGCAAAAATTGTGAATAATGCTAAAATTGTCTCTTTTGTGTACTAAATCAGACGTTAATTAGGCCAGTTCGAAAGTTTTTGTTTGGTTCACGCAATGAAAATAGTTTGTGCAATTGTTGTACTTTACACAAATTAGGTGAATTTGATGAAATTTGCACCAGCGTAAAGTTCTGTACAATTGTGTTCTGCAGAGAACTGGTTTGAGCATAAAATGTCTTACATGCGACAGGTTTGAGTTGAACCAATTCCATTGGTGGTATCTTGAGTGACTTTTGAATGCAAGGTAGGCCCTTGCATTCAGTTTTCGTGTGAGATACCCCAAAGCTATTTTAAATCAATCAATCAATCAATCAATATTTGTAAAGCACAGCACCATTACCCCTAAAGGTATCTGGACGCTGAGGGTGCCATGTCTCAGTCGAAAAGCCAGGTCTTAAGTTTCTTTCTGAAGACCAGCAGGGAGGGTGCTGTTCAGTGGTGGAGGAGCGGATCATTCCAGGTCTTGGCAGTGAAGTAGGAGAAGGGCCGGCCTCTACTGTGGCTGCATCGGACATAGGGGGTCTCTGCGAGGGCGAGAGAGGCGGAGGTGTCTTTAATGCAGATGACATTTCAGACGGTAAGTTGATATAGGATGGTCCTTAATTGTGAAGGGCTTTGCAGGCATTTGTGAAGATCTTGAACTGGCATCTCTCCTATAGGGGGAGCCAGTGGAGGTTTCTGAGGTGGGAAGCTATGCGAGCCCATCTGGTGAGGTCCAGGATGAGTCTGGTCTGGAGTCTGCTGAGGAGCTGGGTGGGGATTCCAGCATAGAGAGCGTTATCGTAGTTGAGGCGGCTGGTGACAAGTGCCTATGTGATGGTCTTTCTTGTGTTGATTGGGATTCATATGAAAACTCTGTGGAGCATGCAAAGGGTGTAGAAGCAGGATGAGGCGATGGCGTGGACTTGTTGTTTCATGGCCAGTTAGCTATCAAGGATGATGCTGAGAATGTAAGCTTCGGCAACAAATGATAGGCAAAATGCTGAATGAATCAAGCATTCTCTCCCAGTCAAAAGATCTGGGTTAAATCCATCATTCTTTTGCTCACTACGCTACCCAAGTTTGCACCCAGCCATATCCAAATCAGTCTTAACCCTGCTCCTCATGGGAACAGTCCGGCCCGAACTGGACGCCGGGTCCTCCCTTGACCGGAAACAGGCCTCCTGGGACCAGTTTGGTGTGTATCAACCCTCATCAGCCAGGCTAGCTTGATTCCAGTGACACAGCTTACAAGGGACCCATGTCTGGGCATAAACACTGTTTATGCATGGAAATGCTGGAGAGATTGTACACTTAAGAAGAGGAGAGAGATAGACCCCAACACACATGGGGTGGAGAGGATACCTTGAAATAATGGGTCAGAAGACGTGAGGCTACCCTTTTTTAATGACAGATCATGAAAGAGAAGCCATGCAAGAGGGAGAAAGAGACTGGACAAATGTGAGCATAGTTGAGGCACCCTGCACTGAGAGAGAAGGGGGGGATTAAAGGGGAAAGCCAAGCACTGTGTGGAGGTAACACAGCAAGAAAAGGAAGAGGGGGCTGCACTAATAGAACGTAATGATTAAACCCTTCGTTGATAAGAGTAGAGGGAGTAAGAGCCAGCACAGTGAGGAAAGAAGAGAATGCATCCTGGCACTGAAGGTAGGGGCGAGAGGAACATGCACTGATGGAAGGCAGTAGCAAGCGTACTGGCACTTAGGGCAGAGGTGGAGTAACCCCACACTGATGGAAGCGGTGCAGGGAATTAAACTCTGCATTGAAGGAGAGGGGAGGAGGGAAGGGCCAAACACTGACAGGAGACAAGAGAAAGACACACAGGAGTTATAGGAGAGGAGAAGACCTTGCACTTATGCAAGTGAGGGGGAGGGGATCTTACACTCTGTGCTTACTTTTCATCATCAGACTTTAACCCAGAGCAAGAGGAACAGTCAGAAAAAGGAGAAAAGAGGAAGAATATAGACAAAGAGTAACAAAGGATGAAAGGAAGGATGAAAACTAACATGCTAGAGAGATAAAGAGCTAAGAAACGTAGGATGGTGGAAGAAATGCATGAGGTGGAATCAAGACTATGTGCCTCTAAGTTGCCACTTCTGAATGCTGGGGTAATTAGCAACCAAGGCATTCAGAGGCACCTGAAGCAGACTCTTAAGAAACACTTTAGCAGTGCTCTTTTACAAAGTAGGAGAGCGGGTGTATACCCTGGCCTTAGTGGAAATAGAGGGGAAATGTGTGCCATCGGACTAATGGTCAGGTAGGAGAGTCCAAGCAGAGCCGGCCCTTGCTTGGATAGCACTCTGGGTGGATAGCTAAGTGCCGCCCTCCCTGCTGCTGGTGAATAAAACGAGGCAGCGGGGGCATTTGTGTTCACAGGTTAGTCCCATGGTGATTACATTAAAGCAGGGACTGACCACTGAACACAAGCACCTCCCCTGAACTAGCCGGATTGAGTCACAATTTAGAGCTGTCATGCTGGTTCCAAGTGTTTGATGTGCTGAATACGGTGGTCGATGCGTGGCAGAAGGAAGTGAGAGGGAAATGGGAGAAGAAGGAAGGGGCTAATCAGGTGTAAAACAGTACCTGCGGTGAGTTAAAACAATGATTAGAAGCAGGTTTATCGAATTTTTAGAGCCAAGTGAGAGGGACGCTGCTGTCTGCAGGATCACAAGGCTCCGGGAAACATCCTTTACAAGGCAACCATTAGATCACACTATACTTAGAACGCAGTCATTACACCGCAACATCATTTACAATGCATGTTTTACCCCTACACTATCCAATACGTACCTTACATGCAATGTGTTGGTATGCGTTGTAATTGTATGTGTTGTAAAGGTATGATGCGATGTAATGGAATGCGTTGTAAAGGTAGTTTCTAAAAATGCGATGTAGTGTCATGTGATGTAATGGAGTGCGTTGTAAAGGATGTTACGATATAAAAACTGCGTTGTAAAGGCATACGTTGTAAATGTATGCGTTGTAATGTTATACATTCCAAGGCTCCCCTCTGAGGATTGGTGCCCTGGGCCTGGGCGCAGCTCGCCCATGCCAAAAGCAGGCCCAAGGCATTAATGATACAGGGAGAAAGGATGAGGAGAGACGAATGGGCACAAGGCACGAAAAGGAGAAACATTATGTATGATACATTGAAAACACCACGTGTGTGTGGCTATTAAAAAGGACAGGCAAGTAATTAAATAAATGTCGCTCAACACTCATTATTTGATACAAAACCATCCAAAACACAATGCATTGTTTTTCATAACATTCATTTGTTTGCTTCATTGGGGCAGCTGATGGAGCCATAAGCTGAAACTACAAACAGGTCTGCGACTTGTGTACTCAGCAGGCAGCTGACTCTCAGGTGCTTCCACCTTATTTTCTAGTGATGATTGATTTTCAAACATACCTCCTAAAGCCTGATAGCAGTCGACTGCTTGAAAAAGCCCCGCTTGGGGGACACAGATGCAAAGCCTTAGGCAGGGGACAATATGTTAAAATTAGGGCTGACTTTCTGCTATATGTTATAAAATGAACACACACCTGACAGGTCTTCTGCATCCATTTACACAAGAAAAGAGCAGATCGTGTGTTTCCAAACTCTTCCTCCTCCACCATTTGCTGTGACGTGGTAACATGGCAAGACAGGCCCAGTGCTTAACTTGAGATGGTAGTTGCAGGTAAGGGCCACCCACACTTTTGTGGGAGGACTTGCACTTATTTTTACATATCAGGTATTTAGGGAGGGAAAACACGCACACATTGGAAAGAAGGAGGAAGAAAAAGACAGAGAACCCCCACAAAGGGAGAAAGCAGGATACTGCAAGAGTTACATAAAGGGGCAGCGAGTGTTTGGTAGTAGATTAAAGAGGCATGAAATGGATTTAGGACTACCAGCCTTGATGTTCGGTGCGCCGGCATTTAAAAGGAGCGAACGAGGCTTCGGAGCAGAGCATAGGGCATCAGCACTCTTTCTTTTACAAATTAAGTACTGGCAGGCCCAGTAATAAACCAAGGTGAGCCATTTTTGTTGGTGATTCTACATTCTACAACATGCCAGCTTCTTGCGTCTCTGGGGCACTTTGTTATTATAGAAATAGCCACAGATGTCTGTTTGTGCAAACCCTTCCATAATCTGGATCATGCTGCCACACATTCTGCACTGAGGTAATCACCTTACTGCATTCCCACATTTGCAGTTAGTCAGGACTCCATTCAAATGAGGAAATGATTATTATTTCTTTGTGACTAAACCTGGTGATACAGCCACAAAGCCAAAGGAGTTGTCAGTGGGTAGGGTGTGCCCTGACTGTCATCGTCCATGCTCTTTCCCACAGGCACCCTGTTAGAAATGTGATTTCTAGTTGGTTAGGGCATGTGCCTAAGCCAGGCAGAAACCACCACTCTAGTCAGGGCAAGGGAGTTGCACACCAAAGATAACCTCTGCTCACCCCCTTGGTAGCTTGGCAGAGCAGTTAGGCTTATCCCAGAGGCAATGTGTAAAGCGTTTGCACAACACAAACACACAGTAGCGACACACTAGGCACACCACAAAAAACTCCACTCAAGGTTGTATCAAAAATAGCCTTTGTATTACTCATAAAACACATTAGAATGTAATCACATTATATATACTGTGCCACCTGGCACTAAGTATGACTTTACAGGGATTATGTGCACTACAGGGCCAATCTGGCCACTGTCATAATATCACCTAAATCACAGTCAGGCAGGGCAACCAGTAACTACTGGTAACTTTGTACTTAGCATAAATACATTAGGCAGAAAAAATCTTCAGTAGTGCCCGATCTGAACCACTTTCAGGTACACACATACTACAAGCCCTATAGGCATAACATCATTTTCTTCCATCTACATTTCATAGAAGGGCATATTACACCTCTTATAATCACATCAAGGCATAACATATTAGGTATGCACGCGATCCACAGTGCCTCTTAGTCATGACTAGCCAGGTATGGTAGTTCCAAATTGCCAAGAACCCCCTTGGTTGTGCAGGCACTTTCTGCAGGGGTGGCAGTGATCCCCTCCGACCCCCTACCAACACGATGCCTTCAAACTGGCCTCCCTAGCTGCAGATGCAGCCAAAACAATGCTCCCAACATCCACTATGGGTGCAGCAGCCCGTGACCATGCGGCTCAGCTGCAACCATGGGGAGTGTTTCACTGCTGTGGGTCAGGTTTAACTACAAGGAAGGTCAGCCTCACTCACACTCCTTGGGGGCTGAGCGAGGTAGAGTGCAGCTGTCCGCTGCAACCGGTGACCAGCGGTCTTGCTTCGGCTCACCCACAGTCAGTCAGAGCTTTTCTGGTCTCCTGGAGGGGTGGTTTGTGAGTCTCTCTTCTAGTCTCCGACATTCCCCTCGCTGTGGGAGTCGGCTGTGCACTCTGCACCCTCCTAGACAGCAATTACGGGCGACACGTGGGGCTCTTTTGCCTCATGGGAGCCCCGCCCAAAGCCAGACTTAGCCTCTGCCTGGCTTCCAGCTGGATCCTGCTTGCGGCTGGTGACCCGCCTCTTCTACGCAGCGGGGAGGCGGGAAGTGGCAGAATGGAGCCCACAAAGCTCTGGCTCACGCTCGCCGCGGCCCTACCCACAGTCAGGCGCAGACACCACGTGGGGCTCTCCCTCTCCTTATGGGAGCCCCGCCCACAGTCAGGCATCTGTTGCCTGGCTTCCTGCCTCAATGAGGGGGCCCGCCCACAGTCAGGCATCTGTTGCCTGGCTTCCTGCCTCAATGAGGAGCCCCCTTCAAGGGCTCAAATGGCAATGAAGATGAAGATTAAGCGCTCACGAGGCACTAGTTGCAAAGTTTCATAGGGCAGAGATGGGCCCAGGCAGGCCAACTCTCAAGGCCCTCCGACAGAGGGGTCATTTGTGGTAGTTCCTCTTGGTGCCCAACCATCTTTCTGCACCAAGTAAGCACAAGGTTCCACATTTTATGAGGGTCAGAGCCCCAATACTTAAACCACTCATGTCTTTGTTCTCCCCTTGGCACAGGTCTCTGTGCCCGGTCCAAATCAGTTCGGGGGGCACTTACACATTTCCGCACATATGCACAACACCCTCCTTTATCAGTGTAGGTCATGGCCCCAGACACACCACAGAGGGGCGGAGCCAGCATTGTGTAAGGCAGGCACAGTCCTATTCAGGCCAAGGTGCTACTCCTCTCACTACTGCAAATGGAGATCGGCCTATTCAGCCTAGCGCGGACTCACCCAGCTCCTCTAGAGCCACTGCACCTCCCCAGCCCCTTCAATCCAGAGCCAGACATGCAATACACAACAGACCGGCACAAAGATACAAAGCACACAGAAATGCCCACTTCTAAAATTGGCATTTCTAAAATAGTGATAATAAATCTGCAAACACCATTACGCAGCATTTGTCCACTATTCCAAATATACTAAATTTGACCACGCTACTCCTCTCATGTCAGGAATTATCACTGAAACATACATCAGGGATCCCCAATGGATTTCTAACAGAGGGCAGCCTCACAGTAGTGTGAAACCAAAATGGCTGTTTGTCACTACCAGGACATGCCACACAGTTAAGGCACATGTCCTACATTTTACGTACAGGGCACCCTGCCTATATGGTGACTGATACGTAGTAAAAGGGGAGTCACAGACGTGGCACCCACTTTAAGTGCCACGTCACAGCGGCAGTAAACTGAGTGCGCAGGCCCTGCCTGCAATGGCAGAGGCCTGAGACAGGTTTGAAAGGCTACTTTGGTGGGTGGCGTAAGCCCACCATTAGCATTTAATTTACTGGCCCTGGGTATATGAGAAACCACATTACAAGGAACTGATAGGTAACTTAAATACGCCAAACAGGTGTCAACCAATCTTACCACGTTTATCCTAGAGGGCACATGCACTTTACACTGGACAGCAGTGATAAAGTGCTCAGAGTCCTAAAACCACCAACACCAGGTAAGAAAAATTACCAGTAGGAAGGCAAAAAGTTCAGGGATGACCCTGCAAAAAGGTCCAAGTCCAACACACGCCTATGGGGACCACTGAAGTCAGAGTGCCCCATCAGTACCTCTTCTTCATAATGAGTTCAGACCTCTTCTAGTGAAGCTGCAGCCTTGTCTTTCACTAATACAAGCTCATCTGAACTGTCAGTGTGCGCCTGGGCTGAGGGCAGTGCATGTTTTTTGGTGGCGGCTGCACTGCCCGGGTCTGCACAGGGTGCATCCAAGTACAGGTGAACTTGACGCAAACTGATACAATGTGGAAAGAGAGTGTTCTGCAGAACGGTTCACAGAGTAAAGCAATAGTGTTTTTAAGATATATATAATGTTAACTAAAACAGTGTACAATTGCAAGAGAAGAAAAGTAAAATGTGGTAACTGAAAGACACAAACTTTAAAATGTTATGGAAAATTCTGCCTTTACAATCTTTGGCTGTAATGTGTTACCACTTCCCTACTCACTCAGTTTCTAAGATTTCCAATTCCTTATTTAATTGTCTATTGAAAAATATAGTTCAGAGTTTACTAACACTACTGGCACATAATCCATAATTGCAAAGCAGGCTGTTGTGTGTGACTCAGCCATTCTCAGAATTTTAGACATCGGTGCTTTGCTTGTTAAGAATAACATTTATGCCCCTATTTAAAATGGGAACAGACCTGCTATTCTCAGAATTCAAAGTTAAGTTGCTATTTCGCCCTAGTGTTAGGGCATAATATCAGCCATAGTAGTCTAGTCTGCTATTGTTACATAAAATACTCATATCTCTGAGGTCAAATCAGAACACAACATGTTTGTTTTCACCCCAAATTTTTGTTTTTTATAGCACAAATCCCGAACACATGTTTACACAAGAGTGGCAACCGGCACCTGATGTGAAAGGCTGCTTAAATATCAAGTGACCACATGTCATGAGAAAAACTTTCGAAAAATTCATCCTTTTTAGCCTACAGCACGTTGCATTCTGGTTCATATATCTCAGAATGTAAAGTGCTACTGAATATATGGCAAGGGGCCACTTGGCATCTATACGCATTCAAAGTGCTCAATAAGATAATCTAAATTTCCTTATGTGAGAAAATCATAAGACTACCCATTTTCCAAGAAAACATTATCACCATTTTTTGTTTTTTAATATCACAATTGATCCTTGTTTTTTTGGGGGGAGACCTGGTGAATCCTCCTGATTTTCTTGCACACATACTCATCTGCATGACACACCTCGACTGTTATAAACATCTTTTCAAACCAGATTAAGCATATTTACAGAAATTAAACCAGTTCCTGACCACACATGGTCTCCAATTTTATCTTAGTTATTTATTAATAGTGTTCTCATCTATAGTGCACAAGTTTTATTTCAGTGGTTGCCTGTGGTGCCCACCGGCACTCGTTTTTGGGGACTGCCACTTAATTTTCATCAACAAACATTGGCTGGGATCAAGAGAGGGAAAAACACAGAAATGGGAAAGAAGGAGGAAGAGAATGACGAAAAACTGTCACAAGGGGAGAAAGCAGGAACTTTGAAGAGTGAGATAAAGTGCAGGGTGTGTTTGGTAGTGGATTAAAGGGGCATGAGGTGGATTCAAGACTACACATTTAGCATGCCGACATTTATTAGCACCGACCGTGGGCTTCTGAGCATAACTTTGGACACCGGCACTCATTCTTTTACAAAATAAGCACTGCAGGCCTCTTCTTTGCTGAATAATTTTACCACTATTACTGCGAAAATGTATTGTCTTTATTCCACATGAAATTCCCCCATCCAGTTTCAAACATGCGTCTTGTGTGTCAATTCTTCATAAATTAATCAGAACACAGATATCTTTCAGGTAGGCTTTAATCATAGTGGGGGACCCTATGGAGACCTAATCCCCAACCACTTACAGAGGCCTCACCCCACGCTCCCAGGTGAGGTGAGAATCTTCACCCGAAATGACAGAGACAAGCTAACATTGTTCTTGCATTAGAGAGCATAACAATTCTCTGGCCATATTTATTACAATCTATAAATACGACATTAAAACATTTGCATTCTTGCATACTATTTACAATTCATTGGAATAACTAATACATAAAATCTCTTAATAACAGCTCTCCAAGGAGTCATGATTGTCCCCCCCCAGGCACTAATGAAATCAACTATTCTAGTGGTCTTGGGGCTGTGATCCCCCCAACAAGTTGCACATCACAAGGCGAGCTCACCTGCTCCTTCAACATATAGGGAGTGTGGTCCAGCGAGAGATCTGGACCCCAAATAGAAGAATGCCAGAGCCAACCCAAAGAAGGCAATCCACCTGACACTCAATGGGAGACAGGCCAGGGCAACTGGGGCCATATCTTGGACTACTGTCGTAGTCACCCTCCCCTGACATTCACAGGGCAACGTAATGTAGTATAGTGAGAGCCTTTGGACAATTGCTACAGCAGGCTTCCTGAGCCGTTCTCTATATACCGCGGTACCCCAGTCCCAGTTTGAGACAAAGGCTTCCAATTCCATCCTGAATTTGCCCGCACTTCTATTCCTGATGCAAAGGTTGTCCACCTGATTTGTGTCCAAAGAGGACTCCTTCCCTGCCAGTACTCCCCCCTCCACCCACCAAGAGGCTATCTACAGGGATAGTCAGGTGGGAAAGAGTCTTCTTGCTGATCCAGAAAAAAGCAGATATGAGGGGTCCCATGTGCAGGAGCGTTGGTGGTTGTTAAGAGCAGCCAGGCGAAAAAAACAGGTAGCAGAGAGCAGGACAGTGCCCCAACTTTTAACCCACCTGGTTGCTCCTGTCGCCTGCCCTGGCACCCCATCACCTTCCTGCCAGCCAATGGATGGCGTCAAGCATTGCCTGCGAAAATTCAAACTCATGGGTGCCACCGCTGGCCGCCGCCTTTGGCAGGTCTGATCCGGCTCGCACCCGTCTTTGGGGCCCAGCGTCCTGGCACTGCCACTAGTTCACAGGTGGAGGACCGTACCGAGAACTATTCCCAACCACCCACCGAGATCTCACCCCTCCCCAGGTCAGGTGAGAATCTTCACCCAAAGTGACAGACACAAGCTAACAACGTTCTTGCGTTAGAAAGCATAACAATTCTCTAGCCGTATTTAAGACAATCCATAAACACAACATTAAAACATTTGTATAATTGCATATTATTTACAATATGTACAGCACTTCATTGAAATACCTAATACATAAAATCTCCTAACAATAGCTCTTGAAGGAGTCATGCTAGTCCACCCCTCAGGCACCTATGGCATTGACTATTCCAGTGGTCTTTGGGCTGTTACCCCCCCCCCCAGCAAGTTGCACATCACAAGGCAAACTCACCTGCTCCTTCAGTATAGAGGGAGTGGATCCAGCATGAAATCTAAACCCCAAAACAACCATGCCAGAGCCAACCCAAAGAAGGGATCCTCCCTGGCAACCAATGGGAGATGGGCCTGGGCAAGCGGGCCATACCTTGGTCTCCTGGTGCAGTCACCACCCCGGACATCCCCATGGCAATTTAATGGAGTACCATGGGAGGATTTGGACAATCGCTGTAGCGGCATCCCTAGCCATATACTATATACTGTTGTATCTCAACCCTGATTTGAGCCAAAGGCTTCCAATTCCATCCTGAATGCGCCTGCACGTCTATTCCTGATGGAAAGGTTGTCCACCTGCTTTGGGTCCAAACATGACTCCTCCCCACAGGCCTGGGTGGTCTTCCAACCAGCCATGGGCAGCCAGGCGAAAAACCATATAGCAGAGAGCAGGACAGTGTCGTTCCTTTTAAACCCACTTGGCTGCCCTTGCCGCCCACCCTAGCGACCCCATCACCTTCCTGCCAGCCAATAGCAGCCACTGCAGCATGTTGCCTTCAGCTGGTAAGATCCGGCCCGCACCTGTCTTTGGGGCCCACATTCTTGGTCCTGCCCCTGGTCCAATGTGTGTGAAAAACAAGCTACTTTCCATTGGTCGAATAGCTAAGCTGCTGACTTTGGAACCTGGGGACACAGGTTTAAGTCTCAGCACTTGCTTGAGTAATGTAAAAAAGGGCAAATCATTTACTCTCCATGCCCCTAAAAATTATTTACAAAATATATGTAATGCTGTTGTAAATGTTTGAAAAGTAAAATACATAAGACAAACTTCCAATCTGCACTTCACGCACATAGCCTTGTCTGTCTTCTAATGTTCTCCTCCTTAACAACTATCATCTTTCGACATTTAAACTGCCCTTCACAGCTAAACGACCAGCTATAAATGATTGAAGACATTTTAGGACCATATATTAGAACGTGATCCTAGGAAACCTGGGGATCCCACAAGAGACATCAGCTCAGTACACTGAATGTAGGATGTTATAGTGAGGCAATACGAGTTAGAGATGACAGACAAGGTAGGCCTGTTTAAGTACACAATGGTTTCACTGAGCAATAACATGTTAGTAATGCATTACGGTAAAGACTGGAGCATACGGTTTAGTTTCAACATGAAAAGAGATACAGACATTTTGAGAATTGTGTTCTGTTAAATACTTGTGAGGAAAGAGATTTTGTAAGTTACTGTATACGTTAAAAACCGCAATAAGAAAAAATGTCAAAGAAACTGCCCTTCAGACAGCCAGAGCCCAGGTCTAACATCTAAAACCAGTGCTCCTTCATAAATCGACAGCAGCTATGCAGAACCGGAAAGCCTTCTCTGCCTGCTATGGACCACTGCTCAGTCAAGCTGAGGAAGGAGAAATCTCCTATTTTACCTTATCAAACACTGGCAATAATTAACCAAATATTAGCTAAAGGCTAGTTCCAAGGGACTCTGAAACAGGCAATACCCTGATTGGGAAGTCAATTTCAGATCCCAAAGATTCTCCCAATTGTTGTCATTTTCCAAATTCTTGTCCTTGTCAAAATCTTAAAAGAGAGGTTATGGAGTAAGTAAAATCTTACTTTGATGCATTTAGGAAAGTCACAGTCTTTGAACCAAGATTCCAGTTTCAAAAAGGCACAGAGGCTTTTCTGCTGGAGATCTTTCTGCCACCTGGCCGCCAAGACATGGAACACCCTCCCACTGAGCCTACGACAGACCCAAGACCTGCTGACCTTCAGGAGGATACTCAAGACCTGGCTGTTCGATAAGTAGCGTTCTTCTAGGCAAGGGGACGGAACCTCCCTTTTGTGTGGCTCTGTTTGCGCAGTCTATCACCCAGGTATTACAGTAAGGCATGTCATTGTTTTTTTTGAGTTCAATGGGACTTTTCACCCAGTAAAGGCCGTAGTCAAAGTTAATATTTTCTGTGTCCATAGGTTGGCCATGGTACTCCAATCAAAACACGATTTCTTGACCTAAGCTATAATAAAATCTCAGTTGGCATACTACTGCTCCGTGTACAGTAGCAAAGGGCCAGTCTATGGTGTTTCGTGTTTACCCTTTCTCCACTGTCTTTGTATTGCAGCAGTGACATTCGAAACTGACAGAGACTGGAGGAAGAACCAGATTTGCATGTGGTCCTCTCTCACGGAAAGCGGCCTCCACACACACACTGGCCTTGATGGGCAAAGGCTTTTGCTGGGGGGGATTGGCTCACAGTGGAAGCCTGTTGCCATACAGCGACCCTTTGATATGGTGAGCTGACCCTTGCCCAGAAGAAGACCCAGCTATAGTTGAGTGGGATAGACCCCATTTGCATGAGGGCCTTGGACATTGCAAATATCCCAGATACAGAACTTGAAAAAAGCAGACAATTGTAAAAAGCTGACACCATCGTGGTAGGACATGTCATGTACAATCTACAAAGAGGAGGGCAAAATAAAGATGTGGGACACACACAATCCCTATCAACCAGGGCTGGAAAGCAAGCTAGGCTCCCCATGCCCATGCAACTGCTTAACTGACTGAAGAGCCAAGCTCCAATCACCATTAGTAGACAAGGTTATGTGAGGGGGAGGCGAACACATGAAAATAGGCACAATGTAGGAAAGCTGAGTGAGAGAAGGACAAGAGTCAGACAGAGGGAGGTGACAGTCTTGGATAGAGTGGACACGCAAGAGGTCGCAGGTTGAGTCCAGGGGGATAGGCAAAAAGGAGAAGGAGAAAGGAAAGGCTTGCTAGAACGTGGAGACAGCTTAAAATGTATGAAAGGATCAGGTCTTAGCAGTGAGGCAATTGAGAGTGATAGAGCAGACAGCGGAGCGGAGCGTGACAGGGGACATTGACGCATGTGTTAGATTTGCTCCCCTTGAGAAAGGCTAACTCATCATGCCATCACAGTGACTAAGAGAAGCTCTTGCTCGTATTTATTTCCCTTTCAGTGACTGAGACTCACTTCCGTTGAGTGACAGTCATTCTTCGTGACTATCAAAGAGATTTGCTCTATGACAATGACACCCACTTCTCAATGCGGAGGTCATCTGCCTGTACCATGCTCCCTTTTGCTGTAGACCAATGATCTTGCTAGTTGAGTCTGAGTATTAAAAGTTGTAAATAATTCCATGTTTTTTTTTCTTCTTCTGGGTCGGTAGATAAGTGGTACCGCGGTTCCATTGTGCCTAGGGTGCCTGACAGGTTGTTGTGCATTGGTTGACCATTTAGTGTTGAGTTGTTCAAAATTACGGCATAATCCGGCACCCAGGAATATCTAGCCTCTAAATCCCACTGGACAAAGGAGTCCATCAGCTCATGTATTCCTACGGATTTTTAAGTGCCGACCTTTGTACGACAATTGACCTTGGGCCTGGATCTGTCTCCTACCTGAATTTTCAGCAGTTGATCAGGATAAATCTCTTCTGTCTTCCGACCCTTGCCAGTGTGTCACAATAGTCTCTTGTTTTTCAGGTATTTTAGAATATGTTGTTGCAGTTTTTAATTAAGTGGTTAAAATGTAAGCAAGAAGCTTATTGTGCAAGTAATTAAAGCGATACAATATACTGTACAAAATAGGAGAGCAGTATAACGAAATCTGCAAAAACAGATCAGTAGAAACACACACTAAAGCGAAATTAAGTCAAAGCATCCAAGGCGTGTTTAAAGTAGATACCAGTAAAATAGAAAACGTTGTTAATTAGTTATCGGAGGCCAGGAGCGAATTTACTCAAAACAATAAAACACACTTACAATCACATGAGAATACACAAAGTCATGCTTTGTGCTTTAATTACATGTATTGCGAAAAAATGGCCGTGATTGGCACTTCCCACCAAACCTTCATTCCGATTGGCTGGTTTGGTGATGAAGTCAATGTAAATAAGGAAGTTGAACATGGACTCTGAGCAGACTGATGAAATTGCAGTATGAGTTACCATAAAACTGCAGTTTAGCGTTTGTTTATTTACAATCTTGGACAACAGTCCATGCCTTGTAGTGAAAAGGCAGCGGAAGTAGCGTGTACCACCTGTGAAAGGCGAATGCCTATTACAGCGTTCCGGTTATAGCGTTCGAACGACTGTAATGCGAAACCTCTTTATTTTATTGGCTCACAGTTTGTGTACATTGCACATAATAAGAAAACTGTTTGCAGCATTTTGCATTGATCGTGCTCTGTGGAGTTTAAAGGTTCCGCAGGGAGGGGCAGATTCCTATCTTTAATCCCCACACTGGGTTCGCTTAAGATTTCAGCCCGAAGTGAAATCATGTGTATTTAATCTATTTATTTAAGAATACAGTGTGGTTCTAACAGCAGAGCTCTGCAATGTGAAAGTACTTTGTTACCTTTCCAAAGGCTGATGCTGGCCTTTTGCCTGCACTGTGCAAGCACCGGGGTCACAATTCCCTTATGTGAAACAAAACAAAGAGAAAATACACCCTGCCTTCCTGGAGCTGTGGGTCACTGATATATGGAGGTCCTGAAGGCGCATTTGGTGACAGCATGAGAAGGCAGTGAACACAGTTTGGGTCCACAGTCTTAAAACGTTTTAATACTGCGCCCGCAGCCCCCCCCATCCCCGGACAAAAAAATAATAATAATCAGCCCCCTTAGGAATTCTTCCCAATTGTTCTAAGTTCAAAGTTCAAAGTTCAAAGTTTATTATGATTTGGCTCTCATTGAGGGCCACATAAATAACATACATATTAACATAGCAAAAATAAACACAAGCTACATACAGCAACAGGAATAACCACTTGTTATCTGCAAATAATGCACTCATCAGCATCTCCCAAAAACACATTAATATATATCTAAAAATTCTTTAAAATATTTAAAAATTCTAGAACAGAACATTTCGTTGGGGGGGCAATAAAGTGCATGGAAGAACATTTTTACATTCATAATTCCCAATTGTAAACAAATTGGTTTTATCCATTTTTTGCGCAATAGGCGCAATACCGGACAAATGAACAGTACATGGTTAAGATCTTGAACAGCATTATTACATAAATTGCATAAAGGAGACACTCCATACCATTTTGCGAGGAGTGTATTAAGTGGAAGCAAATTATGACGTAAAAGGTACCATATCCTACGGACACCATGCGGAATGTTCCAAGTTAAGTATTGTTGGGCTAGTTTAGGTGTATAGGTTAGAACCAGGGCTTCCCTTTCTTTATACTTCTGTTGGGCAAGTATATCCAGTTTATAACATAGTTCCCAGGACATACTTTTTAACTTTAACTTTAACTCTGGTGGAGAAAGCAAAAATAACGTACTTTCATCCAGTTCCAGTAGCGAAACAGCTTTTCTAAAATTTTTTACCAGCTGCGAGAACTCATTAAAGTTGCCCAATAGTTCCTTTTTTAAGATTTCTCGTAAGGTGCCTGGTTTACCTCTGGCCAAGCAGGCTACCCATCTTACGAGAGCAGCCAACCCTTGAGCCCAGCAACTTCGCAGTCCGAATTCCAGCCTGCAAGAAGATGTGGAGCAGGCTGAATTAAATGAGGAGATTTTCCTTAATACCTTCCCCTCCATTTTTTGCATAAAATCCCATTGATTTAGATCCACCAATTCCATTCCATAAAGGAGGGTAGCAGGAATCTTCGCTCGGAATACCTCCAAGCATAAGGAGAAGTGCCTCTTCCCCGTCGCTTTATACAAGGAACATAATCCCCTACCATGGGCCATTGCTTTTCTAGAATTATTTTCGATGTGGGGCTTCTCGCTAAGGTTAGAAGATATTATTTTACCTAGAAACGTGTAGGAGTTAACTACCTCAAGTTTTTCTCCGCTTAATGTCCAGTTGAAGCTCCTAGATCTGCACTTCTTCTTACCAAAGATGCACATGATTTTGCTTTTTGAGCTATTAATTTTCATATAGTGTGCATCAGCGAATTCATTCAATGTATGGAGACGATTAGCGAGACCTTTCGGCGTCAGATCTAAAACAAGTATGTCGTCTGCATACATTAGAATAGATATAGCAGTCCCTCCAATTTTTGGGGCTAGTCCCTCACAATCTGCAACAGCGGTTGGCAAATCGGCCATATACAGGGAAAACAGTGTGGGTGCCAGTATACACCCTTGTTTTAGTCCATTCCGGGAGGGGATAGCTTGAGAGAGACCCCTTTCACCGCCTTGTAACACCTTACACCATGTGTTCCAGTGTAGGGACTTAACTAAATCCAATAAGTATCCCGGCATACCCAATGCCGACAACTTTCTCCACAGCGTCGGTCGGTCCACCCTGTCGAACGCTGCGGAGAAATCTATAAATGCTGCATATATGCCCCCACCACGTACACGAACATATTTGTCTATAATTACCTGTAGCAATGTTAGGTTATCTAAAGTTCCGTGCTCTTTTCGAAATCCTGTCTGTTCCTTAGGTATAATATTATTTAAATTTGCCCACTCTGTTATTGATACTAATAAAAGTTTAGCAAAAATTTTCCCTATTGCGTCTAATAAGGCAATTAGGCGATAATTAGAGGGATTATCCTGGTCTCCTTTTTTAAAAATTGGGATCAGGATACTTCCCCGCCAGGAGTCGGGGACTGTTCGAGTTTTAAAACACGCCCGAAACACTGGAAGAAGAATCCTGCTCCAAGTGGTTACGTCTTGCTGGATTATAGACATGGGCAATTCGTCGGGTCCCATAGCCCCGGAAGAGCGCATGCTCTTGATTGCGGTAGCTATGGAATGCTCAGTGGGGAGTTCCATTTTAGAATCAGTATTAAGACCTGGAACCCATGAATCGCCCCCTGCATCATTGGGCGCATATAAGGTGGTCACAAATTGGGTCCAGACATCTTCAGTAATAACAATAGGAGTGGACGTTTTTACAGATCCACATCCTTGCCTTATTATGGACCAAAAATCTCTAGAGTTTTTACAAGTTGATGCCTCTCTTAGCTTGATCCATAAAGTATCTTCTTTGTCTCTTTTTAACTTGGCTCTCAATCTCACCCTCCTTCTTTTTAATAGAGCTAACTGTAACCCATTCTCCCCTGATCTATTAAGGTATTGCATCCTAACAAGCTTATTGATCTCTTTATTTAACCTAAATAGAGGACTAGGAGAAAAATATTTCTTTTTATAGTTTCCTGTACTCCTAGCCATTTCGGTGACTTTTTTGATGAGGGTTTCAAGGAACATGAATTCCCTACCTTGCCAATAGTCGAGCTCAGTTAGAAATTGGGTGAGGATGTTTTGTACATCCTTACTATGAATAGATCCCCAATAACATCTATCTGTGTGGCGATTAATAGTAAAGCCTCTGTTCTTTAAAGACCAGAGGTCAGATTCAGGGGGTATTAATGAGACAGTTAATTTGATAATTTTATGGTCACTCAAGGGGGTATGGGTGATTACCAAATCTTTAAGAAAAGAGAACGTGTCAAAGTCAGTTATTACATAGTCCAAAATAGATTCTCCCCTAGTTGAACCATGTGTATAATTAGCCGGGGTATCTGAAGGCATTCTGCCATTTATAATAATTCCCTCCACGGCACTGAGTTCCCCGAGAAGAATCTTGCCCCTTTTGTTAGATTTTATTTTATTGGGCAGGAGAGCTTGGGGAATATTATATACTTCTTCCTTTGCTTTGTTTCTAAACATGTCTAAGGAAGTATTAGACACTTTACAATTTAGGCCCCCCACCAGTAATAAGTATGGGGGGTCATCCACCTCTATTAATTGTTTTATATAGGAAAACATACGTTTTAAAACTGTCGTAAAATTATCTTCAGGAGGAATGTAGGCATTTAATATTATAAACGAGGACCGTTGAACAACGGAATCCAGGTTAGAAATAGTTATGGATTGGAATAGATTACTCTCGTCCTTGTAATGTGAGAATTGCCATTGTAATGTATTAGATAACAAACAGGCAATTCCGCCTTTAGCATGGCCTTTTTTAGATGGAGTTGCAGCGGCCTCTAGGACGAAGTAGTCATTCCCTCCATAAGGAAGAGTATCACACCATGTTTCTTGGATACATAACACATCCGCATTCAGGGAGAGGAGATAATCAAATTTCTCAGGGCAATTAGACAAGCCAGCGGCATTCCAAGAGACAATTTTTAAACACGGGTTAAAGATGTGAAGATGGTCGTGGGTTTCTCGAGGTGGTATTTGAGAGAACTCCAGGTAACCAGTTCCACATCGAAGAGTCTTCAGTTAGAGGGTTATCTGTGCTACCAGGTAAAGAAAGGACCTGGGAAACCATACGTTTGCCTCTGGAGAGCCAAATTTTTAGGTCATTATTACATATAGGAAAATCATCCTGTCCAGAGGTCAACTTTGTATTTCTTTCAGTAAGCGAAAGACACAAGTTTTTATTAACAAAAGGTAGCACGTCAATTCCTCTACATTGAAAGGCTTCGGCTTGTTGAAGGACTAAATTAGCAATTATTTTAGAGTAAAACTTTACCCTTATTCGTTGGCCATTTATAGATCTTATTGGGAGAACTAAATCAATGTCATTTGTTAGAACCAACTTTAAGCTTTCAATCTCATTAAAGCAGTTGAGTAGCCAGGATCTGTTCATTTTTAGATCAGAATCAAGTAATGGAAGAAAATCCAATGAAAAAGTATCCACATATGAAATAGGGCTTTTTGCTGATTGAGGTATTACATTCCTAGCTACCTCCGTCTGAGGCAGAAAGATAGGAGCTGTTGGATTAAAAACTCTTGTTACTATCGGGAAGTATTTATCATCGATACTTATAGGTTGGGGAGCAGGGGCATCGACTACAGGTCCAGAAACCACCCTGTTCATAGTTACTTCAACCGGGGTAATCCCATTGGAATCATTTAAGATACCTTCCACTTCCACCTTATCCGGAATATCAGAAGGTGGGCTATACCCTCTTTCTATAAGAGCGGGCGTTTCAGATATTATATATTATATATATGTTTCCCAATTGTTCTATTAAATTTGCAATATTTATATATGTCTAGAGGTATTTAAACATTGCAGTTAAGTTCTATTACCGTTTTAAATATAATCAAATACTTGATTAAACACAATCAAATACATGAGACTATTCTGGTCAGGCAAGACTTACTAACATATAAAAGTATCCACAGTGTGGTTATTAGAAATGGGGGTGGGGGGTTTAGAAGAATATTTGGAGTCCCTTCCCTTTTGACACATACTTACATATTCCCAGCCAAGATATAAATGACAAAAGATGTTACTGCTGCTCATGTTTTTTCCTCGCTTAAAACAAGGCGCTGTTATCAGCACAATGCTTCTGTTGGCCACAGCCTGGCACCCACCCTGGGATCACTTGAGGCCCCCCTAGGTGGCCTCTTTGCTCACATGGGCCGTGGCCCATTTTTATGCCAGAATCATTCACATGCAGGGGAAAATAATACTGCACGGTGGAGGGTTGGGGCAGGGGGGATTCTGTTGTTCTGCCTTGAAGGGGGCCTCTTGGACTCCACCCTGCTGAAGGATGCATTTCCATAGGAATCTTCTAGACTCTGGGGTGGACTGACCATTAACATCAACTGCGCTCAGGAAGGGTGAGCCAGCTGCATTACAGTCTTTAGAGCTAGTCCCTTGCTGACTTAGGGTGTTGGTATGTCTGGGATACACACTATTCTTTAGGACCGCAGATCTCTACAGATCGCTTTTTGCAGCTTTCACTGACATTTTCAACCATTCTTGCCTTGAATGCCCTCGGTCTTTTGGCCACCGAGCGAAACACGTGTCGGCTGTTTTTTCTGTTCATTTTTCCTTCTCCAAATGTTACAAGGTCTAACAAAGAAAATAAAACCAAGAAACTAAACAATAAGGATCTTACCTTTTTCGATTATTTCAGAACTAAGGGGCACAAACCTCCACCCTCTACCTAAAACCTTGCTGACTTAGGGTCGCTTCAGTACAGGTTTTCACATTTCTCATTACCCTATATTAAGGTAAAAGCCAAGTTCTGCAGGGTACATTCTGTGCTGTACTGCAGGGTATCTATCCCAGTTATCCTGCAAACGAACACTAGCCCCTCTGCGTAGCTCATGGTCCCAGTGTGCAGGACCACTAGAAGAACTTCCTGCTAGGCTGTTTGGGGCATCCTAGTCCAACCCTGCTTCTGCCACTCATGGTCTCAAAAAACCCATCCATTTACCCAAAAACATTGACAAGATTGGAACCTGCTAAAGATATGTTGTATTCTGGGAGGTGCTTCTCATTTTCATGCCAGCACATTAACATTATATATAGTATGTAGAACCAGCTCCCTGCAAATAAGGCCCTCCTCGCATAGTGGAGGAGCTGAGTGGTGTGCACCACCCAGTACTGTGTAAAGGGGAGTATGCAGCGTTGTCTGCTAATCAATGCAAACACTCCAGATTGTGATTTGTATTTCTTCTCTGTTCATTTATCTCTGGCCTCCATGTTTTTTTTTTTAAGCAACACTAAATTAAAGGCACATGAACTATATGAATTGAGGTGTCCTAAAATACGCAGAACTCAGTTAATCTTGGGCATCTTAAATGAAAATCACAGAATGTAAATTTAAAACAGGAAAGCCATTTGAAAGAGGCGTTCTTATTTTATTTTTCACCAGTCATGGAACAATTGTGCATCAACTCCGCTTTTAATATGTGAGTTTCTTCCGGTATGATGGGATTTTTATGTTTAATTGTGTCACAGGTCATCCCTAAGGAAGAGGTCGCCTGTTGTCCACACAATAGGAAGCTTTTATCAGTCATCTTCAATCAGTTTACAGTAAACATAGTCTACTTGTAAGAGTACATAACAACTCGGATTAAAATGTGACAGCAACTCCAATAATGCACCCTTACATGGCACTCTTTTATGTACTCTTACATGTGAATTGGCCCGAAACATCTAACATTGAAATATTAATGGGACATTAATATCCAATTACACAATGTTGTCTTCTAGAACTCTGATTAAGCTTTGTTAAGGAGGCCTGACCACCACATTGTGTCATTGATGTGCATGATTTTGGGGAGGCGAACTCCAGATAGTTTCAATGAAAAGCCCAAGACATGATCAATACATGTTTTTAGGTTTGAGATGTATAGTGTGATGAAGAGAGGGCAACAGGCACGGATATTTTAAGCCATTTTCAGGTCTGATCTTGGGTGATAACATGCCGACCTTGCCATGTAAAACCTTTACTCGTGCAGAGCTGTAAACAAACTGGACTTCAAATGTTTTAATGTTGCACCCCTTCACATAAAATTATTTGTTTGGCCCCCTGAAAATGAAAAACATGTTTTCTATTGTTTACTCTGCTTCCTGTAGAAATGCCCAGAGAAATTAATGCAATTTCTCTTACTTTTATTCTAATGCTTTTCTTGAAACTCTTGCAGTGAATGTCAATAAAATGCCTGTGGACATTAGCATAGCTTTTCCATTTTTTGAACACCTTTCAACCAAATTAAAAACATTATTCTAGAATATTCAACGTAAATGCCCACAAACGTTCTTCTAAATTATTCATAAGCCCGTCCACAGGACTCTTGTAAATTAGTTTATTTTGATTAGATTTCCATGGATCAGAAACATATATTTCTAGGTAATATTTCTGAAGATGATGTGGCAGAAATACTAACAAAACGATCGTCAGGTATTATGTTAAGATACACGAATGATGGCACGGGTAGCGGAATTGAATACAACATCTTTGTATGTTTTTCAAGGAATATAGAGAATAATACACTCAGGCTTTGTTTGGGGTCTGAATAATTTAAAGAAAAATCCACTAAATAAAACATATCAAGGAAATGGATATGATACTTCTTATTACCACTCCTTAAATTCAAAATATACTTAACAAGCTTAAAAATAAATGGCCATTATTATCAACCTACAACGGTATATTTTTATTTTTCAGAATATTGCTTGGTGACCAATCATTCAAGATATTTTTGGCATAATATTGTCTTAAGTCATAATATCTGACAGTAGATAGCCATTTTTCAGAAACACACCATATGGTTAAATGAAGTCCATTGCATATTTTTATATCTTGATTTGAACATTTAGGAAATGTAAATGTCTATCTTGTTCTGTTTCCACAGATTTCTCAGCAGTACAGAGATTATTTGAATTCCAGGTCAAAATTTGGTTGGAAAACTACTCTCAGATACAATTTGCGGAGCAAAGGCAAAGTTAGTATAATTCAAAGAGACCGCTTAAATGGATTGTGTGCGAAATCATTGGCCCTTACTGATCTCGTCGAATTGCAACAGGTGAATAATGCAGTAGAAATGCAAAATATCTTCAAGATGTCTTTCACTAGCCTTTAACTTTAGAATTATTGTACCGTTATTTTAGTCTTAATTGTTCTAGTCAGCTTACATTGAGGAACATTAATAAAGGAAGATCGAGTTGCTTGGCCACCTTGATTGGCCCAAGTGGTGGGTAGTTCTTTTTGCCAGTGAGCCTGACCTTTTGACCTTTTGGGACTACTGTAAGCCTGGAGAATTGGAGAACCACTGTTTGGTGACATTTTTATTTTTTTACATCTCTTTATTATTGACTGCAGAGGAAACATGATCTTAAACAAGTACATACAATCATCACAGTCCGTTTTCAATTTTTCCCCCTTGCATTACATAGATTGGATATCTGCATCCCGTACATTTTACAAATAAACGTATTAAAGGGCAGGTTAATCATCCCAGACATCTGGTGAATGCTCTGTAAGTAAACGATTCAACTTAGGTCAGATATAAGAGATCAGTTATTATCTTGGAACTTAATAACTCCCACCCAACACTCCCCCCTCTCATTCCCACCCACTTCTGGTCGATCCATTGTCAGCGAGTTAGCTTCCCCAGGGTAGTCAATAGAGGCTGTCAGTCCGCAGAGCCTGGGAGTAAGTATTGTGCACCCCTTCATGCAGGCGGGGACCCCCCCCTAAATGGATTCCTCTAGATCGTGAATGTTATTGTGACCTCGCCACCTGAGATGGGACCAAGTCGAGCCCTTCCAGTTCCAACAACATGGCTTCCCACTCTAACGCTATGGGTTGTTTCCGATGACCTCTCTCTTCCTCCCTCTTGAGGGCCGTTCTCTCCGCTCGACCCCACTGTACTAGATCTGTCTGCCATGTAGTCACCATAGGGGGCCTGGGGGACTTCCATCTTATCGTTATGACCCTAACCGCCAGAATAAGAGCACGGTCCAGAAATTTTAACTTAACTTTCTGTTTAACCACTGTTTGGTGACATGGTTGTAATCTTTGTGTGATTAGTTGTGCAGATGGGCAATATCATCAGTCCCTGGGTGAAAGCAAGGGAATGCAATGCTCAAAGTTGTTGTTTGTGTATACTTTTAGCAATTCCTGTGTTTACATAGGAAATAATTGTCTAACTCTTCTTGCTAATAAAATTGTTTGTATTTTTTTGCAAGTGTGACGGCCTCTCTCTGACGTGCCTCTGAAAAGTTGGTGAGCTGGGAAGCAGTCAGGCAGTCACATATTAACCATGTGGCATAATGGCAAGTATGGTACCAACAAGTCCTTTTTACTTATTAACTTAATGCTCTGAGACTTAGGATGCCATGCTTACAGTGGGGAAAAAAGCAATGCTACTTGCCCCGGAAGGAAGAGGGCTGTTGTTGACTAAAAACACCACAGGCCATATTACACATGTCTGCACCAGCGCTAGTTTTTGCTGTGTGCCAGAGTATGTTTGCAAACACACATAAGCACAGAGCTCAAAGTCTACGCCAACATCATGGCGCATTACAAACCGTTTCTCTGTAATGCGATCGGGCGCATACTCCGGCACACAGCCACAACTAGCGCCGGCGTAGCCATGTGTACTACGGCCCCAGATTTAAATTTTTTTTTGCTGAGTTTTATACAGGGCGAACTAGACCCGAACCGAATCAAGTATAAGAGCGCTTCACATAGCACCAGTTACGTTACATGAGGACACACATTCATTTTTTAGGCACGGGGATATTAAGTGATGGGTCGAGTTCCTCTTAGTAACGTAATTGTGTGACAGCAGTTACTGTTGTATGCAAAAAGAAGGCAGGAACCATAGAGTCGTGACATGAACAGTAGGTCATTTGAGTAACTATCGTATCAGGAATAATAAGATGAGCGCGCATGAATAAGCTATCGAGCCAACTAAAAACGCAGATAGAAGTTTTTCCAGGTCAGTGACGAATAATAAGCAACATGATGCATTTAGAATAGTATAGATTGCTTATAAGTTATCTGAACAGGACCACATTACGTCCACTAAACTCAGTATCTGAGAATGAGAATATACGCATAGATACCTCCCGAGGCTCATGATAATTAATGTGCGGTATTTGAAATATTTAGAACCAAATGAGCTCGCTCTATAAGGTACGAGTTGGGATGCCACTCATGAAAAGTATCCACACTAATATGGCGCTCATGCAAAAAAGTAGAATTGCAGTAAGTAGCACTTTAGTCCGTCTTTTATTATCATAACTCCGCAATCCAGCGGAGTCCGCGGATTTAATGGCGATCGTTTGTTGTTGAGACTAACACAGCGAGCGAAGGGCTACGCGTAGTGGATATGGAGTAAAGACTTGGCAACTCAGGTACGCTTTTCTTCGAATTACTAGCATCATTTCCTGGCCTCTCTAAGCGTTCATAGTACAGAACAGTAAACGATCTTTTTTTCTTTTATTTTTAACGAACAGACTGAAAATAGTGTGGAAGACAAGGTAAGGGCTTCTAGATCCACCGTAATAGTATCACAGTTAGCACCCATTTCTTTGGGACTGGAGAGTAGACTAAAACAGATGTCCTTTATTCTTTCATTTCAGAAATCTCTGATCATATATCACAGGTATGTCCCTTAAGTCCAAAGTATTTAACTAGAGTTGAATAGTTTAGCTTGACATGGAATTAATACAGGTCATTTTTATCATTGTCGTTCTTCTAGCGATCCCCATAGGGCACGAGTGTTTGACGCAAACACAAACAACAACTACTTTTGATAACAGGTATGACCACTACATAGTACAGAAACACACCCCCATGTACCGATTTATACCAGATTCTTACACACATTTTACGTTTCTCAGTACAGAGTCGCCCCTGATGAAGGCACCACAGAGGTGCCGAAATGCATAGGGCTCTTTTGTGAATTTATGATTATTGAATTGCCAAAGTATTGAAAAAGAAACAAATGTAAAAATGTAACAATGTTTGCACAAATGAAAAAGAAACAAATGTTTTTGTTATGCACAATGTAAATAACACACAAGAAGGTATCTTGATACAAAAGAAATGAAAATTGCAAAATAAAAGCAATAACATTAGCACAAAAATCGAGTGTTATTAGTATTGAAAGGTGCGGAGCACCAAGTGAACAGTGCACGATTAGGTGGGTCCAAAAACCCATCATAACCATGCAAACACACATAAGCACAGAGCTCAAAGTCTACGCCAACATCATGGCGCATTACATACCGTTTCTCTGTAATGCGATCGGGCGCATACTCCGGCACACAGCCACAACTAGCGCCGGCGTAGCCATGTGTACTACGGCCCCAGATTTTTAATTTTTTTTGCTGAGTTTTATACAGGGCGAACTAGACCCGAACCGAATCAAGTATAAGAGCGCTTCACATAGCACCAGTTAAGTTACATGAGGACACACATTCATTTTTTAGGCACGGGGATATTAAGTGATTTGCCCAGAATCACAGGAGGTTTTTTTTTGGCGTTGTTACCGAGACTCGAACCCAGATCCCCAGGTCTGAGGTCGAGCGCCCTAACCGTTAGGCCAACTCCTCTCCCCTTACAGTCCCTTAATGCCCATGCTGTGATGCTGCCTAATATTTTAGATAGCTGGATTATAACTATCAAGGTCAGAAGTTGCAGAAACTGCGTGCATTAACACTGAGACTGAGCCCTCATTGGACTGGACCCACAGGAGACACTAAAGGTATGGGCAAGAGTAGTCAAAAGTTGGAAAGATGAGTTATGTAGGTCTACAGCGTAGGAACTGCAGAAATGTGATTTTTAACTGTGCTGCTCCTTATCAAGAACAAAGTGTGGTCATTCTGGAGGGATGACATGAATGGTGCAGCAGCAGAAACTAAGCACCCGACTTGTAAAATGCTATATTACATTTTAGAGGCTGGGTCCGAGACTAATGATCAGTAAGAAAGCTGATCAAGCTCAGAAGTGAAGTGTCAGTAAGGAGACAAGATATATATAGGGAAACGCAAAGAGGAGCCAGAGGCACAGACAATGTAAAGAATAAGATCCTCTTTACTGGTGAAACTGGAAGTCCCCTACAGACAGTATCATTGGCAAGGGAGGCGGCAGGTTTTACTTCGGGTATCAGGAGTCTGACACAGGAGAAATAATCTACTCTGTTCCTGTTCATGCTTCCGGTCACCATTGGATATAAGGATGCCCACCAGCCTTTTACCATTACTACTCCTCCATCTACCAGGCGCCACCAGATGCCACAGAGGAACACTCTAATGCATTCTTAGTAGACATTACTCTCCTGCTCATCCCTGCTTCCTCCAGACTTACTCTAGATGCCGCAATTGCATCTAATGATGTAGCTCAGGCGATCCAGGACCTTACGCAAAACAAATCTCCAGGGTTGGACACCTACCCTTAGAATACTATAGTACCTTTTCTTCGATTTTGGCGCCCTGCCTTGCAGAAATGTATGAGACTACCTTGCGTACCGGCGAGCTCCGACACTCACTTCAGGAGTCTCTTTTGGTCTCCCCCCAAAACCAGACAGAACCTTCACTTAACTGATATATTATTGGCCTATTCCATCCTTGGAGTAGACTATAAAACCTTGGGAAAGATCCTAGCCAACAGATTTGTCCAGATCATCCTGGATCTTGTACATTATGACCAAAATGGATTTGTTCCAGGCCGTAGTACCTCCCAGAACATCCGTCGTCTTTTACATGTACAGGATCGAGTCAGGGGACAGTTCCCACAAGCGATCTGTCTTAATTTAGATCTGGAGAAGGCGTTCGACTTGTTGGCATGGCATTATCTTTTTACAGTTCTGGTCCACATGGGAATCAAGCCAAAGCTCCTTTCTTGTACCCAGCTACTTTACACAACACCAACCTCTGGGATACCCCTGGGCTATCTTATCTCTGCCCCCTTCCAAGTGGGACATGGTACCAGAAAGGGGTGTCCGCTTTCCCCGCTGCTCTTCACGCTTGCGATGGAGCCTCTTGCCATATGATTTGGCAGGAAGGGCCGGGAGTGGAGTATCCCGCTTGCGGACAGGATGCATGCTATTTCATTATATGTGGACAAACTGCTTTTAAATTTGAAGAACGTAACATCCTAACTCTTTCTGCTCCAGGATACTGTAGCTGGGTACGCTTCCACCACATTGCTTTGAGTTAACTGGGTGAAAGCAGCCACTTATCCACTTTGCCCCGATCATCCGCCACAAGTAGTTCACCTGAGCAACACTTGCCTTCACTGGCATGAGGAAGCAAACCGCTATCTAGGAATTTGTCTTTATTATGCCCCTCTGGACTTGTAAGACTTGACGTCCCTGCCCTTAGCCCAGATATGCAAGACAGCCCTAGTGAAGATGGCTATTTAACCTCCCTTTTATCTTACGTCACAAACCTTCCAGTTATTTTGCTGCATTTCTTTTTTTAAGGAGCTTTACACAAGGAGATTACACTCATCTGGAGCACCAAATGTATTCGAGTTGACCATGTGAAGTTACAGTTGCCGGTGAGCCGGGGAGGGCTGAGCGCCCCTCCTTCGAGGCATACTGTTCAGCAGTACAGCTCCAATGGCTATCCTACTGGACGGCTGACCACTACATGGGCGAGGCATGTACTGAACAGGGGCTTTTGATGGTGTCTGCGATGTGGGGATTCTTCCTTCCAAGGGCTTACCCTTTTCACGACGGGCCCTTGCCGGACCATGCATGTCTGAGTGTTGGCTCACACATGCATGGTCTGACCACATAGCTTCTATCATGGGGTTCTGATGTTACCCCTAGTCGGTCTCCCCTGCTTCCTAGGTTTTTATTCGCCGAGGGTTCCAAGGGTTTGGACAGAACATTCGCTGCTCATGCTGGGCGACCTCTTATCTAATGGCCACTTCCTCCAGTTCGACTAGCTGGCTGCTGAAAACCATCTCTCACTGGGGCAGTTCTTTTCACACAGACAGCTCAGCCATACTGGTCATAACCTTTGGGACATCTCGAGGGGGAACCGACCACGCATCCAGTATTGCACACCAACCTTACCCTGGGCGACCATCGTCACCTTATCACCTGACTGTATAAAGCCATTCGTGAACTGGCAGTTGTCCCTCTTGCTGTGGTAAAAGTGGGAGGGTGATTTTGGACGAGTGCTGAATGATAGGGAGTGGGAGCAGATGCTAGAATGTCCTCGACTGGTCTCCCACAATTTCTGTTTTGAAAATATACAATTCTTTCTTCTTCTTCATAGGGCATATGTTACCGCGGCCCAACTGAAATGCTATTTCCACCGGGCACAGGTAAGCTGTCTGCATTGCCAAGCCCCTGACGCAGATCTCATGCATATGTTGTAGTCCTGCCCAGCACTGCAGAGTAACTGGCAATCGGTCCCCACCCCCTTATGCGAGGGTCACCAAATTACCAGATATTTACACGTGGGAGGCGTGCTCCTTGGGCATTTTTAAGTGTAGGAAAAAACAAAAAGTACCAACTTGCTTTGCGGCACTGGTGCTCCTTCTAGCTAAACATGCGATCCTGCTCTAGTGACGTTCTCCAACGACCCCGCCGGAAGCTGTATGGCATGAAGTAGTATGCAAATGGGGTACAGTTGAAGACACACTTCACTATGAGGAGGTTCTTCGATTACACAAGCAACCTATTACTCCCAATAGACTACCCTCTTCATTCACTTCCAACAGGAGGTGGGTAATGATGATCTTCCCCCATGATTGGTGCACGCATCCCCACATCTGCTGGGGTCCGCCATTTTAGAGCTTACACGCTATTTCCACCCTGCTTCACTCAGTATACACAGCTCCGCACACCTGTCCACAACTATGTATTTTTTCGACCGCCATGACCTGCTGCCGCCTTTCCACTAGCCCACCTTCTCTCCGCTCCAGTTCCTAGTTCTGTCCCCATTCACAACATTGCGGCGGTGTGCTGCTGCCCCTTCCAAATGCACAATGTGGACCTTTCTAACCTTTGCTCTTATACATGCATGATACATTTATTGACTTCTATACTTTCGGATGAATGCAGTTTATATCTTTTGTCCAATGTCTTTACCATATTGCTGGACACTGTCGAAAGCAATTGTTGATTATATTGTAAACCTTAATAAAAATACTTTTTGAAAAAAAGGGCAAGGACCATGGCCGGCTACCACATGAGTGCCATGATCAGGCTATAGTATGGAAAAATCGGAGTAAACAGCAGCAGCTGATGCATGAAGCTGCTTTGAGTATGAGAAACATCTAATTACATATAAAAAAACAACAGAAAATTCAAAAATCAATGTCGTTTTGGATCTCTACTATCTCGTCATTAAATCTAAAACACCATGAAGTATACTTGCAAACTGTTAATATTCGGTTGTAAAAAATCCCTTTCCAGTACCATTCAAGCACCACCAACAAACCTTTATCTTTTATTTAAAAATGAATATATTTAAAAGCATGCACCTTTATAAATATATATGTGTGTGGGTGGGCATGTTTTTTGTGTGTGTGTGCACATATGTGTGTGGATTTACTTAGCTTTCTACGGGGCGAAAGGAACGTATAACAAGGTTATAAATAAGGCATAACATTTTTGCTTCTGTATTCATACTTTCATCGTCACACTTTCTATAATCCATATACCCCTTCATATAAAAACAAGTAGAAAATAATAAAGTAACATTTTATGGCAGGACTATTAGAATTAACGGTTCACCTTAAATTACTTACTTTAAGCGCATACGTGAAACAAAAGCGTACACTACCACATTATAGCTTCACTTATTGTGAATTATTCCTAAACACCAAGTCCAAATTATGTATTGAAGACCTTTCCCCTGCTCATCCAGATATCATGGACATAGAATAGAAATTAGCAACCATCTTCATTTACTGTAAAGCGCTCTCATTATTCCATAACTACTTATGTCTGGGACACGTAATAGGGTTTATTCTAATTAACTTGGGCATTCGCACTGAAGGATGAGCGTGGTACTCTGTTATTTATGACATTATTAAATAAAAATAAGCAGATCACTTTAATAATGTATAACAGCTCGAGATACCTTATGGGTTATTAGAAGCAGGTGTTTTACAACGTTTCCTACATGTATAAAATGATTACAGAAAACCTGCATTTCCTTAAACAAAACTTGCAAAAATGTTTTATTAAAAAATCTCCATTCTAAGCATCACCTTTTATTATGTATTTAATTAAAGAACAGGTTTGATTAGAATTTGTTGGAATATGCCGGTCCAGCTAGAAAGTAAACAAAGAATAAACCGAAAACAGCTCTAGAGAAAGAACCTTTTCAACACAGAGAGCTTGGCTGCGTACACCTTTTATTTCCCAAAAATATCTTATAAGAGCAAACCGCAGACTAAGAGTTCACAGAGGAGATATTATTGAAAAGTGGCATAGATAGTGTGCATCTAACTGTGCCCTGTAACATCACACCAAACTCTGATTAATACTTAATCGCACATTGTGCTAGCCTGCAGTGAGAAGTGTGAACTTTCAGCCTTGTTGGTTTTAAGTTCACCTTCAAAGGACGTGCTCAGAAAAAAAAGTAGGGACGGTAAATAGACCAACCGTGAGGACAGAAGACACTTCATCTTCAATAGAGGTAGGAAGTAGTGTGGAATATTCCATTGAGGACCCGAAAGATGTGTAAAAGGAGACAAAACACACATGAAATACCTAGTGATATAACCCTACATTTGCCCATGGATGTGTCTATCCTGTCGATTGGATTATAGTTTTAGGAGACTTTAATGCTAAAATATCTCATTATTACCTGGAAGTATATAAAGATAACAATTTAGAAGAAGCTTGGACAATTCTCCAAGCACCGTTTCTTACACAATTTAAAACTAAGAGAAATTGGGAACATGATAGGAAACAGTTCCCCTGAAAATTACACCTCCAACTAGCCCACTAGTTGGGCTACCCATTGTTCCTCCATAATAGATTGTATTTCTTGTAATTATGCCTCAGGTGATTCCAACTGCTCTGAGCACTCCATTATTTCCATCAAATTGCCATTGGCAGTAGATGAGATTAGTACACAGAGCCCAATGGGAGGATCAAAAGACATTGTAAATTCATGTTTCCGTGTAACATGTAACCCCTCCTTTAAGTAAATGCTGTTTTACCAACTTTTTTTCTCCTTTTAGAGCTTATAGGAAATGCTACCAACACTGAGATCATCAAAAGTTTTGAACAATGTCTTTTAACAATAGATTCCGAACAAAAGGCTGGGTAACAAAATAACAAGTATTTGCTCAGATAGGAAAAAGTCTAGATTCTTTCCATGGAATTGAACAATTTGATTCCGAAACATTATCAAGTAAAAAAATAAAACAATTAAAAACGTTCTGAAACAAACCTAGAACTAGACTAAAGCAAAAACAAGCAGATCTCTTATGGAATGATTTAACAATCGCAAGGGACAAAAAGTTCAGAACCTTTTACAGATCATTGCAAAACAATGTTCTTTAAGGATAAATACCTCTGCTGTCATTACTGCCGAAAGAATGGTTAGTTTACATTTCCAGTTTATACACAACTAACTTCCAACAGGTCCCAGACATTGTATCTGTTGCAGATACTTTTAACTTTGATCATTTTCACCTATAAATCTCCTCCCCTACTGCCACACAGATTACTAACTTCATCCGCACTTCAAGAGATTCAGGTGCGAAGGGGCTAGATGAGATCCGGATGACAGTTTAATGTCTGAATACATTCTCTTGAGCAATGTGCTGGCTCCAATTTCTATTTCTGGTTACAAAACTGTAACCATTCTAAAATCCTAGACGGAAAGTATAATCCTCCTGCGCCACAAAAAAAGGGTCAAGGAGGGACTCACAAAACTAGTCAGCTTGCCTTATCAGACTCAGTGGGGAAGACCTTGACTAGAAGTATCCTTGAAAAGTTACAAGATGGGTCCTTGAAGAAAACCTCATCCAATGAAAACAGGCGTTACATTTTCACTATTTGATAGTGAGGAAAAGGTAAAAGAAAAAAGAAAATAATTATGGAAAACAAAACAAATAAATTAGCTTCAAGTACTGTAACATTTGAAAGTCTGAGTTTGTACTATACAACTTTAAATCTCAAAATAATATATACAGGTATACCCTTTCTATGTACCTATGTATTTATGTATCTATATATTTATTACTTTACTACTACTGTAGGAAAAACAAAAAAAACACCCGTGAACCTCCCCAAATCACTACTCTCTCACCCTATACCTCTCTCAATATCCTCTACCTCCACTCTCTCACTCCTCCCAAACCTCATTCATAACTATTATTTCAGAAACTTCATTTTACTACATTGGTCTCTGATGCAATCCTTTCTAGATTCTCCCCTCATGTATTCCTCCTTTGACTCATCCTAAACCTCATTTTACTACTGTGATTTCCCTAACCCCTTTCTAGAGCCTCATCTTACTATTATGATCTCCCATATAACACTTTCTAGACTATTGCGTCTTCTAACCCTCCATTATTCTAGTCAATCCAACTAACATATGCACTGCTCAAATTAACACATATTTCCCTATACTATTCCACCACTAATCCTATTTGGGTTCCGGAGTAGCTTGCTACTTACAGAAAAGCGCATTGATGCCTCATCACGGACAGTAAGCACTAAATAAATACAATTACAAACAAATTACATACAATAATACGTAGCAGTAAAGGTAGTTAGCCCCCCCCCCCCCCCCACACACACACACCTTTGTTTCCTTTTGCCTCGGTTTCACCCTAATTTAGATTAACATAAGCAGTTTATATGATGCTTTTGTTCTCCAGGTCTTGTTTTGGTGGGTGTGGGGAAGGGGTGGATAAGGGTCTGGACCTTTCAGATTGTTTGGCAATACAACTTGTTCATCCATACACTCACCTAAAAGCCAGAGGTGGAGTCAGAAGAATCAAACTTGTAACTCGGGGGCAATGCATCTAAATGATTAGAGTGATATATTTTTTAAATATTTTAATATTAGGAGGGTTAACGAACAAAAGAAAGAAGGCATTTTTAGATTTAATAGCAGAAATAACTTGTTTTCAAGAAACCCATCTGTGAAGAGATGATGCAATTAGGCTAAAGGAACACGATTGCTGCATGTATGCTTACTGGTAAGAAATGATGCTGAAGCACAAGGAAGATGCCAATTTCTTTTCAAATACAATATCATTTGATAACATTAAGGGACAAACCGCGATGAGAAATTAATAGCTACATTTTCTGTGCACATACAAATGAGAATGTAGAATTTTTACCAACAAAGATAACCTTTTGGTGACCTATTTATTTATGAGTTGGGATTTCAATTCGGTTTTATAATTTATTTTCTCCCAGTCAAGTAGTACATCTAAGTTCAAAGGGTAGCCATCTCACAGAAAGTTATGGCCTGTGTTAGAGGCGTTACATATATGCATCTCGTAGGTTCATGGAAAATCCTGCACTCCTTCCTCCATCCTCACATGCTTCAATCCAGAACAGACTAAATGCTGCTGCATAAGTGTCGTGACATAGATTTCTTTGCTGGGGATTATAGTAATAGCAAACCAGACCTCACCTCAAGTTTCACTGAATGAGACAAGCAATAATTGTCATCATTAGATTTGGCATCTAAACCCCATCCTGCTGAAGGATCAGGAAATGAATACGTAGGACTTCATTACGTGTGAGTGGTCATGCCCAATAGAGCCAGTAACTCATGCTATCTGCCCATTGGAAATCACAAGATTCGTGCTATTACGGCACCCTATAGTCTTGGGTGTGGTAACATGGCATGGTTTACCAGTGGTAAAAGTCCCCAGGTCATATCTGAAGAATTTTATTCCTGGGAAAGACAATAGGAAAGCAAATTGGTGTGGAAATCCTGGAAGCAGCATTTTGCACTTTACTCCCAATTGCATAGTGTTCTAGAGGGGATCAACTTGTAATTCCCAGTAATACTTGGTGTTACTGTTGCCCCTGTATTGGTCGTAGTGGATTAGGTATTGCCACCCCTTACTTCTGGGACACTCACGATGGGGGCGTTAGTAGATAGTAACAAAGGCGCATATATGATCTTCAGTTTCTAAACCATATAAGTCGTTTAACAATTGGGGACAGCTTTTGCACTAAAGAGGGCTAATTAAAGTGGGTGTAATACAGTTTTATCCCCACTACTATCACTAATGAAATGTGTATCCCCACTGCTATCTTTAGAAATTAAATTGAAAAGTGCAGGCTCCAATAAACTTAACTTCTGGTTGGTCCAAACTAAAGCGGTGTTCACAAACTGAAGATGTCTAATCTGCATTTATTGTGATAGTAATAATGGACAGGCACAGTCTGTGGGGCCGGGTGGGGAGGGGATTCCGAGGGACGATGCGGAGGGGAAATTAAATAAATAATTCAGTTTCCCTCGTCATCGTCTGTCGGAATAACCCCCGCCCGGCCCCAACGCAGTTAGTTGCACGGACTGCAGCTGATAATGGAGCTGATGCAGGTTAGAATACAAACCAAAATCTCATCAGAAGAGAAGAAGGAGTACAACAATCAAATCACCATTACAAATAGTGCTAGTTAAGGAGGCAGACAAACTGCAGCTTTGAAAGAGCTATGGTTTCTTCTTGCAGGATGAAGATCTTTCCAAGCAGGCTCAGTCTGACTGCCCTGTCAGTTTCACACCGTTCAACCAAGATCAGAAAGAATTACTGGAAATCCATAAATGAATGAGGAAGGCTTTATCCACATTTACTCTGGTGAATGCTCCATGGCCAGATGATGAAACCACTGCCTTCTATGAACATTGATCCACTGTTTGGGAGAGTATAAAGAGGATTTGAATAACTGTATTGTGGGACAGGATAGTGATGCCTACAGTAGTTAAAGCCTGGATCTCTGTTCTCCAAAAGCTAAAAAATGACAATACGGTACATGCATCATACGGCTCAATAGCTCTTCTAAACATTGATGTAAGTTTTTTAATAGGTCATTAGTTTGAAACTCAAATTATTAACTGACTTGATTCCCACTACCCAGTTGGTTGTCATGTGACACTCACACTGCAAATTAATTTCTCTAAAATTGATATTACTTATATATGTTTTGTCCATATGTATTTTAAATTAACCATTTTTGAATAGTTTTCATCACATCACTTTATAGAGGCCAATCAAACTCCCCACAATTTTTTATTTCTACTTTTAAAAAGTGGACGGTTCCAATTTAAATATATTTTCAAGTGTGTTTCGTTACTTTGCTTTTACTATTACACTCGGAAGAAGGTTTGCAAGCTCCCGTAGATGACACCCAGAACAAAAATATATAGCCCTATTATAATTAACTTCGTCAGGTTAAATGTAAAATAGTACTTTAACAGCTAATCTTCAACATAATGTGATTAAAAAAGGATGTACTAACAATGCAAACATGTCAAATGGGTCGGGTAGCAGCTACTCATAATAATAAATAGTTAACCCTTTTTCTATTAAACCAAGTGAGAGAAGTTCAGAGAGGCAGTTGTGGCTCTTCTTCCATTAAAAGCAAAACAAATCATAATATGAGAAAGACAATGGTACAAAGTTGTCCCTGCAATATTTGTAAATGTGATCCCCCACAAACAGAAAACCTTATTCAACTACTATATATTTTAATTTGAATACTACATCTGGGACATTATAGCATAAACTCCTGAAGCTAAGCCTTACACAGACCCAATACCAGTGAAATACCATAGCATTTTCGATTCAAATATCTTCTGGCAAAAGCAAGGATCAGTAAAACATATATATGTTGACAAAACTACTCACCGCGTTCAGTATAACTACAATACAGAACAGAAATATGATATGCATACAGGAGTTGCCAAAACACTCAGGTGTAAAAATAGTGTGAAAAGTGGGCAAAAGAGTCCTGCAAACAAGTGTAAATCAGGTTCTTCAAGCTCACCAAGTCACATCAATTAAAATGGACATTTTTGATCCCAGTCTTTCGTGTTATATAACAAAAATCACCAACACTACAACTTAAAAACAATCAAAACTATTTACTCTGTGGAAGACGTTTATAAAAATATGCTGAAATAAAAAAAACGAATCTAAACACACCAAGAAACTTGTATCAATTAAATTCATCTAACTACTTTAAGAGCAGAAGGACAAGCTCTTGGTAGACAGCCTTCAGAGTCAGGCTCATTGCTGGAGTAGTTGCAGGCAGAATCATTGTAGGAAAGCAAGCTTGCAAGATGAACTATTTAATATTGAAGACTTGGGTGAGACGAAGCAGATCTTAGTCAATCTGCCCTATTATTTTAACGATTAGACAATCGGGATTATCAAAGAAAATAAGGGAGTGTTAAACAGAAAACCTTTCTACAAATTTCCCAATAAGGCATTCAATAGGTTTTTCTCCCATTAGGATCTGAAACTAATTAGCTCTAGCAGCCAGCATTAGTAGGATGCTTTTGAAATGTTGGTCAGTGCCTACCAACAAAACGAAAATGTGTTTTAGGATCAGATGATTTAGTTCCCTCTCAGGAATCTTTGGATGGATGTTCTTAGCAGTGAAGCTCAGAAAATCCATCCAAAGATTGCTATGATTCACTAAGTGAGTTTTAACTGGAAACAGTTCTTGGAATTTAGAGAGATTTCCATCACCTCCTATGTCTGTCCAGGGTTTTTTCTATCCAAGTGTTTTACTTATGGCGGACAGCTTTCTAGTTTTTGCACCTTACTCAGCAGGGAGAGATGTATCATTATGCTATTTGTTGGAGTTAGTTAGAAAAGTCTTTCAAACATGTTTTTTTCTGCACTATAATTAACTTTGGTATCGCACTTTTGTCTGACATTATGATCAAACTCTGAAAGTTAATTAAACTCACACCAATCACATAAACAGGTCCTGCTTCAAACATACGATCAGTAACACCAAGTTTAGATCCCTGGATGAAGCCAGAAAGATGGTTCCAGTCTAACGGGAACATGCATAATTATAAGGAGATTGGTACGAACAAAACTTTGAGCTTTCAGACTGATGGAAATCTGTGAGCCCTGAAATGATCTTTTTTAGGTAGTATTATAGGCAATGGAAAGAGAAATGCAACATCTAGTTTATGTTATGTTACGTTTATTATATTTTTAAAGAGCAGCGGTTACCCGGGGGTGTCCTGACGCTAGTTACATCTCCATTAGGAAAGAAACGAAAGGAAAGAGTTTTATTGGGCAAAGAACCTGATTTTAAGCCTTTCCTGAAAGTTAAGAGATCCATGGCATTTCTCAGGTGAAACAGAAAATCATTCCAGGCTTTTGCCGCACAGTGAGCAAAACTTCTACCGCCCCACTGAGCTTTTTTAGTGTGTGGCACTAACGCCAACCCAGTGAGTTAAGTGTTCTTTTTGGTATGTACCAATGGAACTGCCGTTTTAAATAGTCTGGTCCTGTACCTTGAAGCGCTTTAAAAAACAAACAGAGGGATTTTAAATGCACCCGATTCCTTACCGGCAGCCAGTACAGTTTTTTAATTTCCTTGAATATGGGAGAGAACCTGAACATGCCAGTAAGAAGTCTGGCAGCTGCATTCTGCAGCAGTTGAAGTCTGTTCAAGAATCTTTGTTGAACATTTAGATAAAGACTGTTGCAGTAGTCCAGCCTTGAGAATACAAGACACGTGACCATTGTTTGCCGGCTACTCGTGGGCAAGAAAGGCAGTATTTTCCTGACTGTCCTAATCACATAAGCTGTTTTTGATGCACTGAGTTTACTTGTTGACCAAAGGTAAGGCTCTCATCCACTATTACTCCAGAGTTTTTTACCTTTTTTGAAGGTACAGGAAGAGTGCCCACCGGTCCTGCCCACCAGTTCGGTGTCCAGAAGTTAGTATCATTGCCAAACAGAATGACTTCGGTTTTGCCTGTGTTAAATTTTAGGCAGTTCTCCGCCATCCATTTTCCAACTGATACCATACAGTCTTGAACGTGCTTATCCATTCACACCTCCTGGCCAGGAAGCAGAGACACCACAATTTAGGTGTCATCAGCATACAAGGTGTGACCGAATCGAAATGCACTGATAATGGGGGCCAAAGATGAAACATACACATTAAAAAGCGTAAGACTCAAAGAGGACCCTTGTGGGACCTCACAGGGCAGTGCAAAAGGTTTGGATTGGTATTCTCAGAGTGCAACAATTTGAACTTTATCGGATAGAAAAGATCTTAAAAGATCCCAAACTTTCGCATCGATCCTGCAGGCCTTTAGACGGTCCATCAGCATGTCATGATGGACCGTATCAAAGGCGGTGGACAGATTCAATAAAATCAGAGCTGCCCTGCCACCCCAATCCACGGCTTCCCTGATCTCCTCTGTGGCGTTAATGAGAGTGGACTCTGTACTATGTCCCTCTCTAAAGCCATATTGGGAGGGATCCAAGGCTTGTGCCTCAAAGAAGGAAGTACTTAGTTGTGCATTCATGATTTTTTCTATCAATTTTGCTGGGAGTGGAAGAAGGGAAATAGGGCGAAAATTATTTGTATCCTTAGGGTCCAAACTGGGTTTTTTGAAAGGGGCAGTATGGATGCCAACTTCCAGCGTATAGGGTACTGCCCTATTACAAACATGCCATTAAAGATCGATGACTGTGATAAAGCGATCGGACCCGGGGCCAATTTTGCCACCGCAACCGAACATGGGTCATAGGGCGACCCCGATTTAGCTGCCATGAGGAGCCCTAGAATAGCTTCGGGGAACACAGGCAGGAATTTCTCAAAGGTAGAAATGGGAACCCTCATAGGCTTGGATTCCTCCCTAGCCCCGTTCATCCCGACAGAGCTTCAACCACTGAAAGCCAAGAAGATGGACTCCACTTTGGTGAAGAAGAACTTGGCAATGTCTTCACACAGTTCCTGACTTGGCTGAGCTTTAGCTGGGTTTAGGGTGGCCAGGCTGGAAACAGTTCTGAACAACTCTTTTACCGAATTCTTTGCTAGATCGATGCAGATTGCATAATACTTTTGTTTAGCAGAGAAAATTAGTTGTTTAGAATTCTGCAGGCTGAGTTTATATAGCTTTTTCTCGGTTTCTTTATAGCCTTTCCTCCAGCTCTGCTGAAACCGTTTGCAGATGAGTTTTTTTATTTCTCAAATCCTCTGAGGACCATGGAGCAGAGGGTTGTGATCTTTTGGGGCAGAGCATTTTTACTGCGGCTATTTTATCACAGGCTTGCTCCAGCCATTTCGCATATACCATCATAGTCTCTTCCACTCTCAATGGCATTTGAAGTGCCGTGGCTGTAAGAAGCTCCTGCAGAACTGTCCTTTCAATTTTACATATGTTTATGGTGACTTACATTTGTCTAAGACATTTGGTTTCCTACAATAGCCGCCTGTCTTCATTCTCATTCTAAGCGATAGTAAGTGTGTGTTTAGCAGGAATTGTTTAATTTTTTCAGGATTTTCTTGATCTCCTCATCTGGGATAGCATGACAGTGCATCAACTAATGCAACAAATGGATGCCTGGATAATATGAGAGGTTTGGAAGATGCATGACTGGGCAGGTGGCCGTAAAATATCAGGGATGGCAGCAGCCATGAATGCTTGCACAGCCCACTTAGGAAGGTGGACTCAAAATGTGCAGGGATACAGAGTCCAGCAGAAGGCGCAGGGAGATAGCACCACAAAGACACCTCACAAAGATGTTAAATGGTTAACAAAGCAAGCACAAGAGGAACAAAGAACTCAACGAGAAGATCAGAAGATACAGAATTTGACCTAAATAGGAATGCCCCTTTTGCTCAAATCAGTGTAGCGGGAACCCATAAAAGGAAAGCAAAAGGGCACTGTACTGGTAGAAAATGAATGGCACATGCTTAGTTTGAGATCCGTCCAGTAACTACACTGGCGTAATTTTCAACTAAGCATCCTGAGCTACAGATAAATGGAACTTTGCTCTTTATATAATATCATTCATGATTTTATGTTGCTAACAAACATGAATATCCTCCATGTACTTTTTTTTTAGTGTTGTCATTTGTCAAATAGAGTTCTTCCCTTCACTGCATAAAAAATGTTTTACAGGGCAACTATAAAAAAAAGCAAGTCATCTCCCTCTGCAGGTCACTTAGGGATATCTCATTTGCAATTGGTTTTTAATGATTAACACACTTACCGTAAAGACTGCTTCAGGGCCCCAAGTTTTTATCCCTTGCAAAAAACCTAGAGCCACCAACCACTTCTAAATTAATTTTGATCTACAGACCCCTGGTTCTGCCATCAATTTTGATGCCTCTTTTTCTGAAATAAGGTCGGCCTTTTTGCTTATTTCCAACCATTTAATTGAGTTAAGTAATTGTAACCTTTTCACAGAAAATTCTAATTATTTTGAGGCAGAAACAATTGCTAAATATCAGCCATGCACTAAATTAAATATGGACAGAATGCTGACTGGGCTTAGACACCTTGTGAGCCGTACCATTGTTCTAGTATTTCATTCTTCCCCATCAGTTGAATGTTTATGCCTAGAAACAGCTGGCTCTGTCAGACTACTAGATCATATACTTTTCGCCTCTTGGATAAATTTCAGTCTGGGGCTCCCCCATACACGTTGTGATGTCATTGCTCAAACCTAAATTGCAACAACTGGTCCAATGTTCTAGAAAAATCTAGTCCTATATTATATCTGGGTTATCCATCCGAACAACACCAAAGTTTTCAATGACTGACTCTAGCTCACTTGACAACTGGATTCACACTAAATTCTGCAAGCACAGTTGTCTAATCCCTTTTGCCCCTTGGTTCACTCAAGGCTTAGTCTCTGCAAAACAGCATTGTAAACATCTGGAGAGAAAGTGGAGGTAGAACTACAACCTTGAGGATATTTCTCTTTAAACACAGAATTGCATTATATAAAAAGAATGGCCACGCATGAATAACGGTAATTATTTTCCTGAGCGTATCATAATATCTACTCATGATAACAGGCTCCACAAATGTTACTGCTGTCTACTTTGAACAGTAATCAATCATCATCAAGGCAAAACTACTCTTTGCCAGTAACTTCCTAAAGGAACGCACTATATCAAAAGCAATCTCTTGCTGTGGACTGTTAAGCTTATCTATCACCACCACTGGTGCTACCAGCATTTTTAACACTCATTCTGAATACTCCCTCAACAGCCTGTCGATTTGGGAATTCATTACTGGTCACGCATAAAATTGCCAGATACTTTTTTTTGGATGACTTACCACTATGCCCACCATGTCCTCCCAGCACTCTTTCCTTGCTCTCTTGTAGTGTAACACATTTATCTTGCTTTAAAAATGTATCACCATCAATTGAAAGTTCCTTAGGTACTTGGAGAGGTTGCAGCATCCACCATCTTCACTGTAAGTGAACATTTCTGCACATACTTCTTTGTCATCCAATTAGAAATATTGTTACTAGCTGCTTCTTCCCAATTACACTTTGTTGCCTCCAATTCACAAGCATGCAGACCATTCACTGGTACCCTGCCTTCCTCCATCTCATCACTTACACCATGATCACCACCAACTAGTCTTAACAAACAATCAGCAGCAATACTACTCTTTCCCTACAAATAAGCCAGACCCCAGCTGTACTGCTGCAGTTTAAAACATAGCTGTTAAATCTTGGTAGTTGACTTGTTGGTTGCCTCTGGTGCTAAAATGTATAGTAATGGTTTATGATCCGAACTTAGGGGCTGGTTTAGATTCCAGGGAGTGGGTACTCTATTGCAATGCTGATGAAGTACCCTCCCCGCAAAACTAAAAGGCCGCCCGCCTGATTGACAGATGGGTGGACATTAAGTATGTCAGCGAGGGGAACTACTCTGTCTCCTTCACTGAGATACTTCTTCAAGGGCCCAAAGGAGGAAGGGCTCTCGGAGGTTTAACCTTTCGACCACTCACCACTCAATTTAGAGTGGGCGGTCAAATGGCAGTTTTCACTCTTCCTTGACGCTGAAAAAGACATGGTGGTAAGGGACAGTAAAAACATTTAAGTGACCACCACACCATGTGAGAAAATTACCATGATGTGAGGGTCATTGTTTTTTATTTGTTCAGAAACTCAATCCAACTATGGGATTTTATTTTGATAAAACAAATAAAAATGCTCTGTAGCAGAATGCTTCTCTTTAGTTTAACACCCTTGATGCAAGGGATATATTTCACATATTCTTATCCCTTACTTATAACAGTGCTCTTTATCCTCAGTTGCTTTAATACACTGTATCACACTCGTCTTAATGTCACAAAGTCGTAAAGTAGGACCGTTCGCAATATCCAGATTAACAATCTGAAAGCCTTTTTTCTTACGACACACCCATTGAAATTGCACACCTGTTTAAACAATTTTCTGAGGGTCTCCATGTTGTTCCCTCACAAGCTTTGCAGAGGAATTACATTAAGAAACAACATTACATAAACTGATCTTTAATGAATATATGACCAGCATCAATCATTGATCAAACTAAATACTCGTCTCTGATATGGTATACCTTAAATATACCACGTGGTGGTTTAACACACACTTTCCTTTTTATATAGTTAAACCCTTATTCCACAACATCTCACACCTCTGCAAAATATTTGTGTTTTGTGATCCTGTGGAAAAAAACTGACTATCACCTGGGAAGCTAAATTTATAGTTGACCATGTCACACAATGAGTGATTGATAACCCTCTGAAAAACAGAGGTGGCTGACATTGACCCAAAAAGCATCCAGTTGCATTGAATCAGTGTCTTCAATGTTACAAAGAATTAAAAGTGTCTTGACTGTAAATTCAGTTCTATTTGGTGATATGCTTAAAAAAAAAGCAAAAGACAGCAGCACCTTTGCATCCCCAAAATACTGACAAGCTCACTAATATTTAGCCGAGGGATAAAAAAAAACATATTCATATTCAAATCTCTGCAATCTACACACATATGCAATTTTTATCATTCTTTTGGCTGAACATCACTGGAGTAATATGTCCTTCAAAATCTCTTTAACAAACAGAGGACCACAATGTGTTATATGCTTAGCTTCACTTTTCAAACACATTTTGTGTGACTATCCTCACAATTTGTCAAGCAATCAGAAAAAAGCCTCAGCATATCATGCCACAAATTCCATCCTATCTTGTTCACCAACTACATGACTGAATTAGTCACAAATAGATCTAATTTGATTTGCAACCAGCCTTGATCATTTCAATCTTATATGGACATTGGCATTTTAGCTATATACACTTTCAAATCAGCATCCTAACCTTTGAAAGAAATATGACGCTCAGATTAACACACCAAACGTATGATCAGACCCTTAAAGCCACAACACCACACAAGGGTGGCAGCGAGTATAAAACGCTTGTCAATAGTACCCGTCCCTCAATCTGAGACCTTACACTTGTTTAGACCTAAACATGTAATCCATTCCAAATCAACAAACTAGTATTCAATTAAACAAATCCATTCGTTTAATCAAAACATCCTTTCAAAAACCTGTACACAGGTATCAAGGATATTCTTTCTGTGACTTTCATGCATGTCTCTTCCAACCCCTAACAAACATCCTAAATTAACCTGTTCTATTTACGCGATTTGCCACTTTCTCTACTGTTGAATATATAGACCACTCATTTTGATGAACACCCTCAATAGCATTATTTAAGCCATAAACGTAATAATGAGTTTCATAGATAAGAGCATGTTAGGTATCAGCGTTAGCCTGTAAACTGTAAATGTTTTCAGAATTAATACAATTAGGGGCATAACGGCATACTTCAAGAATCATTTCAGAATCTTTTAGGTACTAAAGGCTAGCGCACAAAGCCTTTATGGTCCTTGTTGCGCCCAAATTCAGGCTTAGAGTGCTGGTGAACAGTATACTCTATTCATGGTGTTCACAGTTTGCTTTTATCAAATAGATTTTCTGTAATGTAGAGGTTTGTGTCTCACTTTCACCTGTAATTTGCATTTTGCAATAGAAAGGAGAGCAGAGCTGTTCCCTGACTTTGCCGTTCCCCACCCTTTGACATTTGCTGCACCTGTTGCAATTGCATGTCATTTCAGATATTTAACTGTAGCTCTGTGAGGTCAGAATTGTTAAACTGAGGACAGTTAAAGATGGCCTCAGGATGGTGATGACAATGGTCTAAGTAGGAGTGCTTTCCTGTAAATAGAGACATTAGTTTCACTGCGCCCAGTCTGCTTCTTTAAGCACCCACTAAACATTCCTACTTATTCCGCATTTATTGACTGAACTACCTCTGTGCTGCATACACATCATTGACACAGTTTCCATGAGTGAGTATTGTGACGGAGTAGACTAAAGGTCTGCTTGAAATACAATTTCACAAATAAGAATATACATAAACAAATATGAATGCTAAACATTTCTAAGTGAATGAACAATAAAGAGACTCATCACGAGATTGCCAGTAATCCTGATTCATCATCATCATCAAATAAGCGTGATTCGATTTAACAAGCACATCATAAAAGCATTAAGTAAAAAAAATGAAAAAATGTACATTATTCAGCTAATATTACATCAATAGACTCAGACATATAAATACAATGAAATCAATTATAAATTCTATAAAAAGGCAAATTCTAGATACCTGGACTTTCAAAAGGTACACATATCTGCTTGATATACAATATCACAAATAAGAATATACATAAACAAATATGAATGCTAAACATTTCTAAGTGAATAAACAAGAAAAAGAGACATCACGAGATTGCCAGTAATCCTGATTCAGTTGGCAACAAGAGTTACTGGCTAAACTGGTGTTACAAGATCCGTGATTACTCCACTGATTCGTGGAATACCCCCTGTAGATTCCACTGGCTGAAACCATTTGGGGTCTCTGGGTGAAATATCAGTGGGAAATGAGGAATTAACGAGGGAATCAGAACAGAATAACTATTTTCCTCAGGTGTTTCCTTGTTTCCTCAGGATCCCCCATGGCAACCCCCGTATCTCCACTCTCTGGATTTACAGATGACCTAGGTATTGGTAGCTCTGGGTGCAAAAACAGTAGGGGAGAAAAAGTGGATCTCAAAATGACGTTCAAAGTTTTTTTTGTTTTTTTTCCCCACAATAGGCTTTAACCAATCACTTTACTGTAATTTTATTGAATGTTAAAAAAAATCTTTGATCCAATCAATTAATACCTAATATCGATTTCTGGAAAAACAGGTGTATAACTACATGTTTTCATTAATTATATTATAGTTTATACCACGTACAAAAATAAACCATCTGCATTTATAGGCACAAAAGTCAATCGACACAATGTAAAATATTTTTTTTTAAATGTCCAATTCTGATCAAATTTAAAATGATTTCTTTGCAATCATCTAAGTTTATAACAATGAGGCACGATAACATATGCACATGTAGCGACCTAAAGTTAAAGAATACATGTTTCAAATTTTCAAAGACAGAATGACAAAGATAATAGAGTCCACTCCAATAAAGAACCTGAGCCCAAACCACCATAATACCGCAAAGTGGCACGTGGCAAAAAAAATTCCAAGTGTAATTTAGATATTAGCACTGGACACCTCAATAACTCGTATATTCGGTCATAGTGCGGTCAAGATACAGTGTTTATGAAGCCCCAAGTTCTATTCAAGATGATAATGAAGAGATGAGTGTTATCCTGTACAGGGGTAAGTGGGTCTGGTAGCCCTGCTCTGCACTAGGAGGGTGTCAGGTTGGCAGTACACAGGGAGTTGAGTTACAGTAGTCTGCTGGCAGGGTTTAAGGAAGGTAAATGCTTCTATATGAGCAGCCATTTCAGTGTGTCAAATATATGGCCAGTATATTTTTATTTATGTGGGAGGAGAGTGGGCTTTGAACATTTTTTTAAAGGTTTTTTTGCATGTAAATTTAACCTGGTAAAGCTACGTCGCCATAGGTTTATTTGACTCTTAGGTGATTAGCAGAGCTAAAGTGAATCTCTTGGAACTTAAGCAAGCCATTTCAAAAGAAGAGAAAGAAACTGGAGTGGAATGGTGGTCAAAAGCTAAACGTGAGAAGTTGCATTGTGTGCTGACAGCTTTATGTGAGACGCTGCACATTCTTTGCTTGAAAGTATGCGTCTGGAATTGCTGGAATTAGACAAATAACAATCTTGAATAATATGTGCACTGCACAAAGGTGACAAGCTGTGATGAGGTCAGCTACCACCCTCAAGAGACAATTACATATTTTTTAGTACATTCAACCTTTATTCAGTGGGATTCTGTCGATCATGTATATCTGTAAATAAACTTAGGCACGTGCTCGTTTTGACATTGTTTGAACTTTCTAAACGTGCGTGACTTTAAAATTCTCCCAAAAGCGAAACCCTTGTGCTCATACTTCGTAGATGGTATGCGAGTGATAATTGTTTTGTTTCCTTAACCTCTTCTTTGCAGAGCAGCTGTTTGCGCTGCATGGTGACTTTATCAGCAGATCGGTTACTGCCGAGATTGACTTTGACAAGTGCACACGTGAGCGCTGCATAACACAGGAAACAAGACTGAACCTTCAGGTCATCTGTTGGCATAGAACAGAATCCTCAAAGAATGGTACATTGGTAAAATAGACATAACAAGATTTTATGAAGCTGTGTATGTGACAGTGCCTCACGATTGTACACTTTTGTAGTAGACAAATGGATCTGCATTCGTCTTAATCATACACTGTGAGAAGTGATATGGCACAGTATGACATAACATGCAGCTGTTGTGTTTAAGTTCATATATGCACTGTGAGGTCATGCCTCGCCATATCTTTACAGTATATGAAGCTTATTAGTATAAATGCATATGAGCAGACACACAGCAAACAAGAAGGCAAAGCCAAACTTTCTAGAGGCCCCTTTCGCCCACTCAGGCTTGAAAAGTGCTGGCAGCTTGATGTCAATTGGAAAATGAAAGGCCAGGAATTAAAAAGACACCAGAGTGTGCAGGGTATTTTATTCAGAGACGATTACACGCTTGAACGGCTACCCAGAAACACTAGTTTCAACGATTGGACCGCAGTTTTCTCTTTACTAGTTGGTGACGTTTTGGGAAAATATGGCATTAAGCATATTAGAACAATGTATCACCTGAAACGGAATGGGCAAGTTGAATGGTTAAATGAAACAGGTGGCATAATATGTGCTAATGGGAGTCGATCAGAAGCTACCATTGCAAGGAGACGGAAAAGAGAACTTGTGATCACATGGAAGAAATACAAATTCTACAACTTGGGTTTCACTTTTCTAAACCAAGATGAGAAGCCTGGGGTCAATGACATTGTTTATAAGGTGGCTTAAAACGGCAACAGGTAAGTAGAATACACAAGCTGAGCAACCGAGGAATAAATACCTGCTTGCAAGCAAAATAGTATCAAAGAAAAGCAAATCAGAATGCACCCTGATGTAATTGCTTTAAAAATATTGCTAACATTAATATCACATTTGCACTAAGGTTGTCTCCTTTCAGAGTTACATTTTTTAGGCAGCTTAATGAGTTCTGAATTGTGGAGGTAATGAGCTGTAGATTTGAGACAATGGATTATAAGAAATTGAGTGTACACAGGGTTAATTAATAATTTGAGAGGTGAAACAGCTGGGTGAGAGTTAATGATAAGCTAAAGCAAAGAGTGGATACAGAGAAAAGTCAATTTATGCAACTAAACTGTGGATATGTCCATATTACCTTCTGACTCAACACTGGATGGGCGTGGAGGTCACCATATGAAAGCACATGATTTTTGTATGAGGTGAAAAGAAACAAAAATTGAAGATGAAGATTCTAATACTGTCAAAATAAATGTGGAATCTGTATTCAAACCTGTGAAATTATGAAAGTAACAATTTCATAGTGAAGTTCTATTTCCAGGTCCTTTCCAGGTATTGAAGGCACTGTTGCTTGCACCAAGATTCTCGCTTCTTTTTTTGTTTCTTGATAGGTCTTAGTGTCCTTTTATGTGACTATCTGCGGGATCACACCCAACGACATGTGCTGTCCAACACCAAGTGTCTCGCTTTACATTTTATATTGTCATTCTATCATGATTGGGCGTAATGTTTTGATAGTCCTATACTCTAACAGTCATGAAATTCCTACTGCCTTGTTACTGGATAGGGGCTAAAAGGTTACATTGCAGCCTTAGTTGTAGAATGTTGACAAAAGAGCTGAAATCTCAGAAATTAATTATGAGTAAATAGCAGTTTAACTTAAAAAAGAATAGGCCCTGGGTCACTGGCAGAGGACGCTCATGGGCTCATACAGGAGTGAAGCTTACAACAACAATGTCCAGGTATTTTATTTTATTTGAAGTACTTATGTTACTTCAATACAGTTTTCATGTCACTGTTAGGCCACTTGTCATTGTGTTCTCACACACCTTATACAGAAGAGGCAAACACATAATTACTTTAAGAGGATAATTCACAGGAATGTGTTTTGAATAAACATCAACAAGAAAAAAGTAATCGCCCTTCTTACTACCCAGGTCTAAGTCCCTCATTAAATCTGCCTATATTGCCAGCACTCAGTATGATGCATTCTGAAAGACAGGAATTAATTTTGGGGTACAGCAGACAGAGCTGAACCAGGTTTCAAAGATAAATCTTTAAACACAATGACATCGTTCAGTTTAAGAATGGTAAACCTTAGGACTAAAAGGAACAATAATCTCTGGCTATAATGAGCATTTTTTCAAAATGTGGGTAACTTGGTTTCACTGAACTCTTTTGTGGCATCTGGTGAGACTAGGGCGAACTGTAGAATACCTGGGGGTTGGTTGAAACAACAATGTGATGAGCCATGATGGTTTGAGCACAACTTTTCCTCCCTTTTCTCCTTATTGACTGTTTATTGATTAAAGAAATCACCTAGTCCTTTGGCGACAACTTTGCTTTTGTATCACTGGCGATCAGGACAGGCAAAGGAAAAGGTTGTGATGCAGTCACTTTTTTCTGTTTTTGCAACGACCTTATGTGAAGAGAGGCATCCTGTGGTGAGGAAGAGGGTTGCATTGTAGCAGTCCTGACATTATGGAACTTCCACGTACCGAAAGTAACAATGCCATCCTCCTCTTGTGGTTACTTGTCCCCATGGTTTGAACATTTTCCATTCTACAACTTGCTCGCCATAGAGTTTTGTAATGTTTTAAAGTCCCATTGGGGAGCCTCTGGCATCCAACTTCCATACCTCATTGCGTAGTAATAAAAACCTGCCTCTGATCATTCTGTTTGTCAATGTTCCGGCCTTTATACAGTATGTTACTCTTTACGGAAAGATCCAAACCGAAGTCTACTACTGTGGTCTTTCATATAACCTTTTCTAGACTCTTCCCGCCTCTATCCCTCCTTGACCCACACCAAAACTTATTTTACTAGTATGATCTTCAAAATAACACACACCTAGCCTCTTCCCTAGTGTATACCTCCTTTGATTCATCCCAAACCTCAATTTACTACTATGATCTCCCTAATGATCCTTTCTAGACTCTCCCCTCCTCTAGCTCTCCTTTGACTCATCCCAAACCTAACTAATATGATCACCCGAATAACACTAATTAGAATCTTCCCTCCTCTATCCCTCCTTAATCCTATTCAATCAAACTAACAGACTCACATGTCCACTGCTCAAATTAGCGATTTATATTTCCCTATACTAATCCACCACTAATCCTTTGGGTTCCGAAGTAGCATGCTACTCACCGAAAAGCACTTCAACGCCTAATCAGGGGTAGTAAGTGCTAAATAAATACACTTGCAATTTAAATTTCTTACATGTTTTACAGCTGAGGTGAGAAAACACAGGAATGTGTGTGTGAGGCAATGCAGGAACCTGTGCATGGATTCACTGCAGAGTCAATTACATATGCTGAACATGGATGTGATAAATCATGGATAACACATCAGCCAACACATTATAGTAATTTTTGCCTCAAACTGTCATGGAGAGATTGATTCTGTGCTGTGCCAATGCATTTTGACATGTGAACCCTGTAGTTCACTCACTATTTCCCACATTAGGATACTCAAGATTTGCCATTTTATTTCCTTGCCGCATTGTAGTACTATAATTACATTAGTTAAAATTTTGCATGATTTCATGAATTTGGGACTATTATTCTCGAAGTACTGCCAGTTTATGTGCCTGTCACCTTTAATATTGCATTCTGTAGATTCAGCAATCATCCTGCAAGCTTCTATGGGCATATTAACTGAAGTATACCTGGATTATGCACCATGCATTTGGTGATGGGTAATCCATTTTTTTGTGTTAACTTGTGTTATTTTCATCTTTACAGTGACTACTTTTTTTAATTCATTATTTTTGATCTACAGGTTGTATTCACAAAGTAAAACATTATTTTATCTCCCTTCTTTCTTCAAGCAATCAGGCCCTCCACCTATTGTGTGAAATGTATGGTGTGATATGTTTTTGGCATATGTGTACGTTTATGAGAAAGAGAGTGTACATCCCAGATAAAACTTTTGTTAGTGAAGAATTGTTTAAGGGGGGAAGGACTAAGGCAGGGTAGGCTATTTCTTAAATGCTGGCAATTTGAATGTGTTTGATTACGCAGTCAAGCAGGTGTTGACTAGGTATGGTGCAAAATCAACAGTCACAGGTCATTGTACATTTCATACCAGGCAACAAAAAAAGGATGGGTGCATTGATGATTATGTAGCAGCACTTAAGTCTTTAGCAGATTATTACATCTTTACGACTATCAATCATAATCAAGAACTCAGAGCTCCAATATCTATGAGAGCAAACAGTAAATGGAATCAAAGAGATACTGTGGGCCAGCTTGGATCATACTCTCAGTGCTGCTGTTGACCTAGCTAAGAGTATTGAGTATCTCCAAAAATGTGTGGAAGAGATTAGAGGACCATGCAATGTTGAGGACAACACCAGCACCAAGATGGACAATGCAGATTGATTTGAGGAATTTTCCTGCCAAAAACAAATATTTCATCTCTATATTTCTTTCTTTTGTGATAATGATACATTTGATATCCCTATGGTTCATTAGCGTGACCTTGTTAATTTTACTTCATGTTTTATCTAAATATGATCTGAGTCAATTTATCTATCATTTGCTTGAATTTTATAATGAACTTCTGTGTTTTTTTCTTTTTCTCCAGCAACGGTATCATTATGTATTGTATTTAACTATTTTTACCCTTTTAAAACTTTAATAAACTTATTGAACAACAAAAACAAAAATTGCAGTAAGTGTAAGAACATGGCACTTCAGTAGTTTGTACAGCAGGAACAAAGTCAATTAATGTCAGATGGGAAGGAGAAGTACAACATGAACCTTAATCCCAAATGTAGTTCTAAATGTAGGAGCAAAGAGCAAATCTAAAGATTTACCTAAAAGCTCTGTACTCATTGAAGGAGAGGAAGAGTATGCTGCGTTTCATTTCTGTGCATGGAACAGTATCATAAGTGCACCTTTAGTCTTAAAGCTGTGGGAAGGGACAAACTGTTACCTACAGATACATGGCACAGGACTTATACCAGACACAAAATATGCTGGAGTATTTTAGTAACACTGTTACATTTTAAGGTTTTACATAACCCACAGAAAGCTTTACATAGCAGACTGGGTGAGTCCCTCCTTGGTTGATCACACCAGAAGGAAATGGGGATTACATCTGGTCCCAGGGCTCTTCCTCCAACATATGCAGGGGATGTTAAAGAGAAAGGCATTTCAAGGACTGTAGTTGAAGAAGAAGTGGAGAGGAGTGCACATATAAGGGTTTCTCAAAGAGAAATTCTGTAATTGTTTTCTGGCATGTTAGAGAGGTAACGTAATGTTAAGAAGTAGATATTCATGTAAGTCACAGTGTGAGAGACATTCCATTGTTTTGCAGAGAGAACCTATTGTTTTCTTCTTGCATCTCACTAGTGAGAGTTTCACTTACAAGTTATGAGATCTATGTCTATTTAGCAACTTAGCCTTAAAAATGCCATCTACATAGAGCCCCCTCCCATCCACCCTAACGTGCATTAGCTGATCTCAACACTAGCAGGAGGGGCTATTTTTTCCTTTTTGGAACGTGCCAGTGGATATCACCAGGTTGTCTTCAATGAGGCTAAATACCTGATCGTGTTTGTAATCCTGGAAGATAGGTTTCACTATAATATACCTTTCAGAATTGTATGCGTGGCATCTGACAACCGATTATGAAGAAACCATAGAGAGAGCGGATGGCGCCACTGCCTTTCAGGATGAAGTGCTTGTTTTTGGGAAGGATCAAGCATAACATGACATGAGACTGGTAAGAGATCTTTAAGCAATATTAGACATTAGTTGTAACAGTGTTGAATACTTAGGACATACAATATCCAAGGAAGGAATGAAACTTAAGCATTGTCATGTGAAAGCAGTTTTGGAGGCTCCTGGTCTAGTTCCAATGGAATGATAATGTATTTGCAGGATCTCAGAGAGTTTTATCCAAAGTTTGTGAAGAACTATTCCAATAAAGTGAAGCCTTTAGAAGCATTGCTCAAAAGGAATGCAGGTTTGCCCGGGGAGAGAGTCAGAAGAAGCATATGTCTTATTAAAAGAAGGTATTGTTAATGCTCCCCTGTTTGAATCCTTTCATGGTAGATATTTGAAATTGGGCTTTAGGTTGGCAGAGGTATGCCCCCTGTCCACGCAGTAACCACAATCCTAGTCAGATACACACCCTAAATTAACCTGTGCTGACTCTCTGGTTGCTTGGCACAGAGCAGTCAGCTTAACATAAGAGACAATGTGTAAAGAATTAGTGCAACACTTCAAACAGTGAAAACCGTGAACACACTACCCAAGAAGATACATTTAATGAACAAAACCAGACCAAAACAACACACATCAAATGAGTATGACTGGAGTTATGAATTTTTGAAGAATAGACTGAAATGTAGTGCTTAAAAGTATAATGCTTTACCCAGGGCTATCTTTTTGAGTTAGACCGTGTCAAATCCAAAAGTTCAGGCCAACTGCGATGGAGCGTGGGTTGGACACAGGGACAATCCTTGGTGCCCTGCAAAGTACCTTAGCTGCGGTGTTGAAGGAGCCGAGGTGCAGGAAGCAAAGAGGCAATGCATCATGGTCGACCACAAAATGAAGGTGATAAGTCGGCACAGAGACATGCAAAGTCGAAGATGCGTCAGGAATGGAGGTGATGTGCTGCGCAGTCGGCAATGCGAGATCTTGGATCCTTGCAGCAGTGGAGGTACGTCGTCAAAGGGGTCGTGCCGGTCCTAACGGCACAACAGCATAGTTTGGATCATTATGTTGGAGCAGCACTTTACATCCACTTCCAAGGGTCCAGGACTGGATTGGCACCACTTGGCAGAGTAAGACTCTCAGATGGCAGAGTCCAGGTGCTGTAGCGGGTGTACTGGGAGTCTTTCATGTACCTGACACTTTAAAATAGGAGGCAAGCCAGCATGTCCTTGGAATCATTTTGGTTCTGTTTTGGAGAGATGAAGGTCCAGTCCTTCTCACTCCAAGGCAAGGAGGGCAGCAAGCGGCAGGACAGCTCTGCAGTGCAGGTGTCCAGCAGAGGGGCAGTCCTTTCAGCAGCACAGCAGTCCTTCTTCGTGACAGAGTATCCACAGGTCAAGAAGTGTAGTGAAGTGGTGGTGTCTGAAGTTCAGTACTTATACCCAGTGTTCTGTTGAAGTGGGGGATACTTCATAGAGATGCATTTGAAGTGCACAGAATCCCCACCCTCCTGACATGGCTCCAGACTCCAGGAGGATATACACCCCTTTGTGTGGAAATAGGACACAATCTATTCAGGTGTAAGTGTCAGCCCTTTCCTCCCATCATGCCCAGGATGGCCCATCAGGATGTTGATAGCCCAACCGTCATACCTAAGCTCCCTTTCTGTGTGGCTGTCTAGAGGAAATGCACAAAGCCCAGCTGTCACCCACTGCAGACATATTTTCAGAGACAAGCAAAAGGCATCAAATGACTAAAGTAAGAAAATGCTAGCTTTCTAAAAGTGCCATTTTCAGAATTACAATTTGAAATTCAACTTCACCATAAATTGTGATTTTAAATTGCGATTCAATATACACCAGACTTGGGGTCCAATTTCTTACCAATGGGAAATAACACAGATAAAAATGTAATAAGGTAATTCCAATGTTATCCTATCAGGGAGCTAGGCCTTTCAGTAGTAAAAATGAATTTAAGAGTTTTCAGTACCAATACATTTAGGGCCCGATGTAGGTAGCCCTTTACCGATCGGAATCGGCCAAAAATACCGATTTTCGGCCGTTTCCGATCGGTAAAGGGCTATCGAGATGTAGGGGCACATTTTCGGTAATTTTACCGAATCGTTATCATTACCGAATCGGTAATATTTACTGATTCGGTAATGATACCGATTCGGTAAAATTACCGAAAATGCAATGTAGGTAGCCAATGTTCCATCAGCACATGGCTTACAGAATCGGTATTTTACCATGGAATACAAATCCATGGTAAAATACCGATTCCTGTGTACATGCACATCTGTGCATGTACACATGTGCCATGTGACAGACAGACGTGCCCTTAGGGCATGTCTGTGTGCCACATTGCACACATGCCCATTTTGGGGGTGCTAGAGGGTGTCAAAGTGACACCCCCTGCACCCTTGTGAATTCTTTAATTACCGATTCGGTAAATACCGAATCGGTAATGCCTAATCATTCCTATGGGCTTCAAAGCCCATAGGAATGAATGGGCATTACCGATTCGGTATTTACCGAATCGGTAATTAAAGAATTGTTAAGGATTCGGTAACGAATCCAGATGTTGGGACCTACATCCCATTTACCGATTTTGAAATACCGAATCGGTAAAATTCGGTATTTCAAAATCGGTAAATGGGATTTACCTACATCGGGCCCTAGAAGCTTAAAATTACATGTCCTTCTTTTTAATTACACTGCACCCTGCCCTTGGGCTGTCCAGGTCCTACATTAGGGGTGACTTAAATGTATTAAAAAGAAGGTTTGGGCCTGGCAAGAGTGTTAATTTGCCAGGTTGATATGGCAGTTTAAGACTGTACACACAGGCTCTGCATTAACAGGCATGAGACGTGTAAAAGGTCTACTTAAGTGAGTGGCACAATTAGTGCTGCAGACTCACAATTAGCATTAAATGTACAGGTCCTGGGCACATGTACTGCACTTTACTAAGGACTTATAGGAATATTAAATATGTTAATTGTGGATAAACCAATGTTACCATGTTTTAAGTAGAGAGCACATTCAATGTGGTAAAGTGCCCAGAGTGGCCAGAGAAAACAAATTCAGGAAAAAAGTGAGGACGGAGGTAAAAAGTATGGGGGTGACCCTGCAGAAAGGCCCATTTCCAACAGAAGCGAAGCAAAGTTTTGGGTCTGTGATAACAAGCAACTGCAGTTTGGGAGCTGCCTTGCAGCAAATACTGGTCAGTGTGAATGAGTCTAGCATAAGGGTCAAGAGCTTTGTACAAGTTTGAATAGAGCTACTCAGAGATTGAATGAGAGCTTTTAGCATGTGCCTGGGTTGCTGAGCAATTCCAAATATTTATTTGGAAGCAGAGGTTATATTTGGAACTTATCACAGTCCACTTGTGAATATATTTTCACCTAGGAGATGATAGCGTTCCAACAGCCTGACTGGCAAGTCTAAATAAATAAATAAAAATATATATATATATATATATATATATATATATATATATATATATATATATATATATATATACCAGTAGGTATATATAGTTAGGATTTTTTCTCTATGGAACTTTTGAAAATTCTATGTCTAATAACTTTGGCGTTTGTGGACGGAATCGGCTGAAATTTTCAGGAAAATGGCACATTTTGTTTCTGAGCAGCCGCTGAAAATTTGGGGGGGTTCCATCAAGGGGGGGCCGAGAAAAAAGGGGGGTCCCAAAACGCGTTTTTCCTATTCATTTTTCCATTGGGCCTTTGGCCTCACTTTTAGCTCGAACGGCTGAATGGATTTGCACGAAACTTGGCAAAATTGTAGGGACTATTAGCCCGATGTGCCTTTGCTGGGTCTCAATATATGTGCTCCAGTGGATTTTGAGAAATTAACGTTTAAAAAAACAGATATATCTGTGACAGCGTACCCGATAGCGTACCAGTACGCGTACTTTTCGCGTAACGGAGCTTTGCGAAGCGAAGCTGATTGGCTCTTCGGTGTCTGTCAACATTGTAAACAGTCCGGAGCGGCCGCCATCTTGTCTCTCGGTAGGATCAAGTGACAAGAGGTGGTGAAAAACGAAGGGGGAAATGAAGGAAAGGGGGCAAGGTAGGCCCCTCCTGACCCCCTAGGATTGATGATGGGGTTATTAAAGTGCCCCGCGGGGCAAAAGAAAAAAAAAAGAAAATTGCGATTTTTTGCGGTAGAGGCGCTTCCCGGTACGCCAACCGGGCAGCTAACCAGCAGCGTAACGGGAGTCCGACATCTTGTGTTTTTGGAGCGTCCGGTTTGCGTACCGGGTAGCGTTCCGGTAAGCGTAACAAGGGGAAAACCAAGAGAAACAGTAAAATAAAATTTAAAGGAATAGATTTCCACCAAACTTGGCAAAATTGTAGGGACTGTTTGTTTGTTGTGCCTTTGCAAGGCCTCAAGATATGTGCATGTGTGGATTTTGTCTAATTAAGGTTAAAAAAATATATATATATCTGTAAGCGTGCTCTGGCGCGCTTACGTTACGGGTTTTGTTTGCGCTGCAGAGACAATACGTCACGTTTATGCGACGCGTCATGAGGCGTCTCACGTGGCTACGTGATACGTCACGTAATAAAGAATATATTTTACAGCTATAGATATTAGCTTTTAAAAAAACAATGAAATTCACTGAAAAAACCATAGGTTATAGACCATATATAGTTAGGAATTTGCATTTACAAAACCATGAAAATTCACTGAAAAAACCATTGGTTATAGACCATATATAGTTAGGGATTAGCATTTACAAAACCTTAATTTACTCGCACAAAACCATAGAAATTCGCATATATAGTTAGTTGCAATAACTATATATCGCGCACCCGCAATCCACTGCTGATGATGTCACATATTACATCATTCATGACATGGTCAGTGACATCACTGATGACATCACTGATAACATCGAAAATGACATCACTGATGACATCTCAAATGACATCACTGATGACATCACTGATGACAACATCCAGTGACTGTATGTTTCTGTAAAGTTAAAATATGTCTTACATATTGAAGAATGAGTGGATGTATAAGTGTTTGGATGAAGGATTTAGTAGGTGCATGACTGACTGTATGAGAGAATGATTAAATGTGTCTCACTGAGTGCATGGGTTAGTGACTAAACTGTCTTAATTTGTGCATCATTATTTCTGTAGTTCTGTAAAACAGCACTGGCTTCATTGTGGTGTCTCCGTGTTGTTTCCTGAGAGCGTGGGATATGGATTTTGTTTACTGAGAGCATACTTTTGTCGGATTCACTCCGCCGACGTCCACGCCACCTTTCATGGGTCAAGGGACCCGGAAGGAGTTCTGTTGAGAAACGAATAAATATATATATACATAATTTTTTTAAATATAACATTAAATGTTAATTTTATTATTAATATTTAAATATTTGATCCATTTTTTAACTATAATATAATTGCAAAACCATGTTTGTATGTGTGTGTCTTGTAAAGTGCACTGCTACCCGGAGGCGTCCTGGCGCTATAGACTGCTGGGGAACCCGTCCTGGCTTTCCCTGTGAGATGTTCCCTCCTGGGTATCTCCAAGGTGAAACCAGGCATCCCCGGCGTTTGTGGGGGGCCGTTGTGGAGATGGGGCAAGCTAATGCCCAGAGTTGCCGAGTGTAATCCCTGGTTAGAGTAGGCACTGAGGTGAGAATTATCGAGTCCGCTGACCCTGGTTCACGACCCTGCCGCGTCGGGAATTGAACCCTGGTCCCGGGCCGTCCTCCACTTCCGGGTCTGCCGCCTCTAACCAGTGAGCCACACCACTCCACATGTTTCTCCAACAGATCGAATTGTGGCCCCAAACTAGCTGAATCCTATATGAGCTCCAACGAGAACTACCATACCATCTAACTGAGACATGGTTTTTCTGAATGATATTATAATTTTAACACTGATGAAATTTGAGAAGCATAAAAGGACATTACTAGTTGTGTGTGATGTTGCATAAAACATCAATATGAACTGTAACTAAAAAGAAACAGTAGTACCAATGACTGTTTTGAGCAGTTGCAACCTTATATAAAGTAGTGCACTGAGGGTCTATTCCTCCCACTGCACTTATTCTTTTCATGTGTGTTTCTCCAAGGATAGAGAATACTGCGTGAAACTTGTCCAAAGACGGAAGTACATAAAAGGAGCATACCCATTTGCACAAAGTTAGACATAGTCCCAGAAAGAGAGTTTTATCTGTGAAGAACGGGGAATATGCACTACTCTAATGATATTGTGTAGAGGTGATTTCCTTCTGTTCTTTTTTAGCCTTTCATCTTACATTGTATTGGTTCTTCGTTGTTATGGGGAAGGTATGTGGCCTCTGGTGACGCGTGTGAAAAAAGCAAGGAATGTGTAGAAGGTGAAGTATGCATGGCATGATCTTGGTGGAATATAGCCTGCATGTGTGTGGAATGTGGACTGTGTTTGATAGGCTAGGGTAGAATGTAAAATGTGTGAATTCCTTGAAGCAGCTTGTGGAAAATGTGTGTAAGTTGGGGCGCACCTTTTCCTGTGTTGTTATTTATTGCTTGTAAGTTAATCCAAAAAAAGAAATCCCCTTATTGCTTGTCGATGGCCTCATCTTTGTATCATCCTTGAAACCGTCCGTACTAAATTGGTACATTTAAAAAAACAACTGAGATTGCAAGGAAAAAATGATTTACAAATTAAGAACTGTAAAGACTTAAAAATTAAACACCAACATTGTGGATGTGAAGACAAAATGTATGTCACACAGTAAGCTAAATTGCATTTAAAGGTAACGAAAGCAGCATACAAAAGAATGCATCTACAAAAAGCAAAGCTCATATGATGAAAGGTAACAGAGTGGGTGAGTGGGAGAGGAATTAACTGTGAAAAAGCAGGTCTTTAGTAATGTTCTGAAGGTGAGTGAATTTTGGCAATCGTGGAAAAGAAGAGAATTTGACAAGGGTAGGGCTAAGTCTGGGAAACATAGGTCTCCTACCTGGACCTTCCTACAAGAATGGTAGAGGTTATCCATGATCTTTCATTTCCATTATGGATCAACCTATCCTGGATTAAAAAGAGATGTGAACATAAAAAGGCTAAGGAGTAAACATGTGGAGTTTCGATCTATAAAGTTTCACGTGCAACCAGTAAAGTTGAACAGAGAGATATTTTTCAAGCCAATGTATACGCAATAGGTGAGCTCCAGCCATGATTAATACCTATGCAATCACTGCACTGTCATGAAATAGAGAGCCAGACTCTGCAAAGGCCATAAATACAACTTCTCTGCTTTCTCTTCTGCTGTTGTGTGGTATTCCGGCAAACGTATTGGTCAAAAATGACTCTGAGATCGATGGCGTTCACAATATGAGTTGAACCTTGCTTTTGTTTTTCAGTACTTTTTAAACTGTTGACACACACACATGTTTTGATGGATTGCATGCACTTAGTTAATCAGTTCAGGTGAGTGTCAAGAAGTTAATCTCGCAAAGAGCTGAGCATTGTTGGGAAAGCCTGAAATGGCAAATCAGTAGGACAGAGCTGGTGGTACCTGGGGCAGCAAATTCATAGTAAAACCAAGGACAAAATGGCAGAACTCTGAGGCACCCAAATAGACAAAGGAGCAACGTCCAAGGCGATGGGATGATTAGTCTCTGATTATATGAAAGCTAATAAAGTATATATACACAATTATAAATATGTGCTTCTGTTACTGTGCCTCAGCCAAATGTTGGCCAGAAAAACATGGTTGAGAAATGACTCCACCAGGCCAAGATAGAACTGAGAAATTGTAATGGTCTATTTCCATACCAGACTATTGAGAAAGAAGACCACATATTACTCAATTCCTGCATTAGGCTTAAACCCCACACAGAGATGATCAGATTGTTATTTTCAGTGAAGGGATGGAACTGTGTCATAGCTGCTCTTTCAAGGAGTTCTGGGTGATAATGAAGATTAGAAATAGACATAAGCTGGTCTGGTCAGTTTTGTCCAATCAAGGTTTCCTTAGGAGAGTCTTTCTTATGATTGGTAGTGGGATCAAACTCCCGAACAAGTTGTTAAGACGTTGACATAACTCCTCTGTGAACTGGTGGTGGTGGGCTAAATATTTAAACACCCCAGATGAACAGACATCCAGTGTGGAACCATAGAACGTTCAGGTATCAACTGATTTGTTTAAGGGATCAGGGGACAATGAAAAGAATATTTCAAAGAGTGTCTTTGTGTACACAGCAGTTTCAGCCAAGAGCAGGTCAAGACGTTTATCTGATGTTTCAGTGTGAATTGAAATGATTTTTGAGAGAAGAAGTTGTTAAGTTGTTTGTATAGTTATTCTTTCCGTAGTGCCCAAGACCTAAGGGCTGAAGGGGCTTGAAAATGTTGTGAAATACAAAATAAAGTTCTTGCCATCTATATTCAGAATAGTAAACTATCTCCTGCTGTACTGTCACTTGCCATCAGTGGAACATAGAAAGATCATTTTACTATTTAATCATAATGTATGCACCGTTTATGTTGTGTTTGTCTCTTAAACAACGCTTAATTTGAGACGGTGGTTGCTGGTGAGGACCACGTCACTCCTTTTTTGTGCACATATTTTTCAGGGTTAGATGTTTACAGAGACAAGAGAGGGAAAACTTTACAAATAAAAACGATGGAAGAAGAGAACAACGGAAAAATTGTTATAAAGAGAGAAATTTGGAACCTGTAAGATTCAGATAAAGGGGTAAAGAGTGTTTGGTAGTGGATTAAAGAGACATGAGACAGTTTCAAGACTAAACAGGCTTGGTAATCAGAGTGGCAACATTTCATTGCACCAGCCGCTGGCTTCAGAGCAGAGTATTGGGCACCGGCACTCATTCTTTTACAATTTAAGCACTGCTATTTAGGGACCTCAAATTAGCTAGAAAACCATTTTCTTCAAAAGGATAGTGGACATTGAGGCAAGCAAGTCAACAAGTCAGAGAACCTTTTTGCACCAATTGATTTATTCTCTAGAGACAATTTTGAATTGATCAGGCAAAGGTTGACTGATACAAATTTTCAAGCATTTTTAATCTGATACCAACAATAAATGTGCATTTTGGCCTCATTGCCAGTAAGCCGGTTTCAGAATGCAGGAAGAGCGGATCTTTATCTATTAAACACCGATTCGTTGCCTTGAAAAGAAAAGAAAAAGTTGATAAACCAGTTTATCTTTTTTGTTTTTAGAGAAACCTTTAGTCGAACAAGAGTGCAAATCTCTGGAATGCGATTGCTTGTGAAGTTCACAAGTGTGGAGAAGAATTAATTTACAGACATATTACACTTAAAAATACCCCAAGAGCCTTACAGTGAGGAAATATATCACTTGTAATCTTCTTGACCATATTTAGGTTGACTAAAATGACGTACGATATATTCCCATATTTTATTTGTATGAAGTGTAGTAGCAAAAATTCATAAAATGCTAGAATATTTCAACAATTTTTCCAAATGCAAGAGCCACTGAAGTTCATCTCTCTCTACTGCTTTAAATTCCATTAGTCAAATCAGTAGTATACACTTCACTTGCCTCTTACATTTTAAACGTTTTGTAGCAGCATAATGTTAATGTTCCATAATATTACTATAACTTGTGTGTTGATATATGACAACAGATATGTATATAAAGAAGCCACATCATAATTTCTCTAGTTTAATTCATAGCGTATAGCATATGTGTGTTACTCAAATGTAGTGGAACAACAGACCTTACTAAAAGTAGGCTTCAAGTTGACCACAGTTGTTTAACTAGTCTATTTCCATATTTTGAATACACTACTCTTTCCAAAAATATTCTCATGTTTTTCCTTTTCTTCAGAGGGGTCTTATTGTCTTCATTTGAAGGAGTAGCCATTTTGTTTCGGTTGGCAAACTTTTAAATTAGGGAATTTGAAATTGGAGCCTTGCTGTGGGTTGCGCTGTGTGCCCTACGGAGGTAGGGAGAGAGCCTCCTGTATTATTCAGTCCTGACTACAGATACTTTCCAGGGTTGTACAGCTGTATGCTTCCTTGTCCAGTATCCGAAGTCAGGGAGTCTACTTGATCCCAGAAAATAGTCTGTCCTGATTGGCCCATCCCCAGGGAGTTGGAGGGACGAAGTTTTTAGTGACTTCTGTATTTTTTTAATCTGTGCATCTCTTATAACAATTTAGTTGATTCTGTCTTGACTTCACTGAGGGAAAATCTTTCCCTTAGTTCTGCTGATTTATTAACCCTTAGTTCTTGAGCATCTCTCTTGATCATCAGTGCCTATTTCCCTTGAACCTGCTGCTGACGCCTTTCGCTTAGAATTTCACCTTACCACTCTCGATGCTTTTTTTTTAGCTAAGCAAAACTCCTTTATGGAACCAATGTAATTTCTCTTTTGTATTCTGCATTTGATTATATTTTGCATCTTCTTACATTTAATACACACATTCAGATTGCATAACCGAAATGGTAAAGCATGCTTTTTTGATAAACTGATATACAGATTTGATTAATTTGTAACTTTGACTAATTTGTCAATAAACCTTCATGGTTTGGGCACCATCCTTTTAGTCATTCTTCTGGAACCAAATTCGTTTTCACAGACTTTCAGTCAATAATCAAACGTCGATACAACCAGTGGGCAACCTATATGACAATTACAGCAGAACTTATACACCAGATCTTATAGATATAAGAAGTATGCAAATCACTAGCAAGTGGCACTAGAAAATCAGGATGTCAGGCATCATGTGTACTGACTAAGGGACAATATAATAATTTGCTACCTCTAGCCTATTATGAATGTGGTTTTGTGTGAACACTCTTACCTTCACCATCCTTTCTTACTTTGCTTCCTACCTTTCTCGCTCCAAGTCCTGAAGAATCTAGTCCTTTGCAGATTGATGGAACAAAGGGATCAAATTGCGAGATTTAGCTAAGCTGAACTACAATGCCTGAGTTTCTGAAGACCAATCTCGAAATAAGAGAATTTGATCAACTAGTGTGGGTAATTGTGTATTCAAATTCAGTATGATATTCTTCTGAATTCCAGGTAGGAAGGTTAGGTTTAAAAACAGCATTATTTTACTATCTGCTTTTGGAAGTTAGCGTAAAAAGAGCATTATTTATATCCTGATGGGTTTATTTTTAAACAATAACATAGAAAAAAATGCATGTTTTAATTTTATACCACAGATATTTATCTTATGTAATCCTTGTTTCTTTGTAGCAGGATACTCATACATATGGAAATGTGTATTCCGTACCTTAAAGTCCTTTTTGATATTAGACAGAGCAACTTGTGGCAAGTCACACTGATGTCCCTGACCTACTCATATTGCTAGGGCAGCATGGATGAGAATCGCTGTCAAGGTTCTGTGCATCTCTCTAAAATGTTTTCTATGGGGAGTATTTGTCAATTTATAGGGATTAATACACACCGACACACCATATAGCTAGTGGGTACAGGACCATCAAGGTGAATATTGAATGACAAAAGTAAACAACAGATGCAGCAGCAGGTACAAGTGGGTCAAACCGGTGTCCCAGAAGATGCAGGCCTATGCTTGCCTTTCAGAGAAATAGTTCACATTTGTGAAACCAATTACATTTAAATTGTTGACCTTAACAAACAAGAGTAGATGGGTTTAACTTAAGAAAAACCTTTTAGTGACCCTGCATTACACATGACCCACTACAATACTCTAAATTGCCAGTCAACTTTGAACAATACAAATACAAAACTAGGGGCTGACAGAAGTTATATCAATGTCAAGGTTTTGGCCAAGGTGTACATTTACGTATGATTACAGTATAAAACCAAAGAAAACAGATAATAAAATAAACAAGATTTGCTGTAGAAGGATCAACAACCTTAGACTTTGTCAATGTGTTGCTTTGATTCAGGTCAAACGTCTGTGTTCCCCTGTTTTATGCATTGATACTTCTTACTATATTAGTTAATTTAAAGTTAGTGACATATGTAAACAACACAATATTGAATTAAGGTCTGTTTTAAATTTAAGTGGTTTATCTCCCTATATCGATTACACAAATCACGACTAACAACAGATGCATATAAAAATGTAATTCTCAGGGACCTCAAATGTGAATAAGCCTTAAATGTGTATCATAAACCTGCTTCCTTCTGTTTTAGCAGAATTCATTTATATTGGAACATTGGTTTATTTTAGTTTAGATTAAGTTGTTTTAATCAAAGAACTGCATTGGCTGCATTTCTGTTCATATTTCACCCTTGATAAAGAGTGTTATAAGTGCAAATGTGTTAGTTTACAACCTGCACTAAAGAAGCAGTAAAAAACATATTTGCCGTCATAACTATGAGACCAGATATATTTAATTTTGGGTGTGCTTCTTATCTGGTAAACAACTGTCTAACCCATGGGTACTCGTGAACATTTGCCCAGGGGCCCCAAAGTGTGTGACAGAGGGCTGCACTGTGCCGGTAGGGGGTCCTGGGTGGGTCAGGACTTATGTAAGGAGGACTAAAATAATGTTAAATAAACGGGCACGCGTATATTTGCAGGTTAACTAAAGTTAAGTGGTGCAGGACACCACAGCAGGTATTTCATTTAACCTGCAAATAAATGGCTACCCATTTATTTACCATTGGTTCTGAATATTAGCGCTCAGCAAGTAAACACCAGCTTGTGCTACTGTTTACCAGGGGGGAGTGTGTCAACGTCAAGAGGTCTACAATCGGCCCCCGGGCCGTACTGTGAGTATCACTAGTCTAACCATTACAGTGTAGAAAGGAAGAAGTCTGCAGCTTATAGCCAAACTTCTGGTAGTAAGACACAGCACCCCTTTACCAAAAAAACAGCATTGTTTCTCTACATAAGGGGTATACAACCACTTCTATTACAAAGGCTACATTTTATCAATGAAATTTATCCTGCGCTCCTAAGAAATATAATAACAGTTACCGTAGTTATCACATTAACATGGCCATTAGCTTATTTTCATTAAGTCCACACATTTTCACTATACCTCCTCCAGTCCCATACTTCAGCTGTTTTTCCTTCCTAAACCAGAGCTTACATAGAGATACACATGTAGCTATCCTACATAGTAGTTGATTATATTGCAGCCTTCATGCTGTTGATCATATTCTCAGTGTGTTTGATCATGGGGCTTTGTGATTGGTTTAGCTTGCGGCCACTTTTAGGATCTGCAAGTCAATGGTGATGATTCCTGCTCATGTTATAGGCTGGGAACCATGTCCAAGAGCCATGTCCACGAGCTGCTGATGAAATATTGGTATTGCTGATATTATAAAAAAATGTTGTGAATACTCAGCAGGACATCACGGGCAGAAGGGGGAAGGACTTAAAATCCCAGAAGTCATTTGAGCTTTGCCAGGTGGTGGGCCTTAATGCTGTATTTAGAGAGTAACGGGCTGCTGTGGGATGCAGTTGGACATCGAGGGGCAGTAGGGGGCTGAACTCAATAGCCAGAAGCCCTTTGTGCTCGCCTGGAATTAGGCCCTAGTGCTCTGATTAGAGTGCAGTTGAGTCCTGTAGCATGGGACGGGCCCGTTTGCTTACCCGGCCTGTCTGCGGTCACACAAGGTCGACCTCTTTTGCCTGCCTCTTGACCATTATAGGTAAGCGCAAAACACTTGGCAATCTCATCTCTGCTGCCACTAAGAGTCTGCATCAAAGCTCATCTATCATTTCATTTTTGACTTTTGATTAATGATTTCGTTTTAATGTAGCACACAAGCAAGTACCACTGGGTTTAGACCATGCACTTTGTTTTAATAAATTGTTGTATTGAGAAATCTATTGTACTGTATACATTCTAAATGATATATGTTCCTGTGTACTTTTTCATCGATATTGTGAATGGTTATGGGAGACCAAATCTTTTGTGCTATCCTGAAGCAGGTGGTTGATATTGATATTTCCACTGAAATGCGTCAGCGTATATCTGTGCAAAATCTGCTTGACACTAGGAAACGACAGACTAGAAATTAAATACATCATGGATCTCTGTTGATATTCAGAGTTGATCGGCATCAGTGAAATAGATTAACTTTGTTGTCTTATTTTCTTCTTCATTTTTCTTTTTTGAATTTTGTTTCCACCGTGTGGGTTTGTTTTTATGGAATATTGTATGTTATTTATGATGTACAAGTTTTTAAACAACTGTTAACACCTTCGCCACAGGGTAATTACGCCGCTGTGCTGGGGGAGGGTGGAGCGCGCAGCTCCCCGGTGCTCATGATGAGCTCGGCTCGTCGTGCAGCACGGTGGCGCTGTGCTCATGACGAGCTGAGCTCGTCATGACCACAACTGTTTTCGTGGAACGTTCAGCACAGCAGGGGAATTATCCCCACTTGTGAACGCCACGGCGGTCATGATGAGCTCAGCTCGGCATGAGCCCAGCGCAACCGTGGCTCATGACGAGCTCAGCTCGTTATGAGCATGGGAGGGGTTAAAATGCTCTATACATATTAAAAAAAGAGTACATATGTTAATGCTACGTCGTACATTGTGACATTAGATCTTTGTGTATTTTATACAATTTCAAACAGTATTCATTCTGGTAAGCAAGATGTTCTAAACAGATTGTGGTTGGTGACCAAATGGAATGTGAAGTGGCTTTGTATGTGGTATGGGATATAGGTTTTCCAAAGGGAATGTCTTGATTTTACTGTTTAATCTGCGCCCTGTCCCTTTGGTCTGTGGGGGTGAAGTCTAATTAAACAAAGTAGAGCTTTCAGCCACCAGACAATGAATACACACAAATTGTTTTGGCATTCTGCTTCTCTCTTTGAAGTGTGTCCAAGTGTTTATATGTTAACTTAGCAGACCTGTCAAACAAGGTTTGACACTGTAATATGAAAAGAGGACCACTGTGATTGAAACCTGACTGGCTGGAAAGTCATAAGGTGAGACCTATCCAGGTTTCAGCTATCATTTGCCTGTGACAGTGTAGGCCTCTTTCAAGTGCACCCCAAGTATCATAAGAAAATCCCCAGCAGTCCTATCAAGCAGGATGTACCATTCAAGTAGGACTTGGCACTTTAATGTCAGAAAAGATCGTCTCAGCCTCCCTTGCACATTTTGTCAGGTTCATAATCACTGCCCATTCAGGTCGGCCTATCGTTGTGCTTCTGCGAGAAAGTTCACATCTCATTCACGTCTATTTAAACGCTAATTACTGACTGACTGAAGTGGGAGAACAAAATGTAGAGTTCGCTTCCAAGTGCTTAAGGAAGGTCAAAGGCAACTTTTTACAAGTTACCTTTCTGTAATACGTAATTCAAATACGACTTTACCATTGAACTGAATTTTTAAAAACTATCAAAAATATCAGTTTATTTATTGCTAGCTAGTCCCATTCCTGAGATACAGGATCCCAATATTTGCCTATGAACATCCTATCCTGCTACAGTGAAAATAGCTTTGAGGGCATTTTCATAGTAAGGACATGTGTAACATTAAACTTTTACAATTCCTACTTTTAATTACCATAAACCTTACCTTTATAGGCAATCAGGCCTACTTAGGGGCTACTTATAAATATTTGAAATGGGGGTTTAGAGCTGTCGAAAGGGGTTATTTTGAGAGGTCATATTGCAGCTAAAATGTTCACAGAAAGCCTAATGATGCTAGGCCAGCAGTCCTGTTTTAGCTTGTCACTGCTATGGTTGGCACAATGCATGCTGCAGCCCACTGGTGACATTTAACTTACAGGTCATTGGTCATTGTGGGTATCATAAACTAGGTTTATTTAAATATGCTGATCAGGAGTATATCAAGGAGTTTACCATGTTGACAAGAAGAGCACAAGCACGTTATCCCTATACAGAGTTGCTTAGCCAGTAAAAATAGGGTTTAGCAGAAAGGCGATAAAAACATTCGGTGGTGACCCTGGAGAAAGGGCTACTTTCCATCACAGTCCATTATCATTCTCAACAATGAACGCCAAAACATATCCCTTTACCGCCCAGATCATAGTAATACAGAGATCTCACTAACATAGACACACATTCTCACTTTCAAAATATGCTTAAATTTGAACTGCACACTGTGTATTCTATGTGAAATGTGTATGTCCATCAAATCAATGCATAAAGAGAGAGGATAAATTGTCCTGAAAATGGTGACTGGTCCTCAGGAAAGGAAACTTTAACATGTTGGTACAACCCTAAAATTCAAAAGCTGAAAAAATTGAAAAGGATGCAAACTTGTCCCTAAAGAGGAACAAAATAACCAAAGAGAAAGGATATTTCTTGTTTTTAGCACCCAAAAAAAATCCTTTGCACAGAAGCGTCATTTATTGTGGAACTTTTCATAATGATACCAGCAAGTACTGGCATTAAGACTAGAATGACACATACTTTTTGCAATGGCTCTTAGCCTCCAACTACAATGCTGGACTTGCGAACCTCAAGAGAGTTAATCATATGAATTTCTGTACTGATTGGAACCTCTGAGCCCTGTGTGATCCCTGATATTCACCTTGTATTGCCGTACCTGCATGGTGAATCACATATTTTCCTGTGACCAGGGCTCCCTGTCTGATGTGGTTTGTTCCTGACCACCCTGCGGGAACTCCATTCGGCACAGGCACATGGACAAGGCAGCGAGTGTTTGCTGCAATGGCCCGAACTCACTGTTGCAAGCGACACTATTAGTCTAACACGTACCACAATGGGGTCTGTCACACCTACTCAGGGGTCCAAAACCATGTAGAAAATTTAATAATATTAGCAGAGCTATAAAGTACATATATACAAAAAAAAGTAAAATTGACAAATTTAAAACGAAAATGTGAAAGAGTTTGAAATTGAAGGGTAAAAAATAAGTTGATCTACTTAGCTTGATTTGTGTGAACAGTACAAGTACAGCAAACACAATCTAGTAAGGACAATTCATAGCACATTTATGTGCATGCACTATGAGCAAAATGTACAAAGTAACATATGAGAGTCTAACATATTGTTTTGACTTTTATAAATAAAAATACGTATTGAAAAGCTTCAACCTTTCCATTAAAACTAAAAGTTTGATCTTCACACTTTTTTATTTGTGAATTAAATACGATATTTCACGATTTGTATTTGTGTGAGATGCATATTAATGTAATTTTGTGTATTGTTTTGAGGTTCACAAGAGTCCTCAGCTTCCCTTAGTCATTCACTGGAGGGTGAGGGTGCTCTAGCTCTACAGAAGTCAAAAACACTAGTTAACACACTTGGGTCTTGGAAAGACTAATGCCTTGCAGAATAAGTAACTGCCTACTCAACTGCGCCTACAACCTCCAATGTAGGAAAATATATGATGGGGAAAAACAAGCACATACTTTCAAGAGATCTGCTCAAACTAGGTCCAGCCCCTGCTAACTGAAAGTAGGTTAGGTGTGGTCACCAAACACTCAGAAGAATGATATACTAATGCAGCAACACTATATCTAATCCTACAATAGAAAACTGTTATAGGCTCGTTTTTAGGTCTCGCCTGTCGATGCGCATGTGCATCGAGCTTGCGAGACTATGGGGGCTTAAACACTCTTTAACCAACTTTCAACGAATCGTGGCGATTCCTTGCAGTGCCCGTGAAATTCAAGCTCAATGCGCATGCGCATTGAGCTTAAAAGCGCGTGCACATGCCCCCAGCCGCCTGACTCCCCCAGGCGCACTCCTCCCACACCCCCACTCCGCCCCTTCCCCTGCCTGCCGTGTCGCATTTCTTCCGTTCCCTCAGCCGCACTCCAGGCCCCTGCTGCTTTCACACCCTCTCCCCACTCCGCCCCCTCCCCTGCCCGCCGTGTCGCATTTCTCCTCCCCTTCGCTGCCTTCCCTCCGTCTTCTTCTATCTTTGCGTATTTTCGGGCAATTATGTGAATTCTTGCATTGTGTATGCTTGAATGTTGTTAAGCAAGCTTGCTTTCTCGTTTTATTCTGCCATCACCAGTCTGCATTTCGCCAGAATTCAAGTTTGTATCAGTTTATTAATTTACATAGTTCGTTCTGTTCAAGTGGACTCTCCTTTTCCCTCGTTATAGCACGTACGTAGCAAGTTAAAGATGCGAGATAGAGAAACGCCATATTTTGGCAACAACAGGATGTGTGGCGTTTATTCCAGCTCGAGGATTAACCAAGCTTGTTTGGTTGGGGGAGGCCACCCCCTATCTAACATGACATGAAGACGACGTATGGCACTCCAGGCCCCTGCTGCTTTCACACCCTCTCCCCGCTCCGCCCCGTCCCCTGCCCGCCGTGTCGCATTTCTCCTCCCCCCTCCCCTTCTCTGCCTTCCCTCCGTCTTCTTCTATCTTTGCGTATTTTCGGGCAATTATGTGAATTCTTGCATTGTGTATGCTTGAATGTTGTTAAGCAAGCTTGCTTTCTCGTTTTATTCTGCCATCACCAGTCTGCATTTCGCCAGAATTCAAGTTTGTATCAGTTTATTAATTTACATAGTTCGTTTTGTTCAAGTGGACTCTCCTTTTCCCTCGTTATAGCACGTACGTAGCTGAATTTAAACAGACTTGTTCTTCAAACGAGAATGTTGGAATTGCGTCACTTGTGACTGTTGCACACCTGGCTTGAGTCGTAGGGGTCACCGAGGTAGAGCCCTCTGCATCGGGGACGAGACGGGCGCCGCGCCTCTGGCAAGCTTTGTTGGTATGTGCTGTCGGAAGTTCAGACTGTGGGCGCTGCTTGATGCACAACCCAAGCAATACAGTACGCCCGCGGTTCTTAACCTTTTGACTTGTTGTCCCCCCACCCGAATCACGACTGTAAGCCTGGGTGCACTGCCTAAATATTTCTCTGTGAACCTGAAATTAATATAATCACACGTGACCAGTTAGGTTGTCGCAACACGTCATGCATGTGGTTTAGCTCGTCTCTTATCCTTGGTTGCCGATAAAACGCATTTTTGAAGGCCACTCTTCACTTGAAGCCTAGCCAAGCTAAATCGAATACAACACTGTAGTTTACCTTCAGCTCTGAAGGTGCTAGCATGCCGTTTTGTGCATTTCAAGTTTCATCCGTAGATCCTGCTCCTTCCTAAGTTTTTGATGCGACCCTCCTCTGCAGAACACTCTCCTAACTAAGCTAGTTGTTTCTGTGCTTATCTGTAGGGCCCTCTGCTTCCTAAGCTCGTTTCCGTGCTCATCTGTAGAGCCCTCTGCTTCCTAAGTTTGTTGATGCTGCTCTCTTCTGCAGAACCCTCTCCTAACTAAGCTAGTTTCAGTACTCCTCTGTAGCGCCCATTCCTTCCTTAACTGTTTCAGTGCTAATCTGTAGAGCCCTTTCCTTCCATAGCTCATTGTTTGTGCTCATCTGTAGATCTATAAACAAAAAATAAAATGTATTTACATTTTACACACCAAAAGCTCAAACTTTTCACATCCACAGCCACATCCACCGCCACATCCACCGCCACCAGATCCACCACACCCACCACCACTACATCCACCACCCCATCCACCACCACCACCACCGCATCCACCACCACCACATCCACCACTACATCCACCATCACCACCACATCCACCACTGCATCCACCACCACCACATCCACAACCACATCCACCACCACATTCACCACCACCACCACATCCACCACCACCACCGCATCCACCAACACCACATCCACCACCAACACCACATCCACCACCACCACCGCATCCAACACCACCACATACACCACCACATCCACCACCACTTTCACCACACCCACCACCACCACATCCACCACACCCACCACCACCACATCCACCACACATCCACCACCACATCCACCACACATCCACCAACACATCCACCAACACATCCACCACCACCGAATCCACCACCACCACATCCACCACCGCATCCACCACCACCGCATCCACCACCACCACCTCCACCACCGCATCCACCACCACTGCATCCACCAACACCACATCCATGACCACCACCACATCCACCACCGCATCCACCACCACATCCACCAACACATCCACCACCACCACATCTATATGTGTGTGTGTGTGTGTGTGTGTGTGTGGGTGTGTGTGTGTGTGTGTGTGTGTGTGTGTGTGGCTCTGTGTGTGTAGGTGCAAATGCAATGTTCTTGGATTTTCGTCACAATAAAATACACAACATAATCTTCACAAAAGTTATTTGCAAACGTTTAAGGTATTGCCATTATAAATTACAATAACTTTTATTTAAGTATTAATTATTTACAAAAATAAAAGCCATTGTTATTTGTAATATCAATACATCTAAGTCACGTAAATACAACACACATTGCATTACAAATGCTATAGGTGTCACATTTGCGAACGTTAAAACTATTGACATTGTAACTGACAAAGCTATTTTCAAAACCAACACATAAATAAAAAAGTGTCATTTACAATAACAATCGCTCAAACTTTCCTAATGCAAGACCTATTGCATTTCCAATGCTTGTTTCAATTACTGTATATACCTCTATTCCATTATCCATTGGCCTTGTGGTTTCTAAATCACATTTTCTGGCTTTTTATTTGCTGGCTTTATTTGTTTTAGACAGTCCAGCTTGAGTTAGTCATCCCATGTAGCAAAACATTTTCACTAGTTCTCCTTGTATTCCTTCAAAAGTGCTTGTTTCTATACACAGGCCTGTACGTTTTGTTCTTAGCTTGTCACATTTTCTGTGCATTCAAAGTCAGAGGTCAAATATAAGGCTCTGTCTTTCAAGGGAGCTTGGTTCATTCTCGAACTTCAATGTGAGAGGCTTTATGTGACAATCTTGCTGTGAAACGAAAAGTTTTTTTAACACACAACAACATTAGAAAGTCTATAAATGAACTGTACAAATATTTCTGAATATATCAGAATTAGGAAAGCACAAACTAAACACATTTTGTTGTTTATTCGAAAGTGTGATGGAAAGAAATACTTTAATATGTTCAAAACAAATCAATACACTAGGTGATGTCATTTACACACTTTTCTCATTTGTGCGCGATATAGTTTTATTAGTAAAACTTTATGCAACACAATGTCTGCAATGGCAATGTGTTACCACACCATGCATACTCCTCTCTACGCCACTCCAAACTCCATCACTCCATGCCACTGCACTCTACACTACACCACTCCACTGTACCCTACTCCACTCTAAGCCACTGCACTCTACTCTGCACCACTCTTCTACACGCCTCTCTACACTACTCTGGGAGCCTCCACCATACGACACGCTATGCCACTCTGCAGCACTTTATGCCACTCTATGCCACACCACTCCATGACAGTCTGCGCCACTCCATAACACACTGTGCTACTACACTCTATGCCACTCTACTCCACCCCATGCCACTCTTCTCTACACATTTAACCCCTTCGATGCGGATGACAAAGCCAGCTCGTCATAGCCGTTACCTGCGCTGCGCGCATGACGAGCTGGCTTTGTCACGAAAGCCGCGATTTTTAAATTTCAGCGCGCAGTGCGAAAACCCGCTAGTGCGCATGCGGTTAACTTATAGCCCTGCTAAACAGCAGCTGCGCTGGTGTACAACATGGCTAAAACACATTGGAAACGCCACTAGCTCTTGCATAGGCAAGATTTATTGGCTTTGCCAATGCATGTTTTTATTTTACTGCTGGTTGTATTTTCCTAGATGTGTGAATTGGTTATAGCTTCCAACATGCACCATTATACCATACCCACTTCAAGTCCCCTTGTTGTGGCAAAGAGTTCTTAAACTATCTTTTGCTGTCCAGTAACACCTGTAATCTGCAATCGGCTACTGTAACAGCTTCGTCTAGCCTTTTAGCAGCTTTACAAGGGCAATATTGTGTGCTTATCTTTTCGAGCCAGAGCGCTGTAAATCACAAATGTCAAAAATCCTTCTAAGCCACAATTAGGCAGCAGTGTGCTGCTGTGCTGTCGTGCGCTGAAGCGAGTGCACTTGGAAGAATTAAAGTTAAGTATGCGGTAATAAAGGGTTTAACGTTTCACTGTAAGCTTCGCCGCTCTTTCCTTGTGAACCAGGTCGGATTCCAGGCAAATAAACACCTCTCACCAAGTGACAAAGTCCTCCCAAGTCGGAATCGGATGGCTGCGGCAATTTGTACACACTTTTCTCTGAAGAGAAAATGAACATTAGAGTCCAGCTTCATTACACAAACTTGTTAATAAAAATGTTAAGCTATAGGTTTACTGGACCAGAGACAATTGGGTGCAGGGCTCGTTGATGTTATGAACTTCAGGTTTAGGGAGGGAGAAGTCAAACAGCACATATTCTACAAGACATTATGCCTGTCAGTCATCGCTGCCGCGGTACCTCCTTTCCAACTTGAGTTAGTAAAACGCTAGCAAACGCATCATAAATTATCTATTTATTTCCCTTGTTTTAATGGCATTGTAAAATCATCGGATGCATAAACTGAATTGATTTTCATAATAGGCACCTTGAGAACAAAATTGGATGGCTATATTTTACTTATTGTAAATAATAAGTGCTGATGTCCAAATATTTCTCAAAAACCTCTGGAATGCTGGGATTGCCGAATATCGAGGCATCCTAACCTTGATTCAACCTCATGCATCCTTCATCCACTACCATCCACTCGTTGCCTCTTTATCTCAATCTTGCAGACTCATTTTCTTCCATTCTCTTCACCTTTCAAACTGGTTTTCCGTTTTTGTCTTTCCCGTTTTTGTGTTTTTCTCTCTCTTGTTCTGAGTCAGAGTCTTATGAGGAAAAATAAGTGCTGGCCGCATTACCAAGTGATGGTGGTCCCCACTTGCAACCACTAGCTCACTTTAGGCACTGTGGGAGCCCTGATAGCATAAATTCTCTTTGACGCCTGCCTCTCACACAGGATGGTGGGTGGAAGGAGCAGGCCAAGCCTGGGTGTCCAAACAGCCCGAAACACATACACCAAACGAAGGAGGGAAGAATGGCAAAAAAAAAATAACTGAGGGAGCTAATGACCCTTTTGAGGAAACACTCCCTTTCCTTGGGCTTACACTAACCTGATCACCTCCAAAGGAAGCAAAAAATATAGGCATATGGCTTAACCTAGGCCTATCCCTCACACTCCAAACATGGCTGCCACAAGAAAGATGAACAATCAAATCACAGTACTGTTTCAAATGAACAGACAATCAAAAGTAATGTATTAAAGCTTTGCATTTCTTCCAGCAGGATTACTGTAACAATCTATTCATAAACTCCATTGACTGGAAAACCAAGCCAAACCAGTACTTAAAGAAATAAGACCACATGAACCAGACAATGCAATGTTTCTTTTGGAGCAAGGTGGATCAATGAATCTTATTAAAAATATATGCCTAATATACACAAACTTTGGGGAAATGACTAGAAAGTTTACAGGAACCGGTACCACAATACATCTGTGGCTGCTACCTGAGGTCAGGTAATATGGAGCGGATTGTTCAAAACAAATTTGAATGAAAGAGAACTATCAAGGTACCCAACACTGTAACCCCCCAAGCAAACTGCTGAGAGAACATCCCTCTAACCATCGAGACCCCTAAAAAATGTATAGAAAATTGAGATTGACTTGCTCCTAAATTTAGGTCCTTCGTTCTGCTATCCGAGACTAAGAGACAAAGGCTAACTGTCATTGGGGGTCTATGAAATGAGATGGAGAAGGCTAGGCCCACCTATTTATTCTCTTCCTGAAGAAGGACGTCCTGTGTCCTGATGTGTAAACCATCTTCGGTAGGGTAGCTATTACCTCCAAATTGTCTTTTAACATCTTTGGATGGCAATTATATATTCATATCCAAATATAACTTCTCAGTATTATCCCATTGATGTACTTCCGTTTATTCTCACTAAGGGCCATATGTATGAACACTTTTTCCCATAGACACAGAATGGGTAAAACCCTTTGATACATATGGCCCTAAATGCTTATCTATTGTGAACGTATTCTCTTACATGTATAGGTGCTGTCAGTTTCTTGAGCTAGCCATCATAAAGCAGTATGCAAATAACATTGTCCTCTCTCCCTTATTTCTAGGACCCCACAAGTTCGACGAAAATGACAAGTCTGGAGGTCCTATGATTAAAAAATAATAGGCGTGCTTTGATGGATGAATGCAACCACAACATTGTGCTCAAATCCCTATAGCATAGTGAATACTGGATGGGAGGTATGGTTCATGTAGACGCCAACTCCAAAAATGCCGGGCAAACATTACACAAGAGATACGTCATTTTGAGCTTGGAAGGGACGCATTTCTTGCCTAATATCGCTATTTCTTCAAATCAAAACCGTAAACCAATAGGTTATCTGCGTTGCAATCACAGTAGACCTTCCTCAAGGACAGCCAATAATTATTTAGCTCTCTGCTAGAAGCACACATAATAATAGATGTTTGCTCTTTTGCAGTAGATTTGGTGATAATTTACAGATACAGCTATGCTCTTGCCTCTGCTCCCAAGAAAGTCCTAGCAGAAACTTGAAAGGTAATGTACATAGCAAATGTGATGAAGTTGCTCCAATAAGGCTAAATAATCAATATCCAGCATCTACAAGAACTCAACGATACCATAGCTCATATCTCACCTGGAGCTCACAACTTCGCAAAAGGATGGATTTTTGGACCCAAGCACTGTGTGCAGAAGTTCCCAGGCATCATACTAAAACAGCTTAGATAGAAGAAACCACTTTCCGACATTATGTAAATCTAGATCATCATAACAGCAGCTTTTACGATTTCAAAAAGAAATGTCAAGTTACATTTACTCGCAGAGCAGTGTGGAAATGTCTGTATCAAAAACGTATTCTTTGTGTTCCTCATTTTACCGATTCTTAACATCCAATGCTGCAAATTCCTTCCCACCGTCGGATCTTTTACAATTTCCTCTCCTTTCTTTTCTCCTAAATATTGTACTCTTACCCTGAACATATATAGGTAATACGTTCTTTTTTCAAGTGGAACAACTAATTACAAAATACTCCCTTCACCTTGTTTAGTGGGATACTAAGCGAGGACTTCCCCCTATTTGGCCCCAGTTTATCTGTCCTCTAGCCTTCAACTCGGAGGTATCTGAATTTATAGGAATTTAGAAACTCTTTTAACAAAAGTGCTTAACATAGTATCAAGGGGTACAAAAGGGGGTGGTGATGGACGGAGCATCTGAATCAATCAAACACTCACACCCAGTCAAAAGATCTGGGTTTAAGCCATCACCGTTCTTTAGCCCACTCTGCCACCCCAGTTCAGACATGGCAATATGCAAATCAGTCTGACCCTGTGCCTCATGGGAACAGTCCAGCCCGAACTGCCAAGCCATGTCTTCCCTGGACCGGAAACAAGTTTCCGAGGACCGGTTTCTGGCATTCCAGCCGTCTTCAGCCCGGCTTGCTTGAATCCAGTGGCAAAGTGAGCAAGGGACTCACGTCTGAGCATACCCTGCCACATTTATGGTGGCCAAAAGCGGTACAAAAGGGGGTGGTGACTTTTGGCCGCCATAAGTGTGTGTCTGAACTGGGGTGGCAGAGTGGGCTAAAGAACGGTGATGGATTAAACCCAGATCTTTTGACTGGGTGTGAGTGTTTGATTGATTCAGATGCTCCGTCCATCACCACCCCCTTTTGTACCGCAACATAGTATCAAAGCATTACACAAGAAAAAGTGTTAGGGGGTGGTCACCGTGAAATGAGATTCTAATATACAACTCTAAATAGTGAAACATACAGGGTGATGCTGTCCATTTCCAGCTGGTCAAAACACGTGTGTAGGGCTACATTAATTCACGGGTAACTTTGATTGAAGGACTCAGGTGTTTCAGCTTTGCTTGAAAGATGAGTTTTTAAGGTGTGTTTGAATTTATTGGAATTCAGAAAACTTTCTAACAAAGATGCTTAAGAGAGTAACAAAGCGTTGCATGAGAAAAAGTATCAAGTAAACTAAGAGAGAAATGGCACAGTGATGTACAATTTTGAACAGTGAAATATTATACAGGATGATGCAGTCCTTAAGGAGTTGGTCAAAACGCTCATGTTGGGCTACAGGAGTTCAAGTGTCATTTTGATGTTTAAGAGTTAGAAATTGTGGGGCATATATATTAATTTTTCATGCAGCTCAGCAAGGGAACTTGTTGCATTGCGTTACATAAAGGGGAGAGAGCAGAAATGCTCCATATATACTGTGTGCTGCCTAGTGCCAACGCAGGCACCCTTGCATAAAGGGCCATATTTCTATTTCCAGGTATGCTGGACAATACAGCAGTCTCGCAAAGAAGAAGTAACAGGGATAAATAAAGATATTTCTCCTCGTTATGCTAATCTCAGGCAGGAGCACCATTTTGTCAAGGTTATAATTCTTTGTAAATCTGGGTTTTTGTCAAAATACAAGGGTGGATACATGGGAACCCTAGTCAACGTAACGCAAGGCAGGACTATGCACTGCCTTGCATTTTATTTTATTTACTAAACTATGCAAAGCCACACAAAGTGGCTTTGTGTGGCTTAGTAATTGCCAAAAAGAAATTTGTTTTAGGGCAACGCCACAAAAGTATTGTAACCCGGACGCAATACCATGGTAAATCTAGGCATGAGTTTTTAAGGTGTAATTTAAATAGGAAAGGGGGTGACTCAGAGCTCAATAGGGAGGCATTTCATACGAGGAGGACTGGTATTTACAAGACTGAAATCTAACAGAGGGTTGAGGGTGGTGTAAATGTTTTGGTTAGCTTAATGAAGAAGGAAGCTGGCAGTAGGAGAGCAACTGAAAAAGATAGGAGGGTGATAAGCTAAATATTTGTTTGACCACAGATGGAGAGTTTACATTGGGCCCTGTGCTTCGCCAAGAGCAATATGATGAAGTAGGAGTGTGTCTGGGGTGGCTGAAGAGAATTATTTCTTTTGGGAAGTGGTTAGGCTCAAGTGGCTGGGACACTGTATGAGATTAATAACAAGTCTTCTGCTGGATTTGAGTTGTACACCAAGGCTCCTGGTTGAAGGGGAGGGAATTATTTAATCAGATGTAAAGAAAATAGGGAATGACAGTTTGGTTGAAGCAAAGGAAGTAGAAAATTAGATAACTCCATAACTGAAAAGTTGAGCAAGAGGGAGTGGTTATCCATCACGTTTTCAGTGGCTTTGAGGCAATAAGCCTTTAGATTGAAGATTTAGTCTGAAGGAAGGAAGAGAAATAGTAGGAGTTTGTATCATCAGTATGTATGTGATCAGTGAGATTTTGGAAATTATAATATACAACATATTTATGCATAGAGCCCACAAAATATTTAGAGTATACATTTCACATAATAGACACAGTAATTCATGAAACATGGACAAGTGTAGTAGAAGCACCGTAAAAGTGTGCTTTAAAATGTGAGATGAATAAAACATACACAGAGGAATTTTAATACCTAAAACGAAGTTGCGCTGTTTACTTAGCTTAATAATAGAGTTTATGCTAAATGAAGTGGCCTAGTGTTTGGATACTTTTTGCTTTTCTGCCTCAGTTAGAAAAGTCGAAGAACAAATGTGTAAGCAATGAACTATAACTTGATATTTTACAGAATGATATTAGAGTCATTATACTTTATGAAAACCTTCAACCGATATTAGAAATATACTTTTTGAAAAACATGCACTTCTATGAATAATGCGAACATTTGAGGTTGTAGGACATTTCTAACATTAGTAATTTCTGTGTATTAATATTTTGTGATGTTAATATATTTTTATGTGACTTGATTTGATTTCATTATAGTTGAGGTACAGTTAAAGGGTTATTTCATCTAACTGTGCAGTGGTAACTTAAAGGCCTTCTTTTCTAGATGCCTTTTTCTCTGGTGTTGACCTATCCCCTGATTTAATACAATGGACTGTTCTTTGCAAAATGTAATGTATCTTGTTTGGACTGTACACTACTGTCCCTTGATGTATTTTTATTACTTTTTCAAATGTTCACAGCAAAATATCCCTGTGGGAATAGAATGTTAGCAATGACAATCAGCTTTAATTTTGTATTTATTTTCTAGCAATGTTAGGCCTTTGTGGACTCACAAAGCTTTGTTTCTCAAGACAAGCATGGGAAACAAGCTCAATGTTTCAATTATTTTAGGTGACTTTATATGACCATAGCCTGTTAGTCACAAACCATCTTTCTGCCTATTTGGTGGTTGGGCTTCGTAACTCTGTGGCTATTGCTGATTTAAATACCTCCTAAAATGCGTGCCACTATATTAAAACGGTTATATTTCTGACTGGGCTTCTTAAGCAATTGCTGTTTCGGATTAATTTTGCATCTCTAATACAATAACCAATTTATCCAATTTGTGTCTGAGTTTATTATTGAGTCCTGATGATTCGCCCATCCGACTGTTATTAATGGTTTAAAGGCATTGTAGGCAGAAACAGCAACCTCTGACAGAACAGCAGGTGTTATTTCTCTTATTCTGTGTAGCATTTGCACAGTTATTGGTTTGTATAATCCTTACTTGTCTTAACTTCTTTAAGAGGTTGGGCCTTCTAATTGCTATTCTTTATATTTAAAGTATTTTCTTGAGAGTGGTGTATCTAAATTTGATTTCTAACCTGTGAGTTAGTTGTCAATTAATGGTCTTCATTGGACAGCTAACCGTGAGTTTTAGTCATCCTAATCGGCGGAGAAAGATTCATCAGAGAACCATTGCCTCGGTGGTAAATAAATTTGAATTGATCATCTAATTGTAAAGGGCCCACTACGGTTAGAGAAGTAATATGAAAGTAGATTGAAAAAGTAGAAAATATAAAAAATACATTTGGTAAGCATGCTTACGCCGCATCGTATGTCTTCGGATAATCCAAAGGTAAAAATAAGGTTACAAAGAGAAGTGTTGTAGAAACGAAATAGGTAGAGACATTGGAAAGTATCCTGGGAAACAATAACCAGCAAAGAGATGTGCAAAGATAGAAGAAGGGAGAGGGAAGGTAGCAGAAAATAGGGCATGGAGGATTTGAAAGCTAAGATGCAAACCACATAGCTGTAATGCTTAGGATGCCTAATGAGGTTAGAGGTCATAAACATTTTAGTTGATTTACATTTTTTTCAAATGCTACAGAAAGAGCAAGGTCATAAACCAGTTAGAAACCTTGTACTACAGGGTTCTGAGGAATAGGGAAGTTGATGTACAGAAACAGAGGAGTTGACAATATTTGCTTCTTTTAATTAGAGAGATAATAATATGAGCAAAAGCCAGAGGGGACTGAAAAGTGAAGAGAAGCAGGTGAGAACTTTGGAAGAGGGAGCAAGTAGTTGTATGATTTTCTGCAATGTGCATCAGGTAGGGCACGTAACAATGATACATTCTGGTGGGAAATAAGTAGAGTACATCAGATTGTGGAGTGTGGAGGAGTAGGAGTTTTTAATTGTGGATTGTGCTGATGGTGACAGCGGTGTTGTTCAAGATGTAGTGAGTTGCAGAGTCAATACTAGGGACGTTGAATTAAAAGATGGGACATTTGGTGGTGCAGAGGAGAAAGCTAATGGAATAAGGCAGATGTTGAGAATGTGGTAGAAATGAAAAGCTGGTATGACAAACAAGCTCAGTGCCTCTTGCAAACTACGTCCGCTCAGTAGAAAGTTTAATATGCTGCTCATTTACTCACTTGATTATTTAACTCCACATGAACACTTTTCTCCCAATTTTGCCTGGGAACTCGCCTGCCCTTGGCCAGTGCGTGTCGCTCCACTTTCTTTTTAGGTTTTTAGGACTGTTGTTTTAGCCACTAAAGGAAGGAACACAACTGGATGTTTCTTCAAAGTTGTCTCCAGTACTCTTGACATGGCGCTGAAAACCATCCTAAAGTATTCAACATCCCACAAGCCCACCAACATTCCATCAATGTCTTTTAGAGAATCCTCATCAGTTTCTCCGAGTACCAGTAAGCAACATGATCGTGTTTATGAGATTGTTTGTTGTCTTCTCATCAATCTGAAGCATACCAATTCCTTGCACACGCCAACATCAATCTATTATAGAGGTGTTTCTTTGCTGATTCTTTTAGTATGAGTGAATATTTGTGCAATGCACACTGCAAAAAGGAATTTCCTTTCATCACTGAATGATGTTACTATAAATTAATATAGTGGCACTAATTTTCCTAAAGCGGGAGCACAAACAACTGTGTCAGCCCCCTACAATTTCTAGCTGAGGTCTGTAAACTCTGCTCAGATTTATGCAGCAGGTTCATTATCTCAATGGTCCTCACTGCTGGATAGTATTTACTTTTTTGGAAAACAATCCACCCCATACTAAGAGCTACGCACCATATTCACAATCAAGGGGGTAGCTAGAAAATGAAAATACCCCCCACTTGAACCAACCTCTAATCATTAGGCCGGGGCGGAAAACGACGCTACGCTCGTGGAGTGTGTGTAGTTTGCGCAACTATGCGCTACGTGAATCGCATGTAGCACAGTGCAAAAACGCGAAGCGTAGTGGGCATTGTTTGCTTGCTCGCGGTCCTCAATGTCAAGTTGGCGACCATGAGCGAGCAAAATCAACATCCTGGCAAGACTTTTTCCTCGTTTGCGAGATTCTCAACGCGGGGAGGTCAGGTTTCTCATTGCGAGTGGTCGCGTATGCTCGCAACCGCTCGCGATGAGAAACTATCAGTCTGCATTGAGAAAGCTGCCGCTTGAGTACAAATCTACTCGAGCAGCAGAAAACGACAGCTTGCACTGTGCATGATGCTGTTTGCAAGGATTGCACAGTGCGGGCAAGCATCCGGTACTGTGCAATTAATGCGAACAGCATATCCCTACCGCACTAAACAGTTCGCGTAGCTACGCGTAGCGCGACTATGCAAACTACGCCCAGGGGTACCATACCAAACATGTAATGTGAGTAAACCAGACCCTCCTCTGAAGAGTTCTTTCCACCCTTTAATTCTCCTTGCATCCACCATCCATCCATTCTTCTACGTCTGTTAATTTTTGTCCTTTCATCCACCTTTTCACCAAATTATCCTTTCACTCTTCCCTCCAACTGAAACCTTCACTCCATACATTCTCTAGAACTTCCATCCTACCTTTCACTGTTTTTCCTTCTGTATTTTCAAATTTCCTTTCTTTGGGCTATCCTTACTTCTCTCCTACTGTTCTTTCTTTACCCTCTCTATCTACCCTTCATTTTTCACTGATCCCTACTTTTCTTAATTTTCTCTATTTTGTTCATTTTTTCTATATGTCCCTCTCTGTTTCGACCTGTATTTTATTATTTCTCTTTCCACATCCTACAACCTTTTTAACATGGTTTTCCTTAGCAATGTTATTTGCCAGCATTTCCTGCACACAGAAGAAGCCAATAAACAACTAATTAATGTTTGAGTAGCATCCATCTCAAAAGCCCCCCCGCTTAAGCAGCTAGAGAGGGGGTTCCAAACGCCACTGTTCGCAATCAATGGAAGGTGTCTTCATAGGTTCGAAAGCTTCTGGTATATACCGTTTCTCTATTTTCAGGTAATGCTGAGTCTGATTAAATGTGTTTTAGCAACTCTTCCAAGTACTTATTTTAGCTTTACATGTTTCACTGTGAAAAGGCTCTGTGTCAGGACTCGAGTCGGGGTACCACGGCGTCCCCCCACTTATTTTACAGGGTGGACGCCGTCCCCTTGCCCAAAAGCTGCACTTTCAATTATTGTGCAAAAGGAAATGTGATTGCTTAGGCTACCATGCTAATTATATCGAGCCGATCCTGGGCCGTGGGCATGACTACAGTCCTACAGGCATCCTGCTTCTGCAAGTGTTCCTCTTAGCAGCTGCACTCGATCTTTTTGGAGCGCAGCGCTCCCATGACGGGGTCTTCCTTCTTGGCCTTCGTGAAGTCCAGGCACAGCAGATTCACAAAGCAGCAGGAGGACAGAAGCCATGTTCGGAGCACCAGGCTGCGGCACGCCTGCATCAGAGACACCTGGGCCATGACTGGGTGTCCGTCTTCCGTGTCAATGCCTAGTAACTGATGTGTAGCGCACCCTGTAATGAGAGGTGACTACCTTTCGTGACGTCACTTCCTGTCGTGACGTCACTTCCGGTGACACCACCTAACTTTGACCGTCCCCCCATTTCTTTTTTAGGACTTGTGCCCGGCGCTGCGTGGAGTTAAACTCTGCTCTCTCTGTTTCTCACTAAACCACTACTTAAAACTTAGGGGCCTATTAGGATGGCGGACGGACCTGCGTCCGTCCGCCACTCCAGAGGAGGAGGGACCGTCCGCAGGGGCAGCGGCGGTCCCTCCGTGCTAATTAGGATGTGACCGCCACCCTAGCAGTCACATCCTGTATGTTTAACATTGCGGCGGATGCTGCTTCAAGCAGCACCCGCCGCAAGGTTAAAAGTGCATGATTTCCTTTGCATGCACGAAGCGGCAGGCACCGCGTGGTCCGTGCCGCTTCGTGCACGCAAAGGCAGGGGGGTACCATAGGTACCCCCATGTGCACCCCCACCCCCTTCACCCCTGGGGGCCCGCAACGGGCCCCCAAAGAAAAGTTTGTATGCCTTTCCACAGCGGAAATGCTGCTGTGGAAAGGCATAGGACCGCTGACATCCTAATATGGCTGGCGGTGTCTGATAGACACCGCCAGCCAAAGCGGCGGACGGAAAAAAGATCCCCCAGCCATCCTAATGTGGCGGGGGGGCTTTTTTCAGTTCGCAGCGGTTAATCCGCATCCTCCGGGCCGGCGGTGGCTTCCGCCGGCCTGGAGGATGCGGATTAACCGCAATCATAATCGGCCTCATAGTTTGGATATTTATTTTTAGAAATCTTGCACATGACCCTATTCAAAACGTGGAGTCATATAATATTGTGGAAAAATAAATCCCTTTCCCTAATCACTGATATTTAATAGAAAAATTCAGATGTGACGTACAGGATTCAAAATGTTCTCTATCATGATATTAAATGTCGGATATATATGTACAAATGTGTTAACCCTTCAAAGTTTACTTGGCAAACTTTTGAGACTCAAATGTCTCTGAAACTGCTTCATACAATTTCAATAAAAGAACTCTCCCTGAGTAAAGTTTTACTTTCATGCTGAATTTGGTGCAAATCCATTCAGCGATTTCGGATAAAGTTATGGAAAAAAGTAGGTACATGAGCAAAAATGGGAAAAAGCATTTGTAAGATCTTGGACTCCCTCTTTTTCTCCTGCACAGCTTTTCCCCAAAATTAGTATTATGAATGTCAGCTGACTGAGCCAAGTGATTGCCAATTTTGATGCAAATCATTCTTCAGAGTCAAAAGTTATAGGAACATAAAAAAATGTTGTTTCAATGCAAATTGCATCTAAATCACAACTGTACAGTGGCGAGCGCCCCTGTAATGTATTCAGGCCTTATCTGTAGTCATTTACACACTGTCACTCTTTGGTTTCATCAGGTCACGAAAACCTCTCAATTACCTTAGACAACCATAGCGCACGGTGGTCAGTTATGCATATTATATAAAGTCATGTATGTATAAGTATGAGAAAGGCTTTTCCCACATCCTGCCCTAGTGATTGATAAGACTAATGCAGAGTGTTCCTCACACCCAGGAACATTAGTCTACAGTGGACAACTCATACAAGCTGAATTAAAGAACATTCACTCTCAGCCATGGCACTTTTGGCCTACAGCCTGCGCCAGTCGCAATATGCAGCAAGATAAGATAACATTATGCAACAAAGCTAGCCTTGTGAAACAGCCAGCACAAAGGGCTATTTGTGCAACATACTATGTAAGAACATTACAGTTATGAAGCAAAATCTGTGGCGCTTTAATGTAATGATTGTCGCATTTTTAAATTCTCAGATACCCAATTCTTTATAGAAGCTTATTTGGAAATTAAACAAGGAGATTGTGTGTATTCCGTTTTTTGCCATACAATATTATACTCACCAATAGCACTAACTGTATTAATTATGTTCTTGGCAACTGTTCCCTACCTTTCACAATAAATACATTTGTGCAAAAGATGTGCATGTTGCACTTTCCGCAACACAAATTTACATAAACATTCTTCTTACAACAAAATGTGAGCCTTCGGCTACTGCTGCCGACTAAGTTCGAATCCCATCGTGTGATAGTGGGCAAAAGACCTCCTCTTCTCGTGTCTAAAAAATGTTTAACACATTGGGTGCTCACTTAAAGCATCCTAATGCCCTTGGGCTAGGTTGGGGCGATATAAAACCTTTAAAAAAGTCCTCCTCTATTACCCTGTCCAGACCAGCCATGCTTAAATCTTGTCCTATAGGGCAAGGGAAGGCAGCTAGAATCACCACTCCTCCAGTTTTTAACTTGAAACAGTTCCTCAATACACTTGTGACAAAAATGATGTCTAACTGGTAGTCACATAAAACTTATCAGAACCCAAAGCCATCTTAAAATTAGTTGTAACATGTACTTTGAGTGTATACTGATGTAAAATACTCTTAATTGCCAAACAAAACTTTCAAAAGTTGCAATGTTAAAGCAATGCAGAACCTTTGGCATTAGTCTTACAGATTGGGGAATGATCAGGTGATGAAAATGTACATACTAGCAGTGGGAGCGCTAAGTTAAGACATGGTCACCACCACGGTTTTTGGCAGATCCATGTCTTAGGAAGAGGACGAACACACTTTGCCACTCATCGCCACCTTCTGAATCCTCTTTTCATGATACAGTGGTAAAAGGCGCCAGGAGCAAGAACTGCCTCAATTTATCACCAAGGACATGAGATAAGACCAAACAAAAAGGTCTGTGATCTGGCACCTGTTCTGTGCAATTCACAGAAGAAGACAAATCCGGTCTCTTTTTACTGAGTGCCTATATCTGCTTTTCAATTTTCAAACCAGAATTTGGTATAACTTTGTACCTTTCTTTCACTGTAACAACAGCCTATGCAGCAGATACTGCTAAATTGAAGCTTCCATGCGCATCAAAGGTGTGCTTTTCCTCAATGACTTCTACAGCCACATACTGGTCTTGATACGCAATGGTGCATTATTGCTAGGCCTGGGCGGGGCAGGATGTGTGCACACCTTAGGATCAGATTCAACAACTGAGGGATACTTTCCAAAGCGCCAGGGGGGAGCTTCCAAAGAAACACCAGGTGGGCGCTGGTAACGTTAGATGGCTTCTCAAGAGGAGCTACTGCCAGGGCCGTCTTAACAGCATTATAGGCCCTTGGGCAAAGCAGTGCACCCGGCCCTGCCTACACAACCACTCACAGGAATAAACTTGTAAATTATTGATAAAATCAACTTATATTTATTGGTACCTCCAACAAAGTCTGTGTTTTTACATTAAACTCTGGTTCCTGGTTAGATTCTGGTCCCTGCATAGATTAGCATGTGGCCTCTATGCTCATGGGCCCCCCGGGCAACTGCTCAGCAGCCCATGCATTAAAACAGCACTGGCTAGTGCTACACCAGGACGAGGCTCAATGTGTCTGCTAGTAACTTCAGGGCACTGCTACAGGTCTCCTTAAGGGGCTGCTCAGGTGGTGTTTCGGCTCAAAGGTTCATACTGTAACATTACTGTGCTGCTGTACTCAATGTGCGTTACTAAAAATAAATGTACTGGCAGAATATATTGAGCAGCACTTTAATGTTCCCAGCTCTAAAATCCTCCTGGGTGCACCAGGAAGGCAGCACCCTAAGGGTCTGAGAGGAGTCATAAAGCAGTAGATACTTGTAACAAGTTACTAGTAGTACCCCGTTCACTGGAGCATCCTAGCACAGCATGGTGCTGTAAAGTTAGCTATAGCAGCAAACAGATGGTTCAGGTGAACAATTAGAACATAAATAAATTACAAAGGGAAAAGAAGAAGCCTAAATTTTCACATAAATGAATTTACAAAAGCAGTAAGAATGTATTATGCATGTATTTCATTTTTTTTATATAAAAACAATCCAAGAAACATAAACGCTCAAGAGAAATGTTGGCAGAACAAAAAACACAATTCACATGCCAAACACGTGGCTAACAAACAAACATTGTATCTACAAGGAACAACAAAGACAAGATAATGTGTTCTTCTCAAATTATGGCCACAAAAAGTCATTGACGGCGTTTCGACCGCTGGGTTATTATGCGGTCATCATCAGGACAAAAAGTCACTTGAGCGAAGGGAATTTTTGCTTGATGTACAATCAGCCAATCAAAAATTGCAATGGCCCTTGAACAGATATCCAGACTTTAGCGAATTCCGCAAGAGAAACAAAGATTAGCAGGTAGGCGTCTCAATACTGCCTCCAAGTATCCGCAGGCCAGTGGGTTCAGCAGGTGGCGTCTTTAAATTGTGCTCACCAACATGTCCAATTGCATTGGCTCAACTCCAACGGTTACTCGCAGTAGCGGTGCTACCAACACGGCCCTTTGTAATTTATTTACGTTATAATTGTTCACCTGAACAATCTGTTTGCTGCTATAATTAGTTGTCCCTGGTTCAGGGGTGTTAGATAGCCCTTTTAGTTTGTTAATAATAATGTAAAGTTAGCCACAGATCAGCAAAACGCCCATGTTTCTGGCAGCGCCTTTAAATAGGTGGTGGTGATCACTGAATGCTGCTGCCCCAAACTGCACCCTGTGAGCAACGTTAGGATGTTATTTGATGAATGGTAACTACCATTAGCATCATGGCACTGCCAGAGACTTTAGCATGCAGGTAAGCCCTAGTTAGAACAGGTGAGGCAGGTAATATGTTCAGGACTCCCTCAATGAGGAAGGCAGCCCCTGGTGCTCACATGAGTCCCACTGACTACTGACATGCAGACCTTAATTTGTCGAATAAAAATAAAAAGTGCAGGAGCCTAAACTTCTCCTTAGGAGCCTGCCACCAGTTCTGTGGAAAGCTGGGGTTGCAGAATACCAAGCTTGATTAGTCTTGATTTTACCTCATTCTTTCTTTCTCCCTTTGTTGTCATTCCATCTCTTGCTATGGGTCACAAAATAATGAGGAATAACTGGGAGCGGTATTATACAAAGGGCCACAGGGACGCAAAAGGTGTTTGCACCCGCTTTGCAAACCCCCGGGGCACTTTGGTATTACAGAAGGGGCCACAGACATTTGTGCGCCCCCTTCTGTAATACAGATAGCACTGGCGCACATATAGCACCAGGGCTATCATCAGAGGGAGTTCCCTAATTTGCATGGGAGGCGTGGTCCCATGCAAATGAGGGAATCTCTGTGCATCTGAGCCCTTTCCGTATTGTAGACGTGGGCGCAAAGTTAAAGAAGTCAGGAGGCATTTTGACAGTGCGCCCCCTGAAGGCAGCCCTCTGGAGGTGGTGTAGAGGGCCTTATGGACACCCTAGACATCTCCTTGCAGGTGAGTGCTGTCACTCTGTACACTCAGCCGCAAGGGCATCTCTCACCCCTCTCAAAAGGAGAGGTGGTTGCACCTGCACAGTGAAACGTCGAGAGGCTGCTTTAAAGCTGCCCCATCTTTCACTTGAATGCGCTGCCCCTAGGGCATTACGAGTTCGCGACTTCCCTGGGTGCAAGGCATTCAATCTAATAAGGCTTGCTCTACTTGTTAGCGCCAAGCTTACCTTTAAAATGGTGCACCCATTGCTAACAAGGAAAATAAGCCACATTGTATAATACGGCCTTGGTCCTTAAAAATGAGTGACAGTGCCCACCACCTGCAGCCAAGTACACGAAATTAACAGCGGGGGGATAGCGAATACAGCCTCTGTGGGATACGAAAGCTCTCTCGGTTATCCATGATAGGGTGACTCTTCCACGCACTGCTTTGCACCCACAACCATGTTGCAGATTTCTCTGGCTCCTACTGTGACACTCTCACCTCCGACTGCAGTGCTTTGCACTATTCACTGTGGAATCCCTACAAGACCAGAACTGAGCTAAGGTAGTAGTCTGTGAACTGCTGCACAGCCCAGTCAGCAAAGCAGGATAAGGCTTTGAGGGATCCAGAGGTGCTCCTCAAAACACAAGTGCAGACGGGTACATGTTTACGGTTAACCTACCGGTAGATATTTTTCAGTGAGCACCGACTGCACTGCTGCTTATCCCTACCGGTATGTGCACAGGTCAACAGCGAAATGCCTAGTATGTAGATGGAAGCCTTTGGTGAACTAAATTCAGGTTCCGGTGCAGATTGTATACATTTGCTTCAGATCACCATAGTCAGAAAACTGATTATTAGTAAGAAAAAATAGGAAACGGACTACAAAATATCCGCAAACTTTGTTTGCTATTGGAGGACTGAATGTAGGCGGTAAACTCATGGAAAGTTTTAGTGGTCAACAATTTTGATAGACTTGGGAAAACCAGTTATGGAGGAGCAGGGCAACAATACAGGTGACCTGAAAAAGGCATTAGGCAAAGGTCTCTAAAGACAAACAGCATCTTCAGGTAAGTTCTCCTAAGATTTAGTTCATTGGCTCTAGGAAAAATTAAATTCAAGTGCGTTTGCTGTGGTAGTGGAACCTTACGAATGGATGGGCAAAAGCCTTGGAATGGTCTGCCGTTGGGCACTGCCTTATAGAAGAGCATAGTCCCTTTTACAGGGCGCTGAGCACTAATTTATTTTATTTTTTGTTACTTCTTTCGGTTTTGTTTGAATTTTTCCCATAGGTTTTTTGAGTTGTGTCCTAATTCCTTAGTTGATTCCTAGCACCACGGTACCTTTCAGAGAAAGCCGCAATTAGAAATGAATAAAATAAATAAAATAGATAAACTTGTGTGAATTGGTACCCAGCTCCTTTCTCCCAGGAGTAAGCATCACATGAAGCCTCTTCCTTGACTGTATAAAATGAGGGACGTGAAGAAAAGCATCAGTGCATCTGATTTCCACATGCGCAGTTTACATGGCCACTCCAGAATATTGATTCCACCTGGACACTCATTAGTTCCTCCCAGTAGTCAGGAATGTGCTGACTTAGACTGGTCCCTTTTGTTAGGAATTCGAAATGAGTCAATTGGGCAGAGTAGGTGTGTCCTTGGCTTATGTGGTCTAACATCTGTTCATATTGCAGGAGTGGGTTTTATGCCAAAGAGCACTTCGAATGACTTAGCCATGTTGCAACATGCCTTACAAAACTAGTCTGGAAATGTCATCACATTGATTTATGAAGAATTAGCTAATGTTTTACAAGTTCTTTAGCATTTAAGCAGCATGGGCCATATTGAGCAACGCTAAGATGTTATCATGAGAGCAGCTTTTCGGTGGGAGCCAAAGTCAGGCAACAATCTCACAAACCACTTTTCAGCAGATCAGTCATAATGGCATTATCATCAAAACCAAAACCACTAAGCAGGAATATTTCTGGAAGAATTATTTTTGTTATAAGGTCTATGTCTCACTTTCATTTGCATTCACAGATTTAGAGTTGATCTTCATGCAATTATTCTGTAATGCTCTAATGTTTTTGTGTCCTGGAAGAATGGAATAACTGGAATCAAAGTTGCTTGGAAACCTCAAATGTTGCTTGTAAATTTAAAATTTTGCCTACATATGATATATATGAGTGGATATTAAATCCCTCACCACAACAATATGACAGACAAGGACTTAGGGCCTTATTACGAGTTTGGCAGTCCATAGGAGCTCCAAACCTGTGGTGGCGGTCCAACCACCGCTACAATGCAGGCCCGCCCACAATACTATGAGTGTGGCTGCCGGAATCCCTTGGACCGCTGCAACCGCCAGGAATCAAGGATCCTGTGGTGGTAGCGCAGAGGTCAGGGACACGAACATGCTGCTGCGGCACCGCCAAGTATATTGGGTGTTGCCTGTCCACCACCCTTTTCATGGTGGTGAGTCCACCACAAAAAGGGTGGTGGAGAGGCAACAGAGGGAGCCCTAACAGGGAGCCCTGTCACTCCTGGGCTTGGGGGTGCATACAGGGGGGCACATGTAGTACCATCTCGGTTATGCACCCCCTGTTCCTGCACAGTGTGGCATGTATGCCACACAGTGCAGGAAGGTGCAGACGGTGCTCTGAGAACGGCGGTCGGCATGCTAGGCTCTTCAATGAACCTGACAGACCCTCACCTTAAACCACCTCAGCACCACCTGCCAGACCACGATTTAACTCCAAATCTGGTGGGCAAAAGCACCTCGGCTTTGGAGGTCCAACAGCTGATTGTACCATAGTTCAAGTTCAAGTTCAAGAATTTGTATAGCGCTTCTCACCCAGAGGGTCTCAAGGTGCTTGGGGAGGGGGTTCATTATTTATCGAATAGCCAGGTTTTAAGTTCTTTTCTGAAGGAGATGTGGTTCTGTGTGAGGCGGAGGTGAGTGGGGACTGCCAAAGTCGTAATAAGGCCCTTAGTGCGCGGCTAAGATAAACACACAGTGTCCTCTCCTGGAAGAAATATCTGTTGTGGTGGGATGAGGGTGAGAAGGTTCCAGAATTCACACAATACAGTGTTAGGTTCCATAGCATGAGGAATCTACACCTTTGCCTTATCTATGCGTTTTCCCATTATTGGATTTTATTTCCAGTCTAGCGTGATATGTAAAATAATTGTGAATTCTGTTGTATGTAGGTGTCCTTTAAATGCCGAGAAGGAAACATGGCCCAGGCAGTTTTAGTACGTTTACTAAATAGCTGGGTTCTATCTTTTAGCATACCAGACTTTTCACTTCCACTTTGCTCTGAAGCCATTCAATAGACAGTTATGAAGCTCAGTGGGTAAACAGGCCTGCAGCAGAGACCAGTGTACAAGAGGAAGGGGGCAGGGGTTGTCCTCGCTGAGATGATTGTGACTTTCCTGCTTCAGATCAAACGAGAACCACTGAAATAGGCCAGGGTAACAGCAGCAATTGCATTGGACACACCAACTTAAGAGAATGCCAGAGACTTTAGTGCTAGACAAGACAGGCAGTCACTCCTAAAGTGACCAATCACTGAATCAGTTGTTAGGGGTATACCAGCACTTTCTTGTATTGGAGCATCATCTCTCACCTGGCTATAAGGTATTTTCTATATGATGTGTACATTTCAAGATCTGAATCTGGATGCAGAGATCTTTCCATTGAGTGGTGATTAGCACACGATAACTCTGTAGGTTCTTCCCCTGTAAATGTTTCAAGGGTGTAATGAGATGACATACTATCACTCTTAGCTCCTCTTGGATGGTTCTAAGATTTTTGTGCACCTAAATCCAACTTGTGTGAAAATAAAATATCTGTGGGTGTAGTTCCATATCTACTAATTCACAGAATCAAAATCTGTAGCGATTTATACCCAGAGACTGCCTTCCAGCTTAAAAAAATGTAGACGCATGCCAGATTTTTCGCAGGTAAAACTTCATGATTAGGAATTTTAATTATAACGCATTTATAATTTATAACATGAGGACAGCTAGCAAGCGGGCGTCCCACTACCAGAAGAACAGTATCTGGATGTTATGATCAATAAGAGAAGAAAAACGTTTGAAGGAACAGGCCATGAAAATTACAAGGACCACCTACACACTTTTGTGGATATTCATAAGCACTTGTATGGAGATTTGCACCCTGGACACACCCCTAAACGTGCATCAAAGAAAGGATGGTGTAAGTGGGTTTCCAGGAAGAGAAGGCTATGGGGGCATCCCTAAATATAATGGTAAGTGGAGCAAAGGTTTTGAAAATGTATGTTCAGTGTAAAGTTAAGTAGAAAAAATAGGCAAATTCACAAATTAGCCACTTTTAGTCCTGCAGATTTTGTGCTCTAAGAACAGTCTGCAAAGTAAATACAGAGGAAGGAATATTCGATTTGCGTGGATCTATACGTCTATACTTGAGACATTTTTGTAAATCCTCAACAATTTATAAATCAACTGCTGCAATATCCATTATCTCAATAGTATGCGTGCAGCTAGACTGCTGCACTTTTGCTAAAATAATTATTACAAACATGGGCCTCTAACCTTTCATTTTCTCTTCTCCCACTTTGCTGTTACTGTCAAAAAGGAGCAACAGTACTATCAATGTAGAAGTGCTGCTTTGTGTGTTTCTTTCAATAAAGTGCACACTTGTGCAAGTTTGATTAGAGAAGGACAATCCAAATGTCTGTACAGACTTACATGGGAGCGCTTCATGTGTCCGTAGTAGATACAGAGAGGGGAACACCGTAACTTGGGAATTGGTCTGTTTTTTATTTAGAGTGGAGAATCTTACATGGAAAATTGTGCTTAAATCTTGGAAATTTGGTATATGGTCTACTCCCACTTGGGGGGTTTATTGCACTAAAAAATGAAAGGATGTCTATGCTCTACCTTAATGTCACGGAGTTTAACATGTGCTTATTTTTAGGTACAAATGGTTTTATAATATACAGCTTTTGCTTGATAAAATGGCAGATTTGTCTTGTAAATGGAAACCTTCGTTCGAATTTTCCAAAGTTTGCTACTTCATACATATAAACTTTATTTTTGTAAAGCTGATCTAGGATATTTGTTTATGTGAGTCTCTACCATAATGAGAGCAATTCCTTAGAACAAACTATCTGAATGACTCCATATCAGTTAGGTCAACATTGGAACAATGCCAGAGGCAGTGAGCAAAGGTGAGTGGACACTTTACACAGTGACAAGTATTGTGGTGGGAAGCGCTCCCTCAGTTCTGATTGGCTGACTGGACGGATGTGACTTATGAGTAATTAAGAGCAAAGTTTAAAGCAATCAGCTCATGTGACAGGATGAGGCAGAAAATCGAACAGACTGGAATGCTGGCTTAGTAGTGGTTACCTGCTGGTAACATTGGGATTCCCTGCTTTGAATGAACTCTGGGGTATACGGATGTGGAGGCAACAACATGCTGAGCAATTATCACGTTGCAAAGTCCTGCAACATCACCTGAGCAAAGCTCTGAGCATTATTTGCTGGCGCCAGAGGCTTTCCTGATAATTAAAACCTGGGCTTGCCAAAATAAACGTGTTCTGTGTGCTTAACACCATTGCAGTCCATTGTGCAAGACACCATGGCTCCACGTTACTTCTCTGCTACTTTTACACCTTCACATGAACAAAATAACTGAACGCCCCATTTATCATCAATATAAAAAAATCACGACATGATTAAAACTGCTGAATTCCAATAACTCCCATTGCTCAACAACAAGACATGTAATTGTTTTACATGGGGAGGACAGTCGAAATGTTTCTCCACACGATTTTCCCATTTACTGAACACAAGTATTTTTTTTTCTTTACCTATTTTACATTTTGCAACGCACGTGTGGGCCCGTTTCAATAAAGCTTCAATATGTGAATAGAATATCGATAGGTTAATCATTTAAACGTAAAGAAAGTTCTGCGACATTTAATGCAAAAGAAAAGAGAGCGCTCAAACCTATTACATCAGAAAGAACAGGTCAATGTCTTCCAAGTCATGCGGAAGCACTATACTAACCCAAGAAATTCCAAGATACATTAATAAAATATTCGAGGTCTGTGGTGTTATGTTTTTACTTAAAAGTGCAATTAATAAAATGGTTATTTCATCCTACAATCATTTTCATAGTAATCCTGAACAGAAACTGTGTCGGTGGAAATGCTCCGCCTCTGAATTTAGTTTAGTGACACAATGCTACCTGAGAATATGTGTTTCAAAACTTCTTACTTACACCACTATTCAGATCTGGCTACAGACAGCTTTAGCTGTCTTGCCAGTCTCATGTAACCCTAAAAGTTATAAATAAAAAAATAGACACACACATAGATCCACAGAGGAGCTTTGTGGTAGCCCTCTTCATCAATAGATCTGTTCAACTGTCATTCATATTTTGCTTGAATGAAAGAGGCGAAATTGGCATTCACTCTAAAAGCAGCCTACAGCTGAATCATCAGATAGCACCTTAGCAAACAAGCATTGGCATAGCCAATATATCCATCTTTAATGCGCTAATGTATGCAAACTGCATTAGTGCATGTCTGCAGGTTTTAGTGAATTGAAGATGGGCATATTGACTTCGTCAATTATTGTTTCCATCCTCTTGGTTGTGAGCAGTAAGGTGCACTTCGGTTTAAGCACCCCCTGTCATCATCAGCGCCATGCATTTTTTCCAAAATTGACGTCCAATAGAATTTTAGCAGCTGAGTGTGCCAAAGGTTGCTGTCTGCCTGCACAATAATGCTTTCTTGTCTGCAGCATTCTCTCCATTGGATTACTGTACCAAACAAACAAAGACTCTAAACCAAATGCCACTATAGCTTTAAAAAAATCCCTGATGTAGGCTTAGACCAGCATCATTCCATAGAATATTTTGAAACAAGGAGGCAGGAGTGACACACTTGCCAACTCAGATGAGGAGCTTCCATGACAAAGTAATTGGGTCTGGGCTAATGATTAGTGGTCCAGTGTTTTTGTGCTGAGCATCTGCCCACCTCTGCTGGTAGTGCTGAATGCTCAGTCACAGCTGCTGATAGCATGCTCCCCTGCATTGCCACAGGGCCGTGGGCTAATTCTAGTGCTAACTGGAGTAACTTCAGTGCCTCAAAAACAATTTAGAAGATACAGTGCGAGAGAGAGACGCCTTTCCTTGCCAACAACAAGATCTAACTCTGTGCACTACACATGTAGGTTGATCCCACTTCGAGAAGCCCTTTAGACCAGCATGGCTGAAAGAGGCTGACCCAAGGCAACCAATTTTAGAAACAGGCTAACCCAACGACCCTCTCTGCTAATGTTCATGAGAAAAGGTTGTTAGGTGCCAGCTCTAAAAAGGGCGGCATTGAGATTTGATAGCAAGATGCTTGATCAGAATTATGCTTATGAAAATGTGTCTAAGGAAACAATAGCACTTCTTATTTTTAACAATTCCAAATATCTAGTGTGTTTATGTACAGAGAAGGATGAAATTGCAGGACTTTGTTCCTGCACATTTAAGAAACGTTTGGGCTGAAAGTACACATTTTGTGAAGTTTGCAAAGTATTTTTTCTTAATAACTGTGGAGCAAAAAATAGCAAAAACGTATTTTTTTAAATAATTTTATAATTTATTGTCCATCTTTTCAGCATGACAGGTTAAACATTCTTGTTAGTGCTGAAATGAAGAAATCTCAGCATTCTCTCCTGTTTCTTTTTTTGATTCAGAGGAAGATTGCTAATGTTTGGTATTGAAATGAAATGGAATTCCATGACTGACACTACATGAAAAAGTACGGAAACGTTCAGCCGACAGATGTCTCACTAAAACTGCAAAGAGATGTGAGCTTTCTCAAGGAACGGATTAGTTGGAATCATGGTTTGATATAGATTTCCATATGGCGAATAGTCTCTATCAGTCCTAATACAGTTAGGATTAGTATCAGTTCATCTTATTATCAGCACATTTCTACAACAAAAATTATGCCTCAAAAACAGTCAAATACGTTTGAGGTTTCAGTGAAACGCACAACGGTTGAACATTTCTATAATTTTGAATATAACCTTAATAAGTTGGGATTTCACTCTAACTTTATATCTGCACCAAACAACATATGAAAAAAAGAACATGAACGAAAAATAAAAAGTAAATTGCTGATATTTCTTTATCTCTATATTTCAAAATGATACTCTATTATTGTAACTGAGAAGTTGCTTCAGTCCTAACTGATCAAAAGAATCTTCAAAAATAAAAATGTAAACATAAATACAGAAAGACTTCAGACTTGATGATGTTCAGACTAGAATCAAAATTGGAGGAAGCAAAAATAAATGAACAACCTGCAGTATGCGGACGACATAACACTGATTGTGCAAAGTGCAGAAGATCTCAAAGCAATGCTTGTCAAGAACAAGGAAATGCTGCAGCTGGAATAAAGCCAAATGTGAAAAATACTAAACATCATGTCAACAGGAATCTTTCAAAGTCCCAGATTGACATGAAGAAATGGGACTGCCAAAAACTTTATTTTCCTATGATCACAGCTAAGTCGAGATGGCGATTGTAGACTTGAAGTCAGAAGAAATCTAGTACTGGGAAGAAAAGTAATAAGCCTGGACAAAGTGATAAAGAGCAAAAATGTCTCACTGACAACAAAGATACGAATCGTCAAAGCAGTGGTCATTCCTATAATAGAGAAAGCTGGACAACTAATAAAAATTATCTTCTGAAACTTGACTCCTTCAAATTCTGATGCTGGCGAAGGCTTTTGCCTATCCTGTCAACTGCTAGAAGAACGAATCAATCAATACTCTGCAAGGCGAGCTGGTACTTTCACTAGAATTGTTTATGATAAAAATTATGCTCAAATTTTTGGAAAAATAATGAGAAGAGAAGACTTCCGGGGAAAAAAAAACATTATGTTGAGAATGATGTAAGAAAAACAGGGAAGAGGAAGACCAAGATCATGATAATTACACACAGTCAAAATTGATACAAACAAGAATCTCCAAGACCTAAAGAATGATGTTATCAATCAAAACAATAGAAATAATTTTATCCATTGAATCGCTAAGAGTCTGACACGACTAAATGGATAAAACAACAACTAAAGAAGAAATATGTATGCATTTGTGGTTGTTCTATCCTTTCACTACTGAATGAAAGACCTTGTTTCACTCCATCCTTATTAGTGCATTGTTGAAAACATATAATGTTTTGCAAGAGAATATGTCTGAAAAAATGTGAGAATTGCTACAGAAATGTAACTGATAAAGTCTTAGTTCTGTAATTTCATGAAATGAAAAATTATGCATTTTGGATTAACTCCAATTTCACACAACACTTCTTAACTCCCAATTACGGCTCATTCTTCATAGCAGCACAAACGTCATTCTCAAGTATGCCTCATTCTCCCATCAGCCCCTCGATGCATCACTTAAGAATTTGTCTTTACACATAACCATCTGGAGAGCCCTGCCACTACATTGAATAAATTACTGTCACAAACATATGACTACTTTGGATTTGATAAAGGATATCTAAGCAGTGATGTCAGACGGCCTTTGATCCACCAGGATACAAAATCAATCAGTCTCATCTCAACAGGTAGAGAGACACAGGAAATGCGAAAGAGAGTACGTGAGACAACTGCAAGTCATGGTGGCCCCTAATGAAGAACATTCCTCAATTACTGTGCCATGGATGGAATGGCCCCAATGGTGCCTTCATCCCAGTTTTTCTGGGCGGGATGAAAGCTACAAATGCAATTGAGCATCCACTCCAGTAGAGGTAGAGAATAATAAGATGACTCATCTGAAAGATGTAAGACTTAAGACTTTCGGTGCAAGAACCTCTTGTAGGAAAGGCAAGTAAGATCATGTATAAACATCTAGAGTATGTACTGAATTCAAACCAACCACAAGCAAAACACAAAAGGGAGGTGCTTTGACTAAACCAATGCACAGTACCCATTATCCAGACCATTAAAGAATAAAGTAACTCCACCAAATAATAGACACATATATTATCAAGATAAGAAAATACGCATTTATTGTGCTCAATGCACACTTTAAAAGTGTGAAGGTATTGTATAGAGCCTACAACTAAAGCGTGTCATAATCAGGTGTACTATAACATTAGCTCACTCCGTTTTACAAAACCCAAATATGAAAAAAAGTATATAATCATTTAGAATCTGGTGGTAGATTCACCATATTACAACGTATAGCTCATGATCACATCAAACCTATCACTGGTTAGTGGTCTGCAAGCAGAGAGGTGCCTAGAGTTAGAAAAGTTGGTATTTCAGTTTAAAATCAAAGACGGAAATTTGACACTTTGCCAAAGGGTAGTGGAGAGGAACTTCTGTAGACAAAAGTTCTCGACTTACAACTAAAGTCCATCAGAGTATAGACAGCTGCAAGGGTGAAAAGAGAAATAATTTTGGTCAGCAAATCACATAGTTCTGGAGGGGTTGAAAGGATGGATTGAAATAAAATGTATCCACCACAGGAAAGCAAAGTCATTTGTTAGTGTTGCCAAAGACAAGGAAGTTCCTGGGTGACTGCAACCAGAAGGCAACAGAGGCCAGTGCTCTGAAATGAAGCTAGAGTATTTATTTATTTATTTTATTTATTTTAAGTTTTATAGAGCGCGTAGTCACCCAGTGGGTATCCCAGCGCTAAAACCTTGTTACTCATGAAGGGGAGAGGACCGGAAAAGTGCCAATTTAGGGGAAGAGAAGAGTTTTAAGGGTTTTTCTGAACCGGAGGAGGTTGGGTTCTGTTCTGAGGTTCAGAGGGAGTGCATTCCACTTGATTCCAGTGTTTACCGAGAAGCGACGGCCACCTATGCGGGCCTTTTTCACCTTGGGGATCGTGATAAGGTTTCCGTGCTCCGAGCGGAGCGCTCTAGTGGGTCTGTAGGGGGTGATCCAGTTGTTTAGTATGGGAGGGCCGGTGTTATGAAGAACCTTGTGGGCAAGACAGAGGGCCTTGAAAGTGACCCTTTCCCTAATCGGGAGCCAGTGCAGCTTCCTAAGAGCGGGCTTGGCAGATGATCTGGCCGGGGTGTTTGTTAGGAGTCGAGCAGCGGCGTTTTGCGCTTTTTGCAGAGTTTGAAGAGTGGATTCCGGAGCGCCCAGGTAGATGGCATTGCTGTAATCCAGCCTAGATAGAATTAAGCCCTGGATCAGCATGAGGCGCGACTGGAAAGGAAGAAGTGGAATTACTTTCCTGCAAGATTTAAGTAAACCGTAGCAAGTGCCGGCCGTCTTTCTGGCCTGGGTCCGGAAGGTAAGGTCAGTCTCCAGCCACACTCCGAGACTCTTGACCTCCTTCTTGGGAGTGGGGGGTTCACCCATGCAGGCGGGCCAGATGTTAGAGGGGATGTTCGTGGTTTTTTGTCCTAGGAGCAAGATCTCTGTCTTGGAGCCATTTAGCTTCAAAGCAGAGTCGCTCATCCACTGGTATACGCTGGAGAGGCAGTCGTGGAGGTTGGAGGGCTCGAGCTTAGGGTGGGAGAGTGTTACCACCAGTTGTGTATCGTCGGCGTAGCTGACGATAGTGACTCCGAAGGGTGAAACAAGTTCCTCCAGTGGGGCCATGTAAACGTTGAACAACGTAGGGCTCAGGGAGGAGCCCTGAGGCACGCCGCACTGGAGGGGGATGGAGGGGGAGCGGCTTTCGCCTTCCCATACTTGGTAGGAGCGTCGGGAGAGAAAGGACGAAAGCCACTTCAGAGCTCTGCCCTTAACCCCCACAGTCCCGAGACGGAGGGTTAGAACCTGGTGACTGACCATATCAAAGGCCGCACTAAGGTCTAGGAGGACCACTGCCACTGATCCTCCTATGTCGATGATTTCCCTGGTTCTTTCTACTGCCACGAGAAGAGCGGTGTCTGTGCCCTGACCTGGTCTAAAGCCTGTCTGTGAGTCGTTGAGAAGATGGTTTGACTAGAGGTAGTGTGACAGCTTTTTGTTTGCTAGTTTTTCGGCGACTTTACCTATCCAGATATCTCTATGAGATGAACAAAAAACAGTTTTGGGTCCTTAACAAGCAGGTCAGACTCTAGGGTATATTTCAGAACAAAACAAAGTCTGTTTCAGCTGCCACATTCATGAGCTCAAAATTGTGGAAACTTAGCGTTTTGACTTGTATACAAACACTAGCTAGCTATGTGAGCAACAGAATGAAGTTGAATGTCTTGCTATCTCTCACTGATGTCCTAGGAGGAGGGGTACAGAGACCTAAATGATATTCGAACACTTGAAAGAAGGAAGGAAGAGACCTGGAAATAGGCAGATCCCGGCACTTGCAAACACAACTGTATCTAAATTATATATTTGCTGGATCCTCTGTGCAGTGCCATGGGCATATGAAAGTGAGGCCAAGGGCAAGTAACCGATATTACTGCAGTAGCATGTGCACTGAACTGGCCGGCATTAACAGTGAATGCTACCATGCATACAGTGGCTATCATGTGTCCTTCCTTTGAAAAGCTTAGTGCAAATGGTCGCGGCAAAAGGAGTATGCGGCTTGAACCCGCTGCACAATAGTCCTGATAGTCAATGTGGCGTCTAGTGCACCTTATCCCACAGCAGGTTTCACTGATGTGAAATTGACCTGAATTCTACTGCATCTGCCCGTGAATATGTACTATGCACTACACCCTGAGAACAACGCACCACTGCATACTCTGGTTTTCGTAGCATTTGTGCAGTAAATACTACAACAACCAGGTAAGATGGATAATATTTCTGTTACCATAATCTGATGTTTTCAACATTGTTTCATCCTTATCTTCAAATTAAATGTACTTTATAACATTATCAATATTACCACAACCACCATTTTTACTGCAGGCAACACTCTGCATGAGGCGTACAGACCCTCAATACGAGTGGCCTCTAAATTCTCATGGGGCTCGTGGCGACAGTTACAGGCCCCATCAGAATTTTGAGATCTGTATGAAAAATGTAAATCTGTCTGGTTTCACTATGCAATTTTGGCTGATGAAAGTGAAAATGCAGAATAAATGTGGATTTTCCAGCGACACCGGACATGGAGTCATTGATTTTTCTGCCAATTCTTAATTTCTCAAGGAAACCACAGTGTTTGACCTGCAATCCTTGTTAATTCCATCTCCCCAGAATTAGTGGTACTCCAGAATCAGTAGCTCAGGCGTTGAAGGAGAGTGGAGGACATAACGGGGAGGAATATCCTATTGTTCTGGCTAAATCAAAATGCCAAGCAGGTGGTCTGCTTCTATACCAGAAACAGCAGCATGCATCTATGTGACAGCTAAAGACTAGACACATTTGTGAAGTCCCTTTTTTATGATGTAGTTTGAATAATTAGAAGCACAGTACCAAATGGACTATTTATGAAAGAATACAAAGACACTGTTCTACTGAGACTTTGTATCTCAAGCTCATGGCCTTCTGGCAGTGTTATCTGCTGTCATGCACAACCATCAAATCTAATCTGCCGCAGTCAAGATTCATAGGGATGCAGTATATTACAGCCTTCTCTGTCAGCACCTGTATCTCAAAATTGAAGACCAATGATCAGGCAATGGCTTTCACAAACCTAGCTTCATGCCTATGGAAGACCTTCCTGACTCACGTCACGTTAACCGATCTTTTTCAGTTCTAGAATGTTGTCTCTGCAACACCTTAGCAGTGTACAACTATATTCTGCCCCTCTTCAGAGTACCCAAGCAAAACGAACATCTGCTGCAGTGGTCACCACATCAGTTCAAGAAAGTATACATGTGTAACCCAAGACCATATACCCAGGGACATTTTAAGGACTTCGGGCCGAGGGGCCAATTCTATATTGGGGGCCCCTGTTCAGAACAGGTTTGAACTTATGATTCAATTTCAGTTCTTTCATGCCTTCTTTGGCCATTATACTGACAGTGCACAGACGCAATCGTCCAAATTCTAAATGTGTAATAATCAGGGATAGTGACGTGTATTTTCAATATTGTAGCACTACAGCAGTTCACCAATATTACTGCAAATAATCTCTTTGATGCCCTCCCATTTCCCATATGGGAGGTCCTATTGTGAGCTAAAAAAAACTTTTTTATTAATGTTGCATGAAAAATAAAGACATTTATCTGCAAAATGTCTGTAACAGACTCTCACACATCACCCACATTGAAAATAAATGAAAGGAAAACGGTATTTCTGCTTAAGAATTATTCAAGGTCATCAGGGCGGAACTCTCTGCAGAACAGAGCTGGCTTTATCAGGAGGCCCCCTTAAAGGCTGGGGCCCTCGGCCAGAGCCCACTTTGCCCATGCCTTAAAATGTCTCTGCGGATATACCTACTGTGAATGGCATTGGCAGTGTCTGGCATATACTACAATATACAAACATTATGCTCTATTTAGCTTCCTTTGAAAGCCTTTAGCGTGAATGACCAGACGAATCTGGTTAATCACTGCTGTGACATCATAGCACTGGTTAGTCACCGTTGCAACGCCACTCATGGTAAAGTGCTTGCATCCCCTTTGTTCAGCCACCTCACCCGTAACTCCAAACGAGTGATGGTGGAATGGGGGATGGAAGTATCACATTCTCCTCTGTGTGGTCTCCGCAGACCTGAGGGAGGCGGGAGAATGTGGGCGATGCTATTCTGTACCAACCAGCTTCTTGTCTGTTAGTGCGGTCTACAGAGGCCCACACCAAGGAAAAATGATGTCTTGCTGTCAAGCAGTTTGCTCAACCACTCAATGTGAAAGCAGTGAGTGCGGCTTTGGGCTGGAAGGGGGTGGAACTGCCCAGCGCCAGGACCCCTGGCCCCCGCAGACCCCAGCCCACCCGCCGGACGTACGACGCCGCCACCCTCAACGCACTCAACGCCGGCCGAATCCCAGGATGCTAACGAGCCACCCAGAGACGCACCCACGGACCCTTCTGCTGCAACGCCTGCAAGTTCACCTGCATCCGGACCAGCACTACTCCAGCACCAACCAAGACCAAGACGAGCAACAGCAGCAGCCACCTGAAATGCATCCTGCTCAACACCCGCTCCGTCCACAGACACGCCATCGACCTTTGGAACCTGCTCGACACAACTTCACCAGACGTCGCCTTCCTCACGGAAACCTGGATGAACGCCTCTTCAGCGCCCGACATCGCCATCGCCAGACGGCTACAAGATCATCCGAAGGGACCGCATCAACCAGACCGGAGGAGGCATCGCCATCATCCACAGGAACACCATCCGCATCACGACCAACACCGACGACACCCTTGCACCCGCCGAACACCTGCACTTCCAGGTCCACATCAACCCCAAGACCACCCTCAGAGGCACCCTCATCTACAGACCCCCGGGACCACGCACACAATTCAGCGAAGACATCGCCGACTTCATCAGCCAGCACGCCCTCCTCTCCGCTGACTACATCCTCCTCGGGGACTTCAACTTCCACCTGGAGAACAACAACGACCGCAACACCACCACCCTGCTGGACAACCTCGCAAACCTGGGACTCAAGTAGCTGGTCACCACCCCCACCCACTACGCTGGACACACACTCGACCCCGTCTTCTCATCCAGCAAGGACATCGCCTTCAGCCATGCCACCGGACTCCACTGGACGGACCACAGCTGCGTCCACTTCAGCTTCAGAAGGACCACGATCCACCACCACCAGCAACAGGTTGCACGCAGAAGCTGGAACAAGATCACAGCCGACCAGCTCGCGACCTCCCTGAGCATGAACCCTCCCACCAGCGCAACGAACCCAAGCCAGGCGGCCACCAACTTCGCGAAGTGGATCAGCAACTGCGCAGACGACCTCGCCCCTCTGAAGACCCCGCCTAGCAGACCCGGTAGCAAGAAAGCCCCATGGTTCACCGATGAACTCAAGAGCTCCAAGAAGAACTGCCGAGCCCTCGAGAGAACATGGCGCAGAGACCCAACACCGGACAACATGACTGCCCTCAAGCTCGCCACCCGAAACCACCACCAACTCATCCGCGCCACCAAGAAAACCGCATTCAAGGAACGACTGGACAACAACACACACAACAGCAAGGAACTCTTCAAAATCGTTAAAGAGCTCTCCAACCCCAACGCCGGAAACAACGACATCACCCCTTCGCAAGACCTCTGCAACTCCCTCGCCTCCTACTTCCACAACAAGATCGCGGACATACACAACAGCTTCAGCACTCAACCAATGCACGCCACGACCGAACCACCGCCCCCCACCACCACCCTCCGCGCCTGGACCCCGATCAGCACCGAAGACACCGTCCGCACGATGAACTCCATCCACTCCGGATCTCCTACCGACCCCTGCCCTCACCACGTCTTCAACAAGGCCGACGCTGTCATCGCACCCCACCTGCGGGACATCATCAACACCTCCTTCGACACCGCTACCTTCCCAGAGAGCTGGAAGCACGCCAAACTCAGCGCTCTACTAAAGAAGCCATCAGCCGACCCCACCGGCCTCAAGAACTACCGCCCCATCTCGCTGCTCCCGTTTCCTGCTAAAGTCATCGAGAAGACCGTCAACAAGCAGCTGGCCGCCTTCCTCGAGACGAACGGATCCCTCGACCTCTCGCAGTCTGGCTTCCGGGCCAACCACAGCACCGAGACCGCCCTGATCGCAGCCACCGATGACATCCAAGCACTGCTTGACAACGGAAAAACAGCAGCCCTCATCCTCCTAGACCTCTCCGCGGCCTTCGACACTGTCTGCCACCGTACACTAGTGCAGCGACTCAGCAACGTCGGAATCCAGGAGAAGGCACTGGAGTGGATCATCTCCTTCCTCGCCGGAAGGACACAGAGAGTCCGCCTCCCCCCGTTCAGATCTGAAGCCACCGAAGTCATCTGTGGCGTTCCTCAAGGCTCCTCGCTCAGTCCAACCCTCTTCAACGTCTACATGAGCCCCCTCGCAGACATCGCACGCCAGCACAACCTCAACATCATCTCCTACGCCGACGACACCCAGCTGATTCTCTCCCTTACCAACGACCCCGCCACCGCCAGAGCCAACCTTCACGAAGGGATGAAAGAGGTAGCCGAATGGATGAAGAACAGCCGCCTGAAACTGAACTCGAACAAGACTGAAGTCCTCATCCTGGGATCCTCACCCTCCGCCTGGGACGACTCCTGGTGGCCCCCCGCCCTAGGCAGCGCACCCAAACCAACAGACCACGCACGCAACCTGGGCTTCATCCTGGACTCCTCCCTCTCCATGACCAGACAAGTCGACGCCGTCTCCTCGTCGTGCTTCAACATCCTGCGCATGCTACGTAAGATCTTCCGATGGATCCCCACCGAGACCAGGAAGACGGTCACCCAGGCCCTGGTCACCAGCCGTCTGGACTACGGCAACTCCCTCTACGCCGGAACCACCGCCAAACTCCAGAAGAGTCTCCAGCGGATCCAGAACGCCTCAGCACGACTCATCCTGGACATCCCCCGTCGCAGCCACATCTCCGGACACCTGAGAGACCTGCACTGGCTCCCGGTCAACAAGAGAATCACCTTCCGACTCCTCACCCATGCACACAAAGCCCTACACAACTAAGGCCCAGGATACCTCAACAGCCGCCTCAACTTCTACGCTCCCAAACGCCAACTTCGATCGACCGGCCACGCCCTCGCCGCCGTCCCCCGCATCCGAAGAGCCACCACAGGGGGACGGTCCTTCTCCTACCTCGCCGCCAAGACATGGAACTCCCTCCCGACCCACCTCCGCCTGACCCAGGACCACCTCGCCTTCAGGAAGCAACTCAAGACCTGGCTGTTCGAGCAGTAGCGGACCCCCCTCCCCCAGCGCCTTGAGACCCTCTGGGTGAGTAGTGCGCTATATAAATGCTTTGATTGATTGATTGATTGATTGACAGAGATTGGAGCGGTTGGGCAGCAGATTGCCAGGTATTTTTTGAGGGTATATTCTTAAAGTGGGGGGGGGGGGATGGATGTATATAGAGGGTGGTGTGGATGGGTTACAGGAGGCTAGGTATTTTTGGATCAGTTTATGCAGGGGCAGGTAGAATTGTGCAGAAAGTTATTGAGGTGGGCCAAGGGTTTTTTTTAACCTTTTTTAATCCATGTTGTTTATGGCTCCCCAATACTCCTCTGCCCCTGCACATATGTTGAAAGTCAGGCAAATGATTTAGGGTCCAGGGGGGCATATATATATGTTATTGACCTCTGGGTTTTGCATGCAATCATAAACAACTTGAGCTTCCTTCCCGCTGACTATCTGATGTCACTCAGAACTGCTTATTTAATAACATTCCAATTATTCACAGTTACCCATCTATAATTCTATATATTATCAAATAAATACATAAGTAAATACGTATGCCTCATCATAAATAGTTCATTTCAGGGTATAGCCCCATAAATTAGGCAGCAAGTCATACAATCATAAAATTTGCATCCGTAAAAAGATAAAATACAATTTACAACTAAAACACATAACATGCATTTCAGAATCGGGATCTTAGATCTAAAATACAATTTTAAAAGTGGTAGGACTGATACAAGTTGGCTTGTACATCCCTAAATACCAACTAGAGTTTATAAACAAAGTGCAATGCTTCATCTTAAGATCTTTTTATATACTAGCTAAATGACCAAGCCCACGGTAAAAACGTTGACAGTGCAAAAACAATCTTTTCTGAGATATCTGTTTACAAAATCCTCATCGCCTCCCAAATACGCCTCATACCCAGTGAACAACATAGGTGAATGATTCATTTTTTTCATAGGTGCACTGTATGCGGGGCAAAACAATAACAAATGATGCTCAGATTCCTTTAATGTGGGACCTATTGGGTAGGTGTCATTTACCACAATATGTTTCAACTATTTAGCAGATAAGGCATTAACTGGTAGAGTACCCTATTCTGAATTTTATATAGAGTTATTTGTGTTATATGGTACAGATCTGTTCATATAAGGTTTGAATTCTAAAATGCATCTATGAGATAGAAATGTGTCAGTTAGCTCTCAATCTCTTTGTTCAATCCATGTTTTTTTCCTGATATACTGCCAATAATAATCCTTAGGCTTATATTTCCCATTATGGTTCCAGGATTTCCCCGTCGTTCCCTGAGATTTAGCCTCAATAACCATGATCTAACATAGCTGAACCAAGGGGTAGAGCCATATTATTCCAAACAAATCAAATCGCTTAGCAAAACTCTACACAATTCCAATTTGTCTAAAGTCCAAATTCTTATCCAATTCAACAGCGGTGTGAGGTTGACCTCATGGTGGACCCTGTTTAGAGCTATGTCAACAGGTAACAGAACCAGTGGTGCACTATTGGGAAGATGAAACAGTGCTCTATCTTAGGAAAGAATGTCCATGTACTTTTAAAGGAGTCATGTCTCTAAAATTTCAGCCGCATACAAGGTCCCTCCTAATGCCTAAGCCTTTAGCCCTATAAACCTCCATTAGAAAATGTGCATGTCTCAATGGGTGGAGCAATCGATCTTTTCAAAATAGAACTATTGAGTGGTCTCAGGGAAAACACTCAACTGTTGTCAAAAAGGTAATGTCATACTTCTGACTGGATTGAATGCCACAATATTGAGGTTGTTAAAATTGCTCTACTAAAATATTGAATCTACTATACCTTTTAAGACTAACTTGAGCCGCTAAATATCTAAAGGAAAGAACAGATTTATTAATATCAACTCTAGATCCCTTGACTAAACATAATTTGGCAAGACTGTGGATGCAATATTATTGTAGGGTGGTATTACGACCACAAACAGGGCCGGACAGGGCACCCAAAGCAGACCTGGCAATTTTGTTGGACCAACACCCCAGGAGGCAAGTGAGAAACACTGCTGCCGTTGTTACTGGGGGGTCGATATTGCAGCACCGCTGCAAAACCGTCCCCCAGTTACAAAAAAGCATCCCAAAAGTCTTCCAAAAGCTACCCAGCCTTCCGAGGAGGCTGATGCCCGCTACGGCCAGTCCAGTCCTAACCACGATACAGTGCCCCACAACCTCTGACAGTCAAACTCGGGCCAGGCTGGATGAATATAAGGAGAAGAGAAGGGCCCTTAAGTGTTGCTGCTGGCCCTATGCGAGAGTCACTGCTTCCAGTCCACATCTCTTTGGTACCACCCTTTGGTGCCAACAAATGGATGACGGTCAGTTTAAACAAGCCAGAAGTACAGTAATTCAGAACTGTTCATTTTTTCAACTAAGACAAGAAATACATTCATAGACAATATTTATGCAGCTTTCTTGGGTGCAAGCGTGAACCGGGTTTCACAAGGACCCACACATTCAAGATGGCCGCTGCCTGCTTGATGTCCCTACTAACTTTTCAGTTCAGACAGTGGAGCAGTTTGCCAAAGGGTTGGACCTTTCTATGGCGTCACAGTTGTCAGATTTCTAAAACTGTGAAAGAGTTGCCGGACTTTAGAGCCTAAAAAGGTCAAATTTCTTGAATTTCGACGAATATCTGTTAACACATTGAGTACTGAGCAGGATGTGTGCAAATCAGCCCTGAGTACAATAGCACGACTAAAAAAGGTAACTGCATTCTGGTAGAGAGAGAGATAAGGAAACGATGAAAGGCAGCAGTTCTGCAATTGTTGGCTCACTCCAGTTTCCAAGATCCAGGTAAGTTCACTAAAAGGGCACAGGTACAGCCCATGCATTTACATTTTCACTAAGTAGAAGATAATGACAGGAAAGGAGCTTTTAGTAAGTTTATGTAGCAACCTCAGCTCTCTTATTTTGAGTTATTTTATCTAAATGCTGAAGAAAACATTAATTTGTGGGTGCAAGTGGCAACAGCTCCAACGATTCGATTACCAGATGTAAAGGGAAATTTATCATATTTTGTTTTTTTTCTTATTTGCACAATATATTTAAATTGCCAGGACAAAATATGGTATTTTTCTGTGTGGCCTTCAAATGTTGTCGCGGGCACTGGACTCTCACTGCACATTATTATGTTTGTAAAATGTAGAAACACAGAGTGAAGTACTTTACACCTATATCTATTCACGCCTCTGCCCACAGAGGCTATAACTATTAGTGCACCAGGGGAAAGAGTATAGGAAAGGGAGTGTAGTGCTCGCTGGAGTTCGGAACCAGGAATACAACTATGTATTTGCTAATTCAATTGAATTGTGCAATATTTAGTTCGCTGTGCAATTAAAATACTTCCTTTTTTATCTAAAAGATAAGCACTGATATAAGCACACCGATTGATTGTGCCTGTTGGTTTTCTGTTGTGCTCTGGGCTCTTGTATCCCAGACTAACTCCCCGAGAAGCCTGTGACTGCTTGCCCTTGCTACTCTGAGTGTGGCAGGGGCTGTACTTGTTCCAGTTTGCACTGCCATAGTGGGGCCAGACCCCAGGACACCAGTGGTAAGTGAGAGAGAGAGAGAAACTTGTTTATTTAGACCTTGGTCTTTTAAACAGTACAGAACACACGCAATAAGACTCAAAAAGTACGAACAGACAAAATTCTACTACATCTTAAATAGGTAAAATTCAATACTTGTTAAAATTAAATTAAAAGAGGGAGACGCCCTCAGAAACACTACATACAATACGCCCTATTTTACAGAAATCTCAAAAATCGCTAAAAGGATAAGAAGAATATTTTCATTTTATAAAACTTTAAAACAATTTAAAATCAGTGCCCCTCTTTCAAAATCATCTTTCCATATTCTTTTAAACTCCTCAAAAATTTACCCAATCCGATTGCAGTGGTAAGTGATCTCAACTGCTAAGGTTGGAGTCCAGTAGCCCATGCATTCCCAGTGTACCCCTGTCCAGTGCTTCATTTGTGCAGGTGGTTTACGGTGCTCGGCACCAGCACTTAATTGTCAGCACCGGCTGTAGTGACAGTTCACCATATGGAGGCGCTGTCTTTTTAATTTTGAGATGAGCACAACCACTGTGTTTATTAAGTCAATATACATTGACAATGAATAATACCAGCCTGTCATTCCATTATTATAGCTTTGTGTGGCCTGAAATAGTCTGAATTGTCACGCCTGTAGGAGTGTGATGGGTAGGCGTTATGTTGGCATTTTTATTGGATGTGCATGCAGGGTATGGGGGTGCAGGCTGCAGTGACCCTCTCAGAAGGTCCCTAGCCCTTACATTTTTTTCAGATTAAAGAATAGGAATAGGGTCTAAAACCCTGCCTGTCTGCCTGTCTGGTATTATGTAGGACAAATCGAGGTAATTATACTACATCAGGTTGAAAAAATTAACTTGTGGTTTTATAGTGTCACCTCACTAAGAATATAGCCTATCCCTTTGTGATGTCACTACTCTCTTCATTACCACACTACAACCTAATATTTTAAAGGCACCTCTGGTTTATCTTCTGTTGGCAAGTAGTCAACTGGTGATAAACTATGAAGCTCAAGTAAATCTCCATCGTTAGGTGCGGAGAATTCCAATGTGGTGACTTGTTGATAAGGGAGCCCCAGATAGTCTTACTTGCCAGGTTGCCTTTCTCAGGATTATGAAATGTACTCTCTGCCCTTGGCCCACAAGTCTTCTATCAAACAAAAGGCTGACTATGCAAGGCTCAGCATGTCCTCATTAAAGGTCTGTACAGTGTTAGCTTGAAGTGGGAGAGGAAAAGGAAGTTCAACCCTGGCACAGATGCGCATAAGCTGGAAAGTGTCCATCACCTGCTAAAAGAATCAACTGGCCCACACATGTGCAGGGTGTGTCCTCCTTCCCAAGGGCTGCTTAAGAACCTCTGGCACAGTCCAAGGAAAGCTCCACAATTTCCTCTCACACGCCAGTAGCATTTTCTAGCCCGGCTGGTTTGCGGCCGGGGCCACTGAAGTTATGGAGTTGTATTGATTTTTTTTTATGGTTATCATTTTAACGCACATTGATACAAAGGTGATGCTGAAAGCCATCCAGAATAAAAATGTTTCCTAGGAATGGAAAGTACACTCATTCACCAGATACTACCAAGAATGTTATTCACCAAAAGTAATGATTGTGTCTTATTACCACCATCTCTTCTAACCACAGAAGTAAAATAAGTTCCAATATATACCTGCCAACTCACAATGTACCATTGTGTGTCACATGATATTATCTTTTTTCACATGGTCTCCCAGCGAAGAACAGCTATGACACGGTGATGACAGGCCAAGCTGGACACCCCTACAAAGAGTTGGTTTCCAGCTTATTCTTTGGATACTCTACACCCTCAAATTCAATTAAGGAATTTGCGTTATCCCCAGGATACGGGGGTGAGGCGGACTAAGATGCCTTTGCTTTTGTAGCTTCAAAAGGGTAGAAGAGGTTTGCTTGGGCAGGATGTGCTCTAATCCCCACCCTTTCTTCTGTCTTACCCTTCCACTGCCCTTCAAGGAGTTTTTTAGGCAGTGAGCGGAAATCCATTCCTCCCTCTCCAATCCTTGCCCATCTCTCGCAGAGCATAAAGGTATTCTGGGTTGGTCAGTCTGCATTACAAGATGGGTGCACTTGTATCTTGGCTTGCTTTCTGCTGAGTGCAGCATTACCACTGCACACAGCTGGTGCACACTTCTTGTAATCACAGATGTGCTTTTTTCATTGTGTATATCACAGTTATCGTTTACAGCTAGCCTTCTGTTTTGGTTTACCCTGTATTCACATTTGGGCCTTTATTGGCTCCTCTTTAAATTAAGGAAGAAGCTTGCAGATCACTTTTGTACATACTGTGAATGTTTCACCAACAGTTTACTCCTCTTTTTAAAGGCTACCGTCTTGAATCTTACAGGGGTAAGATATAAGACATCAGGCCTTAAAAAGAGGAGTAGATTGTTTGTGATTTTCTGTGATATTGTAATAACTGCTGCTCTGAGAACAAATCTGTGGTGTAACATGAATTTGCATGAATAATGAACGAAAACAATCTCATGTTGAAGAAAACTGTTTTATTTCCACCATGTTTGGAATACACAAATATGCAAGGATATGTTGTATGATGCAGACTGCCATACAATGGACTATTAATTTGGGAAGGAGCTGCAAATGTCAATTTATAATGCAGTCTATAGTTAGGTCGCAACACAATTTTAAAAGACGCTGCTTAATCCATGGTTTATATGGCACAAATTCACACAATACAAACCAACCTTAAACTAAAGAAAACAATACCATAGAATTTCAATGCCAGCTTAGAATAATGTAGTACAAAAAGACACAAAATGTATTAAACTCTTATAAGGGGATCCACAGCTGTGGATGTTTATATTTTAATCAGGGGCGTAACACAGGCCCCCGCAGCCCACGCAGTGCGGGGGGGCCTTAGCTCCAAGGGGCCCCCTCGGCACGGCACTCTGGTCGGAGAGCTCCTGAATTGATTTTAATGCAAAATGTTGATAGGAACATTGGGGATGTAAAAGTCACTGTCTGTTCATGTGTATTACCAAAAAACAGCCATCAGAAACTGATGATAGATCAGACACAAAAACAACAAAAAGTCACCAGCAAACTGTTCTCCCTAACAGAGTTCAGGAGATCAGGCCAGAGTCTGCAATCTTCCACACTAGCACACTCCAATACTTTAAATCGTCCTGATGCTTTACGGAGGAAATCCGGTCACAGCTCGTAGTTAGGCCTTGTGTGGAGTGCGTGGAGTTCCGCTATGTGGAACTCCAGCAATGTGACTGGAAAACTCCGCCAAGCAGAGTTCCGCAAGTGGCAGACTGCGTTAGATCGTGCCGTTCAGTGGACTTTTACCATCAGGTGTTTGTCCCACGCTGAAAAATATGTGTGAATGGCATCATGCGCAGTGCAAGAAGGCACTACTTCTTTCTGCCGTTCAAGTAGATTTTTTACTTGAGCGGCAGCTTCCTCAATTTGAACGGAAGGTCTCTCAACGCAAGCACTTGTGAGCATACGCAACCGCCCACGTTGAGAAATCTCTTAGGGAGGTGGTCTAGTATTAGAATTTCCTCACTCGCGCTCCCCAACTTAATGTTGCAAAGTGAGGAAAAAACTCCACTCCATTCGCAACTCCACATGCTCTGTGGAGCGCGGAGTGCAGAAAACTCCACAAACCCTGAGAACGGAGCGGAGTTTACCGCCCAGGCCTACTCCTACTATGAAGGAGGCCTCTCTCTGCAAATTGCTTCTACACCCAAGATTCCTCATATTTTCTTTCAGTCTTCTTCCCTAGTAATAGGCAGTATCTTCTTCTTCCAGATGCTCTTCCAGTTCAGTGATTTTCTGAGATGGTGGTGGCAAGGAGTCCTTCTAGTGCTTAGAAACCATGCTACACCAAATTCTCATAACTTTTCCACCAAGGGCCAGTCTTCGCTTTGCAGCACTTCCATTTTTCAACTTGCTTCAAACATTGGCCATTGTCACTCATTGAAGATGGTGCTTGCCATATTTACCCACTATTTCCCTTGTTGGAACCCATTTTCCCTCCAGCAGAGAGCACCGGCAGATTTCCAAGGAAGCTCTTGGAATAACGATTTCAATTCCTGTGAATCCCGTATCGGCTTTCCACTTCTAAATAAGAATTTTTGTAGCAGTCCTTTTCATTGCTATCTGTTTCTGTCCCCCACGTCCCCCCTAAATGATTTATCCCTCCTAAGTGGACACTCTTGTCTCCACTTCAGCCTTCCTGCTCCCAATTGCAGCTCTATTGTCCTCCAGTAAGCCACTTGTTAACACCAAATCTGCCAAACTGGTTTTAAACCAGGTTGTTCTCAGACAGCACAAATGTATTTATCAAAAATGTATGTTGCCTTTGAATTAGATCTTTAATAACACATGAAAAGGAACTTTGAATTATTTCTCTTTCATTTTATCAGGCGTGGCTTAGTTATGAAATCCATTGTACTATTCACAATCAGGCTTACTCTTGAAAAATGTAGTTTGATCTACAGTGACAAACAGCTTTTGGCAACTATTAACTGCAGAGACATACTTTTATTTACTCTTCAGTATATTCCGCTTTGATACATTAAGCACACAGCTATGTTGGCTCATAATGTACACTTAGGGGTGACTTAGTGAATACATGAATATATAAAAGTGCTTTCCTTGGCATGAGTCACTCCAGTGGTTTTATAACTGCATCTAAGCCAGAGCAGAATGGTGTTCTCTAGAGCCATATGCTTCCTTCATGCATGCTGGGGGAGAGAGATGGGAGGGGTAAGGACTAAATACATATTGAGGGCCAGATATGGCATTTAACTTATGCACCATTTGTGCATTTCCTGTACCAACTTACCATGGCCTTACTGGATAGTTAAAAATTTCGAATTGGGCGTAACAGATATAAAAGTGCATGTTCTTCACTGAACATATGCCGTATGGCACTACCACAGGCCAGAGTCATAACTCCAGTCAAAATAATGTGTCCATAAACGGCAAAAAAGTTCAAGGGAGACGAAGTGCTAAAAAGCAAATTACAACACAGACAAAAGCCATCATCTGAGGATTGAATGGTCTAAGAGTTATGTAGTGGAAAAGGACACACGTATGTGACCGCTCCATTGCTTTATGTCTAACATGCTGATGTTGGGTTGAATTTTCCAATACCAGACATTTGTCAATATTGGGAAAATGTTATAATCTGGACATTTGAGTTCACTGGTAGCTTATGCTGCACAATATCAGCAATAATCCCAAAAAACATAATCTTATAGAAATGTGATTCTTAAGAATTCAGTTTCTTGTACTTAAACGATTCCACGGGTGTTTAGTGGTTGTATTTTAAATATCCCATTCATTGTGGAAGTCGCAGCAAGTAGTGGCAGCGAGTAGTTATCTCACTGAGCTATTTTGCCACATTTCTTAATATTAAAGCCATATGCTTGTACTGGGGCATATGATGGCACAATTACAATACAATATTCTATCCATACTTGCACCTTTTCGAATCATTATTATTCACTGGTATCCAAAAGCTTTTGGGGATAAAACGGTTGTCCTAACCACCTCCAAGGCAGCCCATCCCACCAAAGCCACAACAACTAATTCAAATACTAGTAGAACATCTAATATTGTTTCTGTTTATTCATTTTCCAAAGAATTGAGCATGTTTTACCCGATTATACCTCTTACATCAACTCTCCTAAAATACAGGTTACTGGAGCTGCAGAATCAAAAGACCACTTTTTATCAACATCCTAAAGACTGCCATAAAACTAAAATCTGCCTCGCCAGAATTGGCCCGGACACACACTGCATTCCTGAAGGGGGAAAGGCTCAGGGCTGGTGCTCTGAGGCGCCTTCCACTCCCGCTCCCACCACAGCAGCGCGAGATAAGATGCTGATGCTGCGGAGTGAGTCACTGCTGCTGAGAGAGCATCGGCAAGTGCCAGCCTGACACATGTGAGGTCTGCACGGAGTGTAAACTTCTGAGCACGGTCTATAGAAGAAGGCGCGTGAGCATAAAACAAGTGCTTCTCTTTTCGAGCCTTTTCAGGCCTTCATGCACTGGGAGGGTTCCCAGATACCAGGTTAGAATTAGCAGCCGCCTCCACACCTTTATTCCCTGAGGAAGATTCTCACCTACCTCGCTCTCCACCATAAAGCCATTGTAGGTGGTGCTGCAGTCAACTTCCGGCTCGATGATGCCAATGGCGACTGGTGATTTGCCCAATACTCTTCTGCTCCGGCCTCTGACGACCCAAAACCGGTGGCGTAACGAAAGCTGAGGGGGCCTCCCTACAAAGTACATGGAGGGGGCCCCTCCAGTATCAGTCAGGAGCTCTCAGGCCAGGGTACTGTGCTGAGGGGACCCCCTGGAGCTTTAACCTGTGCCCCGCGGGGGGCTGCGGGGACCTATGTCACGCCACTGCCCAAAACAACGTCATGTTCATTGTACTCATGCATGGTCTCTGTACAAAAAGCCAAGTAAAGGGCTCAAGGAAATCTCTGTGGCGGCTTCCTGCTAAAGCCCAGGTCACCTTAAGATAGATCCGCAGGTTGGTTATGGACCACTAGATATCTAACATCCCCCACTTCCGATAACTATAACTGAATACTTCTGGCCACATTGGAAAAACCACTTCTCATTTCAAGATCTGACACTCTGGAACAATGTTCTAAACAGCATGATGGGCTTGTAATAACCCGCCCACTATGCAACATTTGCTCTGGACGATTGTTCTGAAGCAGTACGTAAACAACGGCTGAAAATTATTTTCCAAATCTCAAAGTAACTTTGGTACTTTGAAAAATAGCATTTTGTGGCGGCAAAGCCTGTGATTTTACAAATTTCTGGTCTTGAGTTGGCGAAAAACTTTTGTAAATTGGGCCAAACATGCCTCCATTTCCTGATAAGCAATATTAGTTACATTTATAAATATGCAACTATTTCACTAAATAAATTGTCTTAGGTTACTTTACGGTTGACACTGAAACAATAGCAGCCCGTGCAGGTAAGAGCGGTGAGGCAGTTGGGGGATTTGACAGACGACGACGAGGCAAAATTAATTATTCAATTTATTTTCACTCATCGTCTGTAGAATCCCTCCCCTCCGCCCCCCGCCCCACTGCTCTTACCTACATGGGCCGCTCCTTCACTGAAACAGCCAGGAAAATGTTTATGTTCAATTTTGATGCCACATTATGTAGCTCCTTAAAGTTGTCTTACGAACATACACGTCGCAAGACATATGTCATTATTATCAATTACATTTTTATTAACATTATGCATTGTACTCCTATGATAGTATTGAGGATTTAATACAGGAAATCATGAAAACACTGTGAGTTATCAAAACAGAAATATTAGATAAATGGCCTGTGGCTGGGACAAAATGAAGCAAATATATTTAAGAGCACAAAGAAAGCATGGAATCAGTCTAACATACAATTATTTGATCTGAACTGCCAGAACATGAGAGCAAGCTACATCACTACAAGTATGAAACAAGCATTTGCAATGCAATAGGTCTCGCATTAGGAAAGTTTGAGCTATTGGTCTTGTAAATGACAATTTTTTTATTTATGTGTTGGTTTTGAAAATAGCTAAATTAATAGCTTTGTCATTTACAATGCCAATAGTTATAACTTTCGCAAATGTGACACCTATAGCATTTGTAATGCAACATATGTTGTATTTACGTGACTTAGATGTATTGATATTACAAATAACAATGGCTTTTAATTTTTTTAAATAATACTTAGATAAAAGTGATTGTAATTTATAATGGCAATACCTTAAACTAAACTTTTGTGAAGATTATGTTCAGTGTATTTTATTGTGACGAAAATCCAAGAACAGAAGTGAAATATTAAAAAAAAATTGTGACATTTGTAATAAAGCTTGAACCATTGAGAGAACATATTTGAACCAATTAGAAGATACCAAAGTGTCTCATAATACCGAGGATTAACTAAACCAAAAGTCCCAGAATCAATGGCCCACATTTAATAAAAATGAGAAGTAAGCTGGTTTCGTATTATTATTTGTTTTTGTAGTATTATTTATTATTAATTGGGGTCAGAAATACCAAGCGTTCGAAACATATCTAGCAAAGGTCTAGGGACCGACTTGCCAGCACAGTGGGAGTTTCTCCCTATCAGGGTTAAATCTGGAAATGAGTGACCTGCCCACAAGCTGCTGTGTTTAACTGCTGTTGCCCTGTGAAGAGCTTAGAGCTATAAGGAAACATACTTTGGAAATATCCGTGGAGAAAAATAAGTGAATTAAAATTGTGAAGCGGCGGGGGGCGTGGCTTAGCGGGCGGCAATGGCGGTTGTAGCTTACTAGAGCTCCCGCCGGCCCGATATTAATCCGACCGATTATCCTGGCCCCGAGCCCAAACTCCATACCACGTGTGGGGCAAGTGTTGCTGAAGGTGTCGGGGATCCTCCGGTGCAATCGGCGGAGCTCCCGGATTATCTGGCGAGGCTGGGTCGCAGAGAGAGGCGTGCGGCCTAGTGCGAGGCGGAGAAGCCGGGGCCTCGATGTTGGCGCCTCCCGGCCGGAGGGCGTCTGCGAGGGTCGGCTGGCCCGCCGATCGTCCTGAGCCTGGACTACCCTGAAGGCTGAAGGGTGGCTGGCGTTCCCCCAGGAGCCCCACTGGAAGGTGCAGGGATCCTTGGTGCCGGGAGCTCATCCTACAGGAGGCTGCGGCCTTGTGGATCCAGTGCAGCCGGGGCCTCGAGTTTCGTGGTCCCCGCCCACAGAGATTGACGTCGGCCTTTGACCACAGCTGGAACACAGCGGAGCCTGGGGAGCTGCAAACCCTTGGTAGGTGACCCCGCCCGGAATACTGGACTTCCACTGCTGGACCTCTACAGGCGGCGGACCGGAGTGTGGCTGGACGGACCAGTGTAGGTCGGGCCGGTACAGGTGCTGCCCTGCGACAGACCACGAACTGTAAGTGCCTCCCCTGGGACCCTGACATTGGACATATTGGTGGCTGGTTCTGGGAGGCAGGGGGCCGACGCAAACAAGGTCCACTGCACACGGCGGTGGGGAACAGATTGGCCAAAAGAGTGTGGGACACGCGGCGGCGGGCCGCAGGCCGCCGAAGACTGGGGTGTGGATCCCGGGGCCTGCTTTGGCCTGGCCGGGGAGCAGTGCCGGATCAGGTGTAAGAGCGTCTGAACCCCACGGTGGGGGGAGAACTGCTGAATGGGCCCTTATTGAACATTGCAAACGGGATACAAGACCCTGCGCTGCCACACCTGCCTTTATCATTAGTGACCCACAAGCGGTCTGCTGCCATGACCAGAGGAGGCTGTGGCCCCACCAAACAGGGGACCATTGATAAATTTACAGGGCCCAGTGGGGGTCCCGGACCCTCGGGAGGAGGACAAGGAGTGGGGCTGGACAATGCGGAGCTTATGGCAGCAATCACCCAGTCCAGGGACATGCTAGACGCCAAGATAGGTGCGGTGGGCGCAGATGTCACCCTGTTGCGCCAGGATTTACGGAATGCAGTAGCACGGATTACGGAGACAGAATCTAGAGTTTCGGTGGTGGAAGACGACGTAGGTTCCCTGAAGAAGAAAATGGCGGCGATGGAAACTGCTCAAAGGGGCCTGGCGCTCCGTGTGGAGGATGCCGAGGGGCGTGCACGCAGAAATAACCTCCGTTTCATTGGCTTTCCGGAGCGATGTGAGAAGGGGAACATGGAACAGTTTCTCACACATTGGCTGGAGAGTTGGCTGCCCCCGGGGGTTCTATCCAACTGCTTTGTCATTGAGCGTGCTCATCGGGCTCTGACACAGAGACCGCCGGAGGGTGAACGGCCCAGAGCAGTGATAGCTAGACTATTGAATTATCACGATCGGGACGCCATTTTGAAGGAAGCGAGAACCAGGGATTCTATGCTCTTCGAGAACCGAAAGATCATGATCTTTCCTGACTATACTAAGCTCGTGCAGCAGCAGCGCCACTCCTTCATGGCCGCCAAGGCGAAGTTGCGAGGCCTGAAACTCCAGTACTCTCTGCTGTATCCGGCCCGCCTGAGGGTGATTTTCCAGTCGCAAACACTATTCTTTGACACTCCAGAGGACGTGTTTAATTGGACCGACGAAACAGTGAGGATCAGGCCGAATGCCCAGCCGGGACTGAACCCGGGCTCTTCGAGGGGGTCGTCGCAGGAACGAGGAGACCAGACGGCCAAGAGCAGGAGGAATCGGAGGTCCAAATCACGGAAGCGGTCAGCCTCTGTCAATGGGACGCAAGATAGTGGCAGAACGGAGGACTCAGACCAATCTGGGAAGGATCATTGAAGGCCTCGGGAAATCTATGCTCCTCAGTTGTTGATGTAAGTTCCTGCTATTGGGAACGGTGTGGCCGGGGTCTCATAGTCTGGATGCATAATTACTGCCTTTGTGACTGATCGAGACTGATTTATTGAACGTGAGTGGGATTGTGGGGTGGGGTTCGGGGGCTGCCTATTAGGGGCTGCCATTCTCCTACTAATGTGGGAGTCGATAGGGGGGGGAGATGAGCTCACTGTTTTCCGGGGGGTTGGGATCCATTGGCATGGTTGGTCCTGGGTCCTCTGTTTTGGGCTCGGGGCTGCCCATGCCGCGACAGGTACTTCAAAGTTCCGTGAGGTATAGGGGGGGTGTGGGTGTGGGGTGAAGGTAGCCGGGGAGGGGGGGGGGTTGAGTTGGGGCTGGACGGGCCAAGGTATGTGTGGGTAGGGGGACTGTTGTTGTGGGGGGGTTTGGGGGTGAGTGGGGGAGAGCGGGAGTTGATCCTATTGTTGTTTGGGGGTCCTGGGGTAGGTGGGGGGACTGCACGTGCTGTTTACAGATGTACTGAAGAAAGTGCGGAGTGGGTGGAATTGGCGCAGAGGGCCTACTTGGTGGGTCCCACTTGACTATGGCTGAAATGACTCAGACTCCCTGAGGAGTCCCTACGAGTGATCACATGGAATGTCAGGGGGATGCTTGACAACATTAAACGTGGGGCGGTTTTGCGCTGGGGGAAGAGAGAGGTCGCAGACGTGCTCTTGCTCCAAGAAACTCACATGATGGGATCAAAGGTGCTTAGTCTGCAGAGGTTTGGCTATCAGCAGGTCTTTCACGCCGGGTTTTCTAGGGGGTCCAGAGGGGTGGCTATCTTAATACATCGCAGAGTGGCCTACGTCCATGAGAAGCAGAGGGCAGACCCACAGGGTCGCTATATTTTTTTTAAAGGAATGGTGGGCACTGAGCCGGTGGTCTTTGGAAGTGTCTACGCCCCCCCCCCCTCTGCAATGGGCCTTGTCCGAGAAGCTGTTTACGGTGTGGGAAGATATCCCGGAGTCCCTGGCTGTGGTTGGGGATGATTGGAACGAGGTGATGGACGTATATATGGACCGTCAGAAGCGACGGGAGATGCTTGCGGCCCCCCCACCCCCTACCAGGCTACATGCTATGATTGAAGGAATGGGTTGGGTGGATGTGTGGCGACATATGCACCCTACAATGCGCGAGTACACATATGTATCTGCTGTGCATGGCTCCTTCTCAAGATTGGATTATGTGTTTGTGCCCAGTGTATGCCTGAGCAGGGTGAGGGAGGCCGAGATATTACCGAGGGGACTGTCCGATCATTCCCCAGTGTCGGTCAGGGTGGAACTCCTTAAAAAACGACAACCATTCAGATGGAGGATGTCCTCGTGGCATCTCCAGTAAGCTGGCTATGTCCAACATCTGCGGGAGGCGATTGACCGTTATTGGCGGGAAAACCTGGTAGATGACATTGACGCGGTGGTGGTGTGGGAGGCAATGAAGCCCACTATACGGGGGTGGACATCGCGTGGTGTCCTCTCACACGCCAGTAGCATTTTCTAGCCCGGCTGGTTTGCGGCCGGGGCCACTGAAATTATGGAGTTGTATTGATTTTTTTTTATGGTTATCATTTTAACACACATTGATACAAAAGTGATGCTAAAAGCCATTCAGAATAAAAATGTTTCTTAAGAATGGAAAGTACACTCATTCACCAGCTACTACCGAGAATGTTATTCATTAAAATTAATGATAGTGTCTTATTACCACCATCTCCTCTAACCACCAAAGTAAAATAGGTTGCATTCTGCACCTGTCAACTCACAATGTGCTATTGTGTGGCACATGATCTCATCTTTCTTCACATGATGTACCGGTGAAGAACAGCTATGACACGGTGATGACAGGCCAAGCTGGACATCACTACATAGAGTAGGTTTTCAGCTCATGCTTTGGATACGCTACACCCTCAAATTCAACTAAGGGTTTTGCACCAACCCCAGGACACGGGGTGAGGCAGGGTAAGATGCCTTTGCTTTTGTAGCTTAAAAAGGGTAGAAGAGGTTTGTTTGACCATGATGTGCTGTAATCCCCACCCTTTCTCCTGTCCTCCCCCTTCCCCCCCCTTGACTTCTTTAGGTGGTGAGCAGAAATTCCTTCCCGCTCTCCAAGCCTTGCCCATCTCTCATAGAGCGTAAAGGTTTTCTGGGTTGGTAAGTCTGGCATTACAAGATGGATGCACTTGTATTTTGGCTTGCTTTCTGCTGAGTGTAGCATTGTCACTGCACATAGCAGAAAACAATCCCACAGATGCACACTTCTTGTGATCAAAGATGTGCTCTTTTCACTGTGTATATTACAATTATCATTTACAACTAGTCTTCTATTTTGGTTTACCCTGTAGCCACATTTTGGCCTTAATTGGCCCCTCTTTAAATTAAGGAAGAAGCCTGCAGATCACTTGTGTAAGTAGCTTAAAAATAGTGTAAATGTTTCACCAACAATTTGACAGGGCCAAGATTCAAGACGTTGGGCCCTGAAAGGGGAGTCAATTGTTTGCGATTATCTGCACTCTTGAAATAACTGCTGCTTTTAGAACACTATCTGTGGTGTGACATGAATGTGCATGAAAAATGAACGAACAAAATCTCATGCTGAAGAAACAGTCTCATTTTCACCATGTTTGCAACACACTGAATTATGCATGATGCAGACTGCCATACACTGGACTGTTAATTTGGGAAAGGGCTGCCCATGTCGACTTATGCAGTCTATAGTTGTCACAACACAATTTTCAATGACGCTGCTTAATCAATGGTTTTTATATGGCACAAATTCACACAATGCTAACCAACCTTAAAGTAGAGAAAACACCACCATAGAATTTCAATGCCAGCTTAGAATAATGTAGTTAATAAAAAAAAAAAAAAATTGATTAAACTCTTATAAGGGGATCCGCAGCTATGGATTTTTTATATTTTAATGCAAAGTGGTCAAACATATGCCCATAGGAACAATAGGGATGTAAAAGTCACTGTCTGTTCATGTGAATTACCAAAAACAGCCACCAGAAACTGATACATCTGAAACAAAAACAACAAAAAGTCACCAGCAAACTATTCTTCCTAACAGAGGCCAGGAGATCATGCCCAGAATCCGTAATCTACCACACTGGCACACTCCAATACTTTAAATCGTCCTGGTGCTTTTCTGAGGGAATTTGGTCACAGCTCGTAGTTAGGCCTGGGTGGAGTTCATGGACTTTTGCTATGCGGAATCCGGCGAAGCGACCAAAAAACTCTACCATGTGGAGTTCGGCAAGTGGCGCGGTGTGTTAGATCGCGCCGTTCGCATAGATGTTTAGCACTTGGTGTTTGCCCACACTGAAAAATCAGAGCGAACGACACATGCGCAGCGTAAGAGGGCACTTCTTCTTTCTGCTACTCAAGTAGATTCTCTACTCGAGCTGCAACTTCCTCAACTCGAATGGAAGCTTTCTCAACACAAGCAGTTGCGACCATCAGCAATCACCCAAGTTGAGAAATCTCGTAGGGAGGTGGTCTAGTATTAGATTTTCCTCACTCATGCTCCCAAACTTAATGTTGCCAAGCGAGGAAAAAACTCCACTCCATTTGCAACTCCACGTGCTCTGTGGAGCACGGAGTGCAGAAAACACTGCAAACCCTGAGAACAGAGCGGAGTTCACCGCCCAGGCCTCCTCCTACTATGAAAGAGGCCTCTCTGCCAATTGCTTCTACTCCCAAGATTCCTCATATTTTCCTTCAGTTTTATCCCCTTGTAATAGGCAGCATCTTCTTCCAGATGCTCTTCCAGTTCAGTAATTTTCTGGGATGTTGGTGGGAAGGTGTCCTTCCAGTGAACAGAAACCATGCTACACCAAATTCTCATAACTTTTCCACCAAAACCAAATCTTCACTTTGCAGCACTTGTTTTCTCAACTTGCTTCAAACCTGGCTAGAGTCCCTCATTGAAGATGGTCTTTGCCATATTTCCTCTGCCAGAGCCTTGTATTCCCTTTCAGATATCTGCCCTTGAAAATTAGGAAACCCACTATTTTCCCTGTTGGAACCCATTTTCCCTCCTGTGGACAGCACAGACAGAAGTCCAAGGAACTCTTGGAACTAACGATTTCAGTTCCTGTGAATCCTGTATCGCATATCCATTCAAAATAAGAACTTTTGTAGTAGTCCTTTTTGTTGCTATCTGTTCCAGCTCCTCCAAAACTTATCCCTTCTTAGTGGACACTGTTGTCTTCATTTCAACCTTCCTGCTCCCAAAGGCAGTTCAATTGTCCTTCAGAAAGCCACTTCTTTACATCCATTCAGCCAAACGGGTTTTAAACCGGGTTGCTCTCATGCAGCACAAATGCATTTATCAAAAATGTATGTTCGCCATTTAATCAGATCTTTAATAACACATGAAAAGGAACTTTGAATTATTTCTCTACCATTTTATTGGCTTGGCTTAGTTATGAAATCCATTACATTATTCACAATCAGGCCTACTCTTAAAAAATGTAGTTTGATCTACAGTGACAAACAGTTTTTGGCAACTATTCTCTGCAGAGACATACTTTTATTTAATATTCAGTATATACCTCTTTAATACATAAGGCACACAGCTATGTTGGCTCGTAAGGTACACTTAGGGGTGACTTAGTGAATACATGGCATGTGTCACTTCAGAGACTTTATTACTGCAACCAAGCCAGAGCAGAATGGTGTTCTCTAGAGCCATTTACTTCAGTCATGTATGCTGGCGGAGTGAGATGGGAGGGGTAAGGACTAAATACATATTGAGGGCCAGATATGACGTGTAACTGCTGCACCAACTTACCATGGCCTTAGTGGATAGTTAATATGTCAAATTGGGCGTAACCGATGTAAAAGTGCATGTTCTTGACTGAACATATGCTATATGGCACTACCACAGGCCAGAATCATAACACCAGTAAAAATAATGTGTCCATAAATGGCAAAAAAGTTCTAGGGAAATGAAGCGCTAAAAAGCGAACAACAACACAGACAAAAGCCATTCCCCAGTTCATCAACTGGGAACATGAATCCTGCCTGGGCAATGGTTTCACCTCATTATAACCAGTGTAACTCCTTAAGCAGGGCCGGCTTTAGCGCTGGTGGCACTCAGTGCGACAAGCTTTTTTGACGCCCCTTCTAATAACCTCCTCCTCGGATTGCCTCACTACCACCCGGCAAAAGTGCCCCTCATCTCTCCATAGCCCCTCTCACATACATTTAATTTCTTTAAAGTGCTGGTGAAGGGTAGCTTTTCTAATCCACTCAGTTATCCGCATAAAATACAGCTCTGTTTTTTGCAGCATGCATACTAACCCTCTGTGCTACTTTATGACGAGTCAAAACTGCCACTAGGCAAAACTCCATCTCTCTCTCTAGTAGCATCATTAATCACAAGAGTTATCTTGACATTTGTATTGCTGCCTCAAAGCTAAAGTCACAAAGAACTCAGCAACAGGTGCTTTTAAATCTTGTTATTGCTAAACAAAGCCCCCCCCCTCCTGAGGTCTGTGCCCCCCCCCCCACCCCCCATCCACCGTCCCCCAGCTCCTCCAGGTAAGCGCAGACTGCGGTCTGCCGGCCCTATTCTTAAAACAACAAACAACTAAAATGTGAGCACTTAATTTGTGAAGACCCTGCCGCTGTGTTGCTCAGTGAGTGACATATTTATTTTAATCCCATTTCATATGTTTGATCTCGAAACATTTTTGAGTGAAATCGGCAAATTATGCAGCAAGTGATAAAATATGTTGCAAGGGCAGAACATTCATAACTATACAGAAAATGCAAGGCGCCACCCCCCTTAAGGGCGTGGCGCCGTTAGTGGCAGCCAAAGGGCTGCCCAATTAAGGAATCACTTCCGGGTCACTCGACCCGGAAGTGAAAGTAAGGGGACTAGCGGAAACACGTCCTAGTGCCCCGGATACAGTCAGAGGGCGCGAGGCTTAAAAGCCAGCAACCATCTTAGTGACCCCCTCTTTGTCTGCTGACCGCCCAGGAGTCGGACGTCGCAGAAAGAAGTCAAGGGCCGTCGGGTGGATAATTGGTTCCCGAGGGTCAATCCGACTCGCTTTTGGGGCAGGTGAGTGGGCCTTGTAGTGTGTTTGTTGGTGTATTATCGGGGCGAGTCATGTGGCGTGAATGCTTTCATGGCGCGCGAGTGATGAGCGCGGGGGGCAGGGATTGCCTTTCGTGCCCGTGGGATTGCCTTTCAGTGCATGGTCCGGTTGGCTGTATGCGCGTAATTGGGGCGAAGGGGACATGCCGATGGAGAGCCCGGGAGGCAGGGGAGCTGAGCCGAATGAAGAGTGCTTTTCGGGGTATGCAGGCAGTCCCAGCGCGATCGCTCCCCCTCCCGTTTGGAGCGGAAGTGGCGCTTTTGGGGGGGAGAAATGGGCCAGAGCGGATGGAAAATGGTGGCGGTACAATTGTTTAACATCAAGCCGGCATGACCGGAGGAGACGCCCCCCCCCCCCCTCCCCTTTTTGATTTTTAAAGATAGCGGAATGATCATAAAATGGCGAGCAGCTGCACGATCGGTTGCTGCGCATACAAACGCCTTCCCTCCCTTGTTGGAATATAATGTAGTGCTCGCCAGGAGTTAGAGGGTCTGGGCAGGCAGTAGGTGTAGAGCGGCATGCGCTATCGGAGCGAGACGATCCTCCCTCTGCCCAGGGTCTAAAAAGATTACTGTTCTTGCTAGAACAAGAGCCTGGCAAACTCGGCAGTAATTAGAGTAAAAGAGGCTTTTACTGATAAGTTCAGCGCTCGCATGAGCTTTATACTAATGGCGGTAGGAGCATAGTGTATGCATCTCATGCAGGAAAATTGGAGTAACATGCAGTAGTAGCCGAGAATGCATATAATACAGGTAATGGATATTAGATGCATTTGAGGGTACCGAATTTCGATTCCTCCGCCTGGCAGAGCAGGTTTTGTATTTATATTATGAAACTTATGGCATTCTCAAGTACAGGAGATATCTTGTTTGGAAATTGACAAGAGTGCACTAGGGATGATAACCCATAGTGATGCAGGGCTGCTTGTTCCTAAATATGGCAGGCAAGTCTGAGGGGGGATTGGGGCTGCAGTCTGACACTTTGATGACAAGTCACGCATATTATAAGCAATGCATAAGCAATTTCAAGACATAATTGAACGTCAAGAGCGAACTACCAGCGATAGCATATGTATTTTTGTGTATCAGTTTGGTGGCTAATCCAGATGCACGTTGTCAATTAAGTGGTACTAACACAATTTTCTTTTAAGTGCAGAATGCCGCCAAAACGGCCAACGAAGGGGAAAAGGGCCCCAGCCAGAAGAGATGACTACCTTGCGCTTACAGAGATCATGGAGTTTACAAAAGAGAAAGGCGTGGACTGGGCTCTAAAGACTATGAGAGAGGGGGCTAGAGCGGACGAGAAAGCTCAAGTGGAAAGAGGGAGAGGCAAGAGAACACGGCGTACGCCGGAAAAGTTTAAGAAGGCGGTGAAAGACAAGCGGCCCAGGGCGGCCGAGCCCCAACCAGCATCACCAGGTGAGAAGGAGGTGCTAGAGACAATAGATTTGAGCCCGAACACGGATAAGGACAATGACCCTCCCGAGGGAAACCATGTTATTTCTAATACAGCGCAAATAGGAGGGACACCTGTCGCTAATGCGGAGGCGTCCTGCTCTCAGGTTACTTTACCGCCAGTGGTTGCGCAACCGGATAGCGGAGTGTCACAAGTTTGGGTGCAATCGGGAGGAGTAGCGCAATTACCGGGGATGCAGTTATATAGTTCACATGGTCAGGCAATCAGCAATGGCCCTGTAAACACGATGATCCCCACCACAACATACCCGGGAAGTGGGGGGCCTATAATGATGAGTGCCTATCCGAATGTGGGGTGTCTACCACAGGCTCCAACAGCTAACACCGCCGTTAATTTGGCTGGGTCACCTAGTACTCAGATGCAAGGGGGGGCTGGGGTGCAGACGGCATGTCATCCAATGTTAGCATACAGCCCGTTAATGTTCGGTTCCGCATCGCTGACCTTATCGCCATCTACGGGGATCACCTGGCACGTACCCGCAGACATTAAGGAAAAGATACTTAAGGGCGAATATGTGGATGTGTTCGATCTCATTAATGCAGGGGTGGCTTCAGGTAAAGCTAGAGGAGGTAAGGAAGGTGAATACAACCAGAAAAAGGTATGGGTAGACTGGTCCATGAAGAATTGGATCACGGGATTTGCCATTTATGCCGCAATTATGCTGGAAAAATATCCTGGGTTGGGCCCTCAAATGATGAGTTACATATCCTTGATACATGGGGCGGCAGCTGAGTTCCCAGGCGTGGGATGGTTAAAATATGATAACAAGTTCAGACAAATGAAAGCAGTACACCCAGGGATAGCATGGGATCAGCGTGAGATTAATCTATGGCACACAGTTTTTTATTCATCCCCTTCAACGTCCAAGACCAGTTCCCCTGCTCAGAGCCAGTCCTTTCAGAGTGACAAGGGGGCTGGAGATAAGAAACAGGCCTGCTGGCAGTTTAACAAAAATGAGTGCACCAGGGGGACCTCGTGGAGGTTTAAACATTGCTGTTCCTACTGTGGGGGAACATCTCACCCAGAAATCAGATGTTTCAAGAAAACAGGAAACCCAAAAGATCAGTCGGCCCATACCACTCCAAAAGGGAAGCCATCTAAAACACCCGACAAGCCTCCCAACTCCCATTAAAAGACATGTTTTGACACACCTCCTTAGCAAGTATGAGAAACTAGATGAGGCTCAGTTCCTGCTTAATGGTTTTACGTTAGGTTTCCGTATCCCGTCTTCAGCTACCCCCACAAGCGTCCCGCCTCGCAACCAGAGTTCGGTGCTTCAGAATATGGAAGCAGCGCAAAACAAGATCATGAAGGAAGTTGCTTTGGGGCGGGTCGCGGGTCCATTCAAAAATCTCCCAAACCCTGATCTGGTCTGCTCACCCCTGGGTTTAGTTCCTAAATAAGAGGAGGGTAAATTCCGCCTTATACATAATCTATCAAGCCCCCCAGGTTTATCGGTCAATGACAAACTGGATCCAGATCTCTGCACAGTGCGCTACACAACGTTCGACACAGCAATTGGAAAACTTCAGGCTTTGGGTGAAGGAGCTTTAATGGCCAAGTCCGATATCGAGTCAGCGTTTAGGCTACTCCTGGTTCACCCGGAGGACACAAAGTTCTTGGGCTTCACTTTCAAAGAGAATTATTTCATAGATCGGTGCATGCCCATGGGACGCTCTATTGCTTGTGCAGTTTTTGAGACTTTTGCCAGGTTTTTAGAATGGGCGGTGGAGCAATTCCTGACCTCAGACAAATCACATGCAGTTGTACACTATTTGGATGATTTTCTATTTCTGGGTCCTGAGGGTTCGCAGTCATGCAGGAAGGCCCTGCTGGGCTTCCAGCACCTGGCTGAAGCCCTTGGGGTACCATTAGCAGCCGAGAAAACAGAAGGCCCTACTACATGTTTGACATTTCTGGGCATTGAAATCGATACCAGAGAAGGCGGGTGCTGGTTACCCATGGCAAAAGTGGCCGCCTTCAAGGCTGCGATTGATGTCTGCTTAAAAGCAAAGAAAGTTACATTACACCAGCTACAAGTCTTGGTAGGGCAACTGAACTTCGCCTTGAGGGTCATACCAATGGGCAGGGCATTCTCTAGGAGTATAGCAAGGGCAATGTCTGGGCTTCGTGCAAAGCACCATAGAGTTAGACTCTCAGCTGACGTGAGGAGGGACTTGATGATTTGGAAGTGTTTCTTGCAGGATTTCAATGGCTCTGTGTTATGGCGGACAGCGAGCACCTCAAATGCTGACCTTGAATTGTTCACTGATGCAGCAGGGAGTGTTGGTTTTGGAGCAATTTTGGGCCCTAAGTGGTGCATGCAGTATTGGCCAGAGGAATGGGCACAACAGGGTCTGACGCGCAACGTCACTTTCCTGGAACTGTTTCCCATAGTGGTGGCTCTACATTTGTGGGGTGATATGCTCGCAAACAGACACATTGTATTCTGGTCAGACAGCATGTCAGTAGTGATGGTTATCAATAATCAGAGAGCAACTTGCACATGGATGCTGCGTCTACTAAAGGAGCTAATATTGCAATGTCTGAGTCACAATGTGCATTTCACTGCAAGGCATGTCCCTGGGGTTGAGAACCAAGCTGCTGACGCTTTATCTCGTTTTAAGTTGACAGAATTCCGTGCGCATTGGCCACAAACAGAGAAGACAATGACAACATTCCCAGCGGAGCTATGGAAGTTTGGTGCCCCACAGCCTCCGAGTTGATAACTGCATCCTTGGCCCCAAGACTAAGAGTATGTATCAGAAGTCGTGGGAATGTTATCACTTATACTTGAAGGGAGCGGGCCTAGTGGATGCCTTTGTACCCCTGAGCATATTAGGCTTTATAGTACATCAGAAGGGGAGTGGGAAATCAGTGGCGTTTATGAAGAGACAATTGTCAGCATTGGCATTCTATGCGGGCTTAAAAGGGGTCAAAGATCCAACGAAGGACCAGAGGGTGAGGAGAGCCGTGAAGGGGTGGGAGCGCTTAGCACCAGGTGTGAAGGACTCGAGAAGACCTATAGATGTGGGGAAGTTGGTGAAGATTTTAGAGACCTTGCCACTCGTTTGCTTCTCCCCTTACGAGACTCAACTATTTAGGGTGGCGCACGTGTTAGCCTTTTGTGGAGCTCTTCGGATTCAGGAGTTACTCCCGGCCTCTAAGGCGGATAGGGATGGAGGTATAAGGTGTACAGACATAATCGAGTCAGAAAATGTCCTGAAAGTCAGGGTTCGAAGGTCTAAAACAGATCCTTTAGGCAAGGGGACTTGGTTACAATTAGGCAGAGTAGCGGGGGAGTCTTACTGCCCAGTTAGGTTAATGAGGGAGTTCATGCAAACCAGGCCTCAAGGGGGCGATGATAGAGTGTTGCTCCACAAGAATGACTTACCCCTCACCAGATTCCAGTTCACAAGGGTAGTAAAAATGACCTTGTCAAAGATGGGTGTTGACCCGGCGGACTTCACATCCCATTCCTTTCGTATCGGTGCAGCAACCACAGCCGCTGGCCTGGGGTTGCCGGAACAGACTATCATGAGATTAGGACGTTGAAAGTCAACATGTTATGAACGTTATGTGCGCCCGCAATTAGTATAAAAGTCAACCTCATGACCTCCCCCTCCCTACTTTCAAAGGTTTTTCTCATCATTTCTTTTGATATTTACTCTAGGTACTACCTCCCAAAGAACCCAAATATGTTGGTGCGGCCACTCCTTTATTCGCAGGGCGGGGTTGATCTTCAAGGAAACGCTCGAAAGAAGGGCGCACTTGGCACAAGGATGGGACCATCATTGGGTAGGAATAGGTGGGCAGCACTTAGCTGACGTCCCGAAGGATTTGAGGGCGGCTTTGGGCAGAGGCATGCCCTATCCCGATGTTTTCGTGTTGCAGTGTGGAGGCAACAACATGATCCCGGCTGGAAGGAGAGGGGTCAAAGAGTTTTTGTTTACTACGCTAGCGGCAGTCAAGAATATTTTGCCAAAGGCCATCTTATTATGGTCTGAAGTCATTCCGAGGCAGATTTGGGCGCGGGGCGCACCCCCGAAGGCAGTGAATAAATCGGTCAAAAGGTTGTACCAGTCAGTGGCCGAAATTCTTCAGAAGTCTAGCATTCGAACCATTCGTCACAAGCTAATACAAACGTCCAGGCCGGAACTATATGCGACGGACTGAGTGCACCTATCAGAGGCGGGCACAGAAATATTTATACAAACAGTCTTAGGAGCCATTTCCGAAGCTCTGGAGTGCAGGGGGAGGACGAGTCCGCCAGTAAGCACCTCGCCCTGTGGCGGGGTCCTGGACAAGAATATCACGGGAACTTCTTTGGGCAGTGCCAGTTTTTACCTCTGAAAAGGTTTTTAAATCATCATGGGCTCCAGGCTGGCGGGAGAGTTGGGGCTGACCTGCTGGTGGCCCTGGCTTCTCTAGCCCTACCCTGGAAGCCGCTGGTTGCCACAAGTGGTGGCAGATTATTCACCTGCGGCTCTGTTGACCTGAAGGTGGTTAACTTAAGGAGAGCAGGCTAACTTGGTTGTGGCCTGCTGGCGCAACCCGAGGGTCAACCAAAAGCCCATTGGAGAATGGGCTGTAAAAGAGTGAATATGTATATAAGTGTGAGTATCTTAATACTGTGATGTGGAAATAAGTTTGACTTTTAAATAAAGAAAAGGAGGTCAATGAAGTAATTGACCTGTTAACTTGTCTTAATAAATATGCACACTGCAGAAAATCAAACAAGGCTCTGGTGTTTAATTTGAGAAGGGGCCTTAATGCTTTGGGGGGGGAGTGTGCACTTTGTATGCCATCTATGCAAGGCGCCACCCCCCTTAAGGGCGTGGCGCCGTTAGTGGCAGCCAAAGGGCCGCCCAATTAAGGAATCACTTCCGGGTCACTCGACCCGGAAGTGAAAGTAAGGGGACTAGCGGAAACACGTCGTAGTGCCCCGGATACAGTCGGAGGGCGCGAGGCTTAAAAGCCAGCGACCATCTTAGTGACCCCCTCTTTGTCTGCTGACTGCCCAGGAGTCGGACGTCGCAGAAAGAAGTCAACCACCCACCCACCCCAAAAGTAAGGCTTCAGGCAGGGGCAATAGCGGGGTCCTGGACAAGAATATCACAGGAACTTCTTTGGGCAGTGCCAGTTTTTACCTCTGAACAGGTTTTTAAATCATCATGGGCTCCGGGCTGGCGGAGAGTTGGGGCTGACCTGCTGGTGGCCCTGGCTTCTCTAGCCCTACCCTGGAAGCCGCTGGTTGCCACAAGTGGTGGCAGATTATTCACCTGCGACTCTGTTGACCTGAAGGTGGTTAACTTAAGGAGAGCAGGCTAACTTGGTTGTGGCCTGCTGGCGCAACCCGAGGGTCAACCAAAAGCCCATTGGAGAATGGGCTGTAAAAGAGTGAATATGTATATAAGTGTGAGTATCTTAATACTGTGATGTGGAAATAAGTTTGACTTTTAAATAAAGAAAAGGAGGTCAATGAAGTAATTGACCTGTTAACTTGTCTTAATAAATATGCACAGAGCAGAAAATCAAACAAGGCTCTGGTGTTTAATTTGAGAAGGGGCCTTAATGCTTTGGGGGGAGTGTACACTTTGTATGCCATCTATGCCCCTGGTGCATAAAAACAATGGTAGCAATTATGATATAAGCTGGGCCTGGTAGAGGTAGGGCCAGGCCTGGTAGAGGTTTTAGATCATCGGAGGATTGAATGGTTTTAGAGTTATGTAGTGGAAAAGGACACACGCATGTGACTGCTCCATTGCTTTTTATCTAACATGCTGATGTTGGGTTGAATTTTCCAATACCAGACATTTGTCAATATTGGGAAAATGTTATAATCTGGACATTTGAGTTCACTGGTAGCTTATGCTGCACAATATCAGCAATAATCCCAAAAAACATAATCTTATAGAAATGTGATTCTTAAGAATTCAGTTTCTTGTACTTAAACGATTCCACGGGTGTTTAGTGGTTGTATTTTAAATATCCCATTCATTGTGGAAGTCGCAGCAAGTAGTGGCAGCGAGTAGTTATCTCACTGAGCTATTTTGCCACATTTCTTAATATTAAAGCCATAAGCTTGTACTGGGGCATATGATGGCACAATTACAATACAATATTCTATCCATACTTGCACCTTTTCGAATCATTATTATTCACTGGTATCCAAAAGCTTTTGGGGATAAAACGGTTGTCGTAACCACCTCCAAGGCAGCCCATCCCACCAAAGCCACGACAACTAATTCAAATACTAGTAGAACATCTAATATTGTTTCTGTTTATTCATTTTCCAAAGAATTGAGCATGTTTTACCCGATTATACCTCTTACATCAACTCTCCTAAAATACAGGTTACTGGAGCTGCAGAATCAAAAGACCACTTTTTATCAACATCCTAAAGACTGCCATAAAACTAAAATCTGCCTCGCCAGAATTGGCCCGGACACACACTGCATTCCTGGAGGGGGAAAGGCTCAGGGCTGGTGCTCTGAGGCGCCTTCCACTCCTGCTCCCACCACAGCAGCGCGAGATAAGATGCTGATGCTGCGGAGTGAGTCACTGCTGCTGAGAGAGCATCGGCAAGTGCCAGCCAGCCTGACACATGTGAGGTCTGCACGGAGTGTAAACTTCTGAGCACGGTCTATAGAAGAAGGCGCGTTAGCAAAAAACAAGTGCTTCTCTTTTCGAGCCTTTTCAGGCCTTCATGCACTGGGAGGGTTCCCAGATACCAGGTTAGAATTAGCAGCCGCCTCCACACCTTTATTCCCTGAAGAAGAATCTCACCTACCTCGCTCTCCACCACAAAAGCTATTGTAGGGGGTGCTGAACTTCCGCCTTGATGATGCCAATGGCGACTATGGTGATTTGCCCAATACTCTTCTGCTCCGGCCTCGGACGACCCAAAACCAGTGGCGTAACGAAAGCTGAGGGGGCTCCCCTACAAAGTACATGGAGGGGGCCCCTCCAGTATCAGTCAGGAGCTCTCAGGCCAGGGTACTGTGCTGAGGGGGCCCCCTGGAGCTTTAACCCGTGATCCGCGGGGGCTGCGGGGGCCTATGTTACGCCACTGCCCAAAACACCGTCATCTTCCTTGTACTCATGCACGGTCTCTGTACAAAAAGCGATGTAAAGGGCTCAAGGAACGCTCTGTGGCGGCTTCCTGCTAAAGCCCAGGTCACCTTAAGATAGATCCCCAGGTTGGTTATGGACCACTAGATATCTAACATCCCCCACTTCCGATAACTATAACTGAAAATTTCTGGCCACATTGGAAAAACCACTTCTCATTTCAAGATCTGACACTCTGGAACAATGTTCTAAACAAAATGATGGGCTTGTAATAACCCGCCCACTATTCAACATTTGCTCTGGACGATTGTTCTGAAGCAGTACGTAAACAACGGCTGGAAATTCTTTTCCAACTCTCAAAGTAACTTTGGTACTTTGAAAAATAGCATTTTGTGGCTGCAAAGCCTATGATTTTACAAATTTCCGGTCTTGAGTTGGCGAAAAACGTTTGTAAATTAGGCCAAACATGCCTCCACTTCCTGATCAGCAATCTAAAATACATTTCTAAATATGCAACTATTTCACTAATAAATTGTCCTAGGTTACTTTACGGTTGACACTGAAACGATAGCGGCCCGTGCAGGTAAGAGCGGTGAGGCAGTTGGGGGATTTGACAGACAACGAAGAGGCAAAATTAATTATTCAATTTATTTTCTCTCATCGTCTGTAGAATCCCTCCCCTCCAACCCCGCCCCCGACCCCCACCCCACTGCTCTTACCTACATGGGCCGCTCCTTCACTGAAACAGCCAGGAAAATGTTTATGTTCAATTTTAACCTCATAGCTGCTATGGAATGTCCAGCTCCAGTGCTGGACGTTCCATTGCGCAGGTGCAGTTCGAAGGTTCAATGGCCGACGGCAGCACTACGGAGGAAGTGGTGCCGTCGGCCAGTGAACGTGTGCAGCACTTAAGGCGTTAATGCCACGTTATTTAGCTCCTTAAAGTTGTCTTACGAACATACACGTCGCACGACATAGTTCATTATTATCATTTACATTTTTATTAACATTATCCACTGTACTCCTATGATAGTATTGAGGATTTAACACAGGAAATCATGAAAACATTGTGAGTTATCAAAACAGAAATATTAGATAAATGGCCTGTGGCTGGGACAAAATGAAGCAAATATATTTAAGAGCACAAAGAGAGCATGGAATCAGTCGAAACATACAATTATTTGATCTGAATGCCAGAACATGAGAGCAAGCTACATCACTACAAGTATGAAAAAAGCATTGGCAAAGCCAATAGCTGTCACCCATGGGTAAGCTATTGTCTTTGGCAATCGGGTGTGGGTGGTGAATTGGAGGGCAGGTGGGGGTGGTGAATGGGAGGGCATTTTGGGGTGGTAAATGGGAGGGCAGGTTGGGGTGGTGTATGGGAGGATGGATTATTTAATTATAAGTGTGCACGCTTAATAAAACATCCCCAAAACAATATGTTTTCATGCTAGAACTAGGATGTGAAAATCATTTTCACAAGCAACGCATACAACCTATAACCTGCAAACAGTACACACAGGCATGCATTTAGGCAGGCGCAAATGTGACCAGTTGATACACTTTCAAAACTTGCAACATCTTGAACATTAAAAACAAGCAAAGAAGCAAGACACTGCCAGGATGTTAAAATAATTTTCAGGTGTGACGCATACAACCTATAATCTTCTAACAGTACGCACAGGCGTGCATTTAGGCAAGCACATGTGACCAGTTGGCACACTTTCAAAACATGTAACATCTTTAACATAAAAAAATGGAACAGGAACAAGGGAAAAATTGCCAATGCTAATGAAGTACTACACCAAATGAGAGATTATGTGAAATCTGTTTTAACAAATTACATTATATTTAAAAAGTATGGTGCAATGAAAACCCCTGGCATCACACGTTGTAATTACACCGGGCAGATGGTCAAAAGATAGTCCAAAGGAAACAGGCGCCCTCTGGGAAACAGTGTCTCACATTTGAACTGGTCTTTGAATGAACAGCAAAGGTAATGAGATAAGAACAAGTATTACAGCCCTGTTTACAGAAAAGCTCACAGCGAGTGAAAACACAGAGCACTTGTGTCAACTGCTCACATGAAACTGTGTTGAACTGTTTGAAAATAGTTAATCACAGGTTAAGCAGAACATTAATCTATTAAACGTCATGTAAGCAAACCTTGCACTCGTGCGTTAGCATAATTTGAATTGCAATGTCCACTTCTCCGTTCTTTGAAAACAGGATGGGTAGGTGGGGTGTATCTGTGTGTGTGTGTGTGTGTGTGTGTGTGTGTGTATATACACACATGTGATAGCTGCTTGTTAGAGAGTTTGCTTGTGTGTATGTTTTCATGTGTGCGCCAGTGTTTTTCACATTCCTTTGACTGGTGCTGTTGATTTAGATGTGAATCTTTGTATAGCCATTGCTTGAAATAATTTATCATAAATACTACTACAATAAAAAAAGAACTGAAGGATACCATATTTTTATATAAAAAAGGAGATGGAGCGATTCATTAATTAACAAGCAAACCAGCAAGACACTACCAGGATGTTAAAATAATTTTCAGAAGTGAGGTATACACACAATAACCTGCAAACAGTATGCACAGGTGTACATTTAGGCAAGCACCCATGTGAACAGTTGGCTGTTTCAAAACATGTAACATGACAGAGGTCGGAGTCCCTCGAAGTCCTCTTTAGTGGAAGACCAGCTGCAGCTGAGCTACCGGTCTCCAACCACAGCAATTCCAGTGATCTCCTTTGGCAGAATCTGGTGTCCTTCTTGGGTGAACAATCTGAACACAGTCAACACTCCCGGGTACATCTGACTTGGGTGCAACTTTTGCTCATGGAGGATTGGTCTCCTGGGGTTCCCAGCAGCAGCCAGTTGGGATTCTTCTGAAGTGGCTACTGACTTGCCGACTTGAGCTACTTCAGCTTTGTTGCCCCTGGTGCTGGTTCCAAGGGGTCAGCCCACTGACCCTGGAGTCACTTCTTTGGTCTGGGGCTTAAAACGCCTTTTCCCCCAGCCACAAGGACAGTCCTCTCATCGCTATCCCAAGGTGCAACAGGTGTGATCCAGCAGAGAGTGCAGCTCCCTTTGCTAAGTCCAGGGGTCAGCAAGGCAGTCCTTCTTCAGTCCTTCCTCTAGTTCTGATCTGAGATTCAGGGTGCCAGTAGTGCTAGATTTCTTCCCAGAAAGTGTCCTGGAGGGATGATGCAGTTACAAGCCAATGGGCTCTCAGGTCCCCTCCCTTTTTGTTATGACTTTCTGGCTATGTGCGGCATCTAGCAATCCCAGAGTGCAGTATTCTGCCCAACCTCAAGATGTCAGACTCTTCCTCAGATGTTAGGAGCTTGCAGCCCACCCTAGAGGAGCGGTTACCTGTGGGCTTCATGCCCACAGGAAAACCAGTTTGGACACTGGCCCCCCTCTCTGTTCCCAACTCCAGCCTGTCTACCTAAACAACAGGCAGCCTCTGAAGAGCGTGATCACCATTTTCCCACCAAAGGCGGCTTTGCTTTTGAAGCTCGCCTTTCCGAGTGGGTTCTTGCGAGGGGTCGTGGGGGGGGGGGGGGGGGGGGGGTAACAGCGCGCCCTGTAGCAGGCTACCCTTGTTCCTAAGCTTGGAAGTCAGTCATTCACACTGCTCCCCCAGAGGGCAGAAAGCTGTCTGGTGGTCAGGGACCATGTGAGGCCACTCAATGAAGCATCAAGTCGGGTTTAATGCCACAATTAATTTGATAACTTACAGTACCCTCCCATCTAGAAGTTAGTCAGGCTAAGTGGTCTGCCGGTAAGTCTGTGTTAGCCAATGGAGCTACTAACTCTCCCAAAGCAAAACTACAGTTTGGAAGTGTTGATGCCAAGACATATAAATACAATACATGTCACACTTGATAGTATAAGGCTCCCTGCATAAAAACAGAAGCATCTGTCCAAAAATGTGGGGGTGAACATACAAAAAGATGCATTTCCTTACAGTCCGTAATGGCACTTGTGCAGCCACACATCCTCATCAGCAATGCCATCAATGACATAAGTGTGGGTGTCATTTTAACTGTGTTAACTTGTCAATTCTAATGGCACATCTGATGTAATAAGCAAAGGATTGTGAGGATTCAGGATGCATTGTTTTATAGGAGATGACAAACAGCTTTCTCTAGTGCGAAGGCTCACTGTCATGTACATAACACATCAAAGACATTGTTTTCTTAACAGAGATGTCTGAACATTGTTTCAGTGTATTCCACTGTCTGAAAGTCATAGTTATGTTCACTGAACTTTGCATTTATGTGCAGTGTTGTTTGCATATATTGCTATTTCAGCTGATTATACTTGCAAATAGTGGTATGTGCAGTGCTTAATTTGTAAAAGAAAGAGTGCCAGCGCCCAAAGCTCTGCTCCGATGGCGCTGCCAAAACTCAGCACACCAAAAAGCAAAGCGGTGTAATGCTGAATTTACATCAGGTATCTTTGCAGTGGCGGTCCCCAAAAATGAGTTCTGGTGAGCCCCACCAGCAACCACGGGCTCAAATTAAGTGCTGCTTATGTAGCTATTGTATAGTAAATGGTGATGTTTGGGCCATCAAATTTTCATTTCTTTATAATTATAAATTGCTGTTTTTGTGTGTGGTGTGTAGTGGGTATCGCCGTTTATATATGGGCATATGGATACTGTGGTGGTGTGTTTCCTGTTTCGCAAAAGTATTTTTGACTACAACATGCCTTTGTGAATCAGGCTGAAACCACAATCTCTCTATTGGTAAAAGCATGAAGTGGGCACAGGCCTTTCTGTCTGTACTAATTTTATAGGAATATTCCCTGAATATAACCCATTTTAGATAATTGGGGCCAATGCACAAAAGCATGTAAGAGTATGCAAAAGAGTACTATGTGTGCCTTTGTGAATAAGTCCTTATATCTCCTCTGCACAGGGTAATCTTTATGGTGCATGTGTCACAGGAGCACTGAAGCCTTCCCTTGGCTTTTAGTGATATCAGCAGGTCTAATTTTGACTACTGTGGTAGCAGGTCAGGTCTCTGAATACTGTCATCTAGATACTGCAATTGTATACACTGCACCTTGTATGCTTTGTACTGTTTCTTGTTATCTAAATTATACATTTTCATATTCTCTTATCTAGATAGAAGACGTGTGAGCAAATATGTGGACACTTCCTTTGTGCGCAGAAGTGTCAGCATGTTGTATTTCAGTCTTGTGGCATCAATGGTCTTCTATTATCACCACCACATATTTACGGCAGATAAGATAAAACACTCTATGATCCCTCTTCCCAGCTCTGTAATTACGTCTTTCTTCACTTCTTTTTATCTCTTTACGCCTTCTTTTTACTTTCTTCCTTCAATTACTTATTCTCTCACCTCGCTCTTCCTTTTTCTACCACTCTTAAATTTTAGACGTACGTATTGTTGTTTATTGTTGCATGTTTCACAATTAACATTTGTATCTCAATATGGGTGTAAGCAGGGCTCGCATATCACTGCATTTGCAGTTATTTCAGTGCTTAATTTTACCAATACAATAATTACTACAAAATTAAAAGACAAGCATGATATCTGTATGCGGAAGAACAGCGCCCTCTGTAATTAGTGAAATAGGAGCTTTAACAGAAGCCTTTACCCCCGAGCACCAGGAACTGTTTGACAGGGTCTTAATTTTGGTTGGAAATCCCTTCTTCCTCAGATTTGCCTCCCTCTGTTGGTGCAAAAGCAGACAGAGGCTCATGGTTTTGTTTTACTTTTCGATGCAATACTGTTGTATAGCATTTTCGGACCAAGTGTAATTTTCCCGATTCATGTCCTTATATAGGTATAAATCACCATATCCTTATATAGGCATAGAAATCATAACCGTATTTAGACATAGCTCATGCAGTCCAAATACGGCATGGCTACTTCCAGTAGTTCCGAAAATCCACAACGATTTCTTGGAAAACTCGGCTTCAGCAGTTAGGGACTTCCCCTTGCTTGAATATTGATTTGTCCAAGAACTCATGGAGTTTTCAAAGAACTGAGACTCTTTGATGACGTTATTATGTCCAACTTTAAGTCAAACTTGGCACCTTCAAGGTATAAATATGCCCACACTTGCCCTAGCAAACACACAGTGTTTTGGAGCAGTTCGACTATCTACTTGCCCAACGCATCCTGCTACAGCAAGTACTTTTATTGAAAATGCCTGTCTCTCTACTTCTCTGCATCTCTGGTGAAACGAAGCATGCACGATTGACTGAGTAAAATATGTTAATGTTATGTTATGTTAAAGGCGGATTTATAGAGCGCACAGCTACTCAAAGAGTGTCCCGGCGCTGAGACAAAAGAAAGACGCAGAGACACAGTCCGTGAAAGAGAGAGGGGGCCCTAAAATATCTATCTATTGTTACCACGACTCTGAAGATCAGTTTTATCTTGGGGAAACAAAGTTGTCATGTTTATGCGGTTGTCAGAAACGAATTCCTTCTTGTTTATTCGAAAAAGTATCTAGTGACCTCTGAGCTAGCTGACACTCACAATTAAGTTTAATATATTCGATAGAGACCTAGTAGACACCAGTCCTACGTCAAATCTATAGGATATATTACTCCAATGCGCAGAGCCTATAGGGAATATAGGAACTACACTACAATACAAATTTTGACAGAGTCAGAAGAAAGCATCTAGAAAAGACAGCAGGATAACGCAAGAGGGACAACCACTCATTTCCAAAATGTTTTTATAGCTACTGTCTTGAGTCAATATCAGGACCCCACTACAATACAAAATATTTTCTGTGTACGACATTTATACAGGTTTGGGCTGTCACAGAAAATAGGCCCAAGCACCAAAATAAATGTGGCCCCATTAGAGAAATAGATAGCGACAAGGTGGCTCATGTTTGCAAATTGGGGCAGTTTGACCTGGGAGAAGACATGCTGTATGAGTGTTTTTCAACCTAAGGAAGGTTGCATAGATTTAAGCTTGCTGCCCAGCAGACCATAAAAAGGCCCACAAAGAGCCCCAAAACACTCCACCAGGGGCGTACTTCAGGGGGCGGGGTGGAACGCCCCCTCAGTATTTACTGTCAGGCAGGCAACATGCCCCAAGTGGCAGACTGTTCGGTCCTGGTACCTGCAGGTCAAAATGCATCTGTCGCAGAGTACAATGTTGTGAAAGAGCTCAGGGCGCAGGTAATGTCTGAAATCAGCGATGTATCACATTGACCCCATGTAATTCTATGTCAGGACCGGAGGCTTCAGATTATGCTATATCTTCCTTCGCTTTATTAACATAAAGACTCCACAGCAGCTTAGGAAAAGATATATAATAGTAACAAAAAATGCTTTCAGACATAAAGCATAGATGGAACGTTCAACAAATCAAACAACAACTCCCGAGAGTCTCTTTGTATAACGACAGTCCATAGTCCTTCCACACTGTCCATCACCGCTATAAATCCGGTCTTCTCTTCCTCTTCCTCCTCTTTCTTCGCTGCTCCCGCAGCCAGATAAGTGCTTTTCATGTTTTTTCCTTTCAATGTTTACTTGATTGTATTGTGTGTACGATCGTTGGGGGACTCATTGCATGGTTTATTCCCTTACAGATTCCCCGGTCGCGGGAACGCTCTATCGTTCCTACGCGATCTTTCTTTCCCACTTGTGTGCGGTGCGTAAGTAGGCCGCCAGGGGGCGCCCTGTCGTCTCGCCGACCATCCGACGCGCCTCCGCAGTTGCAGGGGCCGCGCCGTGGAGTCTGCTTGCGCAGGAGCCAGCCCTCGCGTACCCCTCTGACACCTGGTGCTCCGGGTCTGTACATCCCTACTCCTGACGCCCCGTTGGGGTCTATATTGCGGCTCCGACCGCGTGAAACACCTCCGGGTGAACTTTGTGCACCTTTCGATAAGAAGTGTGGCTTAGCGCGCTTGAGGGGTGCGGAGACCCGGTCCCGGCGAGGAGGGTCGACGCGCTGGGGGATTGGTGCAGCCCACCTGCCAGTCCAGTTGGCACAGAAAAGTGATCGCAGCCAGTTGGCCTGCCCATATCCGAGATTTATCTCGATTGCCGCCCTACAGGGTGCCCGGTTTTACCCCTGTACTTCGAGATGGAAGGGGAGTACGAGGAGGAACCCTACCCCTACCTGCAGGACGACGAGTTCTACCAGGCGGTAGACAATTCCATTTACCGCTGCGTGACGGAGGTGGTAGGCCCTATGGAGGATCGCCTCTCCTCCCGCATCGTGGAAGAGTGCGCGAAGCTGGCATCGGCGCACGTGCCTCCGAGCCCCGATCTCCCGGGGACGTCCGGCGGGTTGCCACCCGCCCCGAAGAGGCCTTGTAAGGAAGGGCCGTCGTCGGAGGCCCAAGGAGTGGACAGGGGCGCGTTCGAACGCCTTCGGGACGCCTTTCTGGCTAAAGCAACAGCGGTGCCCCCTACCCCCTTGGCGGATCCTGGGGCCTCGGGAGACGTGTCGACAGCCCCCGCTTCCCCTGTGTACGACTCTCCAGACACCGACGACGACGGGGAGTCGACTCGATCTTGGCTTCCGGCGTCCTCTGCCAAGGAGATGCCGAAGGATGAGTCGGGCATGCTGGATCCGGACGAGATCGTCCACCCCCGCTCCGCGGCTTGGTCGCCGGGAGAGACGGTGGCTAAATTCGTGGCGGGCAGGCTGCGCAAACCCCTGGAGAAGGAGGCGCGGGGTTGCCTGCGTGGGGAGTGTCCTAGGCCATCCCTGGACGGCAAGGTGGCCATGACGCCGGAACTGGATCCCAAGATGGCCACCTTCCTGGCTAAGTTTTTGAAGGATCCCAGGAAAGGCATCGATCGCTCCTGGCGGGCCTGCCAGGATAAACTGCTGGATGCGGTTGGACCTGCCACAAAGATCCTCGATATGGCGGAGGAGGCGAAGGTGAATGGCACTGTCATTTCCCCTGAGGTGCTTTCGAATTGGGCCCAGAGGGTGATAGTGTTCCTGGGCAACGCCAACTGCGCACTTTCTACGGAGAGGCGGCGCTCGCTCCTGATCAAATTGGACCCGAAGTTGGGAGACCTGGCCTCGTCGGAGGCGGGTGCGGTGGCCCAAGGAGGCCTTTTTGGCGAACCCTTCATCAGGGAGCTGGGCAAGTTCGTGAACACGTTCACGTCACTGGATAAGGCCCAATCCAGCATGAAACGGGTGTTCCACCAGCGTTTCTCCGGAGGGGCCGGTCGCGGTAGGGGCCGCGCGATCGGCCGTGGCCAGCAGACCACCAATAAGGGACAAGGCTCCGGAAGAGGACAATACCAGACCTCTGCCAACTATAACAACTTCTACCCCACCAGAGGGCAGCGCTTCGGCGGCAGGGGGTTCAGAAAGAACTCCGGACAAGGAAATGCCCCCGGTAAGTGTACTTTGTTTGGATCAAGTTCCAATTGGGGGAAGGCTGGCAACCTTTTACGAGGAGTGGGAATTGCTCACTGCCGACGCTTGGGTCTTGCAAACGGTACGTGGTTTCCACATAGAGTTCTACGACCAACCCACGCAAGCGGTGCCCCCGCGCCCTATGGTCTTTTCAGAGTCCGACGCGCGGTTGATAGACGGGGAGGTCTCGGACTTGCTCCGCAAAGGGGCCATCCGCCTATCAACGCGCCACCCGCACGGGTTCCTCAGCAACGTCTTCTTGGTGGACAAGACCGATGGGGGCAAGAGACCTGTGATCAATCTCAGGGAATTCAATGGGTGGTTGGTCTACCGACATTTCAAGATGGAGGGTATACACCTCCTTCGAGACGTACTTCTCCCTCGGGACTGGATGGTGAGACTGGATCTCAAAGATGCCTATTTAGTCGTCCCCATCCATCCCCCGCATCGTCGTTTTCTTCAGTTTCTATGGAACGGCAGGGTGTTCGAGTTCACCTCGCTGCCGTTCGGTCTGTCATCGGCCCCCTGGTGCTTCACGAAAGTTCTCCATCCGGTGGTGGAGAACCTCCGAAGTCAGGGGGTCAGAATGTTGGTGTACTTAGACGACATCCTCCTCATGGGGCAGTGCCCGGAGTTGTTGGCGGGCCAGCTTCGGCAGGCCGTAAACCTTCTCCAGAGGCTGGGGTTCGTGATCAACGGCTCCAAGTCGGTTTTGGTTCCTACTCAGAAGATCACCTTCTTGGGTTTCGTGGTAGACTCGGTGCAGGCGGTCTTGAGCCTGCCGGGTCGGAAAGTCGTGAAAATTCGACACCTGCTTCGGCAGACGATCACAAAAGATCGCACTTCCTTGCGCCATATCGCCAAGGTGGTAGGACTCCTGTCGTCCTCCATCCAAGCGATTTTCCCAGGCCCCCTGCATTACAGGGCGCTCCAGCGTCTGAAGGCGCAACACTTGCGTCGTGGGATGAGTTACGATCAGTGGGTTCCCCTCACGAACGAAGTGAAGGAGGAAATGTCCTGGTGGCGGTCTCACATGGAGGCATGGAATGGTCGGGCGATCTTCGGTTCGGCTCCGGACCTGGTCATAGAGTCCGACGCCAGCAGGTCGGGCTGGGGCGCCCGGTGCGGGGATTTTTCCACCGGCGGCGCCTGGTCTTCAGACGAACAACGGTTGCATATCAATTGTTTGGAGCTCCTGGCGGGCTCCTTCGCAGTCCGTTGTTGGACCAAGGATTCGGTCAAGGCCTGTGTCCTTTTACGGATGGACAACATTTCGGCGGTTCGCTATGTGAACCATTTAGGGGGTCCACGGTCCCGCGCTTTAGCTTACTTGGCGAAGGACTTCTGGGACTATTGCCTGTCGCGTCACATTGCGGTGACGGCGGAATATCTACCGGGCCAGTCCAACCAAGTGGCAGATTGGCACTCCCGGCACCTCAGGGACGCCAGCCAGTGGAAGCTGGATCCGGAGGTCTTACGGTGGGTCCAAACTCTCTGGGGTCCCTTTTCAGTGGACCTGTTTGCGTCCAGTCTCGACCACCAGCTGCCGCGTTTTTTCAGCTGGAGGCCGGACCCTCTGGCGGAGGCCACGGACGCCTTTCTGCAGGATTGGAGTCGGGAACGGCCGTTTGCGTTTCCCCCGTTCTCCATGATAATGCGAGCGGCGGCCCAAATACACCGCCAGGGAGTGGAGTTGGTGTTGGTTACACCGCTCTGGAGGTCTCAAGTGTGGTTTCCGGTTCTTCTGGAACTTTCTTGGGATTTTCCAATCCTACTCCCCCTGTTTCCTCTGCTCCTGACAAATCCGGATCGGAAACCACATCCTCTCATCACGCAGAGCTCTCTCCGCCTCGTGGCATGGAGGCTCTCAGGAGACGCTGGTCGCTCCCAGGCCTTTCGGGGTCTGCTGAGCACTTGCTCTCCAAAGCATGGGCCGATAGTACGACGAAGCGCTACAGATCCGCTTGGCTTAAGTGGATGCGTTGGTGTCTTCGAAGGGATTTGGATCCCTTGGTCGCGGGCCTCGTTCCCGTGCTGAATTTCCTAGCTCACTTAGCCGATAAAGGCTTGGCCTATAGGACGATCAATGCTATTCGATCGGCGATTTCGGCAGGCCACGATACCATCGATGGTCACCCGGTAGGGGAACATCCTTTCGTTTGTCGGCTTCTGCGGGCTATTCGCCTCGCGTTGCCTCCTGAGCCCAGGTACTCCGTCCTTTGGGACATCAATTTGGTTCTGAACTTGTTCTTGTCCTGGCCGGCCAACTCTTATCTGTCTCTTAAGGAGCTGTCGGCGAAGTTGGCCATGTTGTTATGTTTGGTTTCTTGCAGACGCGTCTCTGATGTGCGCGCGCTGGATGTCTCTGCACGCATTTTTTCCCCGGATGGGGTTACTTTTACCGTGGGCCGACGCACTAAGACGTCGTCGCGATCCATTTCCTATCCAGCTTTTCTTGACACTCCTAAGTTGTGTGTTGTGCAATGCCTCAAAGCATATGAGGATATGACCTTGGAGTTGCGCCCTCCGGGCGAGCGTCAATTGCTGATTGCCCTGCGAAAGCCACACAAAGCTGTCTCCTCTCCCACTATTGCTCGGTGGGTGCGGTGGGTCATGCAGGAAGCGGGCATCAATACTTCTCTCTTTGGAGCACACTCCGCCAGGGGGGCCATGGCCTTAAAGGCATTCTCAGTGGGTGCTCGCTTGGAGGACCTAATGCGAGCGGCGGATTGGTCCTCGGATTCCACCTTTAAGAGGTTTTATTTTAAGCCGGTGGTGGATTTGGCCCAGTTGGTGGTAAGTAAGCTTTGAACTAGCATAATCTGAAGCCTCCGGTCCTGACATAGAATCGAAATTTGCCTAACTTACGTAACGGTAAGTTTCAATTCTATTAAGGACACGGAGGCGAGGATTATCCCACCCAGGCTACAGTGGTGTCTCTACCCACCCGTATGGCAGTAAGTAAAGCGTTTTCCTTTACATTGTCGGTACTGTACTAGTCAGTGAATGCTCCTCGCCTTATTGTTGCATTCCTGGGCCACCTCGCTGATGCTGTTCCTTTTTTCGACAGGCAACGAGGGTGCTAAACAGGATCAATGAGGTTCAAGCGTGATCTGCGCGAAGAAAGAGGAGGAAGAGGAAGAGAAGACCGGATTTATAGCGGTGATGGACAGTGTGGAAGGACTATGGACTGTCATTATACAAAGAGACTCTCGGGAGTTGTTGTTTGATTTGTTGAACGTTCCATCTATGCTTTATGTCTGAAAGCATTTTTTGTTTCTATTATATATCTTTTCCTAAGCTGCTGTGGAGTCTTTATGTTAATAAAGCGAAGGAAGATATAGCATAATCCTCGCCTCCGTGTCCTTAATAGAATTGAAACTTACCGTTACGTAAGTTAGGCAAATTTCGATTCACCCCAACAAACACTGGTTGAAATCACAGCCAAAACATATGTGCCTGATGGTGTTTCCTCTACCTCTCACCACTTTAAACAGATTAACTAGTCTGACTTTTGTCTGAGCGTGAACTAAGCAGTCATTGGACAAGTCAACGATCCTGCTCTGTTCTCCCAGCATCCCACTGGTCTAACATTCAGCTGGGTCTCCAGCATCCCTAAGTACCCTGCTGCTTTCAAGCCGTAGGTTGCAGGGCCTGCCTGGTGGTGCTTGGGATAGATGGTGGGAGGGGCTGCTCTACTCCCATATAAACCCCTATTTGCTATCCCCTGTTTGTAAATGTGATTGTGTGGGAGTATCTATGTGAGTGTGCACGAGTGAGTGCTTACACAAGCGTGACAACATGTTTGTATGAACCTGTGAATACATGAGTGTGTGCAAGACTGTGTATGTATATTCTGCACATGAGTCTGTGTATGCACGTGGGTGCTTATGTGAGTGTGCACACAGGAAAGCATGTTAAGTGTGTATCTGTGCATTAGAGTGTACTCATACACAAGAATGTGTGGCCATGATATTGCATCATATTGTGTAGGTGTGCACATGAGTGTGTATATGCTTATGAGTGCGTGCGTATTTCTGCGCGTGTAGAAATTTGTGTTTGAATCTCAACAGCTTCACTCAGTCTTTCAGTTTGCTGAGTTTGATCAAATGAGTGCTCCGAGTTGTGGTAAGTGTGCGCTATTGCAAATATATGTTACATGTGTGAAAGAGAGTGTGCATGGTGGTGTCCATGCACAAGTGTGTGTACCTGCATCTGTGAGCACATGATTTTGTGCATGTGTGTACATGAGTGTGTGTGCAAAAATCTGCGTTCGAATCGCAGCAGCTTCAATCAGCCTTTTATCCTTCTGAGGTTCTATTAAGTTGGGTAACAATAAACATCTTTAACTGGGGTCAATGTGTGCTTTTGAAAATACATATTATGTATGTGTGTGTGTGTGTGTGTGTGTGTGTGTGTGTGTGTGTGTGTGGGTGTGTGTGTGTGTGTGCCTGTGTGTCACAATGGCTGATGCAGCATCCAGAAGTTCAAACCGGAGTGCATTAGCAAAACTGTTGTTTTGTAAGTCATGAATGGCTAAGTGAAAGGCTTCTCCAAGTAGGGAGCAGGGCACATTAGCACTTGTACGTCTGTGTGTATGCCAGTTATAGTATGGGGCAATAGTACGGGGCAGTGCAGATCAAAAGACAATTTGCAAAGCTCTTTGGAAGTCACTGAGGTATGGAATGGAGTCCTTTCCAAGAGGGCTGCATCTCTGACTGCAGTGACAGAAGCATCCCAAATGTGAGGCACCAACAGACGATTCCAGGGATGCCTGCCCATTGTAACAAACACCCTGGAGACTGCAGATGGTTATGGAGCTGATCCAGTGGTCCAGGTAATGAGCTCTACTAGTTACTCTGTCTGGAAAGCTTAATCTCCTCCAAAAGATACTTTGATTATTATTTTCAGTTTGGTGGATGGAAGATATTCAGAAAAATTTGCAGATGCCCCATATGTCCTATTTAGGTGTATAGAAATGTAAATTTAGATTATTTATATTTATATGAACCCTACATAGGGTGGACGGGTCATCTGCCATTTTTTTGCGGCTGTCCCTCATGCCCAAACTATAAATAATCTCCTTTGTTATCCCACTCCCAAATAGCTTCCTATACTGAGCTACAGTCTCCTAATTTGACTCCAACATGCTAGGTTTCATATCTAGGTATTGAGATCTTCACCGTGGTGGGCTCTGAGGGAGTCCAAAGACACATAGGATTTTATAAAGAAGTGCAGACAGTACAACAGTAGGAACTGCCTGAAAGTCCTAAGCAAGAGATTTCAGATTCCTTTCTATCGAGTCCACAATTTCCTGCCTTGAAAACCAGTGAACCTATCCGGAAGGGAGCCATGAACCTCTAATGTCCCACAGACCAAATAATTGTTTGTCCTTCATCTCTGGTCTGGTTCCCCAAATATCAGGATCTGAAGTTTCACTAGTCTTCCCACCTGTAGCAACTGGCCAACTGTGACTACTAGACTCCAAGAGGAATAACATATTCTGACCAAAGCCAAGCACTTTCATAATATGAATTGGTGAATATCCCAGTACTGCTAGTTACCACTTTCAAGGTACTGGCCTTGATTTATAACTGATATAAAATGCAGGATGAAAGACAACTCTCCATCTACTTTGCACACAGCTTTCCAAAGGAGGGGTCACGTTACTTGCAAAAGTTATCCTACTTTTTTATAACAACCATGAACTTCAGTGTAATCAACAAACTAATGATCTGTCATCCATTGTCACAAAATATGGGCACATGTTCGTCAAGAGTATATGGCTTGAGGCTCTGGTATACTCTTCAACCATCCCTTAAAAGACCGCAGGATGTCCCGATCTTCAAAAACTGGATATGAGTGTAAACTGTTATGTTATGTTATGTTATGCAGAGTTGTAGAGCAAACGGTCACCCAAAAGGGTATCCTGGCACTGAACAGGTTTGAGTCCAGCTACATCTAGAGCCTAGTGAAAGTACTTGAAAAGTCTGGTTCCAGAAGTGAATCTTATTTGTAGATTTGAAATGGGCCCTGTGCAAATTACCCAGCCTACCATCAGACTGGGATCTTTGAGGTGGACTTCCATTGAGTCCAGGAAAAAGAAGGAATCACTGTCCAGCCAGCAAATATTTCTAAGTCGAGTATCAAGGAGGATGGACTCTCTAGCCCAATACCTAGTATTTGTACAAGGGGTGGTGGTGGCAGGGTGTGCGCATTGGAGAAAAGACCCAAAGGTGCATTTATTTAAGTTTGCCTAAGTACACATCTGGAGCCCATAAATGCCATGCACAGTGTTTTTGACCTGTGACCTTGCAGTGGTAATTTTTTACTATGGTGTGTTTTAAAGAAGACAGTAAAAAAAATCAAAATTCAGTCACTCACGCCAACATGCAACATAATAGTGGAGTGGTGCAATGCCCTGCTTCATGAGCCTACATACCAGTGTATTACATATGAAGTTAGAATTGCATTGTGCCACTTTGTAAAAGCAGAACTGGGCCATATTCTTGACTTATACAATTGTCAAGCATTGATTTATTATTCAACTGGTCTCTGTGTAGTATAACCTGGGGTGCATATTTGTTTCGTCAGATAATGCTTGTATGTATTTATTAATGATACCAAGAATGTTCTTTCCTTTTCCAAATGCCAACCAAATTCCCAACTCAGCCCCAATGCAAACCATGCCCCAGACCAATTACTAAACTACAATCCTGCGCCCCACACATGGACCTGTCAGATCAGCCCATCAGGCAGTGTCCGATTGCCATAAAGGCCTGTCCAACCGTGCATTTGTAAAAAATTCCCCAAAAACAGATAAATGTTAATTTTTGTTTCACCAAAAAGTATAAACACCGATAACCACTGATTTTCAGAATTGGAACAAACACTGAAAAATACACACTGCAATTGTCAAACACTAAACACTGAAAACAGGAAACCCTATGTATAAAACACCATCTGGCACATGCATCAACAATGCCATTTGCGATTCCTTATTAGCGAAAAATAAGGATTCGCTAATAAGGAATAGCAAAAGGCTATGCATGTAGAAATCGCTTAAAAAAATAGCGATTTCCAAATATTCCTTAATTGCGACTCGCAAATTGCGGGTCGTAATTAAGGAATAACTCCCCATTCATTCCTATGGACCTTCAGGCTCATAGGAATGAATGGGAAGACATTCTCAGTTTGTGATTCTCAATTAGAGAATCGCAAATTGAGAATGCAATTTCAAGGGTGCCAGGGTGTCAAAAGGACACCCTGTTGCACCCCTGAAATCTGCATATGAGCACATCTTGCACACACACATGCCCCAAGTGCATGTGTGTGTGTAAAATGGAACTTTGAAAAATGTACTAAAGTGCATTTTTCAAAGTTTTTGCAAATTACCATGAAGTTCAACTTCATGGTAATATACGGCCACATGCATCAACCTATTTAGAAAGTGCAAACGGTGCGAATCGCAAAATTCGGCCGTTTGCGATTTCTAAATAGGTTTTTGGGATGCATCAAGCATTTTTGATAAAATCGCTATTTTTAGCGAATTCCAAAAATGTGATTGCTTTTAAGGAATCGCAAATTTGCGATTCCTTAAAAGCAATGCATGATTATTTTTAAAATTGCGAATTCGCAATTAGGGGGTGCAAATTACCACGAGGTTGAACCTCGTGGTAATATGCGAAAATGTGTTAAAATGCTCTAATTTGCATTTCAAAACACTGTCATGTTACAGACACACATGTCCTTAGGACATGTGTGTTTGAAACATGCACTTCAAAATACATTTATAGGGTGCAGGGGGGGTCCTTTGGATCCCCCCCTGCACCCATGGAATGCATCAACATTTTGCGAATTCCAATTTGCGAATTCGCAATTCCCATTGATTCCTATGGGCCTTTTGGCCCATAGGAATCAATGGGAATTGCGAAATCGCAAATTGGAATTCGCATAATATTTGCGATTCTGTAAAAATTGCGATTTTTACTGAATCGCAAATTTTATGCACTTTCAATCATGCATCCCGGTTTACGATTCCTTATTTGCGATTCCCTAAAAATCGCAAATTAGGAATCACAAAACCGGACTTTGCTGCATGTGGCCGTTGGTCCCCCTATTAGCGAAATCACTACTTTTTTTACCTTGATGCATTGCATTTAAGGAATCTCAATTCGAGATTCCTTAAATGCAATCGCAATTTTAAGTAATCGCAATTTAGAGATTACTTAAATTGCGATTTTTGCATTTGGGACAAAGGGGCAGATTCGCAGAATCTGCCCGTTTGCAACCGATTTTTGCATCGATGCATGTGGGCCCATGCTTGGTAAATACGTGGTGCTTCAAATATAACACAATTTAAGCTGAAGGTCCACATAGATTACTGGTGCGGATAACCACATCTTTTTGTCGTAATTAACTACTTGGCCGAGAGACCTCAATCTTTATTAAGGTGTCAACTTGTACTTCTTCACTTCTCCAGTGAAAAGGTTATGAGAAGCTCTGGGCACGGCCACAAAGCCATGGAACAGGAGCAGTGGAGCTGTACGCCTATTAAATGTAGGCATTTCACTCTCAAGTATCTCACAACAAACCTGTTGATTAACAGGTCAAGCTAATATATATTTTGTATGTCATTGTAACATAATCAAAACTATGGCAAGTGGACAGTAGGCCTGGAGAAATTTTTGTGAAAAGAGGAAGTGAAAAAAGTTCACTTCTCGATTCACTTAAAAGTTGTGAACCCATTTTGTAAGGGAAATGTTCTTACATGCATATTTGGTGCACTTTGCATTTTGGCAGAACATTGTCTCACTCCTAGAGGCCAGGCTAGACAAACATGTTTGTTTCTGGACAGAGGATTCCGTTACCCGATGCTGGGCTTTCTATGTGGGAATGAGTTGCTAGGTGTAACATTCCTCGTGAAAAACATAGCTTTGGGGAACTTTGTTAACTGCTGGGTTGTGAGATTAGTGAAGATGGATTTGTTGCAAGTCAACAAAGGAGGTACTAAAGTTGATGTTAAAACCTATTAGGATTGGGGAATAGTAATTAGCCAACTTGAAAGTTGTTTTTTGACTAGCATGATCCCTCAAAGAGATAAAGCCCTGTGGCATATGTCTATATTTGTGTCTCGATCGCAAACCCCAATCTGAGCAAGACCAACTTAATCATTTATCTTTCAAATGTTGATACACGGCAGACCATTGTAAGAAAGTGGATTATGTTTTGGGGTCACCCACCTCATGGAACAGTAACTTGTCAGGGGGGACTCTAAAGGGGATTCTGGAAAGTATTTATGAAGTACTCATACAGTACCAAAGTAAAAACAGCAGACAAAATAAAGATTTAAGTGAAAATAGCTTAAAAGAGGACTAAGTTCCCATATATTGTTTGCACTAGCCAATGAGTGAGGGTGACTCCTGAACACTTACTTAGCAATAGAGAAAAGAAAGGTTCCCTGAGGGCAACCCTGCAAACGTTAGCAGCACATCCTTTTGCCTTACCACAAACTAAATCACATTGCACTGGTCTAAGGGAAAATCAAGATGGCACAGGCATTCTGCCCTTGAAGGGCACGGTGTGCCAGTCAGGGATGTGTTAAGTGAAATTAGCAGTCTTCTCCTCTCTGTCCACTCAAACCCTACTTCTAGGGGTGGCTTCCCCCCCAACTGTGTTTGGGCCACCTAACTAGCGTGGGCCTTGGGAGCAAAAGCCTTCCATTCTTCAGGTCGCCCCTTACACTAAACTATGGATTGTAAGGATTCACCTCTATCCCTTTCACATTTATGAAGTTCCTGGGCCCACCCCCACTGACCTTCTTAAGCTGATAGGGATCACATGCCCCACACCCAGTTCATCCCGTCACCAGGCCTAAGACATTGTTCTGCTCTGGGAGCAGTTTTCAGACCTCATTAAGTCCAAGCCCTGGCTGGGCAGCTGCTGGTAGGCTAATGCAAAACCATGAGCTTTAAGAAGGGAAAGAGTAATTTTCTATAAGTTACTTTTCCTTAATATTAATTTTCAAAAAAACATAACATCCTCAATTATATTAATTAATGTGGAAAACAGACTTTGAATAACTAGTTTAGCTGTTGCTGTCAAAAGTTGCAGATTAATGTTTGTAATCTCTACTTCAACATTTACTATTATCCTGATAGAGCCCTGCTAGTGAAAATACCTTTTGGGTTATAATTACTAGAGGAACATGCCAAATGTAATTTCTCACGTTTCTCTTTTAAATATCAGACACCTTACCTTATGGACAACAAGTACTACTTAGGTGTGACTTATTAATATGTAAATGTAGGATTCCCCACCTGCCAAAAATGGTTGTTTTGATACATTTTACAGCAGGTTTTTAAGACGCTGAAGTCAGGCTACACATTCCTGAAGCATGTTTTATTGGCCAATCCTGTCGAAAGCACAATAGGAGCTCGACTCCACAGGTGGCATTTAAGTTTCAGCCCCTCAGTGCATTTTCTGCACCATATAAAAGGGACTTATAGCCATTTTAACTGGTTAATCCCGCCGCGGTGCGGGTGTTTTCGTGCGCGGGTGGAATACCGTCGGGGTAGTGCTGCCGTCGGCCATTGGCCGACGGCAGCAGGGAAAGGGTTAAATATGCCAATCACGGATAGGCCAATTTAACCATGTTTGAAAGTGAACCACAGGCATGTTACTCCTGTTTAGCAGGGGTAAAGTGTACAGGGTTCTAATGCCAGCAAAAATAGAGTCTGGAAAAAGACAAAAAAAACACAGTCATCATGCAGAAATGGCTGATTCTTACATGTATTAAACTGTATAATTGTAAATGTTATTATTTACATTGCTTAAAAATGTCAAATGTTCAGTATTATATGTATAACATAAACAAAGTATTCATATTTTCCTCTCCGACACAAGGCGTTTAGCTGTGCCCTGTAAATAACACTTTTTATTTAAAGAGGCAGTGCTATAGACCATTTTTCCCAACCATCACACTTTAGATTTTGGGATTCTTGGATGTTAAAAAAGGCTTTTCATTAATAAAAAATACAGAGGACATCAAGAGTTGACAATCAAATGTTGACCTTATTTCTATGTTGCAGGGCAGATGCATATGTTTTAAGTCACACTTACATTTATCAAGTTAACCAATTGGTTGAAAAGCGTTAACGTTAAATAGTGGGATAGACTTTAAATTCAATTATCTCGACAGCTTTCATTTTCTAAGTATGATAAACAAAATATCACCCTGTTACCCCCAGTCAAACGGTATTCACTTCTCTTGTCTCAAATGGATGACAGGGCTGGAAACACTGTGGGGACTCAAGGCTATGATTTGCAGGTTTTAGACCAAAGTCAACAGCAAGTGATTCATCCTCTGAGCTTTCCTACCAGTAATGTTTTCCTGAGGATGCATATTTGTTCAGTAGGTATAACAAAAACAAAAATTATATTGTTTTCAGTGAAGCGGACTCAAATTGCACATGGTGTCAAAAATGAGTACATGAGAATCATTAGATGTGAGCATCCAGAGCATACTTCACAGTGGGATACAGCAAATTACTAAAGAAAACAAAAAAAGATGACCTTAGGTGGAAAATAGACACCTTCATAAAACAGTCAAATTGTGCCAGCATCAGTAACAGGAAACGCATCTTCGGATTTAAAACCAGCTGCCTCAGCACTATTCCACAGTTCTTGTATGATCTACGGTTCTAAATCATGCCTTGGCATGTACCACTTACAGGTTTTTCTTGCAGTTCAGACTTGGGCCTCATTACGAGGTGTGCTACAATTCCGTTGAGGCCGGTAACGGAAGTAAATCCAAACCACAGTTACCGATGTCACTGGTATCGGTAACCATGGCTGGTCATAGAAAGGGCTGTGGTGAATTTGTAAACAAAATTCATGTTGGGGCTCTTGTCAGCAGGCAACTTTCCACCAGCCCATTTCTCCTGTTAGCGCTGCCTCAAACATAACCAACTGACCCCATAAAAGTGGGAAGAGGATGTTGTGTAATGGCCAGAGTTAACACCAATTGAAAAGGAGCGTTTCTAAGTATTTCAATGTTATCAATCAATTATCGAATTTCTCAAAAAAAGTCCAGTCCACAGGCCAATTTTTAAATTCCAAAAATAATATTCCAAATTTATAAATGGAAGCACATAATGCCATTGATTCAATTTCATCAAATCTTTTCAGCCTACGCGTTTCGTCCTAAACCGGACTTCATCAGGGCTGGAAAAAAGGAAATATATACACCAATCAATTCAATGCGATATAATTCCCTAAAATATTAAACAATATATTGATGCATAAGGAATACTCCAGAATCCATTCAAACCCACAATACTAATTGACCTTTTCAGCGCCTGCCTATCTCCATTCTAATAACCAAACTCCCAGGACGAGATTTCAATTTTATCAAATTGTCCTTGATAACACACCATTAATTGATCTTGTACATTATTAATATACTCTCTTCCTGTTTGTTGTCATAATTCACCTAATTCTTATACAGCTGCATATTAGGCTTGATGATGACACTTAAATACCCAGGTTATTACCTAAGAATAACCTCCTTTGCCCCATTTTTTTCATAGATACCAGGGACATACCTATTCTGCTACTTGATTATTGTGTACTCATGTTAACTCTTGTTGACTGTTCTTTCATGAAAATTCAGGGCATCTCCAGAAACATTCTATAATTGCCATGAGGCCTTCCAGATAACTTTCAATTAACCCTTCTAGCCATCAGAGACATACCTGGTTTTGTTCTTTTTGATCCTGTATTCCTACCATAATCTCAACTCAATTATTTTTCTTGCTATGTGTTAAGTCTGAAAAAAGAACAACCTTATGTTATTTAATTTTACTTAATGCCTCTTTATGCAACTTCCTACTGCCCTTAAAAAATCTTTAAAAGGGTACCTTATTTTATTCTTGTTGGGCCTTTATTATTTCCATTATCCCCAATCAAACGTGTATCTTGCTAAGCGCTCCAATAGATCACCTCTGTAAAAGTTCGAACAACATCTACAATTACCGCTTTCATTGTAGAAACCTCTCATCCAACTGTTCCTATTTATTAGGAACAACGTACCTTGTTTCATATAAACACTTTTTTATTCAATCTTCACAATCTTCCATATTTAATATCATACAGTTTAAGGACATATTGGAAGGATGGTGAGCACGAGGCAAGAGGTTCTAAGGTACATTATACTCATGTCGGGCAGTGGCCAAGCCAAATAACCTGACAGCTCATTAAAAGTTAAGCAAGACCTCCGGCCACACCCTGCAGATAAACGTCTTCACTGATAAATGTTGGTTTTTAACATAACTGGACCCCGAGAGCACCCCAAAGCCGAAAACCAGAAAAAGCACACTATATAAATACGTAGAGCAAAACATAACAGAACAGGTTCAAACTAGCTGTGGTCGAGATTTGTATCTTTAACAAAAACATGTGCATTAACTACAAAGCACTCTAGCTCTGCTCTCTCCAATTAACATTAATCTCCCCCCAGCTCCAAATGTTAAGAGAACATGGAACATGGAGCATAGAGGTCAATAACCTGATTCTCAACCAATCCGTGTAGAAACGTAATGATTTGATTAAACTAGCTTAAGAGCTGAAATACTTTCGCAAATAAAATGTATGAAGGTGTTGTATTAATACAATTACAATGGGCCAATTGACTAATCTACATTTCAAATTTGGAAAACAACTTTTGGGAACGTCTACAAATCTCCATGAATAAGCTTTTAAATCCAAGGAAATCACTGATTTCCATACATACTGCAGGCTGTCACAGTGCTGACAATCCTTGGAGATTTGCGTTACAATATATATATTTTTTGTAATTATTGTTTTTCTCCACCAGGGCAATATTTTTCTGGTGCAGCAATCTTTTCCTCTAAAGGCCACTCAAATATCAGTGTTTTGGGGGATCCTATACATCTTATTGATATGCTTATTCCAGCATTTTTTGAGAATTCATGTCTATGTGAAAAAGAAGATGGAAAAAAAGCGCTTTGAAGCGATGTGAATACCCGCAATGTTACACCCATCCCCTGCCTCTGGACTGGACACACTTGCATTCCCACTCCTAGCCATGAACTTACTACTGAGGGATATCCACCATTCCTTCCAATTGTCTGTGCCGGTAAGTTCTATTTGCAGGTGTAAATAATTCTGTGAATGAAGACCTGGCATTTGCAAAAAATACATAGTATTTTTCACGCTCCAAAGTTGACGGCAGGTGCACAAAAATAATGATAATCAACCCCAATGTAGTTGAAAATGTAAACATGACACCTCACATTTAGATCATGAGTGATGGTGAAGATGTAGGATGTCATTCTATTTTTCAGTTTTTAAGTTTGGCATTTGTAAAATGCTCAAACACTTTGTTAGTGCATTAGCCACGTGAGGAGAACTACACTATTAATGTTCTGATAGCATTCTGATGCACACAGATAGGGTGGATCATTTGAGTGGCAAACCTCAACAGCCATGAGCTATATTCTCACTAACAGACCAGTCCCTCATTTTAGACATTCAGTGGGATCCCACTTTAGTGACTCACTTATATTCATTGCTTTACGGTGTTTGTATGGGCCTTACAGTTAGTAATCCTTGTGCACTAGGCAAGTTTCTTAAGAAATCTCTAATGTGTACCTCAGATGTAATTATGTGTTTATATATCACCTTATGGATTTCTCATGGTCTCTGACATAGTCTCTGAATCTTCTTGTACGGTTCAAGAAGTCATACCAAAGACATTAGAAGAGTCTCGCTTCATAGGTTATTGCGTACCTGATTTACTGTATTCTTTCACAATTATGTAAAGCGCTCCGATACCTACGGGTCTGGCTAGCGCTATATAAAAATTGTAAATAAATAAACATGAGTTAAAATACTGTGCTGCTCAAAAACGTCAGGAACTTTGAGTTATGTATGCAAAGAAATATCTTCCTGAACCGTAGGACAGGAAGCAGAGACAATGTGAAATCCATAAGGTGATATACAAACCCATAATTACATCAGAGGAACACATTAGAGATTTCTTAAGAAACTATTGGCTCGTGCGTGAGGATTACTAACTGTAAGGCCCATACATTGCAAGGGATCTGTCGTTGGCACTGTGCACCCACTTACTATTAGTTTTTATATTGTTTCACCTATTGTACATCAAAACACCAAATGGTACCTAGGAGTCAAGGGAGTAAGTTATTCACCATGGACCACAAGACAAATACCATACAGATAACACCCGTGGGAACACACCATGCAAACTTTTATGTAATGCTGGCCGAGTTAGGGCTCAAGGACGTATGGAAAAAATTTCCATCAGAAGCCACACTGTACTGCCCTCTTTTGCATCATTTGGGTTCTCCTCGCCCAGGAGACAGAACAATTCAGAAAAGGGGGGGGGGGTGATGAACAGAGTGTCTGAATTAAGCAGACCACTCTTACCCAGTCCAAAGATCAGGGCTTGATCCATCACCGTTATTTATCTCACTGCACCATCCCAGCTCAGAACCTGGCTATATGCAAATCAGTCTGTCCCTGCACTGGGACAGGAACAGACTAATTTGCATACAGCCAGGTTCTGAAACTGGGATGGTGCAGTGAGCTAAAAAACGGTGTTGGATCTAGCCCTGATCTTTTGACTGGGTGAGAGCTTTCTGCTTAATTCAGAGACTCTGTCCCTCACCACCCCTTTTTGTAAATACAGGAGACAGAACAAAACGGCCGGTCAGATGTTACCATGACCGAAAAAGAAATGTGAGAGGGAAGTAATGCATGATTTTCAAGTGTTAGTGTGGCGACTGGAAAAAGCAGTGTGAAGTGAAAGAGGTGAAATGGTGAGGGGTTATAAAATTAGGTGAACTGGGTAGAGGTGAACAGTTTATTAGTTTCTCCCAGTCCCTAAGGCTAAAAGACAAGTGCAAATGCGGGTTTGAAATAATATCCGCACTCAGCAGTGGTCAACATGTTTCTGCATATAAAGAAAAGAGTTTCCATGCATTCTTCAGGACCTGTTGTTTCAAAAACTACTGCTTTTAGTGAAAAACAATTAAAAGAGATCACCTGAAAATTCCAGGTTGTGTGCTCAACCACGTACCATAAGTGATGGTTGAGGCGCTTCACCCCACCTGGCTGTGGCTCAGGTATGAGGAGCACCGCTCTATCCGTCGGTGTCTCCCGAAAGTCATCCGAGCTGTCTGGGGGGGGCGACGTCATAGGGAAAAAAAATCAAAAATCATTCTGCTAACTCAAAAAAAAAAAAACATAACTTTTCATTGTCTACAGCCTCAAACTTGTCTTTTTCCTTGGGTATTTCTTCTTTGTCCTTGAAAAACGAATTGAGTTTACTCATAACGCATTAATGATGCAATTGTTTAAGATTGTAAACTGATTTCAAAAAGTGCATGCTGATTACTTTCTAACAGCTTGCCCTTGAGTGGTTCCCCTATTCACACCGTGCACCACTCATATGACTATTAATACATGCATGCAGTGCCCTTGCAGTCTTCCAATCCTGCTCGCCCGCCGCATTGCTATAGGTTACTTTGTTTGCTTTCAGATTGCGGACTGCCCTTCTAGAAGGCTTTCATTGGGATAAACTTCTGAGATTGCCTCTTCACAATTCAACCTTCCTTTGCCCTTAGGCAGGGGTTTGCTGTTTTAGTCCCATCTGATTCTTCCTGTGGCACCTTCACATATAAGAATGAGTTTTTTTTTTTACTAACCTTTATGATGTTTGTTGACCTCATACTGGATGTATATCAGATGCTTTCTCTACCTCCCCATTTATTTTTCGGGTACCACTTTGGTGCCTCTCAGCTCAGCATGCATTCCTATCTACATGGACTGCTGCGACCCCTTGTGTCTATGTTGTTCTTGAGAATTTTGCAAGGGTATTAGTGATGCTTTACAGTTTTTACTACCTACCAAAGTATGTGTAGTTACAACCTTGGGCATGAAAATCATACCCTCAACTACACCCATCAGTACATAAGCAGGCAAGGCAGCGATGCCTTAACAATGCATGTCTTCTTCAGACATCCTTAACAGAAACATGTACAAGTCCGACAACGACACACCCTCACCACAAGGCACCACACTGATATGGATGGCAAAGGGTTGTCAGGCTAACAGCATACCCTACTCACACAGCTGCCTCTCAACCGACCAATCAGAAGACGGCAGCTAAACTATATCCATGGCCACTGAAATTATGCGGAAGGGAGCATCAAATTATGCATCAAGTAAAGGCAAATTATGTGACAAAATGCGGCACATCGTTTGATAATACTACTTCATTATTTTGACATTTTTAAACATGGGAATACTGTCTGGAATTTTTTTTACCTGATTAATACCTGTTTAACAACGAAATAGCAAAATAAGCAACTGAGAGATGCCCAGTTAACCTTGGAAAATGGCCTTCCACTGCTCGTAAACGCATTACAACGTTTTAGTAACTTTTTGTCCATTTGTTCTAAAAACAATTGTTTTTTTGTTAAAATCTGCAGATCACGCAGCACGTGATGGAGTATGTAGCAAACCAGCAAGTCTATTATTATGCAGAAAAAGCAGCGGCCGAGGCATTGCATAATTCCAGTGGCCCTGAATATCTCACACACTCTCGTGCAACACAGTTCTGTAGCTACAGAGACGGCAAACAGTATTCAACAGCACTAACATTTCCGGCCGGAGAGAAGACAGACATTTAACCTCATGGCACTAATGGAGGGGCAAGGTCCTATGCAGACACACGCATATAGGCACAGTCACATAGGTCACCATCGCTAAACAACAGATAGTCTGATATTCCCTTTACTGACAAACACAACTCCAGACCACCTTCACACCCAGAGCCCATGTACCATGCCCCCAGTGTCCAAAAGTACTAAAAGACAATCAGAGCTAGATATGCTTTATAAAATACCTTAAACAAATACATATATAAATGTACTTGTCAATTTCAGCTAAATAGTCTATGTTCACCTGCATTATTTATAGGGTGTCTGGGTAGATCACTGTCTGGTCCATCTGTTAATAATAGATGAATAAGAGATAATATGAAATCTATAGCAACATTAGGAACAGTGCAGCGGTACTAGTCCAAGCACTCACCACTGCTAAGGACATGGCGCCTAATACATAAACAAGTAAATATAGAGGGAGGAGTTCAAGAGACATTCATTGTTTCCTAAATATTTTTAATGAAGTTTTAATTAACAAATAGATAATATACTAGCCACACTCGCGACTTAGGGAAACTAATGGTTCTACATACAGGTGTTGTAAATTACACTTTTTAATACATTGTGGCAGATAATGGATACAGATGGCAGTATTACTCCAATATGGATAGCATCTGATCGAAACATTTGAAATGAACAATCCATTCACATCTCAAACCATCTCTTGGGATTCTCCCTTCATCACTCTAAGATCAAAAACCGATGCATTAATTTTGACAGGAACATCTCTAACCATATCATCCCCTGGTTCGCCAATCCCATGGAAGTGTCTCCACCATTTCCAAATCTTCAGGAACTTCCGGGCACAGCCTCTACTTTTGTACGTTAGGTGTTCAGTCTCCATATACACATCTAGGCCTGCACGCCATTGTTGTGTGGATGGTGTGGTGTGTGCAGCCCACCTTCTGGCCAAACCTCATTTGAAAAGAGACAAACATTCATATGGGAAAAAAAACTATGAGCAAGAAACACTCTAACCCAATAAATGTCTGACTGTACCTCTCATTGAGTTTTTTTTTTTAAGGATTTTATCTTTTTATTTATCTCACTCGTGTTATATGGCCTGTTGTCGCAGGGGGAGCAGCTCTAGTAAGGTGACTAAAGATTCATGATGTGGGGGAAACAACTACATTCAAAGTACTACATAACAATTGAATATGGATAAACTCTTGTTCCACTTCCATGTACAAAGAGGATTAAATTCACCTTCAATCTCAGAGCCGAAAACACCAACATCGAGGGGTCCACTTCTCTAAACTTTCCAAACATGTTACATATGACTTCCATATACAAAATCCATGAAGCAAGAATGCTTGACTTAGATGCTATGCACAAAGCCAGAAAGCTCTAAGATATGCTCATGGCAGTGTCATTTACGAGTGGGGATTAACACATAATTAGAATTTTGTATTGTTTTCATGTTTTTTTTCCAGCCAATGTATTTCTGCAAATGTGCCCCACTGCTATACGATTGGTGGAACAGTATGTCATGTAGGATATTGGCAGGGCTGTCGAAATTATGCGGGTCTGCAACCGCAGCGATTCACCCCATTTGCTGTGTAACGTAAAGATGTCAACACAAAAATGCTGTTCCTTGGTCAAACAGATCAAAAATCACAGAAAAAGTGACATATAACACAGTGGCAGACCATTTGCAAGGGCCAATACGTCCCTTTCTTAGCAGTCAATTGCTGTATTTAGGAGTTCATCTGCAGCCCATGATATGGAACGTCTGCCCAGACACTACTGATGTTCTGACATTTTAAAAAATTGGAATACTGTGGCAGACTATGCCTCATAATGCTGCACAATTTGCCCTTTCTTTTTGCATAATTCAATCAAAACTTCCAAATAATTTGACTATCCAATAATGCATCATTCCAGTGTCTCTTGATATTTGGGAGCAAAATCATGCAGAAATTACGTTTTACAAATCTTGGCAATGGATAAATAAGTAAGGATGTAGCAGCCCACCCAATACTTTACACATGTACTGGAATGATTCTAGCCGTTTCTAGCTCAGCATCAATTTCATCCTTGCATGAGCCCTTCCTTCTCAGTGCCACAATCCATTACTGTAATATTCTACACACTGGTTTTATTGGACAAACATAGTTCAACTAATGCAACATATCTAAGAGTCACCCACCAAAAAGTAGTAGACGCAAAGAGAAAGGTACACAAATCACTTATTCAGACAACGGCTACACCAGAAGCCAGTTCAACTAAACTAAATGTCAACAAGCTAGCCAGCATTCACAGAATCACTGCCAGCCAAACTAGCCGGGTACTGTGATCAGTAAGCAGAAGTTTTTGAGGTCCCTTCCTTAACAAAAACATAAAGGGGTCAATCTTTTGCAGTCCTTGGATCTATTAAATGGCCCCCTACCAGAGAAAAAAAACTTTTCAGCTTTATAAAAACAACTGAAAACACTTCATTTTATTCTATCATTTCGAACAACCCTGGCTCTCCGGGCTCTGTGACTCAGATATAATGTGCCCCTCAACTCCCCCCTGCCCCCTCAAATGTTGCATTTGTTTATATTCAGGCTGCATGTTATATCAAATAAAGGTGAAATAAACAAAAACAGAAAATTGGAATGTATTTGGTCACTCTGTCTTACATTACAATCCCTTAGTTGAGCAGTACCCCTACACCGTGCCTTCATACAGCATCTTTCTCCATCCTGGGAACCACTGCCTGACAAGATACTGGGCCACCCCTTACTTGAAGTTGACCATGCTTACATCTCAATCCAAAAGTGAATGTCCTGTCTTCTCTGTGTCTATGAATGCCTCAAAGGCTACTTCAACCCAACTGTTTTCAAGTACATGTTTCCATCACCTAGAACATAGGGGAAGTTGGAGGACATATCCACTGCCGAGAGATCTTTTTCTCAAACTGCCAAACCCCATCAGGCAGACCAGTGAACTGTGGCTCAATGATTAGAGCGGCAGACCCTGATGCAGAGGTCTAGCCTGGGACCAGGGTTCAATTCCCCGCCTCGGCCGGTCTTGGGCTCAAAAATTCCACGGACCTGATCATTCTCGCCTCGGTGCCTATTCCAATCATGGAGTCCCACTCTGCAACTCTGGGCAATAGCTTGCTTAATCTCCACAACGGCCCCAAAAACGCTAAGGATGCCTGGCCTCCACCTCGGGGGTGCCCAGGAGTGGACGCCTCACAGGGAAAGCCAGGAGGGGTTCCACAGCAGTATTCGTACAAGCGCCTTGAGACCCTTGCGAGTGAGTAGTGCGCTATACAAGTATCAATTTACATTTACATTTACATCCTTCCTGTGTCCTATGGACAGACACCACTCAGATGAAGCTAGAACGAGTACAGGACAATGGCCGTGAAAGTCAATGTTGACCAAGGTTGGTCCACCCGGGCCAGATCCATGGCCTACTTTCAAGATATGCACATAAGAAACATTTATAGATGATGACTTTACTGTAACTGATTTACAACTTCTGTGGTTATGCTGAAAATGTGGCCTTACATTGGCTAGGGGAAATGTCAGAGGAAAAGACAATAGGTTACATAATAACAACAAGAAATCCAGCTACTGGGCAACCCAACTAGATACCACGCTCAACTGGGCAAAAAGTACACACCCTTTGGGCGTCCCCATCGAAAAACATGATCTCCCCAGTGCTAGCACAGACAAAATTCTGGTTACTGCACAAAACATACTGGACACCAGCGCGCTTAGGGCTGTTAGGACGTAGAGAAAACTATAACTTCTGGAACTGAGACCAAGAAAAGGGGGACCTGCGCACCTCATCTTCATATGCAGTAAGGTCAAAAAGTTCTGGAAAAAAGTCTTTACATTCATTAATAAGGCCTTATGATGTACACCGAAAGAAGAATTTGCCACAATCACTACTGCACTCATAACGGCAGACGTTGCCATACAACAAGACAGAAACCTCCTAGACTTCCTCCTAACAGCAGCAGCCAAAATAGTGCTAACCAAATGGAAAGACACAGCCAAAGCCACATTAAAGGAGTGGCTGAATTGGGTGACTTTCCTCAGAGGAGCCGACAACACTGCACTAAGATACGCATCATGGAAGAACCCCAACAGGGGGATGTGGGAAACCCGAGACAAGTTCCTAAACACATACGAACCCCCATGAACAACAAAAACCAGTATGCTCCAACAGTAGACCAAACGCACAAAAAGAGCAGCTGAGGCAGGCCGAGGTAGCGGACGAGACAGGGAGACTGGGTAGAGAGAAGACTCAAGCACCCCTGACGGTCATCACAAAAACAATCCCCAGTACTTCTATGTGATGCACTATAGGACTGTACACCTCAGAACAATCGCAAGCACCTACATGTTTTATGTTAAATGTTTAAAAGACTGAGGGGCAAGGAAGCACAGGCAGATATGGACAATTGGAAAATCCTATAGATGTTCTTAGCCAAAACTCACCGACCGAGGCCCCTACGAGAACAAACGCGAAGTGTCTATACATGTCATTTGTTGTAAAAGTGAAAATACCAATAAAAAGTATTATAAAAAAAAAGAACATAGTTTGCGAGTAAGACAAGAAATGGGCCTGGGAAAATGTAGGGGAGTGGAGAGATGACAAATGTGGTTTGGGGGCACCAGAGAAAGAGATGAGCTACTGTGAGGAGAAGGAACCTATTGCACATGAATATAAACTCCTATGTGTCCAGAGTTTATTATCAATGGTAACTTCCAGTTCGGTCTCATTTCAATATCAATGTCTTGTTTCTTTGGGAATTGGAGCACACAGTCCCAAAAACTGCAATCAGGCGGCTGAAGTTCAGACTATGACTGAAAACCGTGCTAAATGTGTTTGCATGCTGTACATAGTTCGTGTTGAAATAAAAACGTTTCCACACAGTGACTTTTGCAAGTCCAAACATTAGCAGGGCTGCGTTCTATTGACTCGGGGTTTATTCGAGGTTACCCGTCTCCCTCTGCCATGACCATACTCAGTTTGCTTTAATTTTAACCCTTGCACTTGATTTACAGCACTAGTGCACATCATTAAACCAGAATAAACCAAGGGCCAGGTGTATGTATCCAAGGGTTTTACCCATTCTAAGTCCAAGGGAAAATATTTTAGTGCATGTGACCCTAAATTCTGCAAACCAGTCGTCGTCGTTCCGATTTTGCCCGAGAGGCAGCAACTAGAAGTGCAAAAAACGCTATATGCGCTTTATTCAAGTGAAACAACCTAACGTTCATCCATCGATGAACAGGCAGCGTGGATGGAAAATCTATACATTGCGAAAGGTAAACCACTCTTTAATTAGGAAATATCTTTTGTGTGTTTGATTTAAATATATATTTTGTCGTTCTTGCTAAAATTTCTTACATTTCAGAAATAAATTATTCATTCTTGGCTCATTCAGTACCGTAGCAATGATGCCTGGGCCGTGGTGCAAGCGAGAAAATGTCCAATTTCACTATTATTGGCGTAGTAAAATACAGCAGTTATCAGGGCCTAATAGGCGACTCAGGGCTCTCGGTCCCGGTGCACTGCACCTGCTGCAGCCTGCCTTACCAGCTACGCCCCTCGACTCAGCCAATATATTTGTTCCTAGTGTATCATGGGCCCAGGAGCAAGAACCTGGCCACTGTTGGACAGCAATAATTAGGGTTCATTGGACCACCCCCCCCTCCCCCCAGGCCTTTGGGCCCCGGTGCCACTGCACCCGCTGCACAAACGGAAGTTACGCTCTTGATTGTTCACTCTATTTTACATTCGAAATTTCAAACAGCCAAGGGCTACTCTATGCTTAGTGAACTACAGAATTTTTTTTTATATATAAACGTGATTCATCAACAAAAAAAAACATGTTGCACTCCTCTTCGTAGAGCATATGACTTATCGCGTGCGTGGAAGCAGGACAGGCCGCAAGACAACAGCTGCATGTCTGTCAGTTACACAAACAGCACAACCCCCACCCGAGCCGCCTTTAACATGCAAATGACGCTGATTCATGTGTACACACCTCCATTGAGCAGCAGAAATCCGTTTGAGCAGACTGCTAGCCTCGGGGGTTACCGGCCGCGGAAAGCACTCTCACAAAGGTGAAAGGGAGAGAAAGAGCAGCCAATCGGCTGCGAGCTCTCGGATTTGCTGTGCTACAGCGTCAGTTTAAATATCAATGGATATGCTTTTTTTCTGCAAATGTTGTGTGCTTTAGTAATTGTATCTCTACACTCTCTTAGGAAACTGCCAGTGCGTGATCAAAATTGGCGGGCGTTGAAATGGAGGCTCTTGTCTGCCTCAGAGCTATAGCGTCTCCGGATTGGGAAAGATTCTGCACGCGAGCAATGGCAACCATTCACCTCGTTTATGGGTCAGGGCGGTAGGATGCCTTCCTGCTCTCCAAGTGCGTACCTGCCAGGTAGTGCAGCGTCCTGTGCATCAGCCCGTGCCAGCCCTGGCATTCTCACCAACAGCACCTTCCAACAAAGGTCGTCTAGGCGCCCACGTGTAGGGAAACACAAAACTACACGTCCCAGAATGCAAAGCGAGGAGGGGTACTTGGCGCTGCTGGACAGTTTTGTACGGGCCAGAACATCAGCGACTCTAAACAATTAGTTCTCGAGTTATCATGTTTACTGCCATGGACGTCATTAGGCACTTCCTTTGCGACTCCTGGAAAATGTTGCCCCCTTTGAGACCAGGGATCGCAAAGGAAGTGCCAGGAGTAGCAGGGAGCAAACTAGAGGCCACAAAGCTACTCCTGACTACTCCCAAATGATGTCCATGCTTATTGTAGGAATACATTATGCTATTATGTATACCAGTTGGGACATTGAATCTTTTTCCTGGTTCCTCATATGAGCTAGTCGCAGGATTTACATTGGACTGACACCACCACTTTACATTGGACTGACACCACCACTTTACATTGGACTGACACCACCACTTTACATTGGGCTGGTATCCAGGTTCTCATCTGTGGTGATCAAAATATATTAGCAAGCCTGGGATCAAAGATCTTTATGAACACGTTTTTATACTGTTGCTGCGACTGGGAAAGATATCTTCCAGGAAGTTTAAACAAGCATTTACAATGCAACGGTTTCGCCTTTGCAAAAGTTAGAGCTATTGGCATTGTAAATGACAACATTTGTTTTTATTTGTTGGTTTTGAAAACAGATAAATAAATGGCATTGTCATTTACAATGCCAATAGCTTAATCTCTCGCAAATGCAACACACACACACAGAGAGGCCCCCCACACAGAGCCCCCCCACACACACCCACAGAGCCCCCCCACACACCCACACAGAGCCCCCCCACACACTGCGAGATATGTGACTAGAGGCCTCGAGGCAGACAGGTTTTCTCAGGCTTCGATTTAAAACACCCCGTCCTATCTTGCAGATGGACGGGGGAGGGGTGCATTTTCTAATTTCTACTCCATTTCAATAATCCTACAGTTTGGTAGCTGCAGAAGAGGCTATAACTATTTTACTCCCATGAGTGATATTGCAGGTCTCCAACTCTTTATTTTAGACATCACTATTTTTTTTTCACAGAAGCAAAGTTTATTGCAATCCTTGTGGGAGAGCTGGTATTTCTTTAAACTTTTGCTACAAGCACTCTCTGTACTGCACTTGTCCTATGTTCAGAAAGGTGCTGTGTCATGTTTGACTCTTATGTTCTCTTTTGGTTCGTTGTTACATAGAATAAAGTTTTCCTGCATCCGTCTGGGTCTCTTTGGGTCCAGTTGACTCCCTTTCCTTCTTGTAAAAGCCATAGTACCTCCTGGTTTCCGCCAGGATTCTTTAACTGGCAGTTCTCCTAGTTGCACGAGTTTGTGCGCCACAAGTTGTATAGCTGCATGTCATCTGATGCCATTTTGCAGGCCTGTACTTAACGGTGCTCAAATCTTTCAGCGCATCTGCGTAGGTGTGTGGTGCATGCGCCTGATTACATGTGAACCTTATTTGAGGTGAAGGCGCCGGCAGAACCTGTAAAATGTACATATCTATTACTTCACCCCGTTAAAGGGACAGTGACTTTGTCTGACATCCCGAGACCACTAGCCACCAGGAGCCTGCATAAAATATCAAGAACACTCCTCGCGCAGGTTAACGTGTAGGTGGGGCGTCTTCTTCGGAAAGGACTCCTAAAAGCTGTGTTAATATAAGCTTGTGTTCTTGTGCAATGTAACTGGTGCTAATGTAAAGCGTTCCTATACCTTCCAGTCGAGTTTGCGCTCTATAGAACTGCAAAAAGAAGCTGCTTAGCTGGGCCATTAGCGAGATTAAAGACTCTAAGCTATACGCCACAAGTCTACAACCTCCCAACAAGATATACACGAGTATTTGGATGATATTGGTTTGGCATAGCTATCTGACACGCACAGGGAATATTTTAGCCACCATATAACTCAGGGGTCTCGAAACCGGTCCATGAGGGCCGGATCCATGCCAGATTTTCAAAATTACTACATGTATCTCAATGGGGATACCCAAAAAATCTGGCATGGATCCGGCCCTCCAGGACGGTTTGGAGACCCCTGATATAATGGAAGATGAATTTAAAGAAGCGATTAATTCGCTGCCAAACAACGAAGCGCCAGGTCTAGATGGCCTGCCGGGCGCATTTTATAAAGAATTCAGAGACCTCCTGGTTCCTCACCTAGCCGAGATGCACGAGGAAGCGTATGAGTAAGGCGTCACTACGTGAGGCCCTGCTAATAGCTCTCCCCAAACCTGGTAAAGACCCGAAAAAATGAGAATCGTACCGCCCACTATCACTCATAAAGATTGAAGTCAAAATCTTAGCCAAGATAATAGCAAACCGGATACAACCCCTACTGGGATCCCTAGTTTTACAGGACCAGGCTGGCTTCATCCCCACTAGATCCACAACACAAAACATACGCACCATATTTGCAATGTATCATAGCTTTAACTCAGAATTACCTGCAGCGGCCGCCCTCCTAGATGCAGTGAAAGCCTTTGATTCGGTGGAGTGGGAGTTTATGTTTACAGTTCTGACCAGAATGGGGTTTCCACCACCTTTCCTAAAATGGATCTCCCTGCTGTACCCTGAACCCAGAGCCAGAGTACGAATAAATGGCACCACCTTGCACCATATAGAGATAAGTCGTGGGACGAGACAAGGATGCCCCTTGACCCCCATTCTATTTGCGCTCACGTTAGAACCACTAGCCTGTAAAATCAGACAAAAGCACCCGGAAGCGGCCCTACAATTTAATCTTCGTCCCATAGGAATTTCTTTAAATGCAGACGACATGGTAATATACACCAGATATCCGGATACCAATTTAAATCCACTCATAAGAGAATATATCAGATTAGAAAAATATTCTGGGTTTAGTATCAATTGGGATACATCAGTAGTAATTCCATTAAAATTAGAGACCCCACAGCCCACTTTAGACTATCCATTACAATGGCACACCGAACCGGTGAAATATCTCGGAATCTGGGTTCATCGTGACCCAGACATAGTGGTCAGGGAAAATTATGGAAAAGCCATGAGTAAACTAGAAGAGCAGGTTAAAAAATTGATTAAGCTAACTCTATCACTAGCAGATATAATTGCCCTTCAGAAAATGGTAGTTCTAACTTTATTTTTATACCTATTCTGGAACATTCCGATTTGGCTCACACAGGCTTTCTTCGCTAGATTGCGAACAGTGCTAAAACGCCTCACATGGGCTGGGAAACAACCCAGGGTCAGATGGAAGATATTAAGGAAACCATATCACCAAGGAAGGTTTGCCGCCCCAGACCTTCAATTGTATTACTATTGTGCACAAGCACACCACGCATACTACTGGAAACAACCACACTCCCATATCCCACATATTGCAATGGAAAGAGACAGCGTCCTTCCAAAACAACTAACAAGCTACATATCAGATCCCATTAGTTTTTCTCCCAGGGACACGATACAAATGGTCAGATGCGCATCTAGGGCCTGGCATACTCTGGCACTTCGAGCACAGAAGCTCCCTCTATATTCTCTGGCGCTCCCACTGGGAAACCACCCCAAACTCCCGGTCACACAAGAAAAGAAAATGCAAATGGTGCTAGGAGAAATGGGTTTTCTGACCATGGGTATGTTGTTTCCACATAAGAAATCCATCCTGCACAATAACCCATCCCTACGCGCACATCAAACAGCATTAAAAATGTTTGCATACTTAAGACTACGCGCAGCAGTCAAAGAATTGTATGCATTGTTCCCAGAAGAACCCACACCATTAAACGCACTACAAACACTCTTGACAGCACCCACATGCACAAACCTAGTCACACAACTATATACTGCAACCCAAAACGAACAGACCTTAGGACCTGACAGATCGCTCCAGAGGTGGCAAGAAATAACCAGTGAAACAATATCCGAAGAGGACTGGAGTTACAGCTGTGCTCAATTACACTTACTTACATCGAACTGCAACCTACGGATCATTCATTTTAAGTTTAAAGCCGTAGTACGGCGGCTGCAGCTTGTCCAGAACTCAGCTGTCAGGCTGCTGTGTAGAATTCCTAAAACCACCAGGGTCTCGAACTACCGACGTGATCTGCATTGGCTCAGGGTAGAAAACCGAATTAGATTTAAAGCCCTGAACTATATGTTCAGAATAAAAGCGGGTACTGCACCCAAATACCTACTAGCACTAGCCCATCCCTATACTCCCAAACGCAACCTACGGTCGCAATCAGCAGCAAACTTTTGTGTGCCTAGGTTCAAACTTGCAAGAATGGGAGGCAGATCCTTTGCTCACCTAGGCCCAACCCTTTGGAACGCACTCCCTCCCTATATTCGCAAGGAGGAAAACCACGCTAGGTTCAGAAAGAACATCAAAACCTGGTTGTTCGAGCAATAACATGAACGACCCTGCAAACCCTTGCCACCTTTCTGTGCTGTGTCTCGGCGCCGGGAAATCCTTTTTGGGTAGCTGTTGCGCCTTACAAGTTTAATAAATAAATAAATAAATAAATAAATAAATACATTTATCCACCAGACATATTACACACAGGTTAAGTTATATTGATATGGCCTTAAAGCGGACAACAAATGTCTGCGCTGATTTACGCCCAAGGCTGATTTTTTTGCACATGGCATGGGCATGCCCTAGTCTGAACACATAATGGCAGGAAATCACTGATGCATTATCGAACATGCTAGCTGAACAAATCCCAAACACACCACTAGTATGCCTGCTAGGTATTCGTAAACTTGAACTAGCCAAAAGACGCAAATTCCTGTCTGTAACACTCTTGCTCGCAAAAAGACGTATAGCTGTGAAGTGGGGTAGCAAAAGACCACCCAGATTCAAGGACTGGATAACAGACATGGTATACTGTAAAGAAACACTAGGGGAATATGCAGAGGAAATACCTCAAGCTTCTAGGCCCAAGGACTTTTGGCAACCACTAATGGATTATCTGCAGCAAACCCAAGATGAACCTTGACTACAGGACACAGAGTTCAACATAGATACAGGAGGGGGACACTTGACAAACCAGAGGAATGTGGCACATTAGTTTCCATGCAAACGAAATGACTGTTCATAGCTATGGCACAAGAGATTAAGATGTACAATCCTTTATTTGTAATCCTTCTGATATGGATATTATATTGTAAACTGCGGATTGAATTGTACGTTTTATACTTTTATGGGCGTTATTGGATGCCATAGAAGGGTAACTGTGGATTAGAACATTACCTTTTTTGGTCTCAACCCTGAAGAAGGTGAGGTGTGAGATAACACATGACAAACCAAGTGCTGGCTTTAGGAAACTGCTTTCTTTACAAATCATAATCAAGGAAGTGAGCAACCCGGAATACCCTTGAGGGCTTGGGTAATGAAAGTAGAAGGGTAAAATTGCCTTCAAGGGACTTATTCAGTCTATATTTGTTAGTTGAAATTATTCTAGAAAGGATCAATGGATCATCCTTGGGGTGAATTAATCAAAACTGATCAATTTATATTATCAACATATAACATATAAACAAAGACACAAGGTGTATACGAAAAGGTTTTTATCAAATAGTTCATTAAATCAACTTCATATACAGATAAATAAACAAATAAGATTTTAGGACTGTGGGTACACATATAAATAAATTGCTAAGTGACTCAACAGAACCTAAAAAACACCTATCCCAAAACACATTGAGTAAAACAAAGAGGGGGATGAGATACTCATCCCCCTCTTTGTTTTACTCAATGTGTTTTGGGATAGGTGTTTTTTAGGTTCTGTTGAGTCACTTAGCAATTTATTTATATGTGTACCCACAGTCCTAAAATCTTATTTGTTTATTTATCTGTATATGAAGTTGATTTAATGAACTATTTGATAAAAACCTTTTCGTATACACCTTGTGTCTTTGTTTATATGTTATATGTTGATAATATAAATTGATCAGTTTTGATTAATTCACCCCAAGGATGATCCATTGATCCTTTCTAGAATAATTTCAACTAACAAATATAGACTGAATAAGTCCCTTGAAGGCAATTTTACCCTTCTTCTTTACAAATCGGCAATATCAAGTTCAACTATTGATGAACTAAAGCCATATTGCTGATGAAGCTGTACTAATGAAAATCGAATATGGAGTGAATTATATCCCTGAACGGATGTCTAAGGATTAAAAGTGGACTGGATTATATGAGACTTTGTGACTTTTATTGGCCCATTACTACTTTATGTGTGCTCAAAGAGGTTTTGTATTGATTATACAAAATATAGACTAGGGTTTATGTGCCACGGAACGCTTTTCGCTAAATTTGACTGGTCATCTTTAAGTTGCTTATTGCTGTATTTGGGTGTTAAATTGTAATTAATAAGGTGCAATCTATTCCCAGACACTATTACCAGGAGTAAGAATGACAAAATAATTAAGAACTACTATCATAAAGTGTGCAGCATTATGCCGCATAATTTGTTCACCCCTGCCACATGATTTGGTCCACCTCCGCCACATAATTCCATCGGCCCTGGGTAACATACACCCCTGCCACGGACAGCTGGCAATGTAAGAAACAATAAGGCAGTCTGGCTTTAAGCCCACACTTTGTAAAACGAAACTTACAATGGTTACACTTCCTTGTGGTGCACAGATGTCCCTCTGAAAGAGATTCCTCCCTCTCAGATGTCCCTACATCACTTGGTCCTGAAGAGACCCCTTATTGTATAGGAGGGTTGAAACACCGTCGACAAAACCTAAAGCGAACCATTCATCAGCCCCTACTGTTAAAGAAGGAGGCTGTGTTCATTGTACATTACTTTTGATGGTCGACTTTATATTGCTGGAAATCAATTTCCATGTCACAATATGTCGCTATTTTTGTAGGTTCCATGTTTACTGGGGACACCCTGCACAGTTTTTTTTAATATAAACGTATTGTTATATGTATAAATACCTGTTGACACTACTAAACATTGAATGGTGTATGTTTTTTCTTCTCTTTTAGACATCCATCTAACCCCTTTCGTATTGCCATTGTGCTAACCTCCATTGTTATTATTGATATTGTCCACAGGAACCACTGTTTCTGTTTATATAATGCATTACTGCCTGCAACATTTTCCTCAGTTGAGTGTGTGTGATACAGTAATTCTGCAGTGAAAAAACTACAAATCAATTCATGAGTCACAAAACAAGTCAGCTGGCAGTCTCATTTTTTTTAGATAGAATTTAACTTGTCTGATAGCTATAAAGCGAAACAGATCTATTTTATTTTGCTCAATTGATTATGTTTGATAATGTAATTCTGCCATGAAAAAGCTACAAACGAATTCATGTCACAAAACACGTCATCAGGCTGTCTCAGTTGATTTAAATTTAAATTGTCGGTTATCTATAAAATAAATTGAAACAGAACTAAATTGCACTTGACGTAATACAGACATACAACTGGGATAAGATAATAAGAAACGTGTGTATCATTCTAAATCCTCAGAAGTGCTTCCACTGAAGTGCAGGTATTAGTTTACATCTGGCAACTACAATCCATCATCACACTTTTTGTTGCATTCAAGTCCGTGACTCACATTTGTTATCCACAGAAAGCAATCCTTTCTTTAAGTTTTCTTTTTTGTACTGCAGAAGGCTTATTATTTATGAATTTGTCAGAACTCACGTGCAAGCCTGACTCCATGACGTTCGCATTATTGGCTTTTGTTTGGAGCTAGAGATGGCCTGGCATGAAGATGGCCCCCTAAAGTCCTGGGAGAGCAACAACAAAAGCTGTGATCTTGCAAGACATCAGGTAGCCATCTTGGGGTCAGGCTGCCCTATACCCAGGGCCACTGGAAATATGCAGCAGGTGAGGAATTATGCAGCAGGTTTGAGTAAATTATGCAGCAAGAAAAGGAAAATTATGCGGCACATTTTGTAATAGTATTACTATATTAGTTCATGTTTTTTAAACTTTATAACACTTTCTGGCACTTGGTTGCATTTCATAAGGACACATTTAACACTCAAATATATCAATACGCAACAGAAAGGTGACCAGGCCAGCTTTGCAAAGGACCTTCCACTGCCTGGCAACATGTGTTGTCACATTATTGGTTAACTTTTGAACCGTTTGCGCTAAAAGCAAAAAAAAGTGTTTCTTAAAATTTGCAGATTATGCGGCAGATGATGGATTATGTGGTAAACCGTAAATCTATAATTTATGCTTTAACATTTCAGGCACCCAGTGGTTTCCCTGCTCCCGTCGCCTTTTCTCCATCTCGCACTAGGCTCCTCACTTACATTTCACGTGTCCAATGGCACCCCTACCATGCCGCTGCCACCACCTTCTCCTGCTGCCAGGCCGCATAGAAGTTTGAGTGCTAGCATCACTACTCCTCGCATCTGTCTCTTACAAACTTCAAATAGTCTGGCGTGCAATAAAGATCAGACTCCTTAAAATGTTTACACATAACTTTGTAAGATTTTGTATCTTTCTGTTTTTACTACGACTTTGTTTTATGCCTTGCACATTGAGTAAGAACTGCAAGTGTCACATGCCCCTGCGGTTGCTTATAAATACAAAATGTGCTATTATGCCCATGTCCATGATCTTGCACTCACAAATACACCTTTCACACAAAATTATATAGATGTGCTTTGAAACCACCTCAAGATACATAAACGCTTTCTCGTGTGCTACATGTATGTCCCTTGTTATTTCACAGTTTTTGTCAAACAAGCATTGTGAAAGCTAACGCATCTCTCTATGGTGCACTGATTTGCATGTCTCCAGGACTGCTTTTGCATGCTTATCACATTCCAGCCAGACCCATTGGCTTTGCCAATGCCTGCTGTTTATTCCTCCAGAAAACCACTTTCCCCTATTTCATATAGAGGAGGAGTTTAAACAGGTCTTGCTTATGACAAGGTCCAGCTTTGTGTCTTTCTAAGGTTGGGGTTTATATAGGACAGGAACAGCAAAAATACATACAAGTTGTTTTCAGTTTTGCCACAGCAGTGAAGTTTTCCATTGTCATGGGTATTTAACTGACATTTTTAACCAACACTAGTGCATTCTGGGACTTGTAGTTGTGTCTCTTCCAATATACGCATGGGGGCTGTCAGTCCCGTCATGCAAACTATTGTTGACTTTAAATGTGTCACCACGAGCCATAGATCTGACGTGACCCATGCCGGGTGTGTCGTCATAAAACCGTGTTGTTTTCTTTGTATTCTGGTTATTGTAGTTATGCACGTATAATGGGGCAGATAAACCACAGTCACAAGAATGCAATGGGAAAAACATGATATAGGAGTCGGACATGCTTCACGCACTCATTTCTAACCAGTCTGTGCATTTTGAACAGAAGTGGATTGCACACGTGGTCGGGAGCCAACTTCTGAGCTACAAAGGAGACAGGGACTCGTGAAAAAATCCGAGCTGCTGCCTGCTGAACACGGCCTTGCCAGAGAGGAGGGAAACTTCAAAACAGCGAATCAGAGACGCACAAACCAACCCAACCAAACACACTGCAACGTGTTTGCTGCAGAAACAAAACACCTCGTGCAGAACTGCCGTACAAAGAAAACCACCGCTCCCGCCTGTAGCCTGCCACATTGTCAACATCACACCCGCTCTGTTGATATGAAACAATCCTCTCAGAGAGAGGGGAGACGCAGGGAGATAAATGTGGCCGTTTGGAAATGTAGCCAGCGGCACCATCAGCCCCAGCCTGGCAGCCCGGCGAGGGCGGAGGGCAGACGCTTGTCACCACAGCAGCCTGCATTTGTGAAATGCATACCTGCCAAGCAGCCACATGTCAGCTGAGACACAGCCAGCAACCGCTGGCTTGTTAACGAAGAGCGAATGCATCCAGGGACTTGCAGTTTCACTTTCACCGTAATAACATATGCATACAAACACCAACATGCGAATTGTTTTGGATACAATAAACAGGACTTTCTGCAGGTCTCGAATGACATGGGGCTCACTTGGCAACTGTGACAAATCATTTGAGCATGCCCCGACACTTCTAATAAAAGATAAGCAGTGAAAGTTGGCAGAAGTGATAACAGAAGGTAGGTAGGGCTTGTTGGTTGTAGTTATAATAGACGGTAGGTAGTGTCTGTCGAATGTTGGTGGTGTAATAAAAGGTAGATAGTACCTCTGTTGACAGTTGTTCTGACAGAAACTACGTAGTGCCTGTTGGCAGTGGTGTAATTAAAGCTAGGTAGTACATATTGGCTGTGGTTATAACAGAAGGTAGGTAGTGCCCGTTGACAGTGGTGTAATAAAAGGTAGGTAGTGCCTGTTGACGGTGTAATAAATGGTAGGTAGTGCCTGTTGACAGTGGTGTAATAAAAGGTAAGTAGTGCATGTTGACAGTGGTGTAATAAATGGTAGGTAGTGCCTGTTGACAGTGGTGTAATAAATGGTAGGTGTGCCTGTTGACAGTGGTGTAATAAAAGGTAAGTAGTGCCTGTGGACAGTGGTGTAATAAAAGGTAGGTAGTGCCTGTTGACAGTGGTGTAATAAATGGTAGGTAGTGCTTGTTGGCAGTGGTGTAATAAATTGTAGGTAGTGCCTGTTGACAGTGGTGTGATAAATTGTAGGTAGTGCCTGTTGACAGTGGTGTGATAAAAGGTAATTAGTGCCTGTTGGCAGTTGTATAATAATGGTAGGTAGTGCCTGTTGACAGTGGTGTAATAAACGGTAGTTGTGCCTGTTGAGAGTGGTGCAATAAAAGGTAAGTAGTGCCTGTGGACAGTGGTGTAATAAATGGTAGTTGTGCCTGTTGAGAGTGGTGCAATAAAAGGTAAGTAGTGCCTGTGGACAGTGGTGTAATGAATGGTAGGTAGTGCCTGTTGACAGTGGTGTAATAAATGGTAGGTAGTGCCTGTTGACAGTGGTGTAAGTGCCTGTTGACAGTGGTGTAATAAAAGGTAAGTAGTGCCTGTTGACAGTGGTGTAATAAAAGGTAAGTAGTGCCTCTTGACAGTGTTGTAATAAAAGGTAAGTAGTGCCTGTTGACAGTGGTGTAATAAATGGTAAGTGTGCCTGTTGACAGTGGTGTAATACAAGCTAGGTGTGCCTGTTGACAGTGGTTCTGACAGAAGGTAGGCAGTGCCTGCTGGCACTAGTTACGGGCGTAGATGAGCCAAGAAGTGCCAGTGGCGCTTGAAGACGAGGCGCATCTGTGTCTTCCCCAGGGCCCCCCACTCACCGGTCTCCGGTGGCCAGGGAGGCGGCGTCGGGCGGGGAGCGGCTCCCGGCGCTGGAGCTGGAGTCCTGGCTGTGGCGGTGCTTCTTCTGCCTCCAGCTGCCGAGGCTGCGCCTCTTGTGCCCGCCGCACTCGCCCTCCTCCGGGTCCGGGACCACGGTGGGTCCCACGTCCGACGAGCTCCGGCGCACCCCCCGGCCCGGGGGCTCCTGCGCGCCCGGCTCCGCGCCCGCGGTGCTCCGGTTCCTGAGGAAGAAGCGCCCGAGGCGGGCGAGGCCGCCCTTCTTCTCCTTCTCCATGCCCCGGCCTCCGCGGTGAGGGCTCCGGCTCCTCGGGTGTGTGCAGCCGGCTCCGGTGCTGCGCGGCGCGGGCTGCCTCTGCTCAGTCTCCCGCTCTCCCTCCGCCGCTGCCTGTCAGGCGCTCTCTCACCTGAGCGCAGGTAACACGAGCCCTCCTCCCTCGGCCGCCGCCACCGCCTGCAGGGGGAGCAGCCAGAGTCTGCCTGAGCGGGGAGGAGGGAGCCAGGGCAGGGGCTTGGCCGGGCACTGGGGCAGCCCCGGGCACCGAGGTGCTGGGTCCTGGGAGGCACAGGGGGGCTGGGGTACACGGAGCTCTGGTTCTCACGGGGTTCAACTGTAACGAGGGTTCATGTACACACAGCACTCGTGCACACACACTAGTGCAAGTCCACTAAAGTAGCGGCCGCCTTAGACACAAGGGGGATTCCGGTGACATACCCGGGTGTACTGCGCGCTCTGGTTCTCACGGGGTTCATAACCAGGGTCCATGTTCAGTTCACACAGGACTCGTGCACACATTAGTGCAAGCCCACTAGGGTAGCGGCAGCCTTAGACACAAGGAGGGATTCTCATGACACACCCGGGTGTACTGCGCGCTCTGCTTCTCACGGGGCTCAACTATAACCAGGGTCCATGTGCACACAGGACTCGTGCACACACTGGTGCAAGCCCACTAGGGTGGCCTTAGACACAAAGGGGGGGTCCGGTCACACACCCGGGTGTACTGCGCGCTCTGCTTCTCACGGGGCTCAACTATAACCAGGGTCCATGTGCACAAAGGACTCGTGCACACACTCGTGCAAGCCCACTAGGGTAGCGGCTGCCTTAGACACAAGGGGGGATTCCCATGACACACCCGGGTGTACTGCGCGCTCTGGTTCTCAAGGAGCTGAACTATAACCAGGGTCCATGTGCACACAGGACTCGTGCACACACTCGTGCAAGCCCACTAGGGTAGCGGCTGCCTTAGAAACAAGGGGGGATTCCCATGACACACCCGGTTGTACTGCGCGCTCTGGTTCTCACGGTGCTCAACTATAATCAGGGTCCATGTGCACACAGGACTCGTGTACACACGTGTGCAAGGCAGCGCGCACGGGATAGCCTTAGACTTTAGGAGGGTCGGTTGAGGGTAAGCGGGTCTGGGTGTACACCCTCGCACAAGTGTTCAGGTACACACAGGACTTGGGAGCACACAGGTTCAAGTACACTGGGGAAGCCTCCGACACAGAAGGGGTTTCAGAGTAAGCATGGCACACTCACGCGCAAGGGTTAACTTAGTCCATCAAGTTCAGGTGCACATAACTCTAGTATACATAGGATGCCAGGGCCGGGTGAGCAGAGCACAGGCACATGCGTTATTCGGAGACTGGGCTTTGTAAACAAAGAGCTCAGGTACATACAGGTTCAAACCCACAGGGGCCAGCCTCATGCACAGACACCAATCCGGTGTAAGCAGGGCTCACGCACAAATCCAAGCACATGGGAACAGTCAATCACTAAGCTCTCTTATACAAAGGTTCAAACACACCAGAGTAGGCCTAGGGCCCACACCGTGCTCTGGTATAAACAAGCCCGAGACACACTCCGAAGTAAGCAAGCTTAACAACTGAGCTGTGGTACACATTGGACTAACATACACAAATTGTAATTGCATTTATACAGCGCTTACTACCTCTGACGAGGTGTTGAAGCGCTTTTCGGCGAGTAGCACGCTACTCCGAACCCAAAAAGTATGTGTGGTGAATTAGTATAGGGAGATATGAAATCAATTTGAGCGGTGGACTTGTGAGTTTGTTATTTGGATTGCAAAACAATAGTGGAGGAATATAAGAGGGAAGGTTCTAGATTGAAAGTGTTTTTTGGCGATCACAGTAGAAGGGGGTTTGGTATGAGTAAAAGGGAGGTTGATGGGTAAGAGTCAGAGGAAAGGGTTTAGAAAGGCGTGTTGGGAAGATCTGAATAGTAAAAGAGGTATGAGGGTGCAAGGAGGGGTAGAGGAGTTGAGTCTAGAAAGTGTTATTTTGGGATCATAGTACTGACAGAATGAGGTTTGGGATCAGTCAGAGAGTGGAGGTAGAGAATATGTTGAGAGAGGTATAGGGTGCGAAATAGGGGAGTGCATTTGAGAAAGCAGTAGAATGAGGTTTGGGATGAGTCAAATGGAAAGTGGACACACCTAAGCGCCTGCTGCATATGAGGCCAGATAGTTGAAGGTATTTTGCAATGGCAGACTTTGCAATTCGTAAGATCACTGCGTTTGCAGCCGCAAAATACCTTTTTCAAATGTACAAAACTTATTTTGCGAGTTGGAAAATTGGGTGATCCTTCCAAATCGATATTCAATATGTAATGTATCACTGGTATTCAAGTGCAATTCATGCTGCAAACCATTGATCAGTTACCAAAAACCTCGAAGGAGGTGACAACAGATTTGTTAATGTAATGGGGTAGCCTTGGGGTCCATTCTCCATTTCGGGATTGTGTTGGTAGCCTCAGGGGTGGGGAGGGTGAGTAGGCAGTGGTCGAATACTGCCTGCTCCTATGTATTGATTTATTTATTTATTTATTACCTTAAGGAACATGAGCTGCTTACAAATAAGAAAATAAAAGTTTTCCTGTTTTAAAATAAATGCAAACACAGGGATGGTGTTCTTTTCTGTTTCTTGCAGGCCACCATCCTGGTGTTTGTGGCCAATTACAGGAGGCCGAAAATTGTGACTTGTCTTATTAATTAGGCAGGTCATTCTGCAACCTCCCTACCAATAGATAAGTTTTTATTGTACAGTTAATTCAAAGTTTTACAAAAGCAAAAAAAAGCACCAGGGGCCCTATTATGTATAGGGCACACTTTCCCTGTTTGCCCCCTGGCCTACCTTTAAACAGTTGCGCTGGGCGCAATCAAGGACATTGCACCCTATTACTTAGAATGTGTTGCCCCCAGGGCAGCTGCGAACTCATGCTGACCTGGGGGCAGCGCTTTCAAGTGAAATATGGAGGAGCTTTGAATCAGCCACTTCGCGTTTCATTGTGCAGAGGGCTACTCCCCTGCCCTTTCAAAGGGGATGTCCAGGGGCTCCATGGGACCCCCTTTCCCCATGCCAGAGGGCTGCTATCAGGGGGCGCACTGATAGTGCGCCCCCTGAGTCAGTGGCGGCTCCTCTAGGGAGTGCTGCGGGGGTGGGTGGAGTGTAGTAAACTTCGGCATACAGCCGAACGGAGGTAAATAAATAAAACAAATTACATTTTGCGCGCTGCATCGCCATTTGGTGTTGCAGTGTGTGCAATGTAATATGTTTTATTTATTTATTTATTTTATTGGCTAACCTCCATTCGGCCATATGCAGGATTTTACTACCCCCCCCCCCCACCCTGCCCCTCCCCCGCCGCTCACCAGCACTCCATGGAGGAGTCGCTACTGTCCTGAGAGCGTCTTTGCCTTTGCGCCTGCGCCTGTAATCCGGCACAGGGCAAAGGCAAAGGGCTTCCTTCATTTGCATGGGGCACGCCCCTGTGCAAACGAGGGAACGCCCTCTAGAAAAAGCGCTATATTCCTTAAGGGGCCGCACTAGCGACTGCGGCCCTTTCTGCAACACCAAAGTACCAGGATGCGCAAAGCAGGCGCAAACGCCCCCAGGGCACTTTGTGTAATACGACCCCTGATGCATTTTTAGTTTCATAAAATGGTCCATCAGAGCCCCAGAAAGATTAGTTGGGCCTTTAGAAAGTACAGGAATGCGATCCTTGATCAAGGCACTTTAAAAATTGACATGAAGCACAGCACAATGAATAGGGCAGTAACATTTGTCTGTAGGCTCCGAGGGGAAAAGGTGTAAAGGCTCCAGGACAGGGCAGGGTATCAATGTTAAACCATTACAAGGCACCCTAAAATGATCATTGGTGATCTGTTCAAAATAGACACTAATTAGCCCCGGGGTGTGCCGTCTGGCCGGTCGGAGCTAAATGCACAGCGTCCTTTATGTTTTTTGCAGCCAAGTTCAGAGTGAGAAATCAAGGGGACAGGAGCAGCAGCCAGGCAGTCCCAGGGACTTCAAGTGTTTAATTCCACATAGTGCTAGGGTTCAGGCAAACAAGCAAAAAGTGCAAAGTGCGACGTGGTTGTGGGCGCTATAGGATCCCCAAAGTGGTTCAGATCAATTAATTAGCTGCTGTGGCCTGAGGGAGCTCAAGCTGATGTGTGGTCTGTGCGTGTAGCAGTGGCGAGCGTATAGTGACCATAGAGGCCTTTAGATGTTTGACTGCAGCCAGGGCACACGTCCTAAAAAAAGAAGCGGGGGGGGGGGGGGGGGGGACGCTGACGTCACAACAGGAAGTGACGTCACGAAAGGTGGCTTGCACCATCACTCATTGCCTCCCCTCACTCACCCCTTAGATGCGATTGCATCAGAGAAGCCAGCGGTGAGCAGCGTCCTGAAAGGGGTTCGATCTCTCCCCAGAGAGGCCAAAGACTGAATGTGTGGCTCCATTTGCTCCAGTTCTCAAGCTCCCGGTAAAGTAAGTGGGGGGACGCCATCCACCCGCGTAGTACCTCGACTCCAGCACTGACTGCAGCTGTGACGTGTTAGCGCAAAGTTTAGAGCCCGGCTCCCCATATTCGAAGCCGGGTACAGGTGGACCCCAATTTTGACACTGCCGCCTGAAAGAATTTGATTACTTTGATATTGAAAATAGTTTTTCAGTAGGTTCAGGCAGGGAAATACAGTTTGGCGGCAGGTGCGCGCTCCCAAGAATGCAAAGTCTTTACGAAGGAGACTTTTCCTCAGGTGAAGCAATGTGGGGCAAATGCAGACAACACGAATTATGGTTTCCTCCCCTGGCCCCACAAAAGTGGCAAGTTGCAGTTAGCGCTGCCCATTAATGCAAGGCCAGGCATCTGCCACCCGTGTTTCACTTCCCCAGTCTGAGATCCACATATCTGGCTTTGAACCGGAAGGGATAAGTGCTAGCAAAGCACTTCTGTTGGATTCAAGGTGTGTAAGAATCGACCACTGCCTATGCGTATCTATGTGTGGAGCTGCAAGCGCCTAGACGCCCTTGGGTAGTAGTGCGCTATATAAATATATAAATAAATAAATAAATGCTTGCTCAGCGTTGCCAAGTTGTCCAGCCTTGAAAGCCTTTATGCTGTAGTTAGGGCAAGTTTTTTTAATGCTGATTGTGAAGGTGTTTTTTCCCAGGCTTCAGTAAGCGAAAGTTTTACCGAAAGTGATTTTGCAATGTGACCTATTAGTGCATAGGTCGCTTCCCAAAATCAGAGTCTGTTCGCAAAACATAGGTGCACAATTTGCAACCACTTTTTGCAAATAGACTCTTAGTAAATCTGGTCCATAATGCAGATACACAGAGAAATTTCTTCACACATCGTATGTGCAGGTTATAATGAAACACACAGGGCTTGATCGCTGGCACAGACATGGCACCGGTAGACACGGGGACAAACGGATTCAGACACACAGAGCCAATGTGCAAACTGGGGTCCAATATACACAGACCCATATTTTCTAACTTTCTTTTTTTTCCAGTTTAAAAAGCTTTATTGAGTAGAAACAATGCAACGTAAAACATCATTACATATGCAAACAATGTCAAATAGGTAAAAGAAAACCGAGAATAGTAATGCAAATTGAAAACGAACCCCAAAAAGGGGTGAACCATATACCAATGAACAATGCTTTTATGACTTTTTTCATTTTGGGAGGGGAGAGAGAGAAAGAAAGAAGGGAGAAAAGGGGGGGGGGGAAAGAGAGAGGGGAGAAGGCTACAAAGAATACATCATCTCATGAACAAAACTTAAGTGAGATCAGAGGGGCAAGAAAAGGAAGTATTGGGTGGTCAGGGAACATGTCTAGATAGAAATTCCGTTAAGGGGGACCACAATAAATCTCTTTTAATTAATAAAGAAACTGATGTAGCATATGCGCGGTCAAGTCTGTGGTGATGGCATAACAGATTCCACCAATCATTGTAAACAATTTTCGTAGTATCCTTCCAATTAGTGGTAACAATCTGAAATGATATTGCAATAAAAAGATCAATGAATTTACGAACATGACATTAAACATACCAAATGGAAGCCAGCCCACCCAGGAAAATATAAACAATATCAAATGGAACATCAGTTGATAGAATATTATTGAGTGTGGACCAAACCTTGGACCAAAGTGATTTAACCTGAGGGCAAAAGAAAAACATGTGTAAAAAGTCACTATTATCACAGGAGCAAGACCAGCACTTTTTGGAATCTAGTAGTTTAAATTTAAACAAGTCAGTAGGAGTATAGTAAAGCCTATTATAGAAGAAGTAAAATGTCTGTGTGGTGCTAGCTGAGCGGGAAACGGTATGAATTTTAGATCAAATGGAGTCCCAAATGTGTGTGGGGAAGGTTTGGCCTAGGTCTGATTCCCACACGAGTTCCAATTTAGACTTGGGCCTATCAATAGGAGAGTGAGAAAGTAATTTATAAATGTTTGAGGCTCTATAAGGGATGTGGAAGTCAGGTGGAGAGGGAGTGAGAGGGAACTCAGAGGAAGTTGGAGTATCTCGCAAAATAACGGAGGACAGTACAGGGGCGAGCAATGTGTATTGAGAAGAGTATTTGTTGGAAATACCAAAGGAGTCACAAAGATCATGGAAAGTTGTTAAGGAATCACCGGTTATTAGATGCTTGTAAGTGAGAATTCCTTTATCAATCCATTCCTTTCAAAAGAGCGCTCAATTGTGAAGCTTAAGAGATTTGTCATACCATAACGGAGTATCAAAGTGAAAGTCAGAAGGGGAGGAGAAGGAACGGAAAAGTAGAAGCGTTAAGGCTTTAGAGTGCTTGAAAATTGGAGAGATAAACTTTTGAGGAGGTTGGGATAACCTGGTAGCAGTAAGGAATGAGAAAGGAGTAAGTTGTGCTAATTCCAAAGAGCTCCAAGCCATTGCAAGTGAAGAAGACAAGTCTGTGAGAAAAGGGCAGATTTGTTTAAGGGTAAAGGCGGAGTGGAAGCGTGAGATGTTGGGAAAATTGACACCACCCTGGTTCTTAGGTTGTTGAAGACGGAGAAGTGAGACCCTAGCTTTACGTTTATTCCATAAAAATTTCGAAAAGAGGCTATTGATGGATTTAAAAAAGTAATGGGGAAGGGAGACAGGAAGCATAGAAAGATAAAAATTAGCAATGGGAAGTAGCATCACTTTAATAGTGGATAAGCGCCCCCACCATGAGAGAAAAAGTGGAGTCCAGCATTCTATAAGAGAGGAAAGTTTTTTAAGAATATCGGAATGGTTAATTTTGATGGTTTCAGTAATGGTATTGGTGTACAGGATACCCAAACACTTAATGAATCTGGGATTCCACTCAAAACCCGAACCCTCGAACATATAAGGAAGACAAAGCCTATTGAGGGGAAGGACTTCCGATTTATCTATGTTTAATTTATAGCCAGAAACTAAAGAATAATCATCTAGTAAAGAAAAGAAAGCAGGAAGAGCGTCTGTGGGATTTGAGATGTAGAGCAAAATATCATCAGCGTAGGCAGTAAACTTAATTTCAACATCCTTATAAATAAAACCAGAATAAGAAGGGGACTGCCTAATTTTCTCAAGGAAGGGCTCTAACGCCAAAATAAAAAGAAGAGGGGATAATGGACAACCCTGTCTGGTTCCTCTATGGAGAGAAAAGTAGGTAGATTGGGCACCATTTACCCAGATAGAAGTTTTAGGGCCAGAATAAAGTAGTTGTATGTATTTGAGAATAGTGGGGCTAAAACCGTGCCAGCGAAGCGCTCTAAACATAAAATCCCAATTAACTCGATCAAATGCTTTCTCGGCATCCAAGGTAATAGCAGCGACAGGAGGATCCATTTTGGCAGCAAGGTGAATTATATTGAGAAGAGTTCTGGAATTGTCCGTTATGGACCTACCTTTTACAAACCCAGATTGATAAACATTGACCAAGTTGGGGATAACCGAGTTAATGCGAAGAGCCAGAATTTTTGCATAGATTTTACAATCAGTGTTTATAAGGGAAATAGGTCTGTAATTCTTGCAAAGACAAGGATCCTTATCTTTTTTGGGAAGAAGACAGAGCATTGCCTGCGAAAAGGAGCCTCTAGACTCGCCTGTATCAAGAAAGTGATTAATTAAGTGGAGCAAGTGAGGAACCAGAACCGTCTTAAAATGGAGAAAAAATCGTACCGTAAATCCATCCGGACCGGGTGTTTTATCCTTGGGGAGAAGAGAAAACGCAGTGATTATTTCTTTTTCTGAAAGTGGAACATCAAGGGGAGAAAGATCAACCTGGGAGTCGGAGGGTTTAGGGATGGAGCTAAAGAATGAGTTTATTTGTTCGGGAGAAGGATTGGATTCCGGCGTGTAAAGGGAAGAGTAGTATTGAACAAAGCAGTCAAGAATTTTAGCATCCGAGGAGTGGGGAGATCCCTGAGGATCTTTAATTACAACAATCTTAGATTGCTGCTTCTTAATTTTAAGGTAATTTGCTAGTGCTTTACCAGCCTTGTTACGACCACCATACATCTTGGAGTTAAATTTGAGAAGCTGATTAGAAGCGGAGTCCCAAGAGTGTCTATTAAATTGCATATTAGCTTTAATCAAGGAAGTTAGTAAATCAGGGGAGTTAGTAGTGAAATATAGGTGTTCAAGGTCCTTGATTTGTTTAAGGAAAGAGGATGCCTGAGTAAGAGCTTTTTCTTCTTCCGGGACACAAAATCTATAATGCAGCCACGGGCAGCAGCTTTGAAAGCATCCCAAATAAAGTGGAAGTCAGAAGATGTGTGTAAGTTAGTGCAGAAGAATTCATCCATGAATTGTGAAAAGTGGGCAGTGAAAATGGGGTCAAGAAGTAGTGAATTATTGAAACGCCATCGACGAGATGTGGGAGTGGGAGAAAGATAATCCATGTCTAAAATAATAGGTGCGTGATCGGAAATGAGGATGGAACCTATTTCGGAGTTGGTCATGAATTGGAAAGCATGATGTGAAAGAAAAATGTAATCAATTCGGGAATGGGAAGCGTGCACTGGAGAAAAAAAAGAAAATTCTAAAGAGTCAGGATGGGATATTCTCCAAGAATCAATTAAACCTCTAGATGAAATGGATTTGTGGAAGGACTTTTGCATTTTGTTAGGGACATATCTTGCTTGAGATTTGCGATCCAAAAAAGGATCCATCAATTGGTTGCAATCCCCCCCAACAATCAGATCATCACTCACATTAGAAGAAAGGAGGGAGGAAAACTCGTTCCAGAAGGATGGGTCAACACCATTAGGGCCATATACATTGCAAAGGAACTGACCTCTTTATCTGAAACTGACCCTTTGCGAGGCCAATTTCCTTGGTTGATTGCTATCTGAGATTGCAAGTCAAAGTTCAGGACATCGTTAGTTCTTAGCTTTTCTACACATGCCTCATCTTGCTCGTTATCTATCATTGTTTCCTTTTTATGTTCCTTCGTTACATGCATTGTGCTTTCAATTATGGGTTTGTCCGGCTTGTGGAAATTGAATTTGGGACATCCTAATAATTAACTTGTGGGGTTGGTACAATGTAAAGTGACCCTTTTTTGGAATGTGATGATGTATAGAAATGTGTTTCTATTGGTCAGAATTTGCTGCAGTGAGTGTCCATTTGTAATGTGAATATTGTGTATAAATACTGAAGTCTTGCTCAACAAAATTGAGCAGTTTCTTGAGTTGTACACCGTGTTGTATTGCTGGGATTGCTGCTACTAGCTGCAGCTAATAAATTTGATCTCTGACGCCACCTAGAAGTATTCAGTGTCTCTGTTTGCCAAGACAGGAGAACCTGAAGACTTTGGGCGTGTTCCTGGCGCCGCTGGGTTCTAAAAAACCCGGTTCTTCAGTTGGCGCCCAACGTAGGGCGGCTTCAGCGGTACCGGTCCAAGCCCGAGGATCGTGAGGAGCCACGTGAGGAAATTCTGGAGGAAGGCCGCCACTTCATCGACCCCTGCATGTCGACGTGGACCGAAGGTATTTTCTGCGAGGCTTCCCGCTTTCCGACGGCTGCGAAGGACTGCTGCCCTGACTGTCGCCCTGTCTTGGACCCTCGATAGATGCTTTGTAGAGCGAGACGATAGACGGTCTTCTGGTGGCGGGACAGATATTTTGGTTAAGTATAAGTGGGTCGCTCCCACGACTTTGTTTGGTTCTTTGTTTTGGTTCTTGGTTTGATTCTTGGTTTGGTTTGATTCGGCTACTGCAGTAATCGAAGCCGAGGGGCTCGTATATTTCCGAGAGTATCGATAGTTGATAACCCCTTGAAGTTTGAAGCTAGATTAGTGAGCTATAAGATGCCTGGTCTTAGCAAAATTAGGAAATGGTTTAGTTGTGGTTGCAACAAAGATTCCCGATTGGAGGACTCGTGTCCGATACCTCCGGTTGGAACTCCAACTTATGAGCTGTATTCAAAACACGGAGTGGGTCCTATCACCTATAATGAGGTATGGATCCGCTATACTAGGAAAGATGGTGTCTTACGATGGCCCCAACATGGTAGTTTCGAATCAAATATTTTAGATAACCTAGAAGTTGTGCTGTTCAAGAAGAAAGCCCGGCCGCAAAATGTTTGACTTTTTCCGCCTTTGGCGAAAGGAAGCCAAACAGAGAGAAATTAAACAAGCAAAAAGAGATAGGAAAGATAAAAATATGTCAGTGCTACAATCTGCTAGGCAGTTTAAGGAAGATGGAGAAGAACGTGTGAGTGAAGTCTTAGATAGACAGCGTTGCATGGCTATCGGTAAATGTTATCCGGCCTTGCCGCCTTCCCTTCCAAAAGTGAATGAAGACCCTGAAAAAGATCCTTTGATCTCTCATTTACTGAGATTGCCACCTCCCTATGTGCAGGGTGCTACTGCGCCTCCATTACCCCTGGTTGTTCCACCCTTTGTTGTTCAACCTCCTGCTGTTGTTCAGCCAACCGGTGCTCCACAGATGGTTTTGCCTCCTCCTGCGCAACCCATTCTAGGGTCGCCAGCTTTGCTTCCAGCTTTGCCTCAAACTCCTTTGCCTTCTGCTTCTGCATCTTTGACTTCTACTGTTCTTGTCCCTACACCTTCTTTGCCTCAGAATACTTATTCTCCTGTTCTTATGTCTACTTCTTCTCCTTCTGCTCGAAAACGAATGACCGAGACTGTTGTTAATCTGTTGTCACCATTGTTTGGGTCACTGAATATGACCCCTGTTTCGGAACGTAAGCAGAGTCGTAGTCAGCTTCCTAGTTCTGTAGAAAGGACAGTGTTAGATTTGTTGGCTCGTAGGTGGATTTTGAATGCTCCGAGGTATGATTTGCCAGCGGTTATGGATGTTTTCTTTCAGTGGGAACCGCCTAAGCAAAGGTATGTTTTTGATGTCATGTGTACTTTTCTGCTTCAGGAATGGGAAGATAATGAGTTGGGTCCGATTCCGCAGGATGTGCTCGATGTTCAGTCAGAGTTTGCTAAAGGGATGATAGTGGAATCTGATGTTACAGATGCCGTACAGACGATACAAATCAAATCAAATCAAAAAGTCTTTATTTCGATTTTTTTCAAGCATAAAAGACAATTACAAATTTAAACACTTTTCAGAAATTTTACAATTTAAGAAGAAAAAAGAATTTTTTTTTTAATTACCCTACATTGACAGCTATTAAAATCCACAAATCATCACTTCGTCTATCAATTAACAATTAACAATTATTATTGGCCAGCCACCGTAGATAAAACCATAGATTATAATCATTAAATAAGTTATTTTAAAAAGAAGACATGAATATTTAAAAATTTTCAAAATTCATCACAAAGAACATTTCTCACTAGATAAATTTAACAGTTTCGAATGTCATTAGGCCAAAATTACTGTAGGCTCATTTTACGGGCTCGTATTATCCGCATCCAGTGGAGAAATTTAGCTATCGCTATGACTACGGCTTGGGAATTGTCAGTGCATAGAATCCTGACTGCCTCACAACCCGTTTTGAGACCTAACTGTACACAAATAGGTTTCAACCAAGATCTCCTAGGAACCTTATATTCAGGACAGGCAAAGAGAACATGCCCAATGACTTCCCGCTGATCAGGACAAAAGGGACAGGCCGATCCTTGACCCCCTCGCCATTTTGCGGTAAAAGCATTTAAGGGTAATGTCCCCACTCTAAGCTGATGATATTTCTTCCTGTCCCCTGGGGTGGTAATCCAATCCCAATATGCCTCAAAGGCCGGGGAATGCTTAAGTTCTAGGAAGTTTGCCGTAAAAGAAGGTTCAATACTACAGCCAAATCTCTTTGCCTCAAGCATGTTCCAGTACAGGGCTCGAAATGTTTTTCTAGGTGGAAAGAGATTCCCTACTGGGTCATCCCACAATGGAGATAATCCCATAGCCTTGTAGATAGCCTTTACCTCCCTCAACCATACTATTTTATGAGCCTTATCGAAGTCTCTTACTCGAGGAAGGCCCGTGCATACTGGGAGAGTTCTGGAGTGACCCATAATCTCCTCCAGCAAGCAACCGATCTATATATGGCCATATCCTCGAGGCTATGAGACCCTAGGTCATAATGGAGAGGGATCAGTGGAGTGGAGGCCGGTAAGCCTGTGATGTTACGCAAAAATTTATTTTTCACACATGTCAGCCTTTTCAAATTACTGAGTCCCCATAGTTCCGCCCCATAGAGAACTGCTGCTCCAACTTTAGCGTCATAAATCTTTAGAACCGGGGTGATTGGCCTAGTGTGAGATAAATAAAATTCCTTAGTGAGTGCTCCTGTCAGTTGTGCGTGTTTCGTGACCAGCTGGTTGGTGTGCTGTTTCCAGTCTAATTTAGATGATAAGGTTATGCCCAGATAATTAAATACTTGGGTCTGCTCCAGTTGTACCCCATCCATAACCATCCTCCCTCTGACGAATTTATTTTTATGTAGGACCATGAACTTTGTCTTTGATGTATTAATGACGAGACCATGGTCTTTGCAAAAGACTTCAAAGACTCCAACAGCCTTTTGAAGGCCCTGCTGTGTCTTCGAGATTAATAGCGTATCGTCAGCAAACATCAACAGGGGGATCGGCTTGCCATCCAACTTAGGGGCATCAGTTGGTTGCTGTTCAAAATAGCCGATCACCCTGTTGATGTATAGTGAGAAGAGTGTAGGGGCAAGTACACACCCTTGGCGAACCCCCCTGGCGATAGGGAATGTATCAGTAACACTTCCCTGCTGGTTCCAGCGGACCCGAGCATAATTATCTTCATGTAATCTGATTAAAAGTGACAAGATATCAAGTGGGATGCCCTGCTCTTGTAAGGCTGCCCACAACTTAGTGTGGGGCACCAAATCGAACGCTGATTTTAGATCAACGAAAACTGCAAAAAGCATACCCCCCCCTAGTAACACTACACGCCAATATAATAAAACAAATCGAAAAACTTGGTCAATGGTACTGGTATGACTACGAAACCCTGCCTATAGGGGCGAGAGAATATCCTTTTCCTCTATCCAGCCCTGAATACGCTGCAGTATGAGCCTTGCCACTAAGACGATACTTGCTTTCAGATCTAGGCTTTCGCCTCAGACATTGTATGAACCTGATTCCTCCGTTTGGAGGAAAGTGAAACAGTACCCTATGAGAGAAGTTCCTCCTGTATGGAAAGAAGCAGTTCAGGCTAATGTAAATCAGGGTATTGTTGCCGCTCCGGCTCATTTTCAGCGGGTATGGGTACATGTCCCTTGGAAGAGAGCAGAGGTCTTGGCTCTTAAGCAGACCTTACCTGACCCTCGTAAGAATCCTGCTGGTTATTACAAGGAGTTGTCCCAGACAGTTGAAGCGTGTATTATGAATTTAGCTGACATCGATATGTTGATGGGTAATGTAGTCCCCCAACCTTTGTGGGCAAAGATTCATCATGCTGCCGAATTAGGTGATACCTGGGCGAATATTGTTGCTGCAGATGGTAGACAGGAGGGAGGGGCTAAACCTGAACCTTTAGTTTCAGAATTACCAGGTAGAATTATTAATTTGATGAAAACGATGATGCCCGCTTTACGAGTGAATTGGGATAAGTTAGCAGCATGTAAGCAGAAGAAAGACAAGAGTGTATCTGATTTCTTCACTAGGTTTGAAGAGACGTTTATTGATCATAGTGGTCAGGATATGAGTATGGAAGGTGGTCAAAGGTTGTTTGTGGATAAATTTGTCTTTAAATTGCTTCCCGAACTTTCTAATAAGTTAAAGGACTCTGAGAGTTCCTGGACTGTTTCTTCGTCGGCCCAGATATTGGCTACTGCGCAATATTACGAGAATAGGGATAAAGATGAGAAGGATAAAGTAGAGAAGAAAACTAAGGATCTAAAGACGAAAGTTCTTTTGCAGCAAGCTTATCCACCTCGTTAGAATCAGCCTCAGTTTCAGCAACCTCCACAATTTCACAGATTGTTACAGAAGCCTGAGCCCTATGCTCCGCGATTCTTTCCTGGCCCTAATCAGTGTGCTTATTGCAGAGAGGAAGGTCATTACAAGAATAGTTGCCCGGCTTTGTTACAGCGTGCGAATGGTGTACCTAGTCAGAGAAGTCGTGGTAGTTTTCAGCAAGCTCCTAGGGGTAGGGGATGTGATGTGATCCCCAAAATGAGCGTTCCTCTTCCCTACAGAATTCTGCGAATTATTTTGACAGACAGAATGTTCCGAGTGGTCAGTCTGCCCAGTATTATGTTGAGGATTACTATGTCGAAGGTGAGAGTTCTGGTTATAATGATCACTAGGACAGCCAAGGACAAAGTGAGGGAGTAGTGTCAGTTCCAGTAGACCAGAGTGGACCTTATGTTGAAGTGAGTACATCAGGTGTGGTAGAACCTTTTCTTTTGGATACTGGTGCGATGAAGAGTTCTATTATGCACTCTAAACTTCCTGGCGCACCTTTGTCTGGCTTGACCAATGTTTCAGTAGGATTTTCAGGCGCCCCAGTTCGTAATCCGGTTTCTAGTCCTTTGTCCCTTTCCATTGGTCCTCGTGAATTGGAAGCTCTGCTTATTCTAACAACTGGTTGTGGTGAGAATCTGTTGGGTTTGGACTTGCTGAAAAGATTGTATGCAACCTTGCATTGTTCTCCTTCAGGAGTACAACTTACCCTTGGTAAGAAAGTGATTTCTCCAATGTATTTTTCTAAGGATTGTTTGCCACTGGAATTGCGTTCGCTTCCTGATACACTTTGGGCTACAGGTCCAAATGATGTTGGTCTTTTGCAGATTCCTCCGTATGTTGTTACCCTTAAATCAAATGCTAGGCTGCCTCGAATTCCACAACACAGGATTTCGAGCTATGGTGAGAGAGCTCTTTTAGCGATTGTCTATGATCTGGTTGAGAAGGGTGTAGTTGAGGAAACTAGAGGTAATGTGTGTAACAGTCCTGTTTTGCCTGTCCTTAAACGTACTGATGCTTCTCAACCACCTGTGTACCGGTTTGTGATTGACCTTCGAGAGGTCAACAAGATTGTTGTGCCACAGTTTCCTGTAGTACCTGATATCACTGCTTTGTTGACTCTGATTCCTGCTTCGGCAGCTTGGTTTTCTGTCATCGATTTGAAGAATGCTTTCTTCAGTATTCCTATTGCTGAGGAGAGCAGGGATATTTTTGGCTTCTCATTAGGAGGCCGAAGCTTCCGGTTTAGGAGAGCTCCCCAAGGTTATTGTGAAAGTCCCTCCATCTATAGTCAAGCATTGAAAACTCAGCTTGACGGTTTTGTGTTACCTGTTGGTGCTACTCTTATTCAGTACGTCAATGATTTGTTGATTACTGCTGATAATGAAAAGATTTGTAAAGAGGCTACTCTTTCTTTGTTGCAGTATTTGTCTGACCTTCATCATAAAGTATTTTAAGACACAAAATGCTACAAGGGATTAATTTTTAGAAACAATGAATACTAGTTATGAGTCGTACATATGTAACAAATTCAAGTGTATCAACAGAATATCATGCTTAATCGTTAAATAGACTCAATCAAAGGAAGGAAAAGAGAAGACCACACGGAGATAGTGAGTTATATTTCTGAAACAGTCTTTATATTTAGTGATGAAGCAACAAATTTACATCATGGGAGACGGATATACAGGAATAAATCAAAGCAAAAAAACAGAGAACAGAGGTATAGATGATCTATAAGTGGATGTATCCGTACAGCTGACACATTAAATCGATGTCAGCATCCTTTATTTGTCAGGGAAATATTCAGTGATAAAGTCAGGAAATTTCAGATGACAAATAGAACACATAAAAAGGTTAAAAAATCACATTGACATTTATACATCCACTTATAGATTATTAGCCATTTGATTCGCAAGTAAGATTTGACATATAGTCCAATGATTTGTAAATCGTCTTCTATCAGGAATTGAATTTAACCCCTTGAGCAATCTTCATTAACTAGTATCATCCTTATCCAACTTGGTAACTATGGCCACTTGTACCCGACAGACGACGTTAGATCGACGCCTTATTCTGCTCCTTTCGACCTTGTTAATGCGCGAGCACATTAACACCTATATGCCAAGGTTTTCAAACAACGATATCCTCTTTCAATATGGCGACCGTTGCAGCTTCCACCTATTAACGAGACTTATCTAGTCCCTTTTCGATCTCTCACCAACCGGTTCATTTCCGGTTCGTCGGCTCTAAAAACCACAACCGGGGTCAGCTCTGTTACTGACGACCCGGCATGCCGACTGAAGACGCTATTTCCTTGATCAAACAACTTGCCATACTGAAGTAAGTTTGCTATGCAAGTTTTCTGTTTCCTTTTACCTCGGATACCTTTGCTATTAATTTAAGAGAATCCGAGTTGCATACAGACATAGCCTGTCTGCCTTTATACTCTGTTGTTACGTTAGGGTTTGGATTTCGCTCCACGAGTTATGTTAATGATACGTTCTCTTTTACTCTGTGGCAATGACCATTTTTCATTATTATTTAACTTATCAACTTTGTGTGTAAATACCAATAGTAAACCGGTCACCGATTATGCTTAGACCCTCACTAGTTTAATCTATCGGGTGGCTATATCTGTGTCAGCAGAACATCCCTTGAATGGTGATAACCAATCGAGATAATACTGTATTCTCTGGGCTGACTTTTCTACATCTAGAGAATAACCACCACTTACATATTCTACCGCTTTATTATGCTTCATTACTTGGCATGTTATACCGTAGAATTATCTCAATTCAAACAAATATTCTAAGACTCGATGTTTCCCCCCCCCTTTTTTTAGAAACACAGACTTCTAGCTGTCCCATAACCATTCATTGGAAGACTTTCTCCATATACGAAACTAAAGGTAGGCCAATAATCATGTTCGCCCCCCTAGGTTTTCTTCCCCTATGGTTTGATATAACAGACTCACAGGAATTATATATCCTTGTAGATTTGATTCAATCAACTGGAGGTCCTTGCCGCCCATCTAAATTTGAAAAACATCCCTCTTGGAAATTTCAGGTGACAAAAATATTGGTGCATAAATTTGATGTAATAACTGAAGATTATATCCACATGTATTAGGACCATTAGTTTGGTTATGTTTGTTCTAAATACTGTACAATTGTAAATAATCTATGATTTGACAACAAGGTTTGTAAGATAAAAGAACATATTAATTTTTCTCATGTCTTCACACTGACCTTGTTAGCCGGAATGAAGAATTGTCGATTTTATCAATTGTCTATTGAATTTGATTTCCAAGCATTACCAGGAAGGGGTAATACGCTTGGTTTTGATTAGACATCAGGCTTTGGCCTGACACATGGAGATTTTTTTTAAAAATAACTGTTTGATTGTGAACTAGCTTAGTGACTTTTAACTTGTATTTTTAGTAATTCTGATTTATTATTTTAATTTAGGGAGTTTCTTTCAGCAATGAATTGCTCTGTCCTGATGATGGTCTACATGACGACTGCATATTAGACCGAAACGTCGACACCTCCATCATCTCCAAAAACGTTGCATTGTCACCAACTTACGACCATTATCTATTAATTTTTTTTGGTTGTCTGTTATATCTGTCAGGAGTTGATGTTTTAGCTGTGAACGTAAGTGCTATTATCATCTATACCTCTGTTCTCTGTTTTTTTGCTTTGATTCATTCCTGTATATCCGTTTCCCATGATGTAAATTTGTTGCTTCATCACGAAATATATAAACTGTTTCAGAAATATAACTCACTATCTCCGTGTGGTCTTCTCTTTTCCTTCCTTTGATTGAGTCTATTTAACGATTAAGCATGAAATTCTGTTGATACACTTGAATTTGTTACATATGTACGACTCATAACTAGTATTCATTGTTTCTAAAAATTAATCCCTTGTAGCATTTTGTGTCTTAAAATATCCATTACCCAAGCCTACAAGGGTTTATTGGGTCTCCCCTGCCTCTAATACATTCATCATAAAGTGTCACCTTCAAAGTTGCAATATTGTCGCCAAGAAGTGACCTACTTAGGTCATCTCTTGTCGAAGGAGGGAAGGAGATTGACCCCAGAACGAATTCAAGCAATTGCGCAAATGAGTGTGCCATCCACACAGAGAGAAGTGCGTGCGTTTTTAGGTATTACATCGTATTGTAGACAGTGGATTCCCAATTTTTCACTGTTGGCGAAACCTTTGTTAGCATTGACTCTGAAAGATACTCTGCATCCTCTTCCTTGGTCTGATGAATGTCAGAAAAGTTTTTCTGAACTACGCGATGCATTGTGTTCGGCTCCTGTGTTGGGTACTCCAGACTATAGTAAGCCTTTCACGTTGTACGTGCACGAGAAAGAAGGTTGTGCGTTGTCAGTGTTGACACAACCATTTGGTGATAAGCAGCATCCATGTGCGTATTTTTCATCAACGTTAGACCCAGTTGCTAAGGCGTTGCAGAGTTGTCTGAGAGCTACAGCGGCCGCTGCTGTTTCTATCCGACAGTCTGCTGGTCTGGTATTGGATAATACATTGATTGTGATGGTCCCACATGCAGTGGATACCTTATTAAACAGGACTAAGACACAGCACCTTACTAGTGCTCGTTTGTCAGGTTACGAGTTGACGCTTTTGGCTAGCCATGTTCACATTAAAAGATGTAATGTGCTGAATCCAGCTACATTGTTACCGATCTCTACAGAGACGGATCCTCAGGAACAGCATGATTGTTTTCTTCGTACAGAGGAAGAAACGAAAGCTAGAGTTGACCTAAGGGATACTCCCCTTACGGATGTTGATGGTACGCTGTGGGTAGATGGTTCGTGTTTTAAGCTTCCGAATGGTAAGACGACTGCAGCGTATGCTATCACAACCTTACATACAGTTGTTAAGACAGCACGCATACCACAGAATTCTGCGCAAGCAGCAGAGTTGATTGCACTGACTAGAGCGTGCGTGTTGTCAGAAGGAAAGCGAGTGAATGTTTACACCGATAGCCAGTATGCGTTTGGTGTTGCCCATAGTTTTGGGCGTTTGTGGAGAGAGCGTGGGTTCCTTACTTAGCATGGGACAAAAATACAGCATGGACAGTTGGTGAATGAACTTTTGGAATCTCTCACTCTCCCAAAGCAGATTGCAATTGTGAAGTGTAGTGCGCATAAGAAAGTTGTGGACGATGCTGGTCGAGGGAATGCGTTTGCGGATGAAGTTGCGAAGGAAACGGCGAAAGACATGATGAGCCGCATGTATGTTGCAGGCCCAGCTAATTGGGGTTATGGCTGGTGGAATGTGTGAAGACACAATAGAAAGTGTGAAAATGATTCAGGTTGAAGCGACTGAGAAGGAAGTAAGTACGTGGAGAGAGACTACGGGTATGTTGGATCCTACAGGTTGTTGGGTTGAGTTGTCAGAACACCAGCGATGGTTGTTGCCAGACGCGTATGCGCTCCCAGTGGTTACTATGGCTCACATCAGTTCAAAGGGAATATGCAAGTTGTTGGCTCCAGTTTGGCAGAATGTTGGAATTCCGAAATGTTCAGAGAACGTGGTGAAGCATTGTATGATTTGTTTGAAGTATAATCCTGGCAAGGGAACTCCAACTCCAGCTGGTCATTTTGCTCCTCCAACGTATCCGTTTGAAGTGATACAGTTAGACTACATTCACATGGTGAGATGCAAAAATTTGAAATATGTCCTTGTGGTTGTTTGCGCCTTTTCCAGATGGATAGAGGCTTACCCCCTAAAGGATAATGCTGCCTTGTCTACAGCCAAGGTTTTGCTCAAAGAATATTTCCATAGGTATGGTTTGCCCAGAATTGTATGGTCGGACAATGGGAGTGAATTTGTGGGCCAGATCATGAAGAGAGTGTGTGCGGGATTGGGTATCAATCAAAAGTTCCACGCTGCGAATCACCCCCAGTCAGCTGGTCTTGTCGAGTGCTATAATGGCACGTTAAAGCTGAAGCTAGCTAAGATACAAACGAGCTCTGGTCTTACATGGCCAGATGCCTTGCCATTGGCTCTTTTGTCAACGAGGACAACAGTACATTCTCGTGTGGGACTTAGCCCATATGAAATTGTGTTTGGTCATCCGGCCAATGTTTGGGGTGTGCCTCGTCCTAAAGAATACAGCAGTATTGAATACCCTATGTTGGTGGATTACTTACATGACTTGACTGCTAAATTACGTGTTCTCCACCAACAGGTCTATGACAGTTTGCCGACAACTACTACAGATCCAGGACATTCAATCCTACCTGGTCACTACGTGTTGGTCAAGAACTTCCAGCGTACCAAGAATTTGGAACCCAGATGGACTGGTCCTTACTTAGTCCTTTTGGTTACTAGAACCGCTGTTAGAGTAGTCGGCAAAAAGAACTGGGTGCATGTCACCCACTGTAAAAAAGTTCCTTTGCCTTTACCATATGATCAGTGGGTGAGGGATGGTATAGCTGATACAGATTGCGAGAGAGTTCCCACATTCGTGCCTTTCAGTGATGCTCATTTGACATGGACACGGTCAGAACGCGAGGATGATGATACTCTGCAAGCTGCTGTGCCTCCTCATCTAAAGATTGACACCACCAATCCAGAACCTTTATTTAAGGATCCAACTGTACCTTATAAAGAACGTTACGATTTAAGGCCAAGAAAGCCTGTTGCTATGGACAAATAAAACCAAATCTTTTTATATAGTGAATTACACCCTGTCAGATCAAGAGACTTTTTTCCTTTTTCCTTTTTCGAGTCACCATCCAGACTCAGCTGCAGGGTCGCGGTACAGCCTTAAGGGGTGAGCCACGTATTGACACAAGGTCTGTGGTTCAGGGTCGTTAGTGCGATCTTGGTGCACACTTAAGTGGAGAAGGTAATAGCCGTGAGCAGCACGTTAGAGGATGGAATCTTTTGGGTCTGATAACAGTGTTGAGGAAAAGGGTTTCAAAATGAAAATGTATATATTGGTCCGTAGCAAATGTTTTTTAATAATGTGTTTTCTTATTCTTGTGAATATTACGTTAGCTTGTGTGGGTTGGATTTTCTATATCACACAATTGCCGCTTACATCTACCTCCCAACCTACTCTTTCTTTTTCTACTGTTTCTCCACATGAGTTTCATACGTTACCTGAACATGAGCAGACACGAAGATCAGAATTTGTGAACAATTCGTTTATACAGATGTTGCATCAGCATCAGCTAGTCATAAATACCACAAATTGTTGGGTGTGTGGTCTTATGCCACATACTACAGATTAGGGAATGCCATATTTGGTTTTGCCTTTTTCGCCTAATGGGTCAGTTTGGGCATTTGCAATCAATGTTTATCTATGCGAATGAAGCCTCTTCTGTACGTTCTGTCAAAGACAATGCGAGTAATAATGCCTTGATATGGGTAATAGTTGATATGATTAGAGATATCGATGCGTATAACGCTATCCCTAAAGATGAGGTACGAGCATATGTCGGTTGGAATAAGACGACATATAGTGTTAGCTTGACGGAGAATGAAAGACAGCAAAGGTCTCCTCCTATTTGGTTTGTACCCCACCGAGGTCATCTTTGTTTGCAAGGTAATGGTCAGAATCCGAGAGCTCAGCTTGGTAAGAGTGTGTGTGTTCACACATACGTTTATACGTCCCAGAAATCTCCTCCATTCGTGCCATCTAAAGGCACGTATTTTGTTTGTCACGACAGAGCCTGCACATGGTTGCCATCTGATTTTTTTGGCACATGTTATGTGGCATTTCTGCTTCCCCCTACATACACTGCTGCTTTCGATTACCATAAGACAAGCTATGGTAGAGGTGTTATCGATGCGAAAGATACTGTCGCACAAGAAGCTGGAGACTTCTTTAAGGGTTTTCTGCCCTTTTGGGGTCCTATGGCTAATAGTAGGAATATTCGTCAGCTTGCGAGAGTGGTTGAGGCCACTATAAATGAGACTGCAGGTGCCCTTAGCAAAATTACAGCTGAGCTTCAAGCGGATCGCCTTATGACATTACAGAATCGCTTTGTTTTAGATATTATACTTGCAGATAGAGGTGGGGTATGCAAATTGATCGGATCTAGCTGCTGCGTTTTCATACCAGATAATGCCCCGACAGTGTACCAAGCCATCTTTAGGTTACGTAAATCTGCTGAATCTATACATGTAGACGAAGGTAATTGGTCGTTGATGGGATGGTTATGGGAATTGCTGTCCAAATGGGGATGGAAGATTCTGATGTTCCTTGGTATGGCGTTAGCTATCCTTTTCTCGTGTTGCCTATGCATCCAGTGTGGTCCCGCCATTTGTAGTCTGTGTGCTACAATCTGTGCGAGAAGTGAAGGCTAATAAGATGATGTTACAGCAACACCTTGATGACCTGATGAGAATAGATATAGACCTGGATTCAGATTGACTTGAGTTTAGGTTATTGCCTACGTAATGGCAAGAGGAGGGTCTGTAAAATCTGCCTTGTCCTGTTACATTATGGTTCCATCACGATTTTGGTGATGTTGTACCGTATTTAGCAAGTACGGCTAATATGGAGTGAATTTGTCATGTTAACTAGCGAGTTCATTACGTATTCAGAGACTTTGTCTCGAATATGGGTTCCATTTTGTTCGTGCCTCCATTTTGGTGTTGCCATCACGTAGGCCCATGGAGGTAACTAGATGAACGAAGTTGCATGGGCTTCGTTGTTCATGCACTTATTAACTAAGCCTTTTCTTGACTCTAAGGTGCATTGTAAGGAACTGACCTCTTTATCTGAAACTGACCCTTTGCGAGGCCAATTTCCTTGGTTGATTGCTATCTGAGATTGCAAGTCAAAGTTCAGGACATCGTTAGTTCTTAGCTTTTCTACACATGCCTTATCTTGCTCGTTATCTATCATTGTTTCCTTTTTATGTTCCTTCGTTACATGCATTGTGCTTTCAATTATGGGTTTGTCCGGCGTGTGGAAATTGAATTTGGGACATCCTGATAATTAACTTGTGGGGTTGGTACAATGTAAAGTGACCCTTTTTGGAATGTGATGATGTATAGAAATGTGTTTCTATTGGTCAGAATTTGCTGCAGTGGGTGTCCATTTGTAATGTGAATATTGTGTATAAATACTGATGTCTTGCTCTACAAAATTGAGCAGTTTCTTGAGTTGTACACCGTGTTGTATTGCTGGGATTACTGCTACTAGCTACAGCTAATAAATTTGATCTCCGACGCCACCTAGAAGTATTCCGTGTCTCTGTTTGCCAAGACAGGAGAACCCGAAGACTTTGGGCGTGTCCCTGGCGCCGCTGGGTTCTAAAAACCCGGTTCTTCAGAGAGAGGTGAACATCATTAACAAAGCTATCTAGAAGCAACCACCTGCCATTGGAATCAGCAATTTCATTTTGTATTTGAACAGACAAAGATTTGTGAAATAAAATAACAACACAATTTTTGTGGTTAACAGCCGGAGAGCAATATGCTTCTCCAACCCATTGTCTGCGCAACAAGGACAGTTCCTGTGAAGAGAGATGCGTTTCTTGTTAAAAAGCAATTTGACATTGCAAACGAGCGAGATGAGACAAAATACGTTGCTTCTTAATAGGGTTTCAGAGACCCTTAACATTCCAAGAAATGAGTCGAAAACCTCTCATAGGAGGAGAGGAGGAGGGGAGAAGAGAAAAAGCATATAACAGTTAGGAAAAAAAAGGTGAGGTGAAAAAGAGGAAGGTGACTAGCAGAAGAGAAAAAGATAGAACACAGCTTGGTGAAATAGACGAGGAAATAGAAAGACCACCTAGAATTTAAAAACAGGGAAAAATGAGAGAGACAATGCAATACCGCTATAAGGAGTAGCAAGAAAAGAGTCAAAAAGGAAAAGGAGAGAGGTAAAACAGTAAGAAAAAGGAAAGGAAAGCAGAGGGAGTTACAAAACAGGATATAGAAAAAGAGAAAGGCAATAGAGAGGATAGAGAGTGAAGGAGGAAAGAGGGAGAGATAGGGAGGGGAAGAAAGAGAAGTAAGGGAGGAGACACCTCCCGAAAGATGAAATAAGAGAGAGAAGATGACAAAAAGCAGAGGGACTTTAGCCATGAAAAACAAGCAAAATAAGGACAATGAATAGGGAGGGGAGCAGCGAGAGCAAGACAGCCACATGAGCAGAAGAAAGAGAAAAAAAATATATGGTTACATATAAAACGATAATAAAGGGGTAAAGCCGAGAGGTAATAAAAACCACAAGTAACCATTTAAGACAAAAGAAGGAAACTTACCAAACGGATAGGAGGGATGGGCAGCGTAACGAAGGGCACAGTACAAGATTTTGAGCGGCACAGAGAGGAATCAATCAACAGGGACTACATAAGAGGAACCTGTAACAAGAAGGGTACAAGAATGGGATGAAGACATCAACGTAACAAAGAAAAATATATAGAACAGCATTAACAAACAGACACGGAAACATTAAGATCAGTGTTTAATAAAGTCCATGGATTCTTCCTTGTGAGTGTGGATACATTTACGGAGGTCAGCAGGATCGTTGAAGCTGAAAGATCTGTCCTTGTAAGTCACTTTGAAAAAACAAGGATGAATGAGGCCATATCGAGCATTCATTGATCGAAGGGCTGGTCGCAGATCCAAAAACTCTTTACGTCGAGCCGCCGTTGGTTTGGAGACATCTTGCGTGATAAAAAGTTTATGACCAGACCAAAGAAGCTGCTTATGCTGTTTGGCAGCATGAAAGATAGCCATGAGGTCTGAGTAAAGAAGGAAATAAGCTATGATGCCTCTGGGCTTTGCAGATGAAGAAGAATGTTTTGGTCCAAGACGGTGTGCCCGTTGAATATTGACTTCCAGGTGCTTGGGATGACCAGTAATAGGAAGGACCTGGGTCTTCAGGAACTAGATAATGCCTGACCCCTCAGAACCTTCCGGAATACCATAAATGCGTAGATTATTACGCCTATTTCGGTTTTCCAAATCCTCGGTGGTCCTTTTGAGCAGGTCAACCTCCTTGATAAGACTATCAACCCTGGATACGACGTCCTGAGCATTGCTAACCTTTTGTTCCACTTCAGACAACCTCAAATCTAGACTGGACCATTTCTCGTCAAGTCTCTGGAGAGTTGTAGTAGTATCCGTCATGAAGGGGCGTATGAGACGCAATTCTTCCACAATATCCTCCAACGTAACTGGAAGTGGGGACTTCGAGGGAGATGGGAGGGTCTTTTTTAAGGCGTTTAGCATTGGCTGCAGCATCTTTGCGTGAAACAGAGACGTTGCCGTGAGCCTTTGAGGTATGCGGGGGTTCCATTGCAGAGACAAGGGCACCAATCACCAGGTAGGCAAAGAAAAGTAGCTATAACGGAGGTAATTGTAGCCTTGAAGAAACCACCAGTAGGCAAACAGAAGGCAAACAAATCATTGAGGCAGCCACCATAGTAGAAGGAGTCTTAAAGTGCCAAAACGAAGAATAAAGCACAGCGGCAGTGAAAAAAATCCCCCAAAAAGAGACCAGAACGTGAACAGCATACTAGAGTGGCATATCTACCATAAAGAAGACTGCAACATCATTTGAAGCCTGAGGTGAATGGGGAGGGACCCAGAGAACAAGGAAGTCCAAAGTGTCACAAGTGGGGCAACTTTGAGGTCCAATTAAAGCAGCAATTCCATGAGGACCACTACATTAAAAACAGGAGACCAGGTCAAGGCAGCATAGAAAAATAAACACTGCGATGTGAGAGAAAACAAAAAACAAAATGGCGGCCGGAACCGGGAGGGGAACATTTCAGTCCCAAATTAAGGAAGGAGCCTTGCAAATAGATCGGAAATCATACCCTGTTGTGGTGGGTACCTTCCGACATTGAAACCCGCATTTCGGGACCAAAACACTGCCGAAAAACGGGACCTTCGAAATCGAGCGCCGCTCCACAGCGCGGAGCTGCTCAGGCTGCGGCCATCTTGATCGCCACGTCGCGCGTCTCCCCATATTTGCTAACTTTCTATAACAAAAAAGAGGGAGGATTTTTCAGAATTCAAAACCATTAAATTATTATGCTGATGATATCATTGGAAATCATGTACTGATATAAAGTGCTGAGCTGGAATCCTTCCAGACTTAGTTTTAGACAAACCTCTCTTTTACAGACAGCTGTGCATCAGTGCTCAAACCGCCACCAACCTGGCATGTCTGATGGGCCAAGTATGGGCCATAAGCCCATCAGCGGAACACCTTTAACTGAGACTAACCCTGGGTGTAGTACTATGCTCCCCTCGTGGAGCGTGCGTAGTTTGTGCTAATACGCACTACGCGAATTGCACGTAGCACAATTCAAAAACGAATAGCATAGTTGCATTTTTTGCTTGCTCGCCATCCTCAACGTCAAGTTGGCGACAGCGAGCGAGCAAAATCAACATCCCGGTGAGACTTTTTCCTTGTTCGCGATCAGCAACATCAGGTTGCTGATCACAAGCGTGGAAAATAAACCTCCCAGTGAGATTCTCAACGCGGGGAGGTCAGGTTTTTCATTGCGAGTGGTCGCGTATGCTCGCGACCGCTCGCGATGAGAAACTACCAGAACACGTTGAGAAAGCTGCCAAGTTCAAATCTACTCAAGCGGCAGAAAAACGACCGCTTGCACTGTGTAAGATGCCGTTTGCAATGATTGCATAGTGCGGACAAGCATCCGACACTGTGCAATCAGTGCGACAGCTTTTCCCTACCGCACTACGCAGTTCGTGTAGCTACGCGTAGCATGCTTAGTGCGAAGTGCACTTCGCGTAGCTACGCGTAGTGCTACTACGCAAACTACGCCCAGGGGTAACTGAGACCTTGTCAGTGCGCCCTATTGCAGCCAATGCGTTGCCCCCCAGTGCACCTGAAAACTCCCAGTTGTCCTGATTGCAGCTTATTAGTGAAAAGCAGATTAGATATTTGAAGCAGCCAGTCTGCCTTTCATGTGCAGATGCAAAAACAACAGTTGATGGACAGAATGCAGAACAATTTCATACATTCACCCTAGTACAGAGATCTGGGCCTAAATCCATCGTTTTTTTTGCACTCCACACCACCCCAGTTCAGACATGGCCATATGCAAATCAGCCTTTACCCTGTGCCTCATGGGAACAGTCCAGCCCGAACTGCCAAGCCATGTCTTCCCTGGACCGGAATCAAGCATCCTTGGACCAATTTCTGGCTATCAGCCGTCATCAGCCAGGATAGCTTGACTCCAGTGGTGTGGAGAGCACGGGACTCACGTCTGAGCATACCCGTCCCACTCGGGGTGACAAATGCAAAAACAACAGTTGATGGACAGAATGCAGAACAATGTCATACATTCACCCCAGTACAGAGATCTGGGCCTAAATCCATCGTTTGTTTGCACTCCACCCACCCCAAATTCAGACATGGCCATATGCAAATCAACCTTGACTTGACATTGTTCTGCATTCTGTCCATCAACTGTTGTTTTTGCATTTGTCACCCAGAGTGGGACAGGTATGCTCAGACGTGAGTCCTGTGCTCTCCATGCCACTGGAATCAAGCTATCCAGGCTGATGAGGGCTGAAAGCCCAAAGCCGGTCCTTGGATGCTTGTTTCCAGTCCAGGGAGGACTTGGCTTGGCAGTTCGGGCTGGACTGTTCCCATGGTGCACAGGGTCAGGACTGATTTGCATATGGCTGAGTTCAAACTGGAATGGCATGGTGAGCAGAAAAACTATGGATTTAGGCCCAGATCTCTGTACTGGGGGGAATGTATGACATTGTTCTGCATTCTGTCCATCAACTTTTGTTTTTGCTTTCATGTGCAGATGGCAACCTGCCTGACTGATAAGGGAGACGGAGATCCCCTACAGGCGAGTGCAGTGAGTAACTGCACTCGTCTGCAAGGGATATCTAAGGGCTACAACCCCATCATGAGAGCTCTCATCAGGTAGTTTAGTTAGTTATCCTCTTTTACTAGCTGAATGAAAACATCCTCGGTCTCCCCGATCACTATGATGGGGTTGTAACCCTTAGGGCCACCAGAGTGACTTCAAGAGAAGACCCAGAAGATGCAGCAAGTGTTTATTTTCCAGAACTTAGAGGGTTAAGAATTTTATTGTAGACCACTGGACACTCTAGGTATGTGAAGTTTCTAGCTTATCCAACAATAATTTATTGTGACATGTTAACAACGTAGAGGCATTCTTTGCTTCAACATACTGTTCTTCAAACGTTCTACACTTACGCTGTGACTGTACATATTTCTCATGATTAATCTTATAGGCATTCAGGAGAATCCAACCCCTCCTTCCTAATGTAGAGAGTTCTACTTTTCTTATCGGCACTTTTTGTAGGTATGAAACCACCTGAGCCGGTTCGGCTTCCAATAAACACGCATTTCAGTTCTCACTCAAACCAGCACAATTAGCCCACTCATGGGCCAATACTTTATACAGATTCATTCCCATCCGGGAATCTCAATTGACGATTGGGAATCTGCTTTCATTTTTCTGGAAAACATAATTTTTTCCCCTTAATATCCACCCCGTCGATCCTGTGAGTCACGACGCCAAATGTAATGACCCGGATTTTGCCAATAATCAGGTTATGCAGGCACATTCCCCCTTGGGATCCCAAAAATACTATATTCTACAATACTTACGCAAGGTCGGAATAAAACTAACACTTATACTTTGTCACTTGCTGAGAGGATTTATACAATAACAATTTTCCTGGCGACAAGAGCTGCGCATGAGGCAATTAGCCAATCCTCTCTGCCTCAGAATACTCACCCAGGAAAAACCACATACAACTGGCAGAGTACCTCTCACCACAAGGAAAAGAAACTGATTGGTAAATTCTGGGGTGAATTTTATTAGTAGTATATGATACACGGTAGGCCAATCTGTACCACTTCTAGCCAACAACCAACTAGCAATTAGGCGATTACTAAATGCAATCAGGAAAACATATGGAGAAATATATGTATATAAATGTATGGAACCTGAAAATAAAGTTATAGTAAGCAAGAACAGTAGGAAAATTAGAAATTAGTGGAACACCTCACCAATTGTCTGTTCATCCCACTCCACTTCGCCAAAGGGGAGTCCGGTTCTTCGGCTGAGCTAGGAGACAGTAGTGACACTATACGCTCACCGCCACAGCTGCACATCTGCCCTGCGCTGAACTTCCACCAAACAGAACCCAGACACCTCCTTTAGTACAAGTGGAAACATAAGACGAAGCTCCTGTGGGCCTCGCCCTCTTTTCCCATTAGAGTCCGTACCACTCCACACCAAGATCACAGCTTCAGCTGGCCAGGCGTCTGTTATGGCTTCAGAGCAGAGTGAGCACATTCCTTTGACAAGAACCAGTTCTCTCTAGTCAGTAAAGTGCGAAAAACAAGTGAAAAGGAAAACATGACCTGCTCACCTAGTGAAGCTCAGAAAATGGCGACAGCTCAGAAAATGGAGTCACTCGAGCATGAGCCACTAATCACGCAAAAGAGGAAAATTAGTATGCAAGACGGCATAAGATCATGCCAAAGCCAATAGCAAGCACTGCCGTTAAGCAAGATAAAGTCGGAAACAGAAAGAGACATAGTCAAACCCTACTTCATAGCTTGTTCTTACTAGGCAGGCCTACACATCACTATATTATGCCAAAATATACTAAATAAGGCTGAGATGGTGATGGGCGACAGTCATTATCGAGCCATTTATCCACATAAATTACACATTCATTACAGACCCCCCCCCCCCCCCAAGCCAACACTAGATCTGGAATGGTAAACACCCTTACTGACACCATGCATAATCTGGGATGTGAGGATGTGTGGCAGGAGAGATATAGGGGGGCGAGGATTACTCCTATTATTCGGCCTCCCATGATACTTATAGTTAGCTGCCTCATGCTCTAGCTACAGGGAATGTAAGGGCAGACATTCAGATGATCGCACGCCTCGGAAGATTCCTATCTGTTTACTCCTCATTGTTATTGTAATGGAGCGGAGTGCGTGTTCGTGATGAGAAGAGGTACTGGTGCTTGCAGACAGACGCGTTTCTGGATTTGCCATTTAGGCAAAGATTAGGCGAGAAAATCACAGAATACTTGGAGGATAATTGGGGTTTGACTTCTAGTAGGGGTATTTAATGGAAGGCACTGACAGCAGTCATTTCAGGGGAATGCCTAGGCAAAGTATTCAGCCTGCACCAGCAATTGCAGAGTGAGCTAGGGGACCTGGGACCAAAACTAGCGGAGGTGCAAAGAGGGGTGTGGGGGACCGGGATGAGGGTGGCTCAGTGGGTGTGAGTAAGAGGCATTTGGGAGACACTTGGATACACTGGACAGGTTTATGTTGCATGACTATCAACAACAATTGCAACGGGAGGGGGCCAGGCCTAGCAGGTTATTGGCATGGTTGCTTAAGCGAGAGACGTATAGGATCTCTATTGTGGTGCTTCGATGAGATAGGACACGGGCCTCCACCCAAATGCCTTATTAATGGCACTTTGGGGGATCACTTACGGATCTGTATGGCTGGAGGTGGTGAGGCAGCGGATGCTGCAACAGTGGCCGGATATTTGGACAATGTGGACCTGCCTGTTTTGTCACCCTTATGGCAAGAAAGATTTAAGGCAGAATTCTCCCTGGAGGTTAGGAAACCGATGGGCCACATGAATAGAGGGAAGTGGCCGGGGTGATGGATTCCCTATGGAATTCTACCAGGCTTATGTGGCGCTGCTAGCCGGTCTGCTCAGTGAGGCATGGGAGAGTGGAACACTGCTCCATACCTTGAGGGAGGGGATGATATGTATGATCCCTAAACCTGGGAGAGAATTTGATGGACCAGCACAATGCTCAATGTGGAAACCTAGGGGTTATGTAAGATACTGGTGGAAAGACTGACGTAGTGGGAACACTAGTGCATGAATACAAGTGTGTTTTTATACCGGGGCAGAGCACTGCTTTAAACCTGCAAAGGTTTGAGCATGTGCTGCATTCTATGCATGGCAGTAACAGGGAATTGGCACTGGTAGCGGTGAACATTACTTAGGCCTTTGATACAGTGGAGTGGCATTATATGCAATTTGTGCTCCGTAAACTGGGGTCCAGTCCCAGGTTTTGAAAGTGGGTACAGTTATTGTAAACGGAGCCCAGCGCAAGGGTCCACAGTAGAGGAATGCTGTCTGACAAATGGTGTTTGCAGAGAGGCATGTGGTAGGGTTGCCCACTCTCGCCGCTCTTTTTCTCCTAAGCAATGGAACCATTGGCGGCAACTCTTAAGAGAGATATGGGAGGCGCAGGCATCATGGTAGGGGAATGTCATTCACCCGATTTCCCTCAACTCTGATGATCTTTTGTTCTACCTGCAACGCCCTTCGGAGACAGTATCGCAGCTCCTGATGCGATAGGACACGCTTGGGGAGGTGGCGGGACTGCACACGAATAGGAGAAAGTAAGTGGTGTTTCCCCTGGGGGCACTCGAGGGGGCGCCTAAGACGGACCCCGTCCCATTGGGGATGTGATGGGAGACCACCACCTTCCGGTATTTTGGTATCATGGTTGGACATACAATGAAAGATCAGCCACTGCACTGTATGGAGCCATTGGTGGAAGAAATTAAGGAAGTCTTTACGCTTCTGGAACACACTGTCACTTCCCATAATAGGTAGGTTCGCAATGGCAACAATGGTGTTCATTCCCAAATGCTTATATGTACTCCAAAATGTGCTTTATACGCTCCCGGGTTGTTTGTTCAAGATGTTGGACAGTCTGATGATTTCCCTGCTTGTGGGTTGGGAGAAGGAGCCGGGTTGCATGGCTGCAGCTCAAGCAAAACTTGTTGGGGGTGGACTAGGCCTCCCAGACCTAGAGCTCTACTATAATGCATCCACGTTGCAGTATGCCCTTAATGGACTTACTGGGGAGGCTCTTGGAATCGAGACTTCTGCGAGGTACCTTCAACATGCTCCCCTTGATGTAACTGCTCATGCGTAGATCTCATACCCCATCTGGTACCCATTATCATATCAAATAAGTTGCAGAGATGTGGGAGCGACTGGTCACCAGAGTGTTAAGTGACCGCCCTCTGTTAGGACGCTGCTCCCAGTCAGATGTATCAGGGGGTCATGTCCATGGAGACAGAGATGGGGAATGTGGAACACTGGGTGATCTCTACCCAGGGGAGGTGTTCATCACTTTCACAGAGGCATGAGTTTGTGGTGGGCATTTCCTGTAATATGCCACACTGGCGAGCACAGCACGAGAAATATGGACAGATTTCCTGAACACCCCCGATTGAAGGATAGCCTGCAACTAATGCTAATGTCTGAGTTGATGAGGCACACGGTGACTCCCCTTTACAAGACTCTTAGGGCGGATGGGGCCTTGGCCGCACCTGTAGCATGGCGAGCACTAATGGCACCCCTCACAGATCCAGAATAGAGTGTGACCTGCGAGTTAGTGAAGGTGGTCTTATGTAAAGCTAAATTCTAACTGGCATACTGTAATCATGTGCACGGCACGTACTTAACTGCATTAAGCTTAGCAGGATGTATGTGGGCAGGAGTGCAGATTGTCCAAGGTGCGGAGAAGAAGGGACTTCCTTCTTCCATAAGACACACAGTTGATGGACGGAATGCAGAACAAATCAAAACATTCACCCCCAGTCAAGAGATCTGGGTTAAATCCATCAATTTTTTGCTCACCATGCCACCCCAGTTTAGACCTGGCCATATGCAAATCAGTCTTGACCCTGTGCCTCATGGGAACAGTCCTGCTCGAACTGCTAAGCCAGGTCCTCCCTGGACCGGAAACAAGCATCCTAGGACCGGTTTCAGGGTTTCACCCCTCATCATCCAAGATAGCTTGATTCCAATGGCACAGTGGGCCCGGGACCCACGTCTCGGCATACCCGGCGCACTTAGGGCAAGGAAGCAAAAGACACACAATTGATGGATGGAGTGCAGAACAAATCAAAACATTCACCCCCAGTCACATGGCATGGGAGCGTCTGAGTGTATATTATTGCTGGCTATGGGTTGTAGCAAAGATGAGAGCAGTAACCGCGTTGGTAGTTGAGGAATCACCTCAGATATACTTGCTGAGTATTAAGAGGCCAAAGGAGGCAAAATGAGATATTACTGGCTAAATGGAGGGTGCCATTGGGTGGCTGGGTGTGAGGGCCCACTACACAACACTGTGATATAGAGATGTGGAAGAGTAAGCTATAGCCAAAGAAGTTCATATGAAACTTAATCGTAGGGACGAAAAAGTACAAGAGGACTCAAAAGTTTGGCCTACATTGCTGGAGAACATGTACACGGATCAGGATGGGGATGATGACCAGGGTGTGCAATCACAGGGTACAGAGTCCGCTCACACTCAGGGACATGATCAGGGGTATGAGGGGATGGCTGTGGTCAATGAGGGAGCACAGCACAGTGAGTGAGGAAACGGCGAGGAGGGACCTGGGAGGGGGTTCCCTAAAGTGCAATGGTAGGGGTATGAATGGTTGCATGTCGAGGGGCTAGTTGTAGCCGAAGTGGAGGAGCCAGCTGGGTAGAGACGGGATGGAGGGAGAAGCTGGACTGCTTTCATAGTAATGCAACACTGATGATACTGCAACCTTATAGTGCCTGTGCCATTTTATATTATTATTCTTGGTTCTATTGTATTGATCGTTGGTGGAGAAGCATATGTACATGGATGCCACTGCTGTGATATTTTGTCTTGCCCTTGTACTGGCAAACTGCAGACCAATAACTAGTACAAATATTTTTTTTTATAGGAGCACAGGCTGCTTAAAAATATAGGTTTCTGTTTGGAAATGCAAGCATAGGATGGTGGTCTATGTAAATCCCTGTAGCCAATTAAAGGCAAGCAGGGTAGGCTGTCAAAATATCAAATTGTTAATATCAAAGTAGTAATATCGAAGGTAAGTAATATCGAATGTAAGTAATATCGAAGGTAAGTAACATCGATTTTGTTAATATCTAAGTAATATCGATGTTACTAATAACTATGTTAGTAATATCGATGTTACTAATATCTATGTTAGTAATATCAATGTTACTAATATTGATTTTTATATGATTTTTATGTATATTATTATGTATTTAATATGTATTTTATTTTTTTAAAGTAATTTAAGTAAATTTTGTATTTTAGTACCGTAGCGGGTTGTGAGTTTATAGGGGAATAGGGTGGGAAGTAATTTAATTATACTAAATTAATTATAAATTTATTAGGAATTATAAATTAATTTTTAATTAATAGGTAATTAATTTTTATTAATTAGTAATTTATTTTAATTAATTGATTAATTGATAATTATGTTCTGTAGCGGGTTATGGGTTTACAGGGGAATAGGGTGGGAAGTAATTTAATTATAGTAAATTAATTAGTAATGTATTAGGAAGTATAAATTAGTTATGAATTAATAGGTAAATAATTTTTAATAATTAGTAATTTATTTTGATTAATTGATTAATTGATAATTATGTTCTGTAGCGGGTTATGGGTTTACAGGGGAATAGGGTGGGAAGTAATTTAATTATAGTAAATAATTATTAATTTCTTAGGAATTTTAAACTAATTATTAACTAATAGGTAATTAATTTTTATTAATTAGTAATTTATTTTAATTAATTGATTAATTGATAATTATGTTCTGTAGCGGGTAATGGGTTTACAGGGGAATAGGGTGGGAAGTAATTTAATTATAGTACAATCATTAGAAATTTATTAGGAATTATAAATTAATTATTAATTAATAGGTAATTATTTTTTATTAATCAGTCATTTATTTTAATTAATTGATTATTCGATAATTATGTTCTGTAGTGGGTTATGGGTTTATAGGGGAATAGGGTGGGAAGTAATTGAAATGTAATTAAGTAATACTTTTTTATTAATTGTTTTGGGTAATTATATTATTGTTAATTAATAATTAATTGGTAGTTAATATTTATTAATTGGTAATTAATTTTTATTATTGCATTAATTGATAATTATGTTAAGTGTATTATTTTATTATTGGTGTTTGTTGTGTGCTCATAGGGGAATAGTGTGTAAAGTAATTGATATGTAATTAAGTAGTGTATTGGTAATTAATTTATTGGATATTAATTATTGATTGGTAATTATTTTTTCAATAATTATTTATTGGGATTTGTAAATAGTTTAGATTCATTTAATAAATAATATTTTTAATATTTTAAAATATAAATTTATTTATAAATATGTTATTTTTAATGTCTACGCCATCCAACACTTTCCCTACTGTTGCACTCTTTGGAGTTGTAATAGTAATTTTTACCCCTACGCTATCTAACACTTTCCCTACTGTTGCACTCTTTGGAGTTGGAATAGTAATTTTTACCCCTACGCTATCCAACACTTTCCCTACTGTTGCACTCTCTGGAGTTGGAATAGTAATTTTTACCCCTATGCTATCCAACACTTTCCCTACTTTTGCACTCTCTGGGGTTGGAATAGTAATTTTTACCTCTACGCTATCCAATGCTTTCCCTACTGCTACACTCTCTGGAGTTGGAATAGTAATGTTTACCCCTACGCTATCCAAAGCTTTCCCTACTGTTGCATTCTCTGGAGTTGGAATAGTAATTTTTACCCCTATGCTATTCAACACTTTCCCTACTGTTGCACTCTCTGGAGTTGGAATAGTAATTTTTACCCCTACGCTATCCAACACTTTCCCTACTGTTGCATTCTCTGGAGTTTGAATAGTAATTTTTATCCCTACGCTTTCTCAACTGTTGCACTCTCTGGAGTTGGAATAGTAATTTTTACCCCTATGCTATCCAACACTTTCCCTACTTTTGCACTCTCTGGGGTTGGAATAGTAATTTTTACCTCTATGCTATCCAATGCTTTCCCTACTGTTGCACTCTCTGGAGTTGGAATAGTAATTTTTACCCCTACGCTATCCAAAGCTTTCCCTACTGTTGCATTATCTGGAGTTGGAATAGTAATTTTTACCCCTATGCTATCCAACACTTTCCCTACTGTTGCATTCTCTGGAGTTTGAATAGTAATTTTTATCCCTACGCTTTCTGTACTGTTGCACTCTCTGGAGTTGGAATAGTAATTTTTACCTCTATGCTATCCAATGCTTTCCCTACTGTTGCACTCTCTGGAGTTGGAATAGTAATTTTTACCCCTACGCTATCCAACACTTTCCCTACTGTTGCATTCTCTGGAGTTTGAATAGTAATTTTTATCCCTACGCTTTCTGTACTGTTGCACTCTCTGGAGTTGGAATAGTAATTTTTACACTCCCGCTATCCAACGTTTTCCCTACTGTCGCACTATCTGGAGTGGGAATAGTCATTTTTACCCCTATGCTATCCAATGCTTTCCCCACTGTTGCACTCTCTGTAGTGGGAATAGTTATTTTTACTTCTACGCTATCCAATGCTTTCCCTACTGTTGCACTCTCTGGAGTGTGAATAGTAATTTTTACTTCTACGCTATCAAACGCTTTCCCTACTGTTGCATTCTCTGGAGTAGGAATAGTAATTTTACCCCTACGCTATCCAACGCTTTCCCTACTGTTGCACTCTCTGAAGTGGGAATAGTATTTTTTACCCCTACGCTATCCAACGTTTTCCCTACTGTTGCACTCTCTGGAGTGGGAATAGTAATTTTTACCCCTACGCTATCCAACATTTTCTTTACTGTTTTTTTTTTGGGAGTTGGAATAGTATTTTATTTCCTCTGTTATTTAATATTTTTTGTTTTGTTTTACTTAATGTAGTATATAATTAATTTTAGAAATATTGAAAGTAAAGTAATTTGTAATTTATAATATTTTTTATTCTTTATAAGTTATTACAATAGTTATTAAAACTGATTATTAAGTAAGTATATATATTATCTATTATATGTATTTGTTTAATATTCTTTAATTAAATTATGTGTATTACTTATTAATTTTAAATGATATAAAATATGTTTACCTATATTTATTATATTTTAAAGTATTTTTTTATTAATTTTACATATTGTTTTTAATTTTAAAAAACGATATTATTTTTAAACGATATTTTTGACATCTATATATTTTTTTTGATATTTTTGTACTTATCTTTTTGTAGATAGGATGTCGATATTGTTGACATCGATATTTTTGTTGCAATATTTTTGTATCTCGATATTCTGACTTTCGATATTCTGTCATAGATCCTTACAGCAGATCACAAATAAAAGTCAGCCTAAATAATATTTATTAGGAAACGTCATTCTGCAACTCCCTGCAATATCGATTCCCACAGGGTAGGGTTAGGATTTGTTTAAGGGTTAAGGTTAGGAAAGGATTAGTGTGGTAGAGTGTAGATTTCAAGGTATTGCAAAAAAAATATTGAAAAAAATATTTATACCTATTCCCAACAAAGTCCACAGTTTTCATTGAAATATGTTTGAATATAAAGTTGGCAAAAAATTGATATTTCACTGCCATATCCCAACTATGTTATCTCTCTTCCCGTCACCCATATCAGACTGGCTCAAAGATATTCACCATTGGTTAGTATTGTGATCTCTCATGATGACCTTTTCCAAGACAGAGGTCTTATGATTTTATTCCACTACTGCACTCATCCTTTTAACTTTTCAACTCAAGTTCCATCCTCGCAGCCTGGCATCTTCCTGGTAATCTTGGTGTTATTGTTAACCCGTACTTGCATTTGGAATCTAATATTAACACCTCTGCTACTGCAGCCTCGGTACCAATCATCCCATTTATGAGAGCTCTGGGCATCCTGTTCAAGTAGCTTAAGCATAGATATATTCAGTAGTTCTTAGTAAATTGACTTACTGTAGCAGTCTGCTCAAAGGCCCCCCTTAGTACAATCAGGGCCGGCTTTAGCGCTGGTGGCACCAGGTGCGACAATCGTTTTTGGCAGCCCCAAACCCAATACCGCCTCCTCAAATTCTCTCACTTCCATTGGGCAAAAGTGCTCCCCATCTCTCCAATCATAAGCTATTGCTAAACACAGCGCCCTCCCCTGAAGTTAGTGCCCCCTCCATAGGTCAGCGTCCAGTGCGGCCGCCCTGTTCGCTCTGCCCTAAAGCTAGCCCTGAGTACAACTGGACAAGGCCTTAAACCATACAACAATGACAATTTAAAATCTCCCCAGGCACACTCCTGTCTCCCCTTTTTTCCAGCAAGTTTGGAAAAAAGCCTAAAAGAGAGGTTTATTTTTACAACTTGTTGAGCTGTGTTTCAACTCCTTGTGGCTTAGCACCTGCAATCTTTTCGCCACCCTACAACTCTACCTGCAACCAGCAGTCTACCAACCACTATCTCCTGGGTTTGACCAAACTGTCCAGTGCTGAATCTAGATTCACGGCTCTCTACCTACTAGGTCCCCTCGACCAGAGCTCGAATTCTCCAATCTTCAGGGTCAGTTCCTTTAAACTATGTATTTAAGATAATCCTAATAAATCCCCTCTAAGCCTGAAAGGGTAAGGTTGATTCCAGCCTCTTAGAGCCCTTAGCAATTGTACATACATAGAGCTCAGTAACTTTGTTTGCATGTGCAAGTCTGCTTTTGTTTGGTATGTACATTTTAACTGTTTGCCTTGTCTGTATTTGCTCTACATACTCGCAAACTATGTGAATTATTCCAGCGACATCATCTCAGCAACCTTTTCTATTAACCACCCACCGATCTAACAGTTACTGTTCCTTTGTAAAACATTACCTTTTGAAATGCAGTGTGCTATATAGATACATTTGAAATTACCCTGATGCATAATATTGATGAATAGGAATACATTTTGGTTTTTATATGCAGGGCTCCCAGTTGTACGGTATCTATTTTTTTACATTGGGGGGCGCTAGAGGGCGCACGAGCTAATGGCCGCACTTTAGTGAGGCTCTGGCTGCCTGGTCAGCTCTATCCTGAGTTTATCCTGATTGCCTGCGGGTTTTCGCCTGCAAATCCCAACGAGTGTGAGACTTCCTATCCTGCAGCTCTGGTCCAAATTTGGGGACGATCCGACGCTCGGCGCCGGAGTTGGCCGACCGAGAACTCTGACCGAGGTGCGCTGCTGGAGAGGAGCGGAGCGGGCGCCTGCGCGCCGTGCCACGCGAGGCCGGGGCTTGCCACGAGGCAGGTAGGCCTCAGAAACGGAGTGACCTGCCCAGGGTGTGCGGGACCTGCCGGAGACCGGAGGACGACGGCGGCGGTGAGTCTTCCCCCTCCCATGACTGCAGCAGCATGTGGTGGTGCTGGCCGGCGGCCCTGAGTCCTGCTGGGAGTGCAGGTGGTACCGGGACCTGCCGCCTGAGCTGGGAGTTGCTTGACCGGGACCCCGGCCTCTTGCTGCGGATCGCCAACGGGGCCCCTGATCCTACTGTATGCTTGCTGCTACTGTAGCCTGAGGGTTGAGGGACATCAGGAGACCACTGGGGGCCACAGACTCTGGTCGGGCAGTGAGACTTGCTGCCCTGTATTGGCGCGCTGGGCCTTCCCTCCCCCTACCCTCACCCACCGCCCCCCAGGGCTTCTCGAGTGCGGACGTGGCTTGCTCCTCTCCGGCACGTCGCTACCCGCCACCCACACAACGTGGCCAGCTGGGGCCTCAGTCCCCCCTCGTGAGCGATATCGGCTGGCCCTGGACATTAATACTGGGATACGTCGAGGTGTGGGAGTCGCCCTGTCACTGCGGACCTGCTCCACACGAGGAGGGCACTACAACAGGCGCAATCACAGTACAGGGGGGCGCGAATGCGCACAGGACTGTTGAGGGGCAGTGAGCGCCACACTGATCGCCTCTTGCTGGGCACCTCAGGCCCCTACAGGCGGAGCACAATGGGGAAGAACGATAATAGGCAACCTAAGCTTTCTTTTGAGCCTGCGCCCCCCAAGAACCCCCAAGAAGCAACTGCGTGGCACGACTGGCGCTGGCGGTGCCCACGAACCATCGAGCGCTGAGCCCCCCTCCACATCCATGGCCCCTGAGATGCGAGTGATGCTGGAAGAGATGCGGCAGGGCTACGCCACGATAGTGGATAAGGTGGACCGCCTGTCCTCCAGGATGGATGGGGTCGTGCAGAAGCTGGAGGTCCATGAAGAACGCCTGACGGAAGCTGAGAGACGTATTTCTGCCACGGAGGATTCCTCGGCATCCCACGATGCGCGCCTCTCCCGAATGGACAACATACTGCGTGTGATAGCGGCAAAGAATGAGGAGTTGGAGGCGAGGAGTAGGCGCAATAACATTCGCGTCACGGGTGTGCCGGAGTCCACCAACACTGGTCGCATGGAGGAATATGTCGATAAAATCCTGGTTGCTGCAGTGGGCAGGGAGGCCTTCTCTGGTCAATTTATCATCGAGAGAGCGCACCGCTCTCTGGGTCCAGTGCCCAAGCCAGGGGCGCAGCCGCGGCCTATTATCGCTCGATTGCTTAACTACCGCGACCGCGATGCGGCACTACGAGCAGCCCGGATGAATCAAAACTTGTCTTGCGATGGTGTACCCTTTTCAGTGTACCCGGATTTTACGCCTATGGTACAGGAAAAGTGGAAGAAATTTTTGGACGTGAAGAAAAAGTTAAGAGACATGCAGGTGGATTACGCACTCCTCTACCCGGCACACCTTAGGGTGACCCATCAGGGCAAACAACACTTTTTCACAAATCCGCAGCAGGTGGAGGACTACATAAAGAGACTCCGAGCCACCAGGAGAGACAGACGTAACGCGAAAAATGGAGATGCGGACGGAGACCCAGAGGAGCACGCTGAAGGATGAGATAGCCTCTTTGTTGATGGTTGGTTGCCCTCCCGGGGTAATACTGGCATTCAATTCGAATCCTGTGGACTGTCTAGGCCTTGATTGTCCTGATCTGAGATGAGGATCTGGATTGCAGTATCATCACTGAATGAACTGGCTGTGGAATGGCGGACAGGATGAACAATGTACTCCGGGGTTGAGGTTTTTATTGGAATGTCCAGGATTGTGGCAATATTGGAGGAGGTCTGGGCAGCAGCAGATGCAGGGGCAGCTCGCTCGACTTGACTGGCATCTTCTCCAGCTGGGGAGGGTGCCGCGAGAGACATTGATGGGATGGACAGGCTCTGACCTGCAGGGGTAATGTATACCAGGCACCACCCCCCCTTTTCTGACTGTTCCCGTATGGTCTGTGCGGGGCGGGAGGGTATGGTCGGGGTGTATTGGTGTGTACCTCTGATGCCTCCAGAAGAAGATTCCCCACACAGTTCTTCTATGGTTCTTGAGTACGGGGTTCGGGTTGGGGGGAGGGAGTACAGTACTGGCAAGTTTGGGTTGCTTCAGTGGGTGGGGGGGACTTGGTGCAAGGGGATTGAGTTGCTGCACGTGGGGGGTGGGAGGGTGTATGACTGTTGGGGTTTGCGTTGTTGAGCCTAGAGGCAGTTTTGCGGGAGATGTTCATGACATGACTGCAGAGATCGGTGTCAAACTGTACGTATGCATTGATGGATGGCTAATGCGAATGTTCCGAACAGCAGAGAGTCTTGTAACTGGTGCGTTCCGAATGAGGGCTGGGGCACTGGCCATGGGTTTTTTTCAGGGATGCGATGATGAGCATGGGTGATTCCGCCTTGAGTAACGTCTCCATAATGTCCTGGAATGTCCGAGGCCTTAATGACCCCAGGAAATGCAGAAATGTACTTGCATATTTGGATAGGCATCATGTGCAGATAGCGATGCTTCAGGAAACCCACCTAAACCCACGTAGCGCCCCTAAGTTTGCAAGTAGATGGGCGACTGTGAGGGAGTTTTCCTCCTATTCTACTTACTCGAGGGGTACGGTTATTCTGATCAACAAAGTGCTACCTTTCCAGAGATTGGGTGCGAGGGTGGACACTGAGGGGAGGTATGTGATCCTTTGGGGCAGGTTGGGCACTGATGTGATTATGCTTGTAAATTGTTACGCACCCAATATTGACACACCTGGGTTCTTTCTAACATTGTGGGGTCATGTATTGGAGACCGAAGCTACACACATTGTCTGGGGGGGGGACTTCAACCTGTCACTGAATCCTGGGGCAGATAGGTCAGATGGTAGTGGACAATACAACACGAAAGCTCGGGATACTCTACACGGTATACTGAAGGAGGCAGGCCTATTAGATAGCTGGAGGCACACACACCCAACGTCTAGGGAGGGCACGCATTTCACGGCGCACGCACGCTCATGGGCGAGGATTGACTACTGCTTTATCTCGCGAGGTCTGGCTGGGGGCATCGTTCAGGCGAAACATCTACCTCGTACTTACTCGGACCACTGCCCTGTACTGGCTGTATTGGAGCTGCCTGGATATGCCAGAGTGCGTCGGCCGTGGCGGCTCTTCCCCTCTGCCCTGCTTGACCCTATCTTTAAACATGAACTCGGTGAGGAGATAGAAGCGTTCTTCCCTAGGAATAAAGGGTCGGTCGATAAGGTGGAAACGATTTGGGAAGCCTTTAAAGTGACTGTAAGGGGCGTCACGATTTCTAAGAGCTGTGGTATACTCAGGGACATAGTGCGCACGTTGTCTAAACTTGAATTAGAGCTTAAAGCGCTAGAGGCAGAGATGGTCAGAAATCCTTGCCCTGACCTGGCGGAGGAATTCAGGGCCAAACTCTCGTCCTTTGAGGAGGAAGCTGCCAGAGAGGTGAAGTTCCGAGGCAAGTACTGGACGGCTAGGTGCTATTGCGAGGGGGACCGTCCGGGAAAGGTACTCGCGGCGCTCACGAGACACCAGCGCCATGCCACCCACATATTAGAGATCGCAGATGGCGAAGGCGGGACCTATCAGGATACTAAGAGAATCCAGGACACCTTCCTGCAGCACTACAAACGGTTGTATTCCACACAGCAAGAGGGCGATGTGGAGTTCGGGAACTTCCTAGATGACATAGCGCTATGCTGGCTGAGTGACGGCGATAGGGCATTCCTGGGATGCCCTTTAGAACTAGATGAGATTAGGGAAGCAATCATGTCCCTCAGCAATGGCAAGGCTGCAGGGCTGGACGGCCTTCCGGCCGAATTCTATAAGTGCTACATAGACATCATGGCACCGGTGCTGAAGGAAGTCTTTGAAGAGTCGCTTGAGGTGGGGATACTGCCGGGCTCAATGAGGGAGGTGGCGATAACCTCCCTTGTGAAACTAGGGAAAGACCCGGTTGATCCCGACGCCTATAGGCCCCTCTCGCTGCTAAATTGCGACGCAAAAATACTTGCTAAAGTGCTGGCGACTAGGCTGTCCCTGCTCATGAATACCCTGGTGCTCCCAGACCAATCTGGATTTGTCCCGGGGCGAGCCACATCGCATAACCTTCGTACGCTGTTCTCCCTCATACCCACCATAGCGCCTGAGCTGCCGGTCGCTGCTGTGTTTCTGGACGCCACCAAAGCGTTCGATTCAGTGGAGTGGGGCTATCTAATGGCTATCTTGGACAGAATGGGGTTCCCTCGGATATTCATTGCTTGGGTGAAACTACTCTACACTTCTCCAGTCGCCAGGGTCATCATTAATGGGGTGCTCTCTGCCCAAATGCCGATCACGAGAGGGACCAGGCAGGGCTGCCCACTGTCGCCCCTGCTTTTTGCCTTGGCAATTGAACCATTGGCGTGCAGGATCCGGCAGTTGCATAAGGACAGCGCCTTTAACTGTAATCAACGGCAGATTGGGATCTCCCTTTATGCAGATGACGTTACGCTGTATGTGCGGCACCCACAACAACACCTTAACCCACTCCTGAGAGAATTTATCGTGTTTGGCGGCATATCTGGAGTGCACATTAACTGGCAGAAATCGCAGTTCTTCCCCCTTACGGCCTCAGTTGCCCAATTTCCGTTAGACTACCCCTTAGAGTGGTGTGACTCAGACCTGAGATACTTGGGCATTGAGATATTGCTCAATAAAGAGGACACGCTTCGGCTGAATTATGGAGTGGCTATCTCGCAATTGACTGACAATGTGACCCGCTGGTTGGCCCTCCCGCTCTCGATGGCAGGTAGAGCTTCCCTGATAAAAATGGTCATCCTTCCGCACTTCCTATACCTATTCCAGAACATTCCCTACTACCCGGGACCCTATTTTTTTAAGAGGCTTCGAACTGAGCTGCTTCGCCTTTTTTGGGGCGGAAAACAACCGTGCCTTCGCTGGACTGTCCTGACACAGCCATATGACAGGGGCGGCTTCGATGTACCTGATCTAGAAGTGTATTACCTCAGTGCTCAGGCGCAGCACGCCTATCACTGGGTTAGCCCCACCCCCTTCATGCCGCAAGTTGCTGCCGCGGATTGGATAGTACATCCACTCCCGCTTAAGGGCATGCTTATGGGACAGCTTGGTGATGTCGAGACGCCTGCTACCACTGTTACTTGTACTATTGACTCTTGGAGGAGAGTGACTAAACTGCTTGGAGCGCTCATGCTCTATTCACCGGCGATGCCCCTTGCGTACCACCCGAAGCTGTCACTATTACTGGAGAATGGGTTTCGGTCCATGTGCAAACGCGTTCACCTTACCACATGGGGTGACTTGTTCCAGGATGGGTTGTTCCGCACCAAAGAACAGATATTTCGGACTGGCCCCCCGACACCGATGGAGGTGTTTTATTATATTAGACTTCGGCAGGGTATGCGGGACATACTCCCTAGCTTCCCAGAGGAGCCGGGGACAGTGCTGCCTTTGCATGTGTTGCTGGTGTCGGATGGCAGACACTTGGTGTCAAAACTATATGCTGCTATCCGTGAGCAGCGTCCACCGGCTCTGTCTAAAGCGCGGGTTGACTGGAGCTCTGAACTAAATGACGAAATCACTGACGAGCAGTGGAAATATTGCTGCTCGGTCACGGTTAACATATCCTCCAGCTGCCGATTGAAAATCATTCATTACAAGTTTGTACAGAGATATTATTACACTCCAGTCCGGAAGCTACGTTTTCACCTTTCAGAGGACGACAGGTGCGCACGTTGCCGTGCGGAAGGCGCGGGTTTCCTTCATTTGGCCTGGGAGTGTGGAGCGGTACAGGCATACTGGGCGCAGGTCCATGCTGCGCTCCAAGTCATGATTGCTGACCCTCTTCCTCTGAATCTGGTGGTGATGTTACTGGGGTATACCAAGGATGTACCCAAAGCAGACCGTAGGTTTGTAAATATCGCTCTGCTGCTGGCTAAAAGGAGGATCGCTTGCAGGTGGGGGAGAGGCAGGGCACCAAAGTTTAAGGAATGGCTGGACGACCTCACGTACTGCCAAGACCAGCATGGCGTCTGTGCGGAATTACTGCCCGCCCGATGTAGACCCAGTGATTTTTGGTCCCCTTTACAGGTTTACTGGATGTCCCAGGCGACTCACAGTGACTCCTCTGGGGATGAAGGTCTGTTGACTGGCCCCTGAGCGAGTGGATGTTGTGCAATACACTCACCATACTACATATCGCACGACGGGTGGGACCTCGGCCCCCCTGCTTGGACAGGGGTGGTAGGCTTAACGCTGGCGTGGTGCTGGGGACTCTGGGATACTTGCAAGTCTTGTGCTGCTACTTACGGAACACACCTTTCTGATCCTCCAGATATCCTGCAACAGTGGGTCAGTAGGGGGTATACATACACATTGGATCCTGTGACTGCGCATCGGTATAGATGACGTTTGCGTGGTTGAACACTGTGCACCGTTTTATTACACATTACACTCCTATTGCCTGTACACCGAACGTTTACTGGGGTGACGGGTGGGGCCTCCTTTCCTAGATACACATGTTACACATCACTATACACGGTGATGATACTGGCTGACTGGTAAGAACTGGGACTGCCGGGAGTCGGGTGGTTTTGTTGCACCTCTCCTCCTTGAATGACACTACACCTGTACACGAGAGTACTGAAGGCCCCCTGCCCCCTTATGACCATGGCTGTATAGGAGGAGTGCTATAACTCGGATATCCTTATACCGTAGATCACTGGGGAATGTATTGATGACCTGCCTAAATGTGATGCACCAGCCCATGTAACGTTAATGCTTCTCTGATGTATGTACCATAAGTATCATGCTGTAATGGATTGTTGATGCTGTGACTGTCATGTGTCTCTGTTGACCGCAACTAATAAAGGTTTAAAAAAAATCAATTTTTTTACATTTCCATGTGTATTGATCCATAATTATTTTATCTGTGTTTGTTCATAATTATTTTGTGCTATGGTAAAAGGGAAGCTACAATAAGTACATTTCTACATTTTCTTATGATACACGCAATCTTCGGCTAGAACACCTGATGGTGTACTGCACTGTAAGTACCCATATATGAAACTTCAACACACCCATGTGAAAATATTTGCTTTGCACTATAAGCATGTTTCCATTTGCATCAATGTAAGCTTTATTAGGGATCCATCTCCCATGGTTTTTAAACTCTCCTTGTGGTCAATCAGGACCACTAAAGGCCTGTCGCTCAAGATGGAACACATTGAAAATCACACAACAGAAGACCTTTTTTGTGTTTTTCCATATGTACAAATAAAAATAGATTGGGAACTAGACGGTTTTCTATATGTATTTATCTTTATACATCAGTAAAAATGGGAAACGGGGAGCCTTATTTAAATAATACTTTGTATAACTCCTTTTATGTACAGTTGAGAAGAGTTGCTTCTTTCTGGCTTTTAGTTGGTCTGCGCATTTACGTTTTGATTTCCAATGTGGTTGCAGCCTCCTGCCCAAAGGCAAATCAACATGTGCTTTTCTAAGGTTTATGCATGTTTGTTTTCCAAGGCGCCAACCCTTTTTCTTTATTACTACATCTATGTCTGCACAGATTCCTTACACAACTGTTTCATCTATGGGAAAACTAGTGATTTTTCAATTATAAACCCGACAATCCAAGTTTAAGTGTAGTTAATATGGTCTGCAAAGGCCGTCTTTGAAGTTAAATTCTACTCGCTTAATACCCTTCTACCAGCCATAGAATATAACATTTCTGCCCAGTCTCAGCCGCCTGGTGGTTATTTGATATAAACATTTGTGTCAGGAGTTCAAATCAGTCCATGCATGCTAATCCTCTTCTAGTAAGAGAACTAAGCCCCTACACAAAACACTGGAGGGGAACAAACTGCTGCCATAGACCTGTTAGAGGAAACCAATGTTCCTGAGTAAACCTCTAACTACTGTTCTCTTTAGAAACCAGGCCATTGTGGGCTTGTTGGTGCCCAAGTGCCAATCGCCAGATATCTTTTCCTTTTAATTTAATAAGGATGAACACCGGGGAGTAGGGAGGCAGAGGAGAGTTCAAAATAACTGGAGCAGTGATCCTCTATCTTAAAACTGTAGTGAGAGGCACGCCCGCTTTAGGGCGGTCAAATGGTGCGGCCGCACTGGGCACTGGGTAGTAAACTCCAGAATACGGCTACACAGAGGTAAGTACACAAACAAATAAATAAAACGAATTACGTTGCGCGCGCTGCATCGCATTTGGCGATGCAGCGTGTGTAACGAAATTTGTTTTATCTATTTGTTTGTGTACTTACCTCTGTGCGGCCGCATTCCAGAGTTTACTACCCCCCACCCTGCCCCTCCCCACTCCACGTCAGCACCTGGCAGCACTCCCACCACGAGCCACTGCTGTTCTGGAGTCTTTTCTGGAACTCTGAGACTCAGTTTACTATTTCTGGGTTCCACAGGGACATTAGGCTCACATCTCCTGATAAGAATATACCTGCTGCATAGTTTTGATTCTAGGCAACTGACAACAATGGAGTTGAAGAATCCACTGTCTGCGATGGTCTGTCTTCTGGAAACGAACTTTCCCCTGAAGAGCATGAGTAGTACCTGCGCTTCAGAGGGACCTGATTATGGAGACTGAATAAATGTGCTTGATTCCTGGAAGTACCCATAAAAAATACTGCAATTGGTACCCGGGATTATATAATGTATACCTGAAGTTCAAATGCTAAATATGCAGAGACCTTTTGAGTTGAGCTAATGGTTGAACACAGTCATCCAAGCAAGCGTTAATCCAAAACTGTAAGAGGTACCTGCACATAACTAACCCTGGGCGAAGCACTACGCTACGCTCGCGGAGTTTGCGAAGTTTGCGCAACTTCGCACTACGCGAGCTGCACGTAGCACAGTGCGAACACGCGTAGTGCAGCGTAGCGGTAATTTTTTGCTTGTTCGCGGTCCTCAACGTCATGTCCGCGACCGCGAGCAAGCAAAATGACATCCCGGCGAGATTCTCAACACGGGGAAGTCAGGTTTCTCATTGTGAGTGGTTGCGCATGCTCGCGACCGCTCTCAATGAGAAACTACCAGTTTGCGTTGAGAAAGCTGCCGCTCGAGTAATAATCTACTCGAGCAGTAGAAAACTACAGCTCGCAATGTGCAAGATGCCATTTTCAATGATTGCACAGTGCCGGATGCTTGTTCGCACTGTGCAATCATTGAAAATGCATCTTGCACAGTGCGAACATGCTACTACGCAGCTCGCGTAGTGCTACGTGAAGTTCACGTAGTGCGAAGTGCACTTCGCGTAGCTTCGCGTAGCGCTACTTCGCGAACTACGCCTACCCCTAGTGGGGACCCAGTTTGGACCCCAGGGAGGCCGTTTTTGTTACCGGGGGTGGTTTTGCAACATAGCTGCAATATCAGCCCATTGTAAACTGCAGCAGTGAGATGGGAGTGGTGCTCTAAACTAGCACGCCCAGGGGCCGGCCGAGGTGTTTGCCAGGGCCGTTTTCGGTTCCCAGTCCAGCCGTGATGGTGTTATGCACAAGGGACCTCCATCTTCTAAGCCCAGCGAGCTGCTCTTTGTCTCCTGGAATGTGACTGAGCATAGATCCAAAGTAACCCTTCTAGACTGGAACCAATTTATGGACAATTTTGATGAATGTCTAGTACAAGAAACCTGGCCACTAGATTCGATCCACAGGTAGGATTATCTTAGTTTTTTCATTCTTGCAATTCCTTACCAGAGGGGGTCTAGTCATCTGGGTTATAGCCTCACTAAACTGTTGAATACGTCAACTTAACATGAATTCTCCTGACATCTTGGGTATCTTGTTGAACACTAGAAATAACCACGGAATAACCATCTTTAATGTCTATGTAGGAGGGGTCAGGGACAGTATGGTTTCGCAAATGCTACAGGTTCTTGAAAACTTTCTTGAACAGCGCTCTTACCAACACTGTCTTATTGTAGCGAGTGACTTTAACATAACATTCGAGCCACTCAACAATGATGACGTTTATTTAACCAGGTATGAAGATTATGCTTGGGCTATTCCTTTGTTAGATATTCCACCAATAAACAGATGGACAAAAGCCGCTCTCCAATTAAAGGCACCTACAGTGGAACATGGCCTCAGTGCCCTTAATGCTATAAATAAATCTGATTTAAAAGGTGTCCACACTTACAACAAGTCACATCACACAAGCCGAATTGATTATATATTAGTCGACTTAAGGCTGTAGTCATCTGTAATCGATATGATTGTTTTAGAAAGATCAGAAAGCAATCACAACCCCCTCTCTTTGACCACCCATGCCTTTTATGAGAGCATCCCTTCAGATCTTGATCTGCCCTCTTACACCTGGGATATTACCTTGACTGCTGACAAGCGTTACCTGAAATGACATCAGGTAGCTGCTCTTCCTGATATATTATCTGTCATAGATATGGACCTTAAAACAGTCCTGCTCAAATTAAGATTGACCAGTTAGACACACCAGGCCAATTGATGGATATTCATAAGGCCCCCTTTGAGCGCATTTTAGGTAATTTCACCATCCCTGTTTCACGCTACAGGAAACTTACTGATAAGAATCGATCCTGGTTTAATAAAGAATGCTGAAAACTCAATCATTCCCTAGTTACAGCCATCACATCTAAGGATCTGTCCACATTCCCTTGTAGAGGAAGACCTACAAGATGGCCATTGCTAATGCTAAATGGGACTGGGATGAACAGAGGTGGAGGGCCCTTTTGGATGTATGCTCAGCCACAGATTCTACCAAATTCTAGAAATTAGTCGCATGTGGTGGCTCTTCAGCCATATTGGAGCCATAAAATAAAGTTGCTCCATCTGAATGGGTTAATTACTTTCACACTTTATATTCTCGTGACTCTAACACTCCAACTCAGGCTACAACCGAAGTCCTTCCGCCTCCCTCCCGTGTTATACCCATGTTTGCTATCACTAATATCATCGAGCCCCTAAACGCTGTCTCACGGGGCCAAGCCGCAGTACCAGATGGTGTTCCAGCTGACACATTCTTATTTGATATGGAGGTTTGTCCATGTTGGACAGGCCCCATGAAGGGCTCGCTCCCTCCCCGCATGACAGGGCCCAGACACCGGCTCTCCAGGTGCTACCTACAGAAGCAACCCGCAACCCGTCCACTACGGGACGCCCGCTCCCGGATATCTCTGTATCACTGGCCCGGGCCACCGTCAGCACCATTGCCCGGCCCAGCCGCCATCTTGGACACTGCACCACGAGGCCGCGTGGCCTCCGCTCGACCCCGACCCTGGGCCTGGCCAGGCCCCGACATCCCGGCACCACGATCTACCCCGGAGGTGAACGGACCACTTGGCAGGTCAATGGGAGAAAGAAGTGTCGATGGCTCTCCCCCGCCAGGTGCCGATCGCCCCCAGCCTCCCCGGGTGCTGGCTCCACCCCCCTGCTGGGTGTCTGGTCTCTCTCATCCCGGACCTCCCAACCTCCAAGTGCGAGGGTCCGGACATCAAAGGGCGCCAGACCTATAACTAAGGCAGCACCAGAGCAGGAAGACAGTTGTATCCTGGAGTCGAGAGACCCCGTGAAGAACTCATCCTTGACGGACTGCTGGCGCTGCCGCAGCCCTGCCTTGTGAATCATCGTCCTGCCTGCTGGTGCTGCCGCGGCCCTCTGCAACCTACATCGTCCAAGGGACCTGCTGGCGCTGCTGCGGCCCTCTGCAACCTACATCGTCCCAGGGACCTGCTGGCGCTGCCGCGGCCCTCTGCAACCTACATCGTCCCAGGGACCTGCTGGCGCTGCCGCGGCCCTCTGCAACCTACATCGTCCAAGGGACCTGCTGGCGCTGCCGCGGCCCTCTGCAACCTACATCGTCCCAGGGACCTGCTGGCGCTGCCGCGGCCCTCTGCAACCTACATCGTCCCAGGGACCTGCTGGCGCTGCCGCGGCCCTCTGCAACCTACATCGTCCCAGGGACCTGCTGGCGCTGCCGCGGCCCTCTGCAACCTACACCGTCCCCGGGACCTGCTGGCGCTGCCGCGGCCCTCTGCAACCTACGCCGCCCTAGGGACCTGCTGGCGCTGCCGCGGCCCTCTTCCATCTACATCATCGTAGGGACCTGCTGGCGCTGCCGCGGCCCGACCCTCCAGAACTCCGAGCTCGAGGATTGTGAGCTATCCATCATTTCACCCCCATACCAGATCGGTATCAAGACTGTCCCGCTACCCCCTTTCCCCTACCAAGAGACTAGAATTCCGAGGACCCTCGTGTCCCGACCTCACTGTATCGTGATACCCTGCTTAAAGAACTGCATATAAAGAGCGTTAACCTTACCCCTGTGTGGTGTCCATCTGTGGGGGGGAAGTTACTTTTCTGTACGATCGCTGGAGACGGCCCTCCTCGGAGGCCTCTCCCCTTGTCCTCGGCCGACCCCCCAGGTCCCCGTCTAACATTGGTGGCCAGCGGCGCGATCCGAACCAACGCGTAACGTACAGAAAGTAACTCACCCCACGACTCAACCACAATGTCAACGAAAGAGAGCGGATCCACAGGAAAATTCCAGATGGAGAAATTAGAAGAATACAACCACAAAGAACTGAAACAATTTTGCATGGAACTAGGCATTGCTACCACTGGGCTAAGCACAAAAGAGGACTTCAAACACGCCCTAGAATCATGGGCAGAAACGGGTGCGGCTGCACCCCGAAGCCAAAACCGCGAGACAAACCACACTCCGACAGAAGAAAGGAGAACGGGTCTCTCCCCGGAAGAGATCCAAGAACGAGAGAAAAGCCGACTCCACGAATTGGAGTTGGCGCGGCTCCGGTTGGACGGAGAGCTGAAATTGGCGGAACAAAAGATGAACTTAGAACACCTCCGGCTCCGAGAGGAACAGGAAGAGAAACAGAGGCAGAGAGAACTCGAAGAGAAAAAACTGGCGTACGAACACGAGTGCAAGCTAGCAGAAATAGAAATACGGAAACAGAATAAAGATCTAGGGGTGCCTGAGCGCCCGCACACCCCGGGCACTACCGAACCAAAGGTCCACATCCCCAAGGATGTCGTCAGAGAATATTTGCGGAATGACGACATACAGCAGTGGTTCAAGGCCTACGAGATCGCCATGACCTCCCACCGGATTGATCGAAGTGACTGGGGAGCCGGGCTATGGGGGAGGTTCGTCAATGAAGGCCGTGATGCCCTGCTACAGCTCCCAGACCACCAGATGACCTCCTATGACCACATGAAGGCCGCCCTCCTCACTCGATACGGACTCACGCCCGAGATGTACCGCCAGAGGTTCCGCGACTGCAAACGGATCCCGGGTACAACTTGGGTCGAGTATGTGAACTATTTCAGCCGAGCCTGCGAGGGATGGATCAAGGGTAGCCACGTAACAACCTACGAGCAGCTCTTCAACCTCATTGTGTGGGAGCACCTCTCCAACAACTGCTTCATCGAGCTCAGGCAGCACCTCCTTGACAGTAAATTGACTGAACCACGGCAGCTCGCCGCTGAGGCCGACTGATGGGAAAGCACCCGAGTGGCCCGGAGTGGGCCCAACGAGCAGAACAGAACCAACCAAGGTCATCATCGTCCCCGAGGAGGAGGAGGAGGCCAGGGCCGGGGCAGAGACGCCGTCCCGGCCGCTCCCGCTAACAACACCCCGCCCCCGGCCGGCCGGGGCAACCCCCCGATGCGCCCGGGATTCCGAGCCAATGTTACTTGTCACCGATGCCAGCGAGTCGGCCACTATGCCAGTGACCCGAACTGCCCAAAGAACCAGACTCCCGGGCCCCGCCAAGTCGCTGCCGCCGCCCTAGGAGAAGAACAAATCTCCGAAGAGCATGAAGAGTACGAGTGGGAGCAGCCCGAGTGGGAACCTGCCGCCATGGTCCTGGCTTGCCTAGGGGGAAGAGACATGATCCCGCGGGCTCCCCTACCCGCCAACACCAGGAAATACAGCCAGTGGGTGAACATAAATGGGCGCAAGGCCGAAGCCCTGCGTGACACGGGGGCCAGTGTGACGGCCGTCCGCTGTCACCTGGTGACCCCAGAACAAATCCTGCCAAACGTTCTTTGCCCCGTCCGATCGGCCGACAATTCTGAGAGCCTGTGTCGGATGGCCTGTGTCCCCTTCGAATGGGGAGGAGTGTCCGGCATGCTAAAAGTGACTGTCCGCGATGATGCCCCCGTGGACTGCCTCCTGGGAAACGATCTCGAGAGTTCCCCGTGGGCGGCCGTTGAAAGAAGAGAGCACCTGGGGATGTTGGGCCTCCCGGACTGGGCAGGCGTAACAACCCGGTCCATGGCCGCCCGCACCATCCCCAGACCTGAAGAACCCGAATGGCCAGCACCTCCTCCCCCGATCGCTCCAGAGGAAGACACCATCCATACCGACCCCCCGGGACAAACCCAAGAAGGGCCCGCTCAGCCCCAAGACCTTCCAGACCTGGCTCAGTGGCGTCACGAAGGGGGGCCCACCCAGGAGCAATTCCGGCAAGAGCAAAAGACCTGTCCCTCCCTCGAGGGACTGCGACAGCAAGCACTCGCCCAGAGCGCGGGAGACACCGCAGGGGCCCACTGGATCTACTGGGACAATGACCTACTGTACAGCGAACAAAGAATCGCGGAGTTGGGGGCCAGTCGAGTGCTGGTGGTGCCCCTCCGCTTCAGAGACTTCCTTTTGAACTTGGCACATGATGTCCCCCTGGCTGGACACTTGGGGCAAGACAAAACATACCACCGCCTGGTAACCCACTTTTACTGGCCAAAAATGAGAAATGACGTCTCCAACCACTGCCGGTCCTGCCCCACCTGCCAGGCCAGCGGGAAGAACGGCCGCAAACTCAAGGCACCCCTGCAACCATTCCCCGTTGTTACCACCCCGTTCGAAAGGGTGGGAATAGACATTGTGGGGCCCCTGGACCCCCGAACAGCACAAGGGCATCGATTCATCCTGGTCCTGGTGGACCACGCCACCCGCTATCCCGAGGCCGTTCCCCTTCGAACTGTAACAGCACCAGTGGTCGGCCGAGCCTTAATGGGGATCTTCTCTCGAGTGGGCTTCCCCCGGGAGGTCGTCAGCGACAGGGGCACAAACTTTATTTCAAAGTATATGAAATCCCTCTGGCAGCAGTGCGGAGTCACCTACCGATTCACGACCCCCTATCACCCACAAGGGAACGGACTGGTCGAGCGGTTCAACCGCACTCTCAAGGGGATGATCATGGAGCTGGAAGAACCCCTACGCCGCCAGTGGGACGTGCTACTCCCGTGCCTCCTCTTCGCCTACCGAGAAGTACCCCAGAAGTCCCTCGGCTTCAGCCCCTTCGAACTCTTGTACGGACACCCCGTTCGAGGGCCCCTCAGCCTAGTTAAAGAAGAATGGGAAATGGCCCCCCTGAAGACCCCTCCAGACTTCTACAAGTACCTCCTGACCCTCCGCAATCAGACCAGGCGATTCAGAGAGATCGCAAAAGCCAATCTTGAGGCCAGTCAGGAGGACATGAAGAAATGGTACGATCAACATGCCTCCTCCATCGAGTTCGAGCCTGATCAGCAGGTATGGGTGATGTCCCCCATCGAACCTTGTGCCTTGCAGGACAAATGGACGGGGCCCTTCAAGGTGGTCGAGCGATAGAGCCCCGTCACCTATCTCATCGACATGGAATCCCCCCGGAACCCCCTCCGGGTCCTCCACGCCAACAGACTCAAACCACACTTCGTGCGCTCGGAGCTCAGCCTGCTGATGGCTACAGACAGTGGAGCGGAAGAGGACTCCGAGCCCCTCCCTGACCTACTGAGGACCCGTGAACAAGATGGTTCGGTGGACGGGGTCCGACTCTCCGATGCCCTGACCCCGGAGCAGCGCCAAGACTGTCGGGCCCTCCTGCTGCAATTTGCAAACCTATTTTCCCTCACCCCGGGGTCACCCCCTGGTGCCTGCACGACGTGGACACTGGGGACAGTCCCCCTATCCGACACCGGGCGTATCGAGTACCAGATCGGGTGCGCGCCTGCATCCAAGAAGAAGTTTCCAAAATGCTCGCACTCGGAGTCATCGAACCCTCGGACAGCCCCTGGGCCAGCCCAGTCGTACTGGTCCCCAAAGCTGCTGCCCCGGGCACCACACCCGAGCTCCGATTCTGCGTCGACTATCGGGGTCTGAACGCTGTCTCCCGAACCGACGCTCACCCCATTCCCCGAGCAGATGAACTGGTCGACCGCATGGGGGCTGCCCGCTACCTAAGCATCTTCGACCTGACAGCAGGCTACTGGCAGATCGGCCTCACCCCCAGGGCCCAAGAACGATCCGCTTTCTCCACCCCGGATGGACACTACCATTTCAAAGTGATGCCATTCGCTCCAGCCACTTTTCAACGACTTGTGAACCAGGTATTGGCGGGCCTCGAAGAATTCAGCGCCGCCTACCTGGACGATATCGCGGTATACAGCCGCCACTGGTCAGACCACCTCCGCCACCTCCGAGAGGTCCTGCAGGCCCTCCAACAGGCCGGCCTCACAATCAAGGCCAGCAAGTGCCAAATTGGCCAGGGGTCCGTGACCTACCTCCGACACCAAGTGGGAAGCGGTCTGGTGGCCCCCCTCCAGCTCAAGATCGCTGCCATCCAGTCCTGGCAACCCCCCGTAACCCAAACCGAGGTCCGAGCCTTCTTGGGGCTCACCGGATACTACCGGCGGTTTGTGAAGGACTATGGCAGCATTGTGGGGCCCCTCACGGAACTCACATCCAAGAACCACCCACAAACAGTCAACTGGACTCGAGAAGCTGAAGGCCGCCATGTGCACCGCCCCTGTGCTCCAGGCCCCCGACTACAGCCGCGAGTTCATCGTCCAGACTGATGCCTCGGACCATGGCATTGGGGCCGTCCTCTCCCAACTGATCCCCGAGGGAGTCGACCAACCAGTGGCCTTCATCAGCAGACGCCTGCTGGCCCGAGAACAGCGTTGGAGCACCATCGAGCGGGAGGCCTTTGCAGTAGTATGGGCCCTTAAGAAACTCCGGCCCTACCTCTTCGGTACCCACTTCCGGGTGCAAACAGATCATCGCCCCCTGCAATGGTTAATGCAGATGCGGGGGAGAATCCCAAACTATTGCGATGGTCCATCTCCCTGCAGGGGATGGACTTCACTGTGGAGCATCGCCCTGGCCAAGACCACGCCAACGCGGATGGCCTGTCCCGCTTTTTCCGCCTCGACGAGGAGAGTCCCCAAGAGGATGGGTGACTCTCCCCGCCTTCAGCTGGGGGGGACGCATGTTGGACAGGCCCCATGAAGGGCTCGCTCCCTCCCCGCATGACAGGGCCCAGACACCGGCTCTCCAGGTGCTACCTACAGAAGCAACCCGCAACCCGTCCACTACGGGACGCCCGCTCCCGGATATCTCTGTATCACTGGCCCGGGCCACCGTCAGCACCATTGCCCGGCCCAGCCGCCATCTTGGACACTGCACCACGAGGCCGCGTGGCCTCCGCTCGACCCCGACCCTGGGCCTGGCCAGGCCCCGTCATCCCGGCACCACCATCTACCCCGGAGGTGAACGGACCACTTGGCAGGTCAATGGGAGAAAGAAGTGTCGATGGCTCTCCCCCGCCAGGTGCCGATCGCCCCCAGCCTCCCCGGGCGCTGGCTCCACCCCCCTGCTGGGTGTCTGGACTCTCTCATCCCGGACCTCCCGACCTCCAAGTGCGAGGGTCCGGACATCAAAGGGCGCCAGACCTATAACTAAGGCAGCACCAGAGCAGGAAGACAGTTGTATCCTGGAGTCGAGAGACCCCGTGAAGAACTCATCCTTGACGGACTGCTGGCGCTGCCGCAGCCCTGCCTTGTGAATCATCGTCCTGCCTGCTGGCGCTGCCGCGGCCCTCTGCAACCTACATCGTCCAAGGGACCTGCTGGCGCTGCCGTGGCCCTCTGCAACCTACATCGTCCCAGGGACCTGCTGGCGTTGCCGCGGCCCTCTGCAACCTACATCGTCCCAGGGACCTGCTGGCGCTGCCGCGGCCCTCTGCAACCTACATCGTCCAAGGGACCTGCTGGCGCTGCCGCGGCCCTCTGCAACCTACATCGTCCCAGGGACCTGCTGGCGCTGCCGCGGCCCTCTGCAACCTACATCGTCCCAGGGACCTGCTGGCGCTGCCGCGGCCCTCTGCAACCTACACCGTCCCCGGGACCTGCTGGCGCTGCCGCGGCCCTCTGCAACCTACGCCGTCCTAGGGACCTGCTGGCGCTGCCGCGGCCCTCTTCCATCTACATCATCGTAGGGACCTGCTGGCGCTGCCGCGGCCCGACCCTCCAGAACTCCGAGCTTGAGGATTGTGAGCTATCCATCATTTCACCCCCATACCAGATCGGTATCAAGACTGTCCCGCTACCCCCTTTCCCCTACCAATAGACTAGAATTCCGAGGACCCTCGTGTCCCGACCTCACTGTATCGTGATACCCTGCTTAAAGAACTGCATATAAAGAGCGTTAACCTTACCCCTGTGTGGTGTCCATCTGTGGGGGGGAAGTTACTTGTCTGTACGATCACTGGAGACGGCCCTCCTCGGAGGCCTCTCCCCTTGTCCTCGGCCGACCCCCCAGGTCCCCGTCTAACAGTCCAGCTATATTTTAGCCATTGCTAATGCCATCAGTCAAAGGGGGCACCCATTCCTGATTCTTGGAAGGGCGTAATGGTTTTACCCATCCATAAAAATAGTGACCGATCTCAACTGAGCAATTGCAGACCAATAAGCTCAATAAACTGCCTCCAAAAAGTGGTTTTGCCTCTGTCTGCTGCCAAAAATCCATGATTGGATTGTGGAACAAGATGTCCTCAGTACAAATTCGCAGGAAGGTCTCAACCAGCGACCAGGTCTTCCATTTTTAAAAATCTATTGGGAGAACCGTTGTGATTGGCCAGTCCAACCTTTATATTGCCTTTGTCAATCTAAAATTGGCTTTTGACCTGATCCCCCGTCTGCCCTTTGGAAATCCCTTGCTGATCTGGCTATACCTCCTCACATTCTATCATTACTAATCTGTTTACATAAGGACCATTATGCACATATTAGGTGGGGGGCGCAAAGTCAATTTACTGAAAGGTTAGCAGTTCGCAAAGGTGTTTGCCAGAGTTGTTTTGTGGCCCCCACATTATTCTTGTTATTTATAATTGATATTGTTCACTTCCTGTCCCACTTTGATACAGATGGTCCCTCCTTGGCACAAATCATATCTCAGATTCTCCTCTTTGCAGACAACACTTTGTTGGGCTCAGACACTTTTGACTTGCTTCAACTAGTTTGCCTTGCTCTTGGCTTGGAGATCAGCACCTCTAAAACCAAAGCGATGTTGTTTGAGCCACATAAATCGTACAAGGGGAGTATAGTCCTGGGGGGGGGGAGTCCCCCTGGAGTGGGTTGATTCTATTACCTATCTTGGGGTAACAATTTCTGGGGGTATGATGTTGTATGTTTATACTTACATAAATATTACTACCTGGTGTCTGTAGTCCTTTCTTTGTGTTCCTACCTTCTCTGCTCTGTGTCTTATCTTATCCTGTAACCTAATAAATACATCTTAACCACAAGAAGACGTGTCCTGCTGCCTGCTTAATTCCATTTACAACATATGACTCCCACATCAATGAGGCAGCCTTGAAACTTAAGCAGACCACTGGTGTGTACCTCAAAGAGTATTCAACTTCATACACCCAACCCATTACGCCAGCTTTACAAGGCCAAAGCACTGGGTTCCACCATATACAGGGCGGAACTATGGGGATTTTCCAACCATTTAGAATTAACCATAACTGAAAATAAATTCTTTAGAAATCTTGACTATCTTCCTCCTAGCACTCCACTCTGTTTGCTTTTAATGGACCTGGGAGTAAATAGGGTTCGGTTAAACTCCTTCTAAGCCCCTTATTTTATTGGGGATGCCTATGGACCACCCCTAAACTTGTCCACTATGTGATTTGTCTTAAGGATGTCATGAAGGCTGACCACTTCAGTAAGGTTCCCTGGTTCACGAGAATCAAGGAGGCGTTACACTGACTTGGGATGCCTGAGTTGTGGGATCAGCCAGATTCCACTGATTTCCTGTCCAAAGATTTTCTGTAAAAGCATTACTGGGCAACACTAATGGGCAATAAATCCAGAAAAGCTGCCTCCTCTAAGCTTACTAATGATTAGATTGATTTCAAGCCCATTTGTGGGTTTGAGCTCTTTTGGGATCAGGTGTCTGTTGTGCTGGACAGGAAGCTTTACTTCCAGGTCCGAGTGGGGACCCTCCCACTGAGAGTGTTCACTTCCAATTAGGCAGCTGGGGGAGCTTTGGCGTGCCCCGCTTAGATCTCTACAGTCAAGAGCATTCCGCATGTTTCTTTGTGTGTCCAGTAACCCTGGGCGGAGCTGGTAGAGCGGGACTACGTGGAGGTCCACGGAGTTAGGAACAAATTCTGTGGAACTCCGCTCCGTCACCCGCATCTAATCCCCTAATAAGAATTAATTAAAAATTAATTAAAGGTAAAAGAAAAAAGACTTACCTTGACTGTGGCGACCCCAGGCTGCTGTCCTCCTCTTCCTCGCCGTCTCAGGGTGATCTGCGCATGTGTGCGCACCCGTGCATGTGCCTTTCTTGCAAGGACGCCCCTGGGCGCTGCAGTCAAGGTACGCTTGCTTTCTTTCACCTTTAATGTATTTTGAATTAATTCTTAATAGGCGGGTGGAGACGGGGGCTGGTCATCTCCGCTCCGCTGTGGAGTGTGCGGAGATTTGCCTTCTCCACGTTCTCTGTGGAGTAGGCAAATCTCTGCACACTCCGCGGGCGGAGCAGAGCGATCCGCTAGCACTTGTGTCCAGCTTACGCCTCCCCTGCCGCACCTGGCTAGCTACTATATGTATGCTGCTAGACATACGTAATTATTCCGCACCCTTGACATTTTCAGGGTGGATAGCCGTCCGGTTGTTGCCATATCTGTTGCCAAATCCTTGGCTGCTATAAGGGGCCTTAGAAGGAAGGTACCCCCGTATTTGCCTGATATCACATGGATTATTTATCCTGGGGAAATCCTGTTGTCGTATCTATGTGCACTTCTTATTTCAAATCCGTGATTAACATTGCACTTAGGTTTTATTTTTTAGGTCTCGCCTGTCCATCCCAAAGGATAGATAGGCGAGATTTATAGTAAGCAGACCCAAAAGGTCTACCCACTGCGGATCACGTACAGTTTATGTGAGCCAGGCGTGTGCACAGCAATTCGCTCGCCCTACCCCTCCCACAAAGCAAGACAAGACAAGAACATCAAAGCGACCGCGGCCGCTCTGATTCCATTTGCCAACACTTTATCCCATGGGGTGGCTACACACCCTCACCTCCACTTCCTCACTTCCACCCTCCCAAGTTTTAGAGGCAGCCTGCCAGGCTTGTGACGAGTGATGGCGCTCTTGCGTTTCTCTGGTACCAGCTCTGCACTGACAAGTGGGGTTGCCGTCGGCCGAGCGCTTTACGTCTCACAATGAGTTTGGTAAGGAACCAAGCGCTATATGAATTCAAGCAAAGTACAAAACACGTGCTCGGGCAATCGGATCGCTTTTGCTGCCTCACTGAAAGCTACCTCACAATCCATTATAAAGGTGACAATGAACACACTGAGAGGACTGTGCATGTAACCTGCACGCTGTGACAAATCTTGTTACACTTCCGGTGTTTGGTCCTATATTTCAAGTTTGTATTCCACTTAATGGCACCATTCTTTTGCTCTCTTGATGAACGGGTGCACGCATGGGCTTGCTTAGGGCAGGTCTCGGGAGTTTGCCCAGGCTCGACATTCGCCAGCATCTTTCATCACTGCAGTCATCTGCCTCCTGAGTTACGCCTTTGTAACTTCCACACATGTCACCTTTCCTCCTGTAATGCACCGTTTGCTACCTCTTGTATTTTGTTTGCTCACAATTGTCACTTTTACCTCATGTAACCCGCCCCCGCCACATCAATGCCGAGAGCTTGGTTTTCTTTGGATCCATTTCAAGAGGCGGTGCATGTTGCCTTCCTCCTCTCCCGGATAAAACTGCTGCCGCAGGCCGCTTTTGTCTCACTCCTGCGGGTTCGGCAGTAATTAACCTAACACTACACAGGGGTGACAACACCCAACTTTTCCGCCGAATAAACAGAATTTACATTTCAGAATGTTATCTCCCTACTTGTTTTAACGCACTATCATCGTGATGCATTTGTGACCCGCCAGTGCCCCTCCCCCTGTTATTTATCACGTGCAAGAAACAAACTACAGAAACCGCATCTTTTTCTAGTACAAACTGGGCGCAACCACTTTACCCCATGGGGTGGTTACACACCCCCGCCTCCACTTCCTCACTTCCACCCTCCCAAGTTTCAGAAGCAGCCTGCAAGGCTTGCGACGAGTGATGGCGCTCTTGCGCTTCTCTGGTACCAGCTCTGCACTGACAAGCGGGGTGGTCGTCGGCCGGGCGCATTACGTCTCACAATGAGTTTGGTAAGCAAGCTATATGAATTCAAGCAAAGTACAAAACACGTGCTCGAGCAATCGGATCTGTGTTGCTGCCTCACTGAAAGCTATCTCACAATCCATTATAAAGGTGACAATGAACACACTGAGAGGACTGTGCATGTAACCTGCACGCTGTGACAAATCTTGTTACACTTCGGTGTTTGATCCTGTATTTCAGGTTCATTTTCCACTTGATTGCACCTTTCTTCGGCTCTCTTGATGAATGGGTGCGCGCATGTGCTTGCTTAGAACAGGTCACAGGAACACAGGACAGCTCTCCAACAAATGTCTGTCCAGGCCCAGCACCACTCACGGTGAATCCGCAAATGACATGCCTCTGCTCTGGAAGAGTGAACTTGGTTCTTATAAAAACATAACTTTTTGTGTTTTATATCTTGAAACACCAGAACATTGTCTATTCTGATGTACTTTCAAGCGCTATATAAAACTTCCCAAAAATATATATATATATTGTTGGACTTTGCCCTTCTGGCAGGTTCACCCCTAAACTTTTTGCTTTTAATGGTGACCTGGTGATGGTAATTTTTGGGTTCTGCGCACTTTCACTGTGTCCCAGTGGAAAGTGCGTGCGCACTCTGAGTGCGTGGAGTAAGGTTGGCCTGCCCTCCCATAGGAATGCATGGGGAATATCTGTGTCCCTGGTAGTTCCTGATGCGTGGGGTGTACAGGCTTGAGTCTGGTATGTGCAGACTCGTGTGATTGAATGCTGCGAAATGATGTATGCGGCATGTATGTGTCTAGTGTGGAAGTGCCACTTCTAGACATGGCTGTGCGTGTGCTGTAAAGGTGCTGGCGTGTGATTGGATGGGGCTGCTGGTGAGCCTGGCTCCAGGAGTCTGGATGGGTCTGCCCGGTGGTGAGTGTGGAGATTAGCATGCTGATGGCTGGGGAGGAAATGAAATGAAATGAAATGAAAAGTAGATTTGTAGAGCGCGGTTGCTGCCCAAAGGCGTCCAAGCACTAAAGACCAGAATAGAAATTGCTTGACAAGGATAACTTGCAGAATTTAACAAGGAGTGTTAAACAAAAAAGTCTTCAGCTGTTTTCGAAAGGAGGAGAGGTTAGGGTTGGATCTGAGATGAAGAGGAAGTGAGTTCCAGATCTTGGCGGCATTATAGGTAAACGTCCTGCCGCCCGCCCTTGCCTTTTTTATTCTCGGAGCTATAGCCAAACAGGCCTGGCTAGAGCGAAGGTTTCTGCCAGGTTGGTACTGATTTACTAGGTCCCGGGTAATCATTGGTCCTGTGTCCCAAAAGGCCTGATGGGCTATACACATGGCCTTAAAGATGACTCTCTGTCGCACTGGCAGCCAGTGCAGGCTAATCAGACCAGGTCTGGCTGATTGTCTGCGTGGCAGCTGTAACAGTGTGCAGGACGCACAGTTCTGCACTATCTGTAGTCTACGCAAGGTGTATTCCGGGGAGCCAAGGTAGAGGACATTGTTGAAGTCTAAGCGGGACTGTATCAGACCTTGGATGGCCACCTGCTTTGCCTCCATAGGCAAAAGAGGGAGGACTTTCTTTAGCATCCTGAGAAGTCCGAAGCAGGTGGCCGAGAGTTTTGTAGCCTGGATGTTAAACGAGAGGGTCTTGTCCATCCACACCCCAAGGCTCTTAATATTGTCCTTGGGTACTGGGGGGGTACCTAGACAAGGAGGCCACAAGGAGTTGAAAAAGGTGGGGTTTGAGGGACCCAGGAGCATCAGCTCCGTTTTGTCCCCATTGAGCTTAAGAGATGAGGAGGTCATCCAGCCCTTTACCTCCTCTAGGCACTTTATTAGCCCACCTGACGACGGTAGAGCGGCCTCCTGCGCCAAGGAGACCACCAGCTGGGTGTCGTCCGCGTAAGAAATAATCTTAACCCCAAACGGACGAACAACCTCAGCCAGTGGTCTCATATAGATGTTAAAAAGCACGGGGCTTAAAGAGGAGCCTTGTGGGACTCCACACCTCAACGGCCTGCTCATGGATACAGTGTCTCCATCAAAAACTTGGAATGATCTGTCACTCAAGAAGGATTTGAGCTATAGCCAAGCTCCATCCACTATTCCGACATTCAAGAGGCGGGTCAGCAGAGTGTCATGGCTGACCGTATCGAATGCCGCGCTTAGGTCAAGGAGGATCACTGCCACTGACCCCCCCTGATCTAGGATTTTTCTGGTTTCCTCCGTGACTGCTAGAAGGGCAGTCTCTGTTCCGTGTCTGGGTCTAAAACCCATCTGGGTGGCATCTAACAGCTGGTTGTTTTCAAGAAAATTCACCAGCTGGAGATTGATGTATCTCTCAAGGATTTTGCTCATCCATGGGGAGCAGAGAAATTGGCCGATAGTTGCTAAAGTCAGAGGGATCCAGATTGGGATTTTTTTAGCAGAGCTCGGACCATGGCCCGCTTCCAAGCGGGAGGGACAGTGCCAGAGGTGATGGAGGCATTCAGGAGGTCCAAAATAGTTGGTAAAGTGACCTGAGATGCCAACATCATGGCTTCTGGAGGTGCTGGATCACATGGAGAACCAGATTTTACCTTGCAGGCAATAGAATCCAAAGATTCAAGGTCTAGTGGAGGGAAGTGGTTCAGTGTTAGCAAGGGTTCCAATGAAGTAACCCCCAGATTTGTTCGATCCTGTGCTATGGGGACAATTGCTATAGAGGGGAGAGATGAATATATTTTATTAACTTTCTGGTGGAAAAATTCTGCCAGGTCATTGCAGTGGGCTGTTGTTTTTTCCTCGTGCAAGCTAGAAGGGGGAAGTTTTGTGAGTTTTTTCAGTATTTGAAAAATTTCCTTAGGCTTGGACTTAGCTTGTAAGATTTTATCAGAGAAGTATACAGATTGGGCAGATTTAACCTCGGTTTTGTAGATTTTAATTGCCTCTCGGTATCGGGTTTTTTCCTCCAAAGAGTAATCTAAACGCCATCGTCTTTCTATTTTCCTGCATTGGCGTTTCTTTTCCCTGAGAGCCTCTGAGTACCAGGGGGCAGTTTTTTGGGAACGTTTCAGCATTATCTTACTCAGGGGGAGAGTGGCTTCAAGGGATTGTGTGATCCAGTCTTCATATTCCTGGTTGGCCAAACATGGGTCCTCATTATAGGAGGGTTGGTCAGTCGCGACTCTACTTGCCCAGTCATCGACTGGTAACCGCGCCCAGGATCTGGCATGCCTTACAGTGGGTCTCGAAGGGAGTGGCTTAAATGTGGTCCAGGTGAAAGGCACCAGTAGATGATCAGTCCACGGGAGGGAGATTGGTAGCCCAACCACAAGGTCTGCACAATTACTGAACACAGGGTCCAGTAAGTGGCCCTTAACGTGAGTCGGTGTCTTCACACGTTGGACTAATTGTAGAGCAGCTAGGTCGTCTACAAGTGTCATAGCTGTATGATCCAGGGCAGTATCAAAATGAAAGTTGAGATCCCCTAGCAAAGTATAATTAGAGGCAGTGCTAACACGTTCAGCCACGATCGGCGGAAGGAGATTGTGAAACTGTTTGGGGGGTCCCGGGGGGTGATATACCACCGTACCCGAAAAGCAATTGTTAGGGGAGAATTCCAGAGTGAATGCTAAGCTCTCACAATCTGGAATTACTTCAGAGATTACTCGACAGTGGTATTGCTCCTTATATATAATGGCTAGGCCTCCTCCTCTCCCTTCAGGACGATCTTGCCGAATAATTTGGAAACCTGGAGGAAGGGCTGTCACTAAGACAGGGTCGGAGTCCGACGCAAGCCACGTTTCAGTGAGAAACACTGCATCTGGCATGCGTTCCTCTAACAAAAGGGCAATTTCCACCCTATGTTTTGGCAGGGACCTGCAGTTTAACAAAACATGCAGTAATCCTGTTTCGCATCACGAACCTGCTTAGGTTTGAGGATTTGTTTAAATTTTGGGCAGATCACTGGGAGCTCTGTAGCGTGATAACAGTGCAAGCCACAATCAGTTCCTAAAGGGCTTATGCTGAGGAGAGCTTCCGCACTATATTGCCTGGTCTTTTGTGGCCGAGATGTAAGGGGCATGGCCCTCGGCCCGGTTAAGGCACGGACGGGCGCAGACGGGCTTGCCTTAGGCACGCCTTCGGCGCGCAAACGGCGCGCCCGCTGCGCTCGCCCGCTGCGCGACCGGAAGATACACATTTTTTATACCGGGAAGGATAACCCGGCGGGCGTGGCCTCTCGAAAAAGGGGTGTAGCCTGTGTCCGCGGCGGGAATGGCATCCCTGTGTTTAGCGGTTTGAAACTGCAACCAGCACTTAGATCCGCTGTGCGGTTTAGGTCCAGAGCGTGTGAGCCCAGAGCAGGGTACAGGGGAAGTGTGCAGGAGAATTAAAACAGGTAATGAAAGTGACACTAAATTATTAAAATTGTGCAACCTACTCCCGGCTTCCGCCTCAGGAGAAATTTCTATCTATGTGACGCTTGTATTCAGCGTCCTTTAGTAGTGACGGCCGGCGGAGGGCGTGGCCTCTCGAAAAGGGGGCGTGGCCTGTGTCCGCGGCGGGAATGGCGTCCCTGTGTTTTGCGGTTTGAAACTGCAACCAGAGCTTAGATCCGCTGTGCGGTTTAGGTCCAGAGCGTGTGAGCCCAGAGCAGGGTACAGGGGAAGTGTGCAGGAGAATTAAAACAGGTCATGAAAGTGACACTCAATTATTAAAATTGTGCAACCTACTACCGGCTTCCGCCTCAGGAGAAATTTCTATCTATGTGACGCTTGTATTCAGCGTCCTTTAGTAGTGACGGCCGGCGGGGGGCGTGGCCTCTCGAAAAAGGGGCGTGGCCTGTGTCTGCGGCGGGAATGGCGTCCCTGTGTTTTGCGGTTTGAAACTGCAACCAGCGCTTAGAGCCGCTGTGCGGTTTAGGTCCAGAGCGTGTGAGCTCAGAGCAGGGTACAGGGGAAGTGTGCAGGAGAATTAAAACAGGTAATGAAAGTGACACTCAATTATTAAAATTGTGCAACCTACTCCCGGCTTCCGCCTCAGGAGAAATTTCTATCTATTGGACGCTTGTATTCAGCGTCCTTTAGTAGTGACGGCCGGTGGGGGCGTTGAAGGACTGGGTTATTTAGAACCCAGCGGTGCCAGGGCACAACACCTGAAACCTTCGTGGGTAACCTGCTCCGGCGTACGAATCACAGAGACACGGGACACTTCCTTCGGCGTCAAAGATTCAAGGTTTATTTGCTGCAGGGAAACACAGAAATCACGGAAGTACAACCAGTGTAGTTCAGAGTAACTGCTTCAAATTGGTTCTGCGGATCGCTCCTTTTATACATGGTTTTCCCATAGAGTTACATTGAACTCAAAAGTTTATGACCCGGTTCCCATAATTATCCCCCAGAGGGGTCGCTTTGGTCATTTTAATACACACAAGGCCCGGAACATAAATGCGGAAACATTTGGTGGTTCCCAACTGTAAAAACCCATCTTCCCAACATTAGTGCATTCCAATCGGCAATAAAACAGATCAGAATAGGAACAAGAACAGGTGTAGAGGAAGACGGAGACAGTGGGGAGATCGGAAAGGGTGTAAAAGGGGAGGTATCGGGAAACACGAGATACAGGCATCAAAGGGACGTGCCTAATGAGATGCACGGCTGAGACAATAAGTCCGTGCGGCAAGATGAGCCTCGAGCGGCGCCATCTGCTTTACAGTAGCATCCCCCTCATCATAAAGACACTTACAAAGGACATGTGTCTTCCGCAAATATCTTGGGAGTCCCAGGGTCGCGAAGCGGACATCGTCCGTTCGCTGGCTACTTGAGGGCAAGAGACAAAATGGATGCCATATCTAAGATGGAACCCGAGGGTACAGATAGAAATACCCACGTAACAAACGAACGGCTTAGTTTAGCGCAGCGAAACTGCGTACACCCACTAAACTCGTCATTTGCGGTTCATAGATACCAGACTCGACCATATTCGTGCGAGTCGAAAACATCACTTATAATTGTCACGGAACCTCAGACGCTCCTTTTGCCCTCATGTAGGCAAGCACTAGTCGGAATCATACTCGATATTCATCAGACCATCTAGATGTTGTTGTAGCATAGCTCTGTCCAACCGAGTCCCCTTGGTAACAGGAGGCTGTCTCATACACGTTGTAGCACAGAGGCCACATAAGGCAGGACCGCACTGCACACAAAGGCAACACGTGAACAGGAATGCCACAACGACTCCGATGATCATCAGAATCTTCCAACCCCAAGTCGACATCAGGCCCCAAAACCACCCAAGTAACGTCCAATCCCCTACATCCACGTGTATGGATTCGGAGATCTTATGCAACTTCGAGATGGCTTGATAAACGGTCGGAGCATTATCAGGAATGAAAATACAGCAGCTCGAATGGATCACCTTACATACCCCACCTCGATCTGCTAAGATCACGTCTAAAACCATACGGTTTTGTAACGTCATAAGTCTATCCGCCTGAAGTTCTGTGGTGATATTACCAAGGGCACTGGCAGTAATGTTAGCTGTCGATTCCACCACTCGAGTCAACTGTCTCAGGTTCCTACTATTAACCATAGGTCCCCAAAACGGGAGGAAACCCTTGAAAAAGTCTCCTGCCTCTTGACCGGCAGTATCCTCTTCGCTAATTACGCCTCGCACAATTCTAGTCTTATGATAATCGGCATCTACAGTGAACGTCGGAGGCAACAGATTTGCAATGAAACATGAGCCCATGAAGTCAGCGGGCAACCATGCGTATGCACGATCATGGCAGATAAAATATGTACCCTTAGCAGCCAGAAACACAGGGGACGAGACCATCGGCAGAATGTAATTTTCAGTGCAAGCACTCTCTCCAAGTCGGGCTTTCGATCTTCGGCCACGACCCATCAGACAAAAATTACCAATGTGGGGTACGACCCATATCGGGGGTGAGCTTTTAAGCTGCTTTTCACTAGTGAACACACTATACTCGCCTCTACTCAGGACCCTATAGGCTTGTACCTCTTCTTCGGGAATAAGCGAGGGATCATAGATATCGCTATCTAAATCCTCTATTGCTATCGACAAAGGTTTTTGATACGAGGTAGGACCAGAGTAGGGGGAACGTGGTTCTCGAATGGGGTGGAAACCCAGTGCGCTTCGAAACATTGTTTGAAATGCTCGAGCAGACCCTTGGGAACTATACGGTAACACCAGATATGGAATTCCCTTATCCGTAGTATGTGGCATCAACCCACACACCCAACAATTAGTAGTGTTAACCACTAACTGATGCTGGTGAAGGAGCTGAATAAAGGAATTGTTGCGGAATTCTGCACGTCTAGCCTGCTCGTGTTCCGGTAAGATGTGAAAGGAATGAGGGGAAATAGTGGAAGTAAGTTTAGGATCAGGGGTAGGAGTAGGTATAGCAGAAGGTAAGAAGTAAGACATCGAGTAATACACCCCACCCGCTAATAATGCAGAAATAGTCAAAAACAATACAAATATTTGGAACATAAAACATTTGGTACGACTAAGTTGTTGCAACTTAAACCTTTGCGCCTGAGCTTCTTCCAAGTCCATCAGCTTTGAAAATGCCATTCCCTACGACCGTCCGCAACGTTTCTTGACGCACTTCGTTCTGTGTAGCAGTAGTCAATCCCTAGGAGTTCCCAGGAACCGACGGTCTTTAACCTAGCGTCAAGACCTACTAACCAGAAGGAAGTACGCGCGCGGCCCTACGGCCTTTAATGCACAATATATATATATATATGCAAAAACAATGTCTCTCGGCTGTGGGAGCAAAAAGTATAAGGAGTGAAGCTCAATGTATATACACAAGAATAATCACAATAATATGAATGTTCAAAACTGATCACGGAAAACGGGATAATGCAGTTGTCAATACAGCAAAGCAGGATCTTTTATTAGTCTTTGGTACTAGATCGCAAACAGTATCGTGTTTTCCCAGGACGTGTCTGCTCGTCAAACAAAGGATCCGTTGAAAAGACAGCGTCCTGCTGATCAGCTGAGTGTTCTGGTCTTGAGTCTTTTGATGACAATTGTTCAACAGAGTCTTTCTGCTGCGCTGAGGATTCTCCAACAGGCTGTGCGTCGCTGAAAGGTACAAACGCCGGCAATCCTTCTGTTTCAGTTGATGTAATGCCTCTCCTCACCCACGGGTCTGCCGGCAAAGGGATAGGGACCTTCTTGGTATGGGTGGCGTGCACCCAATTCTTACGTCCCTCGAGACGAACAGCAGTCCTCGTGGCAAGGAGAACCTGGTAAGGTCCAGTGAACCTCGGATCCAAGTTGTTCTTGCGCGAAAAGTTCCGCGTCACCACCCAATCTCCGGGCTGGAGCTGGTGGCCTGGACCCTCCGTCTGCGTCGGCAGTGCGTCGTAAACCTGTTGGTGAATTAACCTCAGTTTAGCAGTCAAGTCATGAAGATAATCGATCAACATTGGGTACTCAAGATCACAGAACATTCCTGGCCTAGGAACCCCCCAAACATTCGCAGGGCGGCCGAACACTATTTCATAGGGACTAAGCCCTACTCGGGAGTGTACAGTCGCCCTAGTTGACAGTAATGCTACGGGTAAAGCGTCAGGCCACGAAAGACCAGTCGTAGCCTGAATCTTTGCTAGTTTCAGTTTAAGGGTGCCGTTGTATCCTTCAACCAAACCAGCTGACTGGGGATGATTGGCGCTATGGAATTTCTGATTAATTCCAAGGCCCTTACACACACTCTTCATCACACTTCCCACAAACTCACTTCCGTTATCTGACCACACGACTCTAGGCATTCCGTACCGAGGAAAGTATTCCTTCAGGAGGATTTTCGCAGTAGACAAAGCAGTATTGTCTTTGAGAGGATAGGCCTCGATCCATCGGGAGAATGCGCAAACCACAACTAAAACGTATTTCAGGTTATTGCATCGCTCCATATGGATGAAGTCCAATTGAATCACCTCAAAGGGACATGAAGGGGGAGCAAAACTGCCAGGAGGAGTTGGGGTTCCCTTGCCAGGATTGTACAACATACACACCATACAGTTCTTGACCAAATGTTCAGCACATTTCGTGATACCATCATTCTTCCACACAGGGGACAGCAACTTACAAATACCTTTTGCGCTAATATGTGCTAACCCATGTGCCATCGTCACAACGGCCAGCACATATGCATCAGGCAACAACCATCTTTTCTGATCCGACAAATCAATCCAACAACCACTTGCATCCAGCTTTCCCTGTACTTTCTTTCCACTTCGTCTTTTCAGTCTCGGTGGCCTCTTTCTGAATTTCTTTCACACTCTCAATAGTGTCTTCACACATACCCGACTCTGCAGGCCACCTAACCGAACTCGTCACATACATTCGAGTACTAAGGTTCCGGGCAGTCTCCTTAGCAATCTCATCCGCAAACGCATTACCACGACCAACATCATCCGTCACCTTACGATGCGCACTACATTTAACAATCGCTACCTGCTTAGGCAACGTAAGTGCATCTAAAAGATCATTCACAAGCTGGCCATGCTGAATCTTCGTACCATGCGACGTCAAGAAACCTCTCTCTCTCCATAGTCGTCCAAAGCTATGTGCGACGCCAAATGCATATTGGCTGTCGGTAAACACATTCACACGTTTCCCTTTCGCTAACACGCACGCTCTAGTAAGAGCGATCAACTCTGCAGCTTGGGCAGAATTCTGATTCAACCTTGCAGTCTCAACAACAGTATTCAACGTTACAACAGCATAAGCAGTAGTCACATCGCCATTCGGCAACTTAAAACATGACCCATCCACATACAGTGTACCATCCGGATCTTCCAATGGAGTGTTTTTAAGGTCCACTCGACCTTTTGTTTCTTCTTCTGTCCTCAAGTAACAATCATGTTCTGTTATTTCATCTGACTCTGAGCTAATTGGTAACAAAGTTGCCGGGTTCAGGACATTACAACGTTTTATTTGAATGTGGCTTGCCAACAGCGTCAACTCGTACCCAGACAACCTCGCACTCGTCAAGTGCTGAGTTTTTGTACGATTCAAAAGAGTGTCGACTGCATGCGGAACCATCACCGTAAGCATATTATCCATGACCAATCCTGCTGATTGTCGGATGGAGACCGCAGCTGCCGCTGTTGCTCTCAAGCAACTCGGCAATGCTCTAGCTACTGGGTCCAAGGTCGAGGAAAAATATGCACATGGATGTTGCTTACCACCAAAAGGTTGCGTTAAAACACTTAAAGCACAACCTTCTCTTTCGTGAACATATAATGTGAACGGCTTACTGTAATCAGGGGTACCTAGCACAGGGGCCGAACACAATGAATCACGCAATTCAGAAAAACTTTTCTGACATTCTTCCGTCCATGGTAAAGGAGTTGAAACATCCTTGCACGTAAGAGCCACTAATGGTTTCGCTAGCAATGAAAAGTTAGGAATCCATTGCCTGCAGTACGACGTGATACCTAGAAAGGCACGCACATCTCTTTGGGTTCTTGGCACAGCCATTCGTGCAATTGCTGCAATTCTCTCTGGGGTCAACCGCCTTCCCTCCTTTGACAATAAGTGACCTAAATAGGTAACTTCTTGACAACAATATTGGAGTTTAGAAGGGGACACCTTATGATTCAACTCACAGAGATGTTGCAGCAACGACACCGTAGCAATTTTGCAAACGTCCTGAGTATCTGCAGCCACCAATAGGTCATCGACGTATTGGATTAAGGCCGCACCAACCGGCAACCTAAACGCATCTAATTGACCCTTCAAGGCTTGACTGTAAATCGATGGACTTTCACAGTAGCCCTGAGGAGCGCGCTTAAACCGGAAGCTGCGTCCACCGAGAGAGAAACCGAAAAGGTCTCTACTCTCCTCGGCAATCGGGATGCTGAAGAACGCATTCTTCAAGTCAATCACCGAGAACCACGATGCAGAAGCTGGAATCAGAGTCAGTAGTGCCGTGATGTCAGGCACAACGGGGAACTGAGGAATCACAATTTTATTCACCTCCCGTAAATCGATAACAAAACGATAAACAGGTGGTTTCGAAGGATCAGTACGTTTAAGAATGGGCAGTACAGGGCTGTTGCACACGTTTCCCCGAGTCTCCTCAATAACGTCTTTCTCGATCAGATCATAAATGATCGCTAACAGTGCACGTTCACCATCAAGAGAGATACGATACTGGGGAATACGTGGCAACCGCACATTAGATTTCAGCTGAACAACATAAGGGGAGATATCAAGCAAACCCACATCATTGGGACCTGTTGCCCACAAAGACGCAGGAAGAGAACTCAATTCCGGTGGAAGCTTATCGAGAGACAAATACATAGGAGAGACAACCCTCTCTCCTAACGTAAGCTTTACACCCGCAGGAGAACAATACAAAGTTGCATACAAACGTTTAAGCAAATCCAGGCCCAAAAGATTTTCACCACAGCCAGTAGTCAAAATTAACGGAGCTTGAAGCTCATGTGGCCCAATTGCAAGGGGCAAAGGGCACGAAACTGGATTGCTAACGGGGGCGCCAGAGAATCCAACGGAAACATTTGTTAAGCCAGACAAAGGTGCGCCAGGGAGTTTCAAATGCATAATAGAACTTTTTGCTGCACCAGTGTCCAACAGAAAAGGCTCAACGACGCCCGATGTAGCAACCGCGACGTAAGGCCCTCTCTGATCAACCGGAACTGATACCACTCCCTCTCCCTGTCTATGGCTGTCCTAGTAATTACTGTCGTCAGTTCCCTGATCGACGTAGTAATCATCTACATTGTACTGCGCAGATCGTCCTTGCGATGATCCGCGTTGATCAAAACAGTTATTAGAGTTTGATGAGTTATCTGAACGATCATTCTGAGCACCACGACCTCTACCACGTGACGTCTGCTGTGAACCACCACGACCTCCTCTAGATGAATTACCACTATTACGATCGTTCAGAACAGGACAATTGAATTTGATATGACCCTCCTGTCTACAATAGGCACATTGATTGTACCCTAACGAGGATCTTTGGGAGGAGGAGTCATTACGAGATTGTGATCGGTTCGACTGCGGCTGCGATCTATTTTGTTGGGGTGCATTCTGATTCGAACGTGGGGGATAGGCCTGCTGTAACAACACTTTAGTTTTAAGCTCTTTCGTCTTTTTCTCAGCACGGTCGTTCTGCTCTTTCTCTCTATTCTCATAATATTGTGCTGTGGCCAATATCTGAGCTGAGGTAGAAACGGCCCATGCACTTTCTGAATTCTTTAATTTATTGCTCAAATCGGGCAATAAGTTTGAAACAAATTTATCGACAAACAACCGTTGACCACCCTCAGTGCTCATATCCTGACCACTATGGTCGATGAAAGCCTCCTCGAACCTCGTAAAGAAGTCGGAGACACTCTCATCCTTCTTTTGTTTACAAGCTGATAATTTATCCCAATTTACCCTCATAGCTGGCATAAGAGTCTTCATTAACGTTATTATTCTTTGAGGAAGATCAGCAATCAGCTGGTCGGGTTTAGCACCACCAGTTTGTCGGGCATCCGCCGCTACTATGGCAGCCCAAGCACCACCTAATTCATTCGGATGATTTTCCTGACGAATCTTAGCCCACACCGGTTGCGGTACAACATTGCCAAACAGCATATCAATATCGGCAAGATTCATTATCGTAGCATCTACGAGCTGCGATAATTCCTTATAGTACCCTGTAGGATTTTTGCGAGGGTCAGGCAAAGATTGTTTTACCTGTAATACTTCTGATCGTTTCCACGGGAGATGTATCCACACTCTCTGAAAGAACGGCAAGATCGGAGGAGCAGCTGCGGGATTACCTGGCATCCACACTGGTGGAACTTCGCGCATAGGAAACTGACCAGATTCATCTGGCTGTCTTTCAATATCCTCAACAAACAAGGCTTGGGGTATAGGAGTGGGACGGAAAGATAGCAACCGCTCAACCGCACGTCGAACGTTGGTATCCACTATCAGTCCAGTCGAGAACTGAAGCTGTAGATCGGACAAAGCGGTCAGCACCTCGTCAGGTGCATCGGCCGATATCTGATCGCGAAGGACCTTACACATTTCCTCGAACACAAATCTTTGGGTTGGTATATTGAATTGACAAAATGTGTCGAGTACGACACGTGGTGGATTTCGAAGAGGATGTGTCATCCAACCCATCGCCATATTGTATAGCGAAGCACGTTCTCTGTTACCAGGAAGCTGACTACGTCTCTGAGGACCATCGGAACCAGCGGACCCAAGAACAGGTCCGAGCGAATGAAAGAAGCTAGCCGCAAGAGGAGAAGTACGACTACGAGTAGAGGGAGAAGTATAAGATACAGGACTAACAAGTGATGGGGTAGAAACAGTAGCAACAGTAGGAGTTAACAGAGCAGGAGCAGTAGCGGGAGCAGGAGTATGTGGAAGCGGAGGAGCAGTAGGGATGGCAACAGACAAAGGAGCAGGAACAGTCGGAAGGACGGGTGCAGGTTGAGGAACAGGCTGAGGAATAGGTGGCGGAACAGGTACAGGGGGAACCACTGGAGCAGCGGCACCCTGTACATACGGAGGTGGTGACTTCAGAAGATAAGACATTAAAGGATCCTCAACTGGTTCTTCCTTCTTATCCGACTCCGTAGGCAAAGCAGGATAACATTTATCCACGGTCATACGCTGTAGTCTATCAAACACTTCCTTATCCTTAACCTCCTTGTCGCGCTGAAACTGCTCTGCTTTCTTTACAATGGTAGCAACATTATCTCGCTGATTACGTTTAGTCTGTCTGATTTCTTTCTGTCGGGCTTCTTTACGCCACAACCGAAAGGCATCAAACATGGCCGGCCTTGACTTTTTCGCAAATAGCTTAACCTCTAAATTATCTAAGATTGGAGTCTCAAAACTACCATGAGGTGGCCAACTAAGGACACCGTCCTTTTTTGTATAACGGATCCAATAATCATTAAAAGCAATCGGGCCTAGCCCATGCTCACTGTACAGTTCATAAGTCGGAGTTCCAACCGGAGGTATCGGACACGAGTCCTCCAGTCGGGAATCCACACCACAAGGTCTGAAACAACTAAACAAAGTACTGCGACTAGGCATCTTGCACACTAGCCGAGTTTCACAAACTTCAAGGGTTACGGGATTTACCAAGTCCCAGCAAAGAGCAAAAACCCTCGGTTTTTGGCGGCTGCAGTCGTCAAACAACACAACAAAATACGCTAGCAAAGTGTCATCGACAAAAACACTCTCACAGCGTCAACAACAAAAACACTCGCTAAAGTGTCAACAACCAAGGACTCTGGGAGCGACCCACAAATACTTAACTCAAAGATCGATGGCGTCACCAGGAAGGCCCGTCAATCGTCTCGCTCTACCAAGGTCTACGCCAGGCGCCAAAACAGGTCTACAGTCAGGGCAGCAGTCCGTCGCAGCCGTCAGGAGGCGGGAATCTTCGCGGGAAAAGTCTTCGGGCCACTTATTTCGACAACAGGATCGATGAAGCGGAGTGCACCTTCCCTCGGAGATTTCACACGAAGTTCCTCACGATCGTCGGGCTTGGACCGGCACCACTGATGCAGCCCCACGTTGGGCGCCAACTGAAGGACTGGGTTATTTAGAACCCAGCGGTGCCAGGGCACAACACCTGAAACCTTCGTGGGTAACCTGCTCCGGCGTACGAATCACAGAGACACGGGACACTTCCTTCGGCGTCAAAGATTCAAGGTTTATTTGCTGCAGGGAAACACAGAAATCACGGAAGTACAACCAGTGTAGTTCAGAGTAACTGCTTCAAATTGGTTCTGCGGATCGCTCCTTTTATACATGGTTTTCCCATAGAGTTACATTGAACTCAAAAGTTTATGACCCGGTTCCCATAATTATCCCCCAGAGGGGTCGCTTTGGTCATTTTAATACACACAAGGCCCGGAACATAAATGCGGAAACATTTGGTGGTTCCCAACTGTAAAAACCCATCTTCCCAACATTAGTGCATTCCAATCGGCAATAAAACAGATCAGAATAGGAACAAGAACAGGTGTAGAGGAAGACGGAGACAGTGGGGAGATCGGAAAGGGTGTAAAAGGGGAGGTATCGGGAAACACGAGATACAGGCATCAAAGGGACGTGCCTAATGAGATGCACGGCTGAGACAATAAGTCCGTGCGGCAAGATGAGCCTCGAGCGGCGCCATCTGCTTTACAGTAGCATCCCCCTCATCATAAAGACACTTACAAAGGACATGTGTCTTCCGCAAATATCTTGGGAGTCCCAGGGTCGCGAAGCGGACATCGTCCGTTCGCTGGCTACTTGAGGGCAAGAGACAAAATGGATGCCATATCTAAGATGGAACCCGAGGGTACAGATAGAAATACCCACGTAACAAACGAACGGCTTAGTTTAGCGCAGCGAAACTGCGTACACCCACTAAACTCGTCATTTGCGGTTCATAGATACCAGACTCGACCATATTCGTGCGAGTCGAAAACATCACTTATCATTGTCACGGAACCTCAGCGTGGCCTCTCGAAACAGGGGCGTAGCCTGTGTCTGCGGCGGGAATGGCGTCCTTGTGTTTTGCGGTTTGAAACTGCAACCAGCGCTTAGATCCGCTATGCGGTTTAGGTCCAGAGCGTGTGAGCCCAGAGCAGGGTACAGGGGAAGTGTGCAGGAGAATTAAAACAGGTAATAAAAGTGACACTAAATTATTAAAATTGTGCACCTGGGTCCTGAATAGGGCTGGGATTTCCCCACACAATGCTGGCTCCGCCCCCTGTGGTGCACCTAATGACCCTGACCCTGCCAGTGAATAGAGTGAGGGGCTGAGCACATCAAGGGTGCTCCCAGACCAGCTGCAACTGGTTCTTCCCCCACCCTACCCACAGACAAAGGAATTTACAGTATAAGAAGGGGCTGTGTCTCCTTACAATTTGTTCTCTTCCAGGATACTTTTGCTGAGGGGGGTTGTTGCTGTTGGGCGCCAGGAGGACCGCCACTTGGACTGCCTTCCTGTCTGGAGGCCCAGTTATGTTGTTATGTTACGAGTTTGTTGAAGCGCGACAGCTGCCCCAGCAACGGGGCGTCCCGGCGCTGAGAAACCATAGCATAACCAACTGAGAGTGGCGGGGGGAGGGGGGGGTCAAGAGTTTAGGGCAGTGGGAACAAGTGAGTTTTTATTGCCTTGCGAAAAGCGGATAGATTGTCAAGGTGGCAGATATTCGGGGGAAGGGAGTTCCAGAGTTTTGCTCCTATAGCTCTAAAAGAGCGACCCCCGACACGGCAGAGTTTTGTGCGGGGAACCACTACAAGATGTTGACCTAGGGAGCGCAAAGTGCGCTTGGGGGTGTAGGGTGTTAGAAGTGGGCGAAGGAGTTCAGGGCCATCGGTTTTGAGTATTTTAAAGGCAGTGGTAAGGGCCTTAAATTGAATTCATGCTTCCACTGGGAGCCAGTGCAGTCTTCGTATGGTGGCTCTAGCAGAGCATCTCCTTGGAAGGCCAACTATGGCTCTGGCCGCAGAATTCTGAATACGTTGAAGCCTAGTTGTCTCTGCTTTGTTAGCGCCTAACAATAGAACGCTAGCATAGTCCAGCCGGGAGAGGATGATGGATTGGATTGTGAGCTGACGTGTTTTGGGATCGAAGAACCCAAGAATGGGATTAAGGCTTCTTAGTAGGCCAACACACGTAGCTGCTACTCTTTTGGTGTGAGTTTGGTAGCTCAGCGAGGAGTCCAGCCAGACTCCCAGATTTTTTACCAAGGACTTAGGGGGAGGAATGGGGCCTAGCGAGGATGGCCACCACTGGGCGTTCCAACAGCTGGTGTCCTTGCCAAGGAGCAGCACCTCGGTTTTCCCTGCATTGAGTTGTAAGCAGTTACCCGTCATCCAGTGGGCGACTGCAGCCAGTCCATCCCTGAATCTCTTGGCAGTGAGCTGGCTCTGGGCCCAGCCTTGCCCCCCTGCCTGCCTCCAAAACGTTGCTGGACTTGTGGGCCTCTAAGCGCCTGTGAGCGCATTATTTGTACCCTAGCGCTGGGGAGCGCTTTATCCTTGCTGCTAGAGCTTGGGAGCGCTTCAATTGCCTTCTGAGCGCCTGGGGGCGCTTTATTCACTTTGGCCGGTGCCCACCCGGCAGTGGACCCGTTTTTGCAGATTTCGTACCCCTGGCAGGTGCCCACCCCACCAGGGTCCTGGTGCCGTTTTTGGGGCCCACCTCGATTTAATATTAATGTAAAAGGAGCCGGTGCCCACCCGGCATTTGCCCTGGATCGTGCCACCAGCTAGTGTCCTCCCCGCCGGGTCGCCGCGCGGCCTGCGACGACCCGGAAGCCGAAGGGGCGACCTGGAAGTCCCGCCCCTGCAGCATGAGGAGAGGAGCAGGGCGGTGGAGAGAGCAGACGGGGCTCCGGTGTCGCAGGAGAGCCCCGCGCTGCCACAAAGAAGCAACCGGTGTTTCCCCCCCATCGGGGCTCCCGTGAAAGGAGGGAGAGCCCCGCAGCCCAGGAGCCGAGAGGAGACACCGCCGAGGGGAAACGCCGCCTACTACCGGTGAGTGCGAGCGTCCCCGCGGGTCCCTCCTCAGCCCCGTGAAAGGTTCTTGGGCCTTATGGTATACAGAGCCCTTGTCAGAGTCCCCAGGAGGGGGACTCCAACGACCGCGCATTGGTGCTGAGAGCCACGAGAGGCTCACGGCGCCACATTTGTATTTACGAGCCTGCGAGGCTCGAGGCGGCATTTCTCTTGTCTTAGAGTCCCCAGGAGGGGGACTCCAACAACGGCCCATTTGTTTAGTTAGAGCTTGAAGGGCTCTGGGGGCATTTGTTCAGAAGCCCACGAGGGCTCCGGGGGCCATTGTCGTTTTTGAGTCCACAGGAGGGGGACTCCAGCCAAACAGGCAGCAGTTGTTTTCAGAGCCCAGAGAGGCTCGGGGCATTGCTTGTTTTTGAGCCCAGCAAGACTCCAACAACAGCCACAGTTTGTGTTCGAGCCTGAAAGGCTCTTGGCTGCATTTCTTTACTTGGAGCCCAGAGAGGATCCAGGCATTCCTTAAGGTGCGAGCCCAGAGAGGCTCGTGGGGGCATTTCGTTCTTCAGAGCCTGAGAGGCTCAGGGGGCATTGTATTTGTTTAGGGCCACAAGGCTCCAGCGTTGGCCCCAGTGTCTCCACAGCTGCCCAGCACTTCGTGCTGGGCAGCTGCTACGTTTAGGCTCCCCCTGATTTTGGGACACAGGGCGTCCTAGCCCCCACAAGGCCAGTTGGCCTATGGACAGTCACAGGTGGTGACTTATGTGAGTTTGGCGCAATTGTTCTTTCCCTGCACCTCTGAATGTGTTTTAATGTGTCATGTGCCATGTTCTTACACCGCTGAATGTATGTTATGCATCATGTTTTTTCCTTCCCTACACCTCTGAATGTGTAGTGATGCATCATGCGTAATGTGCCTATGCCCCTACAGGTATTGTGATACTTAGGTGGTTGTTTTTCTCCTAGTGCAGGTGTTGCTAGTGAGGTCCAGGTTCCCTGCGCAATATTCTCCTAAGGTGGTTAGGGTTGCGTAGGTGGTACTTACCTGTTACCAGTAGTTACTGGTTGTGTGCTACATTTTCTAATTTGTGCTACAGTGATTTTACATTCTATGTGCTATGTTCTAAGTGATATTCTAAGTGCTAGTTCTAAAAGTGCTGATTACTGACAGTGGTCCAGGTGGCCCTGTCTTGTACATATGCCCTGTAAATTCTGCCCGTGCCTGTTGGCACATTTTAAAGTGTGTGTTTTTATCTAATGTGTTTTGGTGTAATACAAAGGCTATTTTTATATATAACCTTGTGTGGAGTTTCCTTTGTGGTGGGCCTTGGGTGTTGTTGCTGGGGTGCGTGCGCAAACAATTAACTCACATTGCCTCCAAGTTTAGCCTTACTGCTCGTGCTACGTTACCAAGGGGGTGAGCAGGGGTTATCTTGGCGTGTAACTCCCTTGCCCTGACGTGGAAGTGGTGGTCTCTGACTGACTTTGGCGCAAGCCCTGGCCAGCCAGGGATCCCATTTCTAACAATGGCGGCAGCGGAAAGGATAAGGATTTGTGTTTGCGTTGTACCTCAGTGGCAACTGGCCGCACTACAAAACTTTGCATTTTAGATAAATCACATTTTGGGGATTATTGTTTCTAAATTGTTCTTAATGTCATTTCTTTGGAAATGTGTTTCTTGTGCACTGTGAGTTAGTGTCACTAGCTCTGGGTGGTTTTCTATCCCCTAAGTGCAGTTTGAATTTTCTGGATTCACCAGAGGGTGGGATCCAGTGGTAGCAGCATAATAGTGTCCAGTACATTTGTTACCCGCCCTGCGCCCAGAGTCTGGTACCTGTGTCACGTGTGGTCAGGTTGAGAAATCAGGGGTGGTAGAAACTGCCTTACTAGTCCGAAGGGGGGGGGGTTGTGTGTGGATGAATGGCGTGTGGCACTAGACAAGTGAGTGTGAGTTCTCTGGGATAGGGAGCTCACAGAATTTTTTTGTAAATTTTGTACTCTTGCTTCAGCTCTGACAGTTAAGTCCCCTGTGTTGCACGTGTCTGTGAGCATCCTGCCAAGATGGAGTCTGCTATTAATGTCTGGGGTCTGTTTATGCATGAGTTGAGAGAATTTTACGAAGAGAGAGACATTGCAGTGAATGAGTCAGACACCCAGTCCCAACTTAGGGGTAACCTAATCCAATGGCAGAAGGATGACTGGGAGCGTGAGCACAGTGAGGAGATGGCCCGGGTCTCACACCATGAGGGTGGTGGGTCTGAGGGGAGCCCTGAAGAGTCTGAAGAGGAGGAAGAAAACGAGAGTACAGGGACGCCAGCAGATAGTGAGGACCCCATAGATAGGGAGTCCCTTGCTGGGTCCAGTGTAGGAGGCAGTGCCTCATCCCTTTCCCTGTCCCCAGAGGAGTGGGAAGATAGGAGGAAAGAAAGGGAGCACCAGCTGGCTTTAGAAAAGCTCAGGTCAGAGCATGCCCAGGCTATGGCATAGCTGGGCATTAGAAAGAAACAGCTAGAGACTCAGATGGTCTTAGCGTAGGAGAGGATAGAGGAGGCGCAGTGCCTTCACCAGAGAGAATTTACCTCTGGAGGGTAGACTATCCCCTGCGCGCAGTTTTAATTTTCTGGACTCCCCAGGGCGGGTTGAGTCCAGTGATGGCAGCTATATAGAGCCCAGTGCGAGCAGTCCCATTCCCAATTCCCAAAGTATGGTACCTGTTTCCCAAGAGGAGGAGTTAAGGTTGAAGTTCAGGGACAGTAAGAAACTGTCTCACCAGTCTTGGGAAGATTTTGAAGATGAATGTTGTGGGACACTGTTTGATTGGGTACAGGTTCACACTGACTCTGATTTTGACAAACTGTTTGATCTGATTGTCAAAGAGCACCTGCTCAGTTGTTGTTCACCAGGGTTGCGCCAACACCTGTTGGGGTGTGGATTGTCTGATGCCTGTGAGCTTGCAGATGAAGCAGACCGCTGGGAAAGTGCCAGAGGTTCTTTAGAGTCATTAGTGAGTGATTCCAAAAGTAGTGGTTCAGGTATTTTCCAGCCCAGCGTGGTGGAAGAGGCTCAGTGTAGCCCAGCTAGGTCCCAGTATAGTGAGAGGGGTGGAGAGGCTTACTACCTGGCTCAGTGGAGCAGGAGTCAGTGGGTGGCTGAGAGTCCCCAGATGGCCGAAGCCCTATCTCAGAACCTGTGTGGTTTCATGAGGGAACACCAGGTTGGGGACCTAGGTTGTCCTGTTAGTCCACTTGAGGAGGATCTCCTAGTGTCTAGGGAACCTGGAGCATCTGTAACTAGAGCTCCAGGGGTTCCAGTGTCCGACAGTGTCACTCCAGTTGGGAGGGCACAGAAGTCCGAAGTGAGGAGTGATTGGGGGATGAGTTTCCCAGTGGATGCACCAGTGGACCAGGGACTAGCCAGTTGGGCTATATCTTCTTGGGGGACCCGGGTGGCGCCACTTCTGCTCTAGGGGATCTTCACGCACTGTCAAGTGGACAGGGGATGGGAGATCTGCGCCAGACAGACAGTCACACGACACATGGGTCATGTGTCAGCCTCAGGGGGATGGCGTGTGAATCCCCAGAAGTCCCGGAGTGCCAGGCAGTTATTCCTCCAAAGGTTCTGGACCAGAGGTTGGAAGGCCAGGTTCAGGATACGCCTGACCTGGAGGTAAGGACGACTGTAATCAGTGTCCTGACCGGTTCTTCTTCCAGAGCTACCGCCCCAGTTGGTAGGGAGCAGGACTCTGGAAGGGAGTGCAGAGGGTGGGAGAACCCACCTCTGACCCCGGTACAACCTGAGGGGTTAAACCCTGGGTTGGAATGGCGTTCTAGGTGTACCCCTCGTCGGAGGTGGAGGAACCCTAGAAGAAGAGGTAGGGGGAAGAGAGCCTTCTCTGAGACTCCTGGTCCGCCTAAGGGTGTAGACCCTAGGCTGGAGAACCAGTGGCAGTCTAGTCCTGTCTTGCAGACAGGAAGAATGGAGAATGGCTACTATGTGCCAGGGGTTACTACCCCCGCTCTGCGAATAGGCAAGGACCAGTGGCACCTGGGTGGCCTAGGGCCTGATCCTGGCCGCGGACAGCTTGGAAGTACCAGTGAGGTAGCCCAGTTGTTCCAGGCAGTGGTTTTGGAAGGAATCCCATGGGTTCACCGTGGCGTAGAACAGGAGGGTGTCCCTGCAGTTGCGGGCCCACGTCCGTGTTCTATCGCCCCAAGCAGGGAAGTCCATCATGGTGGTGATTGGTCTCCCCTGTGTTTTTGCTGGAAGGGGGTTGTGTTGGACTTGGCCCTTCTGGCAGGTTCACCCCTAAACTTTTTGCTTTTAATGGTGACCTGGTGATGGTGATTTTTGGGTTCTGCGCACTTTCACTGTGTCCCAGTGGAAAGTGAGTGCGCACTCTGAGTGCGTGGAGTAAGGTTGGCCTGCCCTCCCATAGGAATGCATGGGGAATGTCTGTGTCCCTGGTAGTTCCTGTGATTGAATGCTGTGAAATGATGTATGGGGCGTGTATGTGTCTAGTGTGGAAGTGCCACTTCTAGACATGTCTGTGCGTGTGCTGTAAAGGTGCTGGCGTCTGATTGGCTGGGGCTGGCTGGTGAGCCTGGCTCCAGGAATTTGGATAGGTCTGCCCGGTGGTGAGTGTGGAGATTAGCATGCTGATGGCTGGGGAGGAGTGCACCTGGGTCCTGAATAGGGCTGGGCTTTCCCCACACAATGCTGGCTCCGCCCCCTGTGGTGCGTCTAATGACCCTAACCCTGCCAGTGAATAGAGTGAGGTGCTGAGCACATCAAGGGTGCTCCCAGACCAGCTGCAACTGGTTCTTCCCCCACCCTACCCACAGACAAAGGAATTTACAGTATAAGAAGGGGCTGTGTCCCCTTACAATTTGTTCTCTTCCAGGATCCTTTTGCTGAGGGGGGCTGTTGCTGTTGGGCACCAGGAGGACCGCCACTTGGACTGCCTCCCTGCCTGGAGGCCCAGTGAGCTGGCTCTGGGCCCAGCTTTGCCCCCCTGCCTGCCTCCAAACCTTTGCTGGACTTGTGGGCCTCTAAGCGCCTGTGAGCGCTTTATTTGTACCCTTGCGCTGGGAAGCGCTTTATCCTTGCTGCTAGCGCTTGGGAGCGCTTTAATTGCCTTCTGAGCGCCTGGGGGCGCTTTATTCACTTTGGCAGGTGCCCACCCGGCATTGGATCCATTTTTGCAGGTTTCGTACCCATGGCAGGTGCCCACCCCGGCCAGGGACCTGGTGCCATTTTTGGGCCCCCGATCGAGTGCCCACCTCGATTTAATATTTATGTAAAAGGAGCCGGTGCCCACCCGGCATTTGCCCCGGATCGTGCCACCAGCTGCTGTCCTCCCCGCCGGCCGCCGCGCTGCCAGCGACGACCCGGAAGCCGAAGGGGTGACCCGGAAGTCCCGCCCCCGCAGCACGAGGAGAGGAGCAGGGCGGTGGAGAGAGCAGGCGGGGCTCCGGTGTCGCAGGAGAGACCCGCGCCGGCACAAAGAAGCAACTGGTGTTTTCCCCCATCGGGGCTCCTGTGAAAGGAGAGAGAGCCCCGCAGCCCAGGAGCCGATAGGAGACACTGCCGAGGGGAGACGCCGCCTACTACCGGTGAGTGCGGGCATCCCCCCGGGTCCCTCCTCAGCCCAGTGAAAGGCTCTTGGGCCTTATGGTATACAGAGCCCTTGTCAGAGTCCCCAGGAGGGGGACTTCAACAACGGCGCATTGATGCTGAGAGCCACGAGAGGCTCACAGCGCCACATTTGTATTTACGAGCCTGCGAGGCTCGAGGCGGCATTTCTCTTGTCTTAGAGTCCCTAGGAGGGGGACTCCAACGACGGCCCATTTGTTTAGTTAGAGCTTGAAGGGTTCTGGGGGCATTTGTTCAGAAGCCCACGAGGGCTCCGGGGGCCATTGTCGTTTTTGAGTCCCCAGGAGGGGGACTCCAGCCAAACAGGCAGCAGTTGTTTTCAGAGCCCAGAGAGGCTTGGGGGCATTGCTTGTTTTTGAGCCCAGCAAGACTCCAACAAAGGCCGCAGTTTGTGTTCGAGCATGAAAGGCTCTTGGCGGCATTTCTTTACTTGGAGCCCAGAGAGGCTCCAGGCATTCCTTAAGTTGCGAGCCCAGAGAGGCTTGTGGGGGCATTTCATTCTTCAGAGCCTGAGGGGCTCAGGGGGCATTGTATTTGTTTACGGCCACAAGGCTCCAGCGTTGGCCCCAGTGTCTCCACAGCTGCCCAGCACTTCGTGGGCAGCTGCTACGTTTAGGCTCCCCCTGACTTTGGGACACAGGGCGTCCTAGCCCCCACAAGGCCAGTTGGCCTATGGACAGTCACAGGTGGTGACTTATGTGAGTTTGGCGCAATTGCTGCATAATTTGCAGATTTTAACAACAACAAAAAAATATGTTTCTAGCTCAAACCATTTGCGGCCCATGCAGATAAGCACGTTGCAGCAGTAATTGGTTCTATTTATTTATTTATTTTATTTTCCCTACTCCGTCGTTTGTCACTTTCACCTCCGCCCACCCTGCCCCACCCCACCATGCGTACCTTTATGGGCCGCGACTGGCTCAAATTGTTTAAAAGTTCATAAAAACGCGGTGACATGTGTTGCAGTGCAGTCGAAGACTTATTTGAAATGTTGACTTGTCACGTTTCTGTAGCATATTTTTTTTTTGGGGGGTGTTAAACTGGGGATGTACATTGTTACAACACATGCTTTTACCACGCATGCTTTTACAACGCAGGTTTTTCAACGCAGGGTGCTGGATAGTGAATAGTTTAATTTACTATTTCAACTCTAGTCCCCATGGATAGTAGGGAAGGTGTTGGATAGTAAATTAAACTATTAACTATCCTAGAGAGCCCCCCAGCGCAATTCGTTGTAATGACTTGCGTTGAAAAACCTGCGTTGTAAAGGCACTGCGTGGTAAAAGTTGCGTCGTAAAGGATGTTTCCCTTAAACTGGTACTAATGACTTGCAATTAATGCACAGAGAGTGATAATAAGTTTAAAAATGACAAAATATTGTAGTATTACTCTCCCAAAATGTGCCGCATAATGCCTCATAATTTGTCTTTTCTCACCCAATTTACTCATCCCTGCTGCATAATTCGGCCCTCCCCTGCCTCATAATTCCAGTGGTTCTGGCTATAAGGGGACGCTTCTTCATTGGGTTGAATCTGATACTGAAATGCTCTGTAGTTAAAATGCACCGTACATTACTAGCATGTTGAGACCACAAAGAGTAAGGGACTCGTACTAATGCGCCAGGAGTATTTAGTAGTGATATTGATATATCATTATTGATAAATTCGCAGACTGATCGTTTTCACCCATGGTAGTCACTTTAATTTTCAATTGGCACATCCAGACAGGCACTGTTACTACTACATTATACATGATAGTTCAGTTTATGCCAAAGGCCTCTCCCCAGAAGATTTGTGGAGAAAGCGGGATTCAAAAGGAAAGACGCAGGTGTGTAATTGAATCCAGGGAAGGATACATGGGATAAGTAAGAGGGTGAGGAACAAGTGCATTTGAAATGCCTACTCTATCACTAACTTTGCCTGAGAGTGGAATAGAGGAAGACTCTGGAGTTTCTGTGTGTGTGTATATATATATATATATATATATATATTCCCCAAAAAAGCATCAGATAAACATGGGCACAGGGCAGCCCACCATCACCTTCCTGGCAAAACAAACAAGGTGAGGCGCAATACAATAGAAACTGGTACACAGTCAAAATATCGAGTCTTAAATATCGACCTACCAAAATATCGTGTTGGATATTTCGAAGGTGTAGAATATCGATGTCAAGAATATCGTTGGACAGAATATCGACCCTAAGGTAAGTAATATCGAAATTCTATATATCGATGTAAGTAATATCGAAGTTAGTAATATCAATAGCATATATATCGATGTTACTAATTTCGATGACACTAATATCGATATTTGTATTTTTTTTGTTTTTTATTATGTATGTGTTATATGTTTTACTTAAGTATTTAAAATAATTAATATTATATGTGTATTAATTTTATATATTAATACATTTAAATATAAGCAAATTATATGTTTTAGTACCGGAGCGGGTTGTGGGTTTATAGGGGAATAGGGTGGGAAGTAATTTAATAATGTTCAATAGATTATTAATTAGTAGGATTTATTAATAAATTGTAATTAATTGGTAAATATTTTTAATTATTTGGAAATTAATTTAAAATAATTGATTAATTGATAAATATGTTCTGTAGCCGGTTATGGGTTTATAGGGAAATAGGGTGGGAAGTAATATAATTAGGTTAAAATAATTAATAATTAGTAGTTATTATTAAATAATTTTAAATAATTGGTAATTAGATTTAATTAATTGGTAATTTATTTTAATTAATTGATTAATTGATAAAAATGTTCTGTAGCGGGTTGTGGGTTTATAGGGGAATAGGGTGGGAAGTAATTTAATTATGTTAAATGAAAAATTATTTTGTAATTATTATTTAATAATTTAAAATAATTTGTAAATAATTTTAATTAATTGTTATTTCATATTTATAAATTGATTAATTGATATATATGTTCTGTAGCGGGTTGTGGGTTTATAGGGGAGGAGGGTGGGAAGTTAATTAATTATGTTTAATTATTTAATAATTAGTAGGAATTATAAATTAATTGATAATTAATTTTAATTAATTGGTAATTAATTTTAAATGATTGGTAAATAATTTTATTTAATTCATAAATAGATAAATGTGTTCTGTTGTGGGTAGTGGGTTTATAGGGGAATATGGTGGGAAGTAATTTTAATTTAATTAAGTAATAATGTTTATAAATTAATTGTTTAGTTAATAATATAATTGTTAAATAATTAATAATTGGTAATTAAATATTATAAAATGGTATTTTTTAAAAATTATTTTTGGTTAAATATATTTCGCTAATCATGTATTTTATAATTATGTATAGGTATTGTATATGGTTTATATTTATTTAATAGTTTATATTATTAAAATTAAAAAAAGCTTTTATTTATAAGTATGTTATTTTAACCCTTACGCTATACAACACTTTCCCTACTGTTGCACTCTCTGGAGTGGGAATAGTAATTTTTATCCCTACGCTATCCAATGCTTTCCCTACTGTTGCACTCTCTGGAGTGGGAATAGTAATTTTTATCCCTACGCTATCCAACGCTTTCCCTACTGTTGCACTCTCTGGAGTGGGAATAGTAATTTTTACTCCTACGCTATCCAACGCTTTCCCTACTGTTGCACTCTCTGGAGTGGGAATAGTAATTTTTACTCCTACGCTATCCAACCCTTTCCCTACTGTTGCACTCTCTGGAGTGGGAATAGTAATTTATACTCCTACGCTATCCAATGCTTTGCCTACTGTTGCACTCTCTGGAGTGGGAATAGTAATTTTTACTCCTACGCTATCCAATGCTTTCCCTACTGTTGCACTCTCTGGAGTGGGAATAGTAATTTTAACTCCTACGCTATCCAACGCTTTCTCTACTGTTGCACTCTCTGGAGTGGGAATAGTAATTTTTACTCGTACGCTATCCAACCCTTTCCCTACTGTTGCACTCGCTGGAGTGGGAATAGCAATTTATACTCCTACGCTATCCAATGCTTTCCCTACTGTTGCACTCTCTGGAGTGGGAATAGTAATTTATACTACTACGCTATCCAACGCTTTCCCTACTGTTGCACTCTCTGGAGTGGGAATAGTAATTTCTACCCCTACGCTATCCAACGCTTTCCCTACTGTTGCACTCTCTGGAGTGGGAATAGTAATTTTTACCCCTACGCTATCCAACGCTTTCCCTACTGTTGCACTCTCTGGAGTGGGAATAGTAATTTATACTACTACGCTATCCAACGCGTTCCCTACTGTTGCACTCTCTGGAGTGGGAATAGTAATTTTTACCCCCACGCTATCCAACGCTTTGCCTACTGTTGCACTCTCTGGAGTGGGAATATTAATTTTTACCCCTACGCTATCCTACTCTTTCCCTACTGTTGCACTCTCTGGAGTGGGAATAGTAATTTTTACTCCTACGCTATCCAATGCTTTCCCTACTGTTGCACTCTCTGGAGTGGGAATAGTAATTTTTACCCTTACGCTATCCAACGTTTTATATAATTAATTGTAAAAATATTAAATGTTTATTTAATTTTTTATATTTGTTACATTTTATTTATGTTATTGTTTTATGTTTGTAAATGTATTAGTAATTTAGAATATATTATATTAATTTATAAATTAGTAAAATAATTATTAATACTTATTGTTCAGTACATATATATTATATATTTAGTGTATATATTTAATTAATGTATTATTATTATATATGTATTATTTATTATTTTAAACATTATTAGATACTTTTAACAATGTAGATTTTTAGATTTTATTTATTAGTGTTATATACTTTATTTTACATTTATATATAAAAAAAAACGATATTTTTAACATCGATATTTTTGACATCTATATTATTTTTTCGATATTTTTGTACTTACCATGTTTTAGATAGGATGTCGATATTCTTGCCCTCGATATTGTTGACTCGATATTCTTGTAGGTCGATATTTTGGAGGTCGAAATTCTGTCAGTGATCCGTAGAAACTGGCTTTATTTCTTAAGTCTCAAAAGTGCCTGCTTCCATGCGTCTAACGTTTCGGCGTCATGCCTTGCTCACAGACTGGATCACAAGGACCCAGGTGCGCCCGAGCCTGATTTAACACGGTGCACCACATGACTGTAATGATGAACTACTGCTCCCAAAGTGCATTGTGCGTGATATATGTATTCGGAGCAGTGTAGGCAAGAAGTGGCGCTGCACTCGCAGCGTGATTATAAACGTTCTGCCAAAGTGGGCGTGCCATGTAGTGCATTCTGGTATTTAAAGTTCCGTTATTTCAATACCCTTCGTGGGTTACCTCTCATTGTGCTTCTGATACTTTCTCATCCTTTAGTAGGTATGCATAAACACTGGGTAAGTAAACTGCCTTCTGTTTCGCAACCAATAGTCCCACGTTGCTCTCCTGGCACTTACTTGGCTTGTCAGTGCCTGAGACTCACAGTTATCGGTGAGGGGGCTTTCCGTGACCCAGGCAGCCCACTGGGCCGGAGGATATTTCATGCGCTGCGAGTGCGGCGTAAGACTATTGCAGCGGTGCCTCATTTGATGCCAGAGATCAAGGGCATGATGGCCCGAAACATGTTTGGTGAACCTGGGGTGTGGAGGCAACGTCTGGTTCCCTGCTACTTACCGAATAAAGAAGGTGACAAACACGGCTATGTGTGGCTTCTCAATTCAGGGTTCTTTGCGTTTGGATATTGTTGCGGCCCGGCCAGGGTCGCGAGAAGCCCCGCTGCGAAGTAGTTCCATCGGTACGCCTCTGCCCACAACCTCCCCAAAACCCCAAATGAAACACAGACAAGTATGTTGGGATGAAGAAGTTGCAGGTTTATTTGAAGTACAAATAACAGGATGGGTTAACTGACAGGCGACCCCCTCCACCCCACAACCCCTTGTTGCAGGGATCCTGAAGTTGAGCCAAAGTAACAGACACCAGCGGCCATAGCCCGGTGTGGTACCTGGGAGGTAACTCCTCCCACCGGCGGACCTATCGTCCACCCACCCCACCCTCCGGACAAGGGAGAGTTAACTCACACCTTACCAATCCGGGCGGGGCGCTATCGGCAAGCCCCCGGTTGCTCAGGCTTACAACCGCCCTAAGAACTAATGGGGCGCCGTCGAAACCAAGTCCCCAAGAAGGGCCCCTTGGATTATGTATGACTCAGCACGGTGCGTTTCGCACTGGGGCTTCAGGTCCTGTTCCTGCGCCTGTCCTGTATGGGGATCGCCTTGTAACTCCTCCTGCAACAAGAGAAAACATTAATACATTATTACTGTCCCCCCTCCCCACTTCCCCCCTTTCAGCGGGTGAGCGGCAGGGAGGGGAGCTGAAAAGCGCGGCCCTCGCGTCCGACGGGGAAGGGGAGGGGGCAACCTACGACCCTACGGCTGGCGAGGAGCAACCAGAGGAGCGAACTAACTGGTGTGGGGGCAGCAGCAAAGAGGGCGCGTGGTAGGAGGGGCTACCCTTATATCCTGCCCCGGGGGCCGCCCCCTCAACCTGCCCCCCCCTTATCGTTGACGCCCCCTAACTCCCGTACCCCACCCCCGGAATGGGCGGCCGGCTGCCCACGGACCTACTACGGGGTCTGCCCTCCTATGGGGTCCCCTGCAGGGACCGCGGGCCTCCTGCAAAAGAGCGGCTCCATTAGTGCAATGAACTTTGAAGTGCTTAACGGAACAGCGTGAACCGGTTTTGGTGAGCGACACAAGCAGGGACCCAGCCGTGCTTTCTACATGCACAAACTACTTGAGTTTTCACACAAGGAGAGACATTGCTGCATTTCATTATGGCTGATGAATTTTTAGAACTACAGAGACCAGAATGCAAATGTGACACGCCCACTGGGCCGGAGGATATTTCATGTGCTGCGAGTGATGGTAAGACTATTGCAGCGGTGCCTCATTTGATGCCAGAGATCAAGGGCATGATGGCCCGAAACATGTTTGGTGAACCTGGGGTGTGGAGGCAACGTCTGGTTCCCTGCTACTTACCGAATAAAGAAGGTGACAAACACGGCTATGTGCGGCTTCTCAATTCAGGGTTCTTTGCGTTTGGATATTGTTGCGGCCCGGCCAGGGTCGCGAGAAGCCCCGCTGCGAAGTAGTTCCATCGGTACGCCTCTGCCCACAACCTCCCCAAAACCCCAAATGAAACACAGACAAGTATGTTGGGATGAAGAAGTTGCAGGTTTATTTGAAGTACAAATAACAGGATGGGTTAACTGACAGGCGACCCCCTCCACCCCACAACCCCTTGTTGCAGGGATCCTGAAGTTGAGCCAAAGTAACAGACACCAGCGGCCATAGCCCGGTGTGGTACCTGGGAGGTAACTCCTCCCACCGGCGGACCTATCGTCCACCCACCCCACCCTCCGGACAAGGGAGAGTTAACTCACACCTTACCAATCCGGGCGGGGCGCTATCGGCAAGCCCCCGGTTGCTCAGGCTTACAACCGCCCTAAGAACTAATGGGGCGCCGTCGAAACCAAGTCCCCAAGAAGGGCCCCTTGGATTATGTATGACTCAGCACGGTGCGTTTCGCACTGGGGCTTCAGGTCCTGTTCCTGCGCCTGTCCTGTATGGGGATCGCCTTGTAACTCCTCCTGCAACAAGAGAAAACATTAATACATTATTACTGTCCCCCCTCCCCACTTCCCCCCTTTCAGCGGGTGAGCGGCAGGGAGGGGAGCTGAAAAGCGCGGCCCTCGCGTCCGACGGGGAAGGGGAGGGGGCAACCTACGACCCTACGGCTGGCGAGGAGCAACCAGAGGAGCGAACTAACTGGTGTGGGGGCAGCAGCAAAGAGGGCGCGTGGTAGGAGGGGCTACCCTTATATCCTGCCCCGGGGCCCGCCCCCTCAACCTGCCCCCCCCTTATCGTTGACGCCCCCTAACTCCCGTACCCCACCCCCGGAATGGGCGGCCGGCTGCCCACGGACCTACTACGGGGTCTGCCCTCCTATGGGGTCCCCTGCAGGGACCGCGGGCCTCCTGCAAAAGAGCGGCTCCATTAGTGCAATGAACTTTGAAGTGCTTAACGGAACAGCGTGAACCGGTTTTGGTGAGCGACACAAGCAGGGACCCAGCCGTGCTTTCTACATGCACAAACTACTTGAGTTTTCACACAAGGAGAGACATTGCTGCATTTCATTATGGCTGATGAATTTTTAGAACTACAGAGACCAGAATGCAAATGTGACACGCCCACTGGGCCGGAGGATATTTCATGTGCTGCGAGTGATGGTAAGACTATTGCAGCGGTGCCTCATTTGATGCCAGAGATCAAGGGCATGATTGCCCGAAACATGTTTGGTGAACCTGGGGTGTGGAGGCAATGTCTGGTTCCCTGCTACTTACCAAATAAAGAAGGTGACAAACACGGCCGTGTACGGCTTCTCAATTCAGGGTTCTTTGCGTTTGGATATATATATATATATATATATATATATATATATATATATATATATATATATATACACATACATATATAACACAGTGACGATAGCCACTCTGCAGTTATAGTTAGGATTCCCAGAGGTAGGAATTCGTCAGATTTTTGCTTGCTAATAACTGTCACGGTTTGATGAATCTCCACAAAACTTACCAGACCTATTCTTTTTTCTACATTGGCAGCCAACACAAAGTTTTGTGATGATTAGTGAAGACAGTGCAAATAAAAAACGATGGGTCCCAAAACAGGTTTATCCACCTATGTTTTTTCCATAGACTTTTTAGACAGGGGTAGTGACAAAATGACTGAACAGATGTACATGAATCTGGCATGAATATAGATTATGGGGTGGGAAGGGTCTTTTTTGTTATGTGATCTGAATTTTTTCACTTGTTTTTCAGTAATAAGGCACAATAACTTAGTGATATATTGGGCCGCTGTATACGGTGGTACCTTGGCGGTATACCACGGTATATGTGAATGAAGACACCCAGTATGATTGGTTAATCTAACCCCTTGAAAAATAAAAAGGCAGCTATATTGGTTAGACCACACTGTGTTTGTACTGTGTTTCAATGGGAAATCTACTTCATTATTCTTTTTGCAATGTATAGGAAAAAAGATGAGTCAGTTTCAGGGGTGTGGACGTGTTTTAAAAATCTACTTGCCTAAAGGGCAAAATTATTCAGAAATCTGCTTGCCCTTCTAGAGAAATCCACTTGTCCTACTTATTAACCAAATCTTACATGAACCACAACAGACAAGTTCAAAACTTTTTATAGTAGCAAAAACATGTCAGTTCGGACAGATTGAGGTGATCTTGGGCGTGAAATGGTGCAATTTAGTATGTTTTAATATATTTGTTCAAGTTCTCTCATTGTAATCCCTATACACTGATACAAAGCTCCTACTGCCAGTAAACTGCTGGAATGGAGCTATGTTTTTAGAATTGGAATTTTTGATACAAAGGTAACACAGATATGTGCAGAATCTGAGTTTACCTACTTTCATAAAGGAGGAGGATCAGAACCTAGGACAAATAAATTACAAATAATCTCTGCATATGGTGCATTCCCCCCCCCCCCCATAAAAATCGCCACTCAACAGCAAATTACACCTATAATTCTCTAAAAGGTCACTATCACGAGGCACCTAAATCACATTTTTAACACACACTGTTTGCAATTGATAAATAATGTTCCTTCTTTTCCCTTTCCTGCCCATATTCTCGAGTTCTGGCTCCTTCGCTTACATACTAATGTTTTTCATATTTTTGCTGAAATCTTCTGTCTACTTTACCTACCTTTTTATTTTTATCTCAGTTTTTTCCCTCCTCTGGTCTCTTCTTGCTTTTCCGGCTCTCTCAGCTTGTTCTCTCCTTCCTGTTGAAGTGAGCAGAATTTCTTCAAGAGCTGCTACTTTTGAGCTACTGATCCTAAATATCTCTCCAGAGAGGAGAGTCCCAGAAGAGCGTCTGACAACCCCTGGAACATCTGCTAAGACAGGCCCTCTGCAAAGCGGTAGGCCCAAAAAACACTGCAAACACGCCTCATACAGACACACACACTGAATTCATTTTGGTCACTCCCTCTCTCCTGCTTTGCTTCTCTGATCCTACCTCCCATCACACAAGAACTTGATTTTTTGCAACTATACCTACTACACTACACCTTGCCAACTAGATTAATTATCTTTATTTTCTCAAACACAAAAGATAGCTTCACTGACTGGACATGAGAACACCAAAGTCATAATCCAATCAGACGGTATTTGTATAGCGCTGCTTATCACCCTGGGGGTATCCAGGCGCTGTATACAGTTGGCAAAGTGCTGCCAGCTCTACCCAAGTAACACATCAACATACGCCTTGTAGGCATTCAGATAATCTTAACCTAAATCTACTACACACATTGCATCAATAACTTTTACCAGACTAGTGATGCTGCCAGAAAACAATCTCCCTTGGCCGGGCCAATGGACAACTGACCACCCAGCTCAATAAAATACACAAAAGTGCTTCAGCACACCACAAACTCCGACCACTAAAAAGACCTTTACTAGAATCAGCTCATGCTAGTTTCATGTTAAGTAACAATAAACTTTACTAAACAAGACCTTTAAGGAATTACTACTAACCAACACAATCAAACACAACCAAACAATTAACAATTGATTGAAGGAAATCTGCAAATGTATGAAAGGGCACAAATGTGAAAACACTACAATACCACAGCAGCGGCTCCTTTGATAAGGGTGAGAAGTGTCGACCCCCCTCCCCCCCACAGATCCCCTCACCCTGCCGGCTGTCTCAAAATGGCAGGAAAGGAATAGTAAAACGATAATAAATACTTTTTATTATTGTTTTATTTTTCCTTTACTGACCAGTCTTTGGGGGTGGGCAGGGGGAGTTACAGGCACTGAGGGGTAGTGGTGGGCCCTGCCTTCAGTGAGCAAGACGGTTTGGCCAGCCAAACCCACATGCGCACTGAAGCTGTCTCTATCCCGAGCTGCATTGCTGGGCTGGAGAAAGCAGGCACAGGCTCCCAGTCTCACTGGAAGCGTAAGCTCATGGCGCTCAGGACAATCCTGAAACTGCTTTCATGCTGCAACCAGCAGCATGAGAGCAGCGTCCGGATTGGCCGCAGTGGAGTCTGGGAGCCTGTGCTTGGAGGAGAGGAGAGGAGAGGAGCAAAAGAGTGTGAAGCGGCAGGTCGAAGGTACAATTTTTTTTCCATCTCCCCACCCGCCAATCTTGGTCAACCAACCGCTATTGCAATACCATACTAATGGTACAAGCCTAGCAGAGCAGATAACATGACAACATAACATTAGAAAAGCAGATACCTACACATTACACACATTAACCCTTTGCTGCCAAGTCTAATGCCCCTTGACATACACTACTAACTCAGCATGGCACATATTCGCCCATTTTTCAGAACCCAATAGAAATGTACTCACTTGCCCCATTTCCACAATGTCACAACAATGCACATATTACCACAACATAGCACAATTCATTGACACACGGGCGGAGGAATGCACCCCATACCGAGAGGCTGGGGAATCAGCAGAAGGGTAGATAGATGTGGTGGACAGGCAGAGGTTGGCAGGAAAAAGTTTGAGAAAATAAGCTTTCTGCTATGCAACACACATTGGGAATGGGCATGCCCACTCCATGTGCTGGTACTTGTATGTGGGGGGCTTGAACCCGGTTCCTCCCCGTGCTACTCCTTCATTTACCACCAGACCCAACGACGACAACCAACAGTGGACAATGCAGTCAGTTAGAACTGACCCACACTGGCTGTCAGTCTAGCACTGAGGGACAGCACTGGCCCTCTATTCCAGCCTCCAATTATTCTGCCCTTGCACCACAGCCTCCATTTATTTTCACACTCATCAAACTGATGACATCTTCTGACTTCACTACCTCTCTAATCCCCCCAAAGCTAATCCTCAACCCCAGTCAAACCCATGACCACATCGTCATCGTAGCAGCTCGTCCTTTGCTTGATAAACATGCCACAACTCTCTCTCCCTAAACCCACAACTCCTTCCTCTGACTCACCAAGCTCTACCCATCCCTTAACTCTCCTGAGGTCTCCCTTTATCAGATTCCCCAGCCTCTACCCACCCCTTGACTCTCCCCCGAGGTCTCCCTTCATCTCACTCCCGCGCCTCTACCCATCCCTTGACTTTCCCCGAGGTCTCCCTTCATCTCACTCCTCAGCCTCTACCCACCCCTTGACTCTCCCCCGAGGTCTCCCTTCATCTCACTCCCCAGCCTCTACCCACCCCTTGACTCTCCCCCGAGGTCTCCCTTCATCTCACTCACCAGCCTCTACCATCCCTTGACTCTCCCCGAGGTATCCCTTACTCTCGCTCCCCAGCCTCTACCCATCCCTTGACTCTCCCCGAGGTCTCCCTTCACCTCACTCCCCAGCCTCTACCATCCCTTGACTCTCCCCGAGGTCTCCCTTCATCTCACTCCTCAGCCTCTACCCATCCCTTGACTCTCCCCCGAGGTCTCCCTTCATCTCACTTCCCAGCCTCTACCATCCCTTGACTCTCCCTGAGGTCTCCCTTTCTCTCGCTCCCCAGCCTCTACCCATCCCTTGACTCTGCCGAGGTCTCCCTTCACCTCACTCCCCAGCCTCTACCTTCCCTTGACTCTCCCCGAGGTCTCCCTTCATCTCGCTCCCCCGCCTCTACCCATCCCTTGACTCTCCCCGAGGTCCCCCTCCATCTCACTCCCAGCCTCTACCATCCCTTGACTCTCCCCCGAGGTCTCCCTTTCTCTCGCTCCCCAGCCTCTACCCATCCTTTGACGCCCCCCGAGGTCTCCCTTCATCTCACTCCTCAGCCTCTACCCACCCCTTGACTTTCCCCGAGGTCTCCCTTCACCTCACTCCCCAGCCTCTACCCATCCCTTGATGCTCCACCCCGAGGTCTCCCTTCATCTCACTCCTCAGCCTCTACCCGTCCCTTGACTCTCCCCGAGGTCTCCCTTCATCTCACTCCCCAGCCTCTATCCATCCCTTGACTCTCCCCCGAGTTCTCCATTTCTCTCGCTCCCGCGCCTCTATCCATCCCTTGACTCTCCCCGAGGTTTCCCTTCATCTCACTCCCCAGCCTCTACCCGTCCCTTGACTCTCCCCGAGGTCTCCCTTCATCTCACTCCCCAGCCTCTACCCGTCCCTTGACTCTCCCCGAGGTCTCCCTTCATCTCACTCCCCAGCCTCTACCCGTCCCTTGACTTTCCCCGAGGTCTCCCTTCATCTCACTCCCCAGCCTCTACCCGTCCCTTGACTCTCCCCGAGGTCTCCCTTTCTCTCGCTCCCCCGCCTCTACCATCCCTTGACTCTCCCCAAGGTCTCCCTTCATCTCACTCCCGCGCCTCTACCATCCCTTGACTCTCCCCGAGGTCTCCCTTCATCTCACTCCCCAGCCTCTACCCGTCCCTTGACTCTCCCCGAGGTCTCCCTTCATCTCACTCCTCAGCCTCTACCACCCCTTGACTCCCCCCGAGGTCTCCCTTCATCTCACTCCTCAGCCTCTACCCACCCCTTGACTCTCCCCGAGGTCTCCCTTCATCTCACTCCCGCGCCTCTACCCACCCCTTGACTCTCCCCGAGGTCTCCCTTCATCTCACTCCTCAGCCTCTACCCAGCCCTTGACGCTCCCCCCCCGAGGTCTCCCTTCATCTCACTCCTCAGCCTCAACCCACCCCTTGACTTTCCCCGAGGTCTCCCTTCATCTCACTCCCGCGCCTCTACCCACCCCTTGACTCTTCCCGAGGTCTCCCTTCATCTCACTCCTCAGCCTCTACCCATCCCTTGATGCCCCCCCCGAGGTCTCCCTTCATCTCACTCCTCAGCCTCAACCCACCCCTTGACTTTCCCCGAGGTCTCCCTTCACCTCACTCCCCAGCCTCTACCCATCCCTTGACGCTCCCCCCCCGAGGTCTCCCTTCATCTCACTCCTCAACCTCAACCCACCCCTTGACTTTCCCCGAGGTCTCCCTTCATCATCTCACTCCCCAGCCTCTACCCGTCCCTTGACTTTCCCCGAGGTCTCCCTTCATCTCACTCCCGCGCCTCTACCCATCCCTTGACGCCCCCCCCCGAGGTCTCCCTTCATCTCACTCCCGCGCCACTACCCACCCCTTGACTCTCCCCCGAGGTCTCCCTTCATCTCACTCCCCAGCCTCTACCCACCCCTTGACTCTCCCCCAAGGTCTCCCTTCATCTCACTCCTCAGCCTCTACCCATCCCTTGACTCTCCCCGAGGTCTCCCTTCATCTCACTCCCCCGCCTCTACCCATCCCTTGACTCTCCCCCGAGGTCTCCCTTCATCTCATTCCCCAGCCTCTACCCATCCCTTGACTTTCCCCGAGGTCTCCCTTCATCTCACTCCTCAGCCTCTACCCATCCCTTGACGCCCCCCCCACCCGAGGTCACCCTTCATCTCACTCCTCAGCCTCAACCCACCCCTTGACTTTCCCCGAGGTCTCCCTTCATCTAACTTCCCAGCCTCTACCCATCCCTTGACGCTCCCCCCCGAGGTCTCCCTTCATCTCACTCCCCAGCCTCTACCCGTCCCTTGACTCTCCCCGAGGTCTCCCTTCATCTCACTCCCCAGCCTCTACCCGTCCCTTGACTCTCCCCGAGGTCTCCCTTAACCTCACTCTTGCGCCTCTACCCATCCCTTGACGCTCCCCCCCCGAGGTCTCGCTTCATCTCACTCCCCAGCCTCTACCCATCCCTTGACGGTCCCCCCCCCGAGGTCTCCCTTCATCTCACTCCCCAGCCTCTACCCATCCCTTGACTTTCCCCGAGGTCTCCCTTCATCTCACTCCCCAGCCTCTACCCATCCCTTGACGCTCCCCCCCGAGGTCTCCCTTCATCTCACTCCCCCGCCTCTACCCACCCCTTGACTCTCCCCCGAGGTCTCCCTTCATCTCACTCCTCAGCCTCTACCCACCCCTTGACTCTCCCCGAGGTCTCCCTTCATCTCACTCCTCAGCCTCTACCCACCACTTGACTCTCCCCGAGGTCCCCCTTCATCTCACTCCTCAGCCTCTATCCATCCCTTGACTCTTCCTGAGGTCTCCCTTCATCTCACTCCCCAGCCTCTATCCATCCCTTGACTCTCCCCCGAGGTCTCCCTTCATCTCACTCCCCAGCCTCTATCCATCCCTTGACTCTCCCCAAGGTCTCCCTTCACCTCACTCCCCAGCCTCTATCCATCCCTTGACTCTCCCCCGAGGTCTACCTTTCTCTCGCTCCCGCGCCTCTATCCATCCCTTGACTCTCCCCGGGGTCTCCCTTCATCTCACTCCCCAGCCTCTACCCGTCCCTTGACTCTCCCCGAGGTCTCCCTTCATCTCACTCCCCAGCCTCTGCCCGTCCCTTGACTCTCCCCGAGGTCTCCCTTCATCTCACTCCCCAGCCTCTACCCGTCCCTTGACTCTCCCCGAGGTCTCCCTTCATCTCACTCCCCAGCCTCTACCTGTCCCTTGACTCTCCCCGAGGTCTCCCTTTCTCTCGCTCCCCCGCCTCTACCATCCCTTGACTCTCCCCAAGGTCTCCCTTCATCTCACTCCCGCGCCTCTACCATCCCTTGACTCTCCCCGAGGTCTCCCTTCATCTCACTCCCCAGCCTCTACCCGTCCCTTGACTCTCCCCGAGGTCTCCCTTCATCTCACTCCTCAGCCTCTACCACCCCTTGACTCCCCCGAGGTCTCCCTTCATCTCACTCCTCAGCCTCTACCCACCCCTTGACTCTCCCCGAGGTCTCCCTTCATCTCACTCCCGCGCCTCTACCCACCCCTTGACTCTCCCCGAGGTCTCCCTTCATCTCACTCCTCAGCCTCTACCCAGCCCTTGACGCTCCCCCCCCGAGGTCTCCCTTCATCTCACTCCTCAGCCTCAACCCACCCCTTGACTTTCCCCGAGGTCTCCCTTCATCTCACTCCTCAGCCTCAACCCACCCCTTGACTTTCCCCGAGCTCTCCCTTCATCTCACTCCCGCGCCTCTACCCACCCCTTGACTCTCCCCGAGGTCTCCCTTCATCTCACTCCTCAGCCTCTACCCATCCCTTGACGCCCCCCCCGAGGTCTCCCTTCATCTCACTCCTCAGCCTCAACCCACCCCTTGACTTTCCCAGAGGTCTCCCTTCACCTCACTCCCCAGCCTCTACCCATCCCTTGACGCTCCCCCCCCCCCGGGTCTCCCTTCATCTCACTCCTCAGCCTCTACCCACCCCTTGACTTTCCCCGAGGTCTCCCTTCATCTCACTCCCCAGCCTCTACCCGTCCCTTGACTCTCCCCGAGGTCTCCCTTCATCTCACTCCCGCGCCTCTACCCATCCATTGACGCTCCCCCCCCGAGGTCTCCCTTCATCTCACTCCCGCGCCTCTACCCTCCCCATGACTCTCCCCCGAGGTCCCCCTTCATCTCACTCCCCAGCCTCTACCCATCCCTTGACTTTCCCAGAGGTCTCCCTTCATCTCACTCCTCAGCCTCTACCCATCCCTTGACGCACCCCCGAGGTCTCCCTTCATCTCACTCCTCAGCCTCAACCCACCGCTTGACTTTCCCCGAGGTCTCCCTTCATCTCACTCCCCAGCCTCTAACCATCCCTTGACGCTCCCCCCCCCGAGGTCTCCCTTCATCTCACTCCCCAGCCTCTACCCGTCCCTTGACTCACCCCGGGGTCTCCCTTCATCTCACTCCCCAGCCTCTACCCGCCCCTTGACTCTCCCCGAGGTCTCCCTTAACCTCACTCCCACGCCTCTACCCATCCCTTGACGCTCCCCCCCCCCGAGGTCTCCCTTCATCTCACTCCCCAGACTCTACCCATCCCTTGACGCTCCCCCCCGAGGTCTCCCTTCATCTCACTCCCCAGCCTCTACCCATCCCTTGACTTTCCCCGAGGTCTCCATTCATCTCACTCCCCAGCCTCTACCCATCCCTTGACGCTCCCCCCCGAGGTCTCCCTTCATCTCACTCCCCCGCCTCTACCCACCCCTTGACTCTCCCCCGAGGTCTCCCTTCATCTCACTCCTCAGCCTCAACCACCCCTTGACTCTCCCCGAGGTCCCCCTTCATCTCACTCCTCAGCCTCTACCATCCCTTGACTCTCCCCGAGGTCTCCCTTCATCTCACTCCCGCGCCTCTACCCATCCATTGACGCTCCCCCCCCGAGGTCTCCCTTCATCTCACTCCCGCGCCTCTACCCTCCCCATGACTCTCCCCCGAGGTCCCCCTTCATCTCACTCCCCAGCCTCTACCCATCCCTTGACTTTCCCCGAAGTCTCCCTTCATCTCACTCCTCAGCCTCTACCCATCCCTTGACGCCCCCCCGAGGTCTCCCTTCATCTCACTCCTCATCCTCAACCCACCGCTTGACTTTCCCAGAGGTCTCCCTTCATCTCACTCCCCAGCCTCTACCCATCCCTTGACGCTCCCCCCCCCGAGGTCTCCCTTCATCTCACTCCCCAGCCTCTACCCGTCCCTTGACTCACCCCGGGGTCTCCCTTCATCTCACTCCCCAGCCTCTACCCGCCCCTTGACTCTCCCCGAGGTCTCCCTTAACCTCACTCCCGCGCCTCTACCCATCCCTTGACGCTCCCCCCCCGAGGTCTCCCTTCATCTCACTTCCGAGCCTCTACCCATCCCTTGACGCTCCCCCCCGAGGTCTCCCTTCATCTCACTCCCCCGCCTCTACCCACCCCTTGACTCTCCCCCGAGGTCTCCCTTCATCTCACTCCTCAGCCTCAACCACCCCTTGACTCTCCCCGAGGTCTCCCTTCATCTCACTCCCCCGCCTCTACCCATCCCTTGACGCTCCCCCCCGAGGTCTCCCTTCATCTCACTCCCCAGCCTCTACCCATCCCTTGACTTTCCCCGAGGTCTCCCTTCATCTCACTCCCCAGCCTCTACCCATCCCTTGACGCTCCCCCTGAGGTCTCCCTTCATCTCACTCCCCCGCCTCTACCCACCCCTTGACTCTCCCCCGAGGTCTCCCTTCATCTCACTCCTCAGCCTCAACCACCCCTTGACTCTCCCCGAGGTCCCCCTTCATCTCACTCCTCAGCCTCTACCATCCCTTGACTCTCCCCGAGGTCTCCCTTTCTCTCGCTCCCCAGCCTCTATCCATCCCTTGACTCTCCCCGAGGTCCCCCTTCATCTCACTCCCCCGCCTCTACCCATCCCTTGACTCTCCCCGAGGTCCCCCTTCATCTCACTCCCCAGCCTCTACCCATCCCTTGACTCTCCCCGAGGTCTCCCTTTCTCTCGCTCCCCAACCTCTACCCATCCCTTGACTCTCCCCGAGGTCCCCCTTCATCTCACTCCCCCGCCTCTATCCATCCCTTGACTCTCCCCGAGGTCTCCCTTCATCTCACTCCTCAGCCTCTACCCACCCCTTGACTCCCCCCGAGGTCTCCCTTCATCTCACTCCCCCGCCTCTACCATCCCTTGACTCTCCCCAAAGTCCCCCTTCATCTCACTCCCCAGCCTCTACCATCCCTTGACTTTCCCCGAGGTCTCCCTTCATCTCACTCCCCCGCCTCTATCTATCCCTTGACTCTCCCCCGAGGTCCCCCTTCATCTCACTCCCCAGCCTCTACCCATCCCTTGACTCTCCCCGAGGTCTCCCTTCATCTCACTCCTCAGCCTCTACCATCCCTTGACTCTCCCCCGAGGTCTCCCTTTCTCTCGCTCCCCCGCCTCTACCATCCCTTGACACCCCCCGAGGTCTCCCTTTCTCTCGCTCACGCGCCTCTACCCATCCCTTGACTCTCCCCGAGGTCTCCCTTTCTCTCGCTCCTCAGCCTCAACCCACCCCTTGACTCTCCCCGAGGTCCCCCTTCATCTCACTCCAGCGCCTCTATCCATCCCTTGACTCTCCCCGAGGTCCCCCTTCATCTCACTCCTCAGCCTCTACCCGTCCCTTGACTCTCCCCGAGGTCTCCCTTCATCTCACTCCCCCGCCTCTACCCGTCCCTTGACTCTCCCCGAAGTCTCCCTTCATCTCACTCCCCCGCCTCTACCCATCCCTTGACTCTCCCCGAGGTCTCCCTTCATCTCACTCCTCAGCCTCTACCATCCCTTGACTCTGCCCCGAGGTCTCCCTTTCTCTCGCTCCCCAGCCTCTACCATCCCTTGACTTTCCCCGAGGTCTCCCTTCATCTCACTCCCCCGCCTCTACCCGTCCCTTGACTCTCCCCGAGGTCTCCCTTCATCTCACTCCCCAGCCTCTATCCATCCCTTGACTCTCCCCGAGGTCTCCCTTCATCTCACTCCCGCGCCTCTACCATCCCTTGACTCTCCCCGAGGTCTCCCTTCATCTCACTCCCGCGCCTCTACCCACCCCTTGACTCTCCCCCGAGGTCTCCCTTTCTCTCGCTCCCCCGCCTCTACCCACCCCTTGACTCTCCCCCGAGGTCTCCCTTCATCTCACTCCCCCGCCTCTACCCATCCCTTGACTCTCCCCGAGGTCTCCCTTCATCTCACTCCTCAGCCTCTACCATCCCTTGACTCTCCCCCAAGGTCTCCCTTCATCTCACTCCTCAGCCTCTACCCGTCCCTTGACTCTCCCCGAGGTCTCCCTTCATCTCACTCCCCTGCCTCTATCCATCCCTTGACTCTCCCCGAGGTCTCCCTTCATTGCGCACCTAGTGCAGAACAATGCAGCTAATGTCGAAAATATTTATTTTAAACGAAGAATACGAAAACTCCACATTTAAAATTCATATAAAAGGCCCGTGCAATCCCAGCAGCAGAATCCTATGAATGGAACACCTGTGACGCGCTAGGCCCTCCACTGTGACGTCACGAGGTCGAGGCTAGCAGCAGCAGGGGATTCCTGTGGATGGAACACCTGTGACGTGCCAGGCCCTCCACTGTGATGTCACGAGGTCGAGGCTAGCAGCAGAAGGGGAATCCGGTGGATGGAACACCTGTGACGTTCCAGGCCCTCCCTCCCCTGTGATGTCATGAGGTCGAAGCTAAGTGCAGAGGGGAGGCCTCCGCCGGAGCAGAAACAAGGAGAGGCCCCTGAGGGGGGAGAAGGTCGGGCAGGATTAGATTGTCTTCGAGGTTAATCGCAGGATCCTTTTGTAACTAAATAGATTTTTTTTTTTTTAGGTAATTGAATAAATATCCGTGTCTCGACTTCCCCCCCCCCCCCCCCCCCCTTACACTGCAACCCTTGTCATCGCCCATAAGCCGGTGATGCATGATGACAGGTTAAATGTCTATTGTGACGTGTCCGTGGTATACAAGGCTGGTAACCAGGCAGCCGCGGCATTGCACTCATGAGCACCGGACGGAGAGGACCACTGCTGGCGGCCGGAGCCGAGGCCCCCGAGAGGCCAGGGGCCGGGGCCTCACAGGCTCCAAAAAGAACTGGACGGGGCTGGGTGAAAGGAACACGGTGAGTATAGAAAACAAATGAAAACCGAACTTGAAACCAAACTGAAACCGAACTTGAATCCAAACTTTAAACTGACTTGATACTGGCTTGATACTGACTTGATACTGGCCTGATACTGACTTGATACTGGCTTGATATTGACTTGATACTGGCTTGAAACATCCCTTCCCTCTTCCTTTCTCTTTCCCGTTTTTCCTTCTCTGTCTTACATCCCTATCTCTCCTCTCCCATCCCCTTCTCCCCCTTTCTTTTAAGTTCCCATTTTCTCCATCACTCTTTAATCCTCTACCCTTCTGTCAATCCCCTCCCCTTCCCATTCAATCCATTTCGGTCCCATCCTGCACTCTCTTATCTCCTTTTCCATCTCCACCCCACCCCTTCCCTTCTCTTCCCCTCCATTCCCTCCCATTCACAGCCTCTTTCCCTTCCAATCTGTTCCCATCGCCTCTGGTCCTTTTCTGCTCCCCTTTCCCCTTTCCCCTTTCCCCTTTCCCCTCACCCATCCCTTCTTCCATACCCTACCCTACCCCTCATTACCCTTCCCCTCACCTCCCTCTCTCTCATTTACCCTCTCCCCCTCCATTCTCAATTCCTTTCCCTGCCTTTCTCCTCCTTTCTCTTCTCCGCCTTCTTTCCCTCATTCTTCCTTTCCTTTCCTTTCCTTTCCTTTCCTTTCCTTTCCTTTCCTTTCCTTTCCATTCCCCAACCCATCCCTTCTTTCCCTTTACCCCACCCTCCAACTACCCCTCTCCCTCCATGTCCCCCCTCCCCCTTTATTTCCATTACTTTCTTATCTCTTTAATCCTCTCCCCTTCTGTCACTCCCCCTTCCCTTCCACCCCATTCACTGCCCCACCTCCCCTCCCATCCCATTCTGTTACCCCACACACACAACCCCCCACACACACAACCCCACACAAACACCCCCCACACACACAACCCCACACACAACCCCCCACACACATAACCCCACACAAAACCCCCCACACAACCCCCCCACACACACAACCTCACACACACAACCCCCCACACACAACCACACATAAACACCCCCCCACACACACAACCCCACACAAACACCCCCACACACACAACCCCACACACAACCCCTCACACACATAACCCCACACAAAACCCCCCACACAACCCCCCCACACACACAACCTCACACACACAACCCCACACACACAACCACACATACACACAACCCCCCCACACACACAACCCCCTACACACAACCACAACCCCCCACACACAACCCCACAAACACACTCCCCCCCACACACACACATACAACCCCACACAACCACACCCCACACACTACCACACAACACACAACCCTCCACACAACATCCCACGCACACACACAAAACCCCCCACACATACATGACACACACAACCACAACCCACACACACACAACCACAACCCCCCACACACACACAACCCCACAAACACACACAACCCCACAAACACACACACACCCACACACACAACCACACCACACACAACCCCCTACATACAACCCCCCACACAACATCCCACGCACACACACAAAACCCCCCACACATACATGACACAACCCCCCACACACAACCCCACACACACAACCCCACCCACCGCACACAACCCCACACACCACACAACCACACACCCCCCCACAAACACACACAACCCCACATACACACAACCACACACAAACACACACCCCCACACACACACAACCGCCACACACTCACTGTCACTCACACACTCACTGTCACTCACAATCACTGACACACTGACACTCTCACTGAAACTGACACTCACTGACACTCTCCCGGACACTCACGCTGACACTCTCGCTGACGCTGACACTCTCGCTGACACTGACACTAACACTGACACTCTCACGGACACTGACACTCACTGTCAATCTCATCGACACTCTCACTGACACTCACACTCACACTCTCACTGACACTGACACTCTCACTGACACACTCACTGACACTCTCACTGACACTCACACTCTCACTGACACACTCACTGACACACTCACTGACACTGACACTCTCACTGACACTCTCACTGACACTCACACTCTCACTGACACACTCACTGACACTCTCACTAACACTGACACTCACACTCTCACTCACACTCACTGACACTCTCACTGACACTCTCACTGAAACTGACACTCTCACTGAAACTGACACTCTCACTGAAACTCTGACACTGACACTCTCACTGACACTCACTGACACTCTCACTGACACTCACTGACACTCTCACTGACACTTCCACTGACACTTCTAATGACACTCACTGACACTCTCACTGACACTGACACTCACTGACACACTCACTGACACACTCACTGACCCTGACTCTGACACTCTCACTCACACTCACGGACACTCTCACTGACACTGACACTCTCACTGACACTCTCACTGACACAGTGAAACTGACACTCTCACTGACACTCACACTCTCACTGACACTGACACTCTCACTGACACTCTCACTGACACTCTCACTGACACTCTCACTGACACTCTCAATTACACTGACACTCTCACTGACACTGACACTCTCACTAACAATCTCATCGACACTCTCACTGACACTGACACTCTCAATGACACTCACTGACACTCTCACTGACACTGACACTCACTGACACTCACGGCCACTCTCACTGACACTCTCACTGACACTCACTGACACTCTCACTTACACTCACTGACACTCTCACTGACACTGACACTCTCACTGACACTTTCTCTGACACACTCACTGACACCGACACTCTCACTGACACTCACTGATACTCTCACTGACACTGACACTCTCACTCACACTCACTGACACTCTCACTGATACTGACACTCTCAATCAAACTCTCACTGACACTCTCACTGACACATCTCACCGACACTGACACTCTCACTCACACTCACTGACACTCTCACTGATACTGACACTCTCAATCAAACTCTCACTGACACTCTCACTGACACTCTCACTGACACTCACTGAAGCTCTCACTGGCACTCTCACTGACACTTTCACTGACACTCACTGACACTGACACTCTCACTGACACTGACACTCTCAATGACACTCTCACTGAATCTCTCACTGACACCGACACTCTCACCGACACTCTCACTGACACTCAATGACACTCTCACTGACACTCACTGACACTCTTACTGACACTCACTGACACTCTCACTGACACTCTCACTGACACACTGAAACTGACTCACTGACACTCTCACTGACACTGACACTCTCACTGAAACTCTCACTAACACTCACTGACACTCATGACACTCACTGACACTCTCACTGACACTCCCACTAACACTCTCACTGACACCCCTACTGACACTCTCACTGACACTCACTGACACTTTCACTGACACACCGACTGACACTCTCACTGACACTGACACTCTCAATGACACTCTCTCTGACACTCACTGACACACTCACTGACACTCTCTCTGACACTCACTGACACTGACACTCTCACTGACACTCACTGACTCTCTCACTGACACTCTCACTGACACTCTCACTGATACTCACTGACACTCACTGACACTCTCACTGACACTCACTGACACTCTCATCGACACTCACTGACACTTTCACTGACACTCTCACTGACACTGACACTCTCACTGACACACTCACTGACACACTTACTGACACCCTCTCTGACACTCTCACTGACACTGATACTCTCACTCTCACTCACACTCACTGACACTCTCACTGATACTGACACTCTCACTGACACTCTCACTGACACTCTCACTGACACTCTCACTGACACTCTCACTGACACTGAAACTGACACTCTCACTGACACTCTCACTGACACTCACTCTCACTGACACTCTCACTGACACTCACTCTCACTGACACACTCACTGACACTCTCACTGACACTCTCACTGACACTCTCACTGACACTGACACTCTCACTGACACACTCACTGACACACTCACTGACACACTTACTGACACCCTCACTGACACTCTCACTGACACTCTCACTGACACTCATACTCTCACTCACACTCACGGACACTCTCACTGACACTGACACTCTCACTAGCACTCTCACTGACACTTTCACTGACACTCTCACTGACACTGACACTCTCACTGACACACTCACTGACACTGACTCTGACACTCTCACTCACACTCTCACTCACACTCACTGACACTCAAACTCTCACTGACACTCTCACTGACACTCTCACTGACACTCACAGTGAAACTGACACTCACTGAAACTCTCACTGATACTCTCACTGACACTCTCACTGACACTCACTGAAGCTCTCACTAGCACTCTCACTGACACTTTCACTCACACTCACTGACACTCTCACTGATACCGACACTCTCACTGAAACTCTCACTGACACTCACACTGATACTCTCACTGACACTCTCACTGACACTCACTGAAGCTCTCACTGACACTTTCACTGACACTCACTGACACTGACACACTCACTGACACTGACACTCTCAATGACACTCTCACTGAATCTCTCACTGACACCGACACTCTCACCGACACTCTTACTGACACTCAATGACACTCTCACTGACACTCACTGACACTCTTACTGACACTCACTGACACTCTCACTGACACTCTCACTGACACACTGAAACTGACTTACTGACACTGACACTCTCACTGAAACTCTCACTGACACTCACTGACACTCTCACTGACACTCATGACACTCACTGACACTCACACTGACACTCCCACTAACACTCTCACTGACACTCCCACTGACACTCTCACTGACACTCTCACTGACACTCACTGACACTTTCACTGACACACTGACACTCTCACTGACACTCTCAATGACACTCACTGAAACACTCACTGACACACTCACTGACACTCTCACTGACACTCACTGACACTGACACTCTCACTGACACTCACTGACTCTCTCACTGACACTCTCACTGACACTCTCACTGATACTCACTGACACTCACTGACACTCTCACTGACACCCACTGACACTCTCATCGACACTCACTGACACTTTCACTGACACTCTCACTGACACTGACACTCTCCCTGACACACTCACTGACACACTCACTGACACACTTACTGACATCCTCTCTGACACTCTCACTGACACTCTCACTGACACTGATACTCTCACTCACACTCACTGACACTCTCACTGACACTCTCACTGACACTCTCACTGACACTCTCACTGACACTGAAACTGACACTCTCACTGACACTGAAACTGACACTCACACTCACTGACACTCTCACTGACACTCTCACTGATACTCACTGACACTCACTGACACTCTCACTGACACTCTCACTGACACTCTCACTGATACTTTCACTGACACTCTCACTGACACTGACACACTCACTGACACACTCACTGACACACTCACTGACACACTTACTGACACTCTCACTGACACTCTCACTGACACTGATACTCTCACTCACACTCACGGACACTCTCACTGACACTCTCACTGACACTCTCACTGACACTCTCACTGACACTTTCACTGACACTCTCACTGACAGTGACACTCTCACTGACACACTCACTGACACTGAGTCTGACACTCTCACTCACACTCTCACTCACACTCACTGACACTCTCACTGACACTGAAACTCTCAGTGACACTCTCACTGACACTCACAGTGAAACTGACACTCTCACTGACACTCACACTGACACTATCACTGACACTCTCACTGATGCTGACACTCTCACTGACACTGACACTCTCACTGACACTCTCACTGACACTCTCTCTGACACTGACACTCTCACTGACACTCAATGACTCTCTCACTGACACTCTCACTGACACTCACTCTGACACTCAATGACACTCTCACTGACACTCTCACTGACACTGACACTCTTACTGACACTCTCACTGACACTCTCACTGACACTCTTACTGACAGTGACACTCTCACTCCCACTCTCACTCACACTCACTGACACTCTCACTGACACTGACACTCTCACTGACACTCTCACTGACACTCACACTTACACTGACACTCTCACTGAAACTCTCACTGACACTCACTGACACTCTCACTGACACTCGAGGTCAGAGACACTTTGTTGCCGCCATTCCGGGTCGCCTGCCACATTGGAGATAACACCAACTTGGGGCTCATCATCGGACCGGACATCGGGACTGCAAGGACCTGGTTGCTTAGCGGCATAGTCACTGGCCGCACCTGGGTCCTCTTCCCGCCTCGCCTCCCAGCACTTGATAGCGCCTCGCGGCCCCCGCTACGCGGGAGCCGCTCGAGGTCAGAGTCACTTTGTTGCCGCCATTCCGGGTCGCCTGCCACATTGGAGATAACGCCGACTTGGAGCTCATCATCGGACCGGACATCGGGACTGCGAGGACCAGGTTGCTTAGCGGCAGAATCACCGGCCGCACCTGGGTCCTCTTCCCCCGCCTCCCAGCACTTGATAGCGCCTCGCGGCCCCCGCTACGCAGGAGCTGCTCGAGGTCAGAGACACTTTTTTTCGGCCATTCCGGGTCGCCTGCCACATTGGAGATAACGCCAACTTGGGGCTCATAATTGGACCGGACATCGGGACTGCGAGGACCAGGTTGCTTAGCGGCAGAGTCACCGGCTGCACCTGGGTCCTCTTCCCGCCCCGCCTCCCAGCACTTGATAGCGCCTCGCTGCCCCTGCTACGCGGGAGCCGCTCGAGGTCAGAGACACTTTGTTGCCGCCATTCCGGGTCGCCTGCCACATTGGAGATAACGCCAACTTGGGGCTCATCATCGGACCGGACATCGGGACTGCGAGGACCAGGTTGCTAAGCGGCAGAGTCACCGGCCGCACCTGGGTCCTCTTCCCGCCTCGCCTCCCTATTTAGTCACGCTCAAACACGCGCGCGCGGGCGTGTGCCGGGCGAAGCCTGGGCCAAGGGTTGGCCCGTTTAAGCCCGTTCAAGACCGATCAAAACCGGACCGGGCCCCCCCTCTTTCCCCTGCTATAGTGTGAACTGTATGTGTGTCCTTGTATTAATATATTATATTTTAGAGTAGATCTGTTTGTGGATACATATATTGTTCGCATTTTAATATGACTACACAAGGAAGTAGGAGTAAAACTGTGGCGGGGGGCTCAGTTAACAGGCACTCTAGACAACTTTATAACTAGGGCTAATTCAGTCATAGATCAAGGAATTAGCCTAATGGAACGTAGAGTGTCCCAAGATTTAGCGCTTGCAAAAAGATAATCTATGGAGCACTTTGCCTCGGCTCGTACTCCTGAGCCTGTCAAAGGAACAGGTTTGATAGATGTACACGTGGATGTGCATAATTTATCAATGGGGGTAGATCAGTCAAACTCCCGACCTCTACTAGACCCATTGTCAATTTCGGCTTTAGAGAAGACCCCTGATCTAAATTTGAACTGCACGCTGGGGGAAATAAATATCAGGCAGTCGAGGGAGAGGAGGGAGGGCACAATACCTAAAAAGAAAAGTGCCAATAGGACCATCTCAGGGGACAAAAAACTTAAAATTGCTAAAACCAGGGGTACCTGTGATACATCTAATAAGACAGGGGGAAGGGGCCTGAACAATCGCCACAGAATCGTTGCGAACGATTGCTAAAAGATGATGTGCATGTGGTTTTGGACACTAGTAGTATTGAGGTAGCAGTTAGCATAGATGGGGAAAGCAAGGACGAACCTGAAGGTCAACTTCTAGCAAGACTGGGGAAGTTACTTAAATCTTTTCTAGCACCACTAGAAACCAGATTAATGCATATTGAAAAGCAGCTTGCTGAACTTGACAAATTCACTAGGAATTTACCAAGCAACGGGGCAAAAAAGGTAGCATGCAATAAACCTCCAAATATTGGACAAACAGGCTTACCAACTAAAAAGGCCCCGATATTAGTGCAAAAAGTAAACTCTAACCCTACAATTGTATCGGAGAAGACATCAGTCGATAAACCCCCAGGCCCAACTCAGCAACTTAGGCAAGAGGAGATTTTACCCAAGGCCCCTGTCCCGCACCCTAAAGGGAATTGGACAAGGGCTGGTACAGAGGGTAGATTTGCTGTTAATTTGCCCCCAGAGGCGAGCCCTTATGTAGTCGTCTTGACTGGGGTCCCGGAACTGGAAGACTCCATTGAGGAGCCAAGTTGGTCATTAAAGAATAAAGTTTCTTACTGGTTCAATCCTAACCAAACCTTACCACCTCACATGTTAAGTAAGATTTTAATGGTACGTAGGGTGCCATGGGTAGGGCACGATAGGAAGACAACTTAAGGGGACTGTGTGTTGGTTAACTTTGAGGATCCACGTATGGTCGAATATATCTGCTCATGGAGAACACAAAATAGTAGTAGAGGTATAGAAACTAGACGTCTTTGATATTTTTATCCACAAAGGAACCATTTCGGCCTCGACCGTGGAGGGAATTAGGGCAGAGTAGGACACCAAGATTGGGGAGGAAATCCCAACAGGGATCAAGGGTACATGGATAATTGGAGGGGAATCCCTACTGCTAATAGGTACAGTTGTCTAGAGATGGTAGACTGACTGGCAACGACTACAGGGACCCTGAATGAGTATAGGGAGGGTCAAGACAAGTTTAATACGATTGACAATCTGATTGTCCATCATAACAAAAATATACTATCTGAGAAAAGGGGTAATGATGGTGCAGACAATTCTATCACGGACTGCCCATTAAATAAGGGGATAGACGAAAATAACACTACCAAGATCATAACTGCCCACGTAGGTGCAGACAGTAAGGCCTATCAGCCTATGGCCATAAGCGATGTGATGGAGGATTCTGGAGAGTGTCTAGAGCCCGTATTACAGGATAATGGTACACCTGATTATATTTCAATAGATCCATTGTGCGTAAGGGCTGAACCAAGGGGAAATCTTGCCTTTTTATCCTGGAACGTAGCAGGTCTGTCAAACAAAATTAAGGACCCTACATTCCTGGCATTCATAGATAATTTTAATGTGATTTATTTACAGGAGTGTTGGGATCAGTGTGAGACACATATAAATGGTTATCACACCTTTTTTTCCCGCAGCCAAGCAGACTAGTAGGGGCAGGAGTTCAGGCGGACTTTGTACCTTCATATCAAAGATGGTCAATATATAACGGTTAAAAAGTTAAACACAGGGGGGAACTATTATCAGCTACTTTTGCTCAAGGTAGGAGGAAATCAGCAAGTTCTCCTGATCAATTTTTATAACAATATTCCAAAGGCTGAATTAATTAAGGCTGTGGAGGATTTAAATAATATCCTTCACAACCAACCGGAATCTGGGCAAACAGAGAGGTGTGTTATATTGACGGGTGACTACAATTGTCACCTATGCCCCCACTGTGACTCTGGCAAGTGTGGGCTGGTTAACCTTAAGGAAGATCCCTCTACTCACTTTGAGCATACCATGATTGGGACCTTACTTAATAATTTACTACACGAGTGGGATTTAGGATTCGCAAACGAGTTTTGTAACCCACAGGTTGCCTTTCACCCTACCTTTATTTGGTCGGGGCTTCAGATCAGTGATCGATTTTACACTAGTTACCACAAGTTATCATCGCAGTGTTCTGCGCTTTATCAAATCATAACATAACATAACATACTGAGGACATTGCAAAGAGCGACCATTTTCCGATTATCTCAACTTTTAATTTTGGCCAGAGTTGTACCCGGAACATCGATGTGGCTGAAAACTTATATCGCCATGGGATCACCCTGGCCAGAGTTAATGGTTATTCAATAAAATGTAACAGGGTGGACCCCGCTAATTTCCTGCATACCTTAATAACAGATCACCTAAATGATTTTATGACCTGTCTTTCTGAGAATCCTAACCCATCCTTGGTCATAATAGCTTTCACAGGACAAATCTGTAGTAAACTAACAGGCACGATAAGGGAAGGCGATAGAAATAAAGCCGAAGGCTGGTTTGACGCCGAATGCAGTAAAGCGCACTCCTCTTTAAAGTCAATTCTCAAAAAAACACCCAAAAATCTCCAAGAAATAAGGTCTGCTAGAGTACTTTATAAAGCTGCAATAAAAAATAGGAAAATGGAATTGAAAGAGGCTGCGTGGGAAGCCCTCCATAAGGCGTGTTCTCTGAGAGACAACACAGCCTTTTGGAGGGCCGTGAATGCCCCTTTTTTTGTAGAAAGGAAATCGTACTTGATAGAGATTGCCATAGAGGAAACTGCATGGGTAAATTACTTTACTGACCTATATAAGAAGGATGACTAGGTCATTTGATAAACGCGGAGTCTAACACTCTGGGACTGTTTCCCTTGGACATTGTTTTTTACATACCCGAAGTGGAACTAGCAATCTCAGAAAGTTCTACTAGCAAAGCTCCAGGACCTGACGGAGTCCCGATAGATGTTTATAAGGCTAACACCTCCTTATGGGCTCCCCTCCTGACCAATGTGCTAAATAGTTGCAATAACAACGGATTTCCATCAACCTGGCAGGAAGCGATTGTAGTGCCAATATTTAAAAAGGGATATCGAAACAACCCCAAATGTTATAGGCCTATATCGCTACTAGACCCCCTGATGAAAGTTGCGGGTAGAATTATATTAAATAGACTCCAGACATGGCTAAGGAAGCAGGTATTCTCTCTAAATTCCAGTATGGCTTCAAGGCAGGTCTAGGTACTGTTGAACAAGGACTGAATTTGGCCATGATAACGGGAAAGTATGTGGTGGCCAAAAAGAGCAAATTATTCATGACCTTTGTTGACCTGAGCTCAGCATTTGACTGCTTGAGCCACGAAGGTATGTGGGATACCCTAGCAGACCTTGGCATTGACCTTAATATTCTTAATTTTGTTAAAGAATTGTACAGAGGGGCAGGGGCAAAGGTTCGATTAGGGAAAAAGGGGGAATGTACAACTACATTTCCAATAATGAAAGGTGTTTGTCAGGGCTGCATCCTGGCATCCTTTCTATTTAATTTATATATCAACAGTGTTGCAGCTTTAGAAACTGAACAAGACCTGGATTATCCCCAAATAGAAGGTGTTGCAGTGCCCATACTGTTGTACGCAGATGATGCGGTTATAATGACGAGAACCCAAATAGGCCTTCAGAAGGTGTTAACTAGATTCTCAGAATACATGGGATCTAGGGGCCTAAAGATCAATATTGGGAAAACATTCACCATGTGCTGCTCATCTAAAATAAATGTATCCTGTAACACCTTTTAGAACAGTCAAAGATAGGATTAACTAGCACTTTTTCATACTTAGGGATCGTTTTTAATTAAAAAGGCACATGGACTAAAGCAGTAACCACAAGAAAGCTAGCATTCTCCTGCGCTATTGGCGCAGTTAAACAGTTCGCTAATAAGCTGGGGGGCAGACCGGTACGTATCTTGCTTGATATTTATAAGGCTAAATGCGTGTCGACTGCCATATACGGGGCTGGCATCTGGGGGGTCGCAGATTGCCAGGAAATCCAAACAAGTGAAAATGCATTCCTGCGATACTTGTTAGCTGTCCCAAAATCTACTTCTACCCATGTTTGTCATAAGGAGCTTGCCTTGGCCTACATTTCAGATTTAGTCAAGGTAAGCCCGGTACTGTTATGGCACAAGGTGTGGACTTCTGCTGCAACTGAGTTTAACAGGGCCACCATTCAGGACTGTGTTAAACATCAGGGGGCGAAATACATCTACTGGCTTTCTTACGTAAAGGCTTTTTTAATAGATATAGGCCACCCTGAGTTCTACAACTCTCCATCTTCAATGCCCTCCATTACTAGAAAAGCACTCAAGGATCTTTGCCTTGCGCTCTTGGAAGATCAACGTTGGCAACCAGAGAGGAAGAAGGTATCTGTCATTGAGCACCATCTTCTATTACAGGGTCCTGGTATCCAGATTTATCTGTCCTCTAACCAGTCCAGTTATAGTAGGATGTTATTAGCACGATTGAGAACAGGCACTTTTTTTAGGCTGATTACCTTTCCAGGTATACACGACTGGTCGAAATACTTAATACGATGTCCATGTGACGATTCCTCTTTGCAATCAACAATACATTGTATTTTATTTTGTAAATTTTATTCTTGGGACAGGAAGAGATACTTGTTACCCTTGTTAAAGGTCTGGGGCCGGAGACAGTGTAGACCCGCTTTTTTCAAGATCCAATTATTGCAAGATGAAATGTCTATAACTGCGGTCTCATTGTTTCTAAAAAGCATTATTAGATGTAGATCTACCATGCTGTAAGCCCCTACTTCAAATGAACTGTGTTGGGGATAGTATTATTCTATCATTTTATTATTGGATTTTATTGCATCTATGCATTTTAATATGCTTTTATGATTTCTTATTGAATTCGAATAAAGCTATCTTTGACTTGACTTGACTTGACACTCTCACTGACACTCTCACTGACACTCTCACTGATGCTGACATTCTCACTGACACTGACACTCTCACTGACACTATCACTGACACTGACACTCTCACTGACACTCTCACTGACACTGACACTCTTACTGACACTCTCACTGACAATCTCACTGACAATCTCATCGACACTCTCACTGACACTCTCACTGACACTGACAGTCTCACTGACACTCACTGACACTCTCACTGACACTGACACTCTCACTGACACTCTCACTGACACAGTGAAACTGCCACTCTCACTGACACTCTCACTGACACTCACACTGACACTCTCACTGACACTCTCACTGACACTCTCACTGAGGGTGACACTCTCACTGACACTGACACTCTCACTGACACTGACACTCTCACTTACACTCTCACTGACACTCATTGACACTCTCACTGACATTCTCACTGACACTCACTGACACTCTCACCGACGCTCTCACTGACACTGACACTCTCACTGACACTCTCACTGACACTCTCACTGATGCTGACACTCTCACTGACACTGACACTCTCACTGACAATCTCATCGACACACTCACACTCTCACTGACACTCTAACTGACACTGACACTCTCACTGACACTGAAACTCTCACTGACACTCTCACTGACACTCTCACTGACACTCACTGACACTCTCACTGACACCTTAACTGACACTCAAGGACACTCACTGACACTCTCACTGACTCTCACTGACACTCTCACTGACACTCTCACTGACACACTCACTGACACACTCACTGACACACTCACTGACACTCTCACTGACACTCTCACTGACACTGACACTCTCACTGACACTGACACTCTCACTGACACTGACACTGACACTCTCACTGACACTCTCACTGACACTCAATGACACTCTCACTGACACTCACTGACACTCTTACAGACACTCACTGACACTCTCACTGACACTCTCACTGACACTCACTGACACTCTCACTGACACTCACACTCTCACTGACACTCTCACTGACACTCTCACTGACACTCTCACTGACACTCTCACTGACACTCACACTGACACTCTCACTGACACTCTCACTGACACTCTCACTGACAATCACTGACACTCTCACTAACAATCACTGACACTCTCAATGACACTACCACTGAAACTTTCACTGACATTCTCACTGACACTCTCACTGACACTGACACACTCACTGACACTCTCACTGACAGTCTCACTGACACTGACACTGACACTCACACTCTCACTGACACTCACTGACACTCTCATTGACACTCTCACTGACACTCACACTGACACTCTCACTGACGCTGACACTGATGATGACACTCTCCCTGAAACTGACACTCTCACTGACACTGACACTCTCACTGACACTCTCACTGACACTCTCACTCTCACTGACACTCTCACTGACAATGACTCTCTTATTGACACTCACTGACACTCTCACTGACACTCTCACTGACACTCTCACTGACACTGCCACTCTCACTGACACTGACACTCTCACTGAAACTCTCACTGACACTCTCACTGACACTCAAGGACACTCACTGGCACTCTCACTGACACTGACATTGTCACTGACACTTTCACTGAGACACTCACTGACACTCTCATTGACACTGGCACTCTCACTGACACACTCACTGACACACTCACTGACACTCTCATTGACTTGACACTCTCACTGACACTCTCACTGATGCTGACACTCTCACTGGCACTGACACTCTCACTGACACTCTTACTGACACTGACACTCTCACTGACAATCTCACTAACATCTCATCGACACTCTCACTGACACTCTCACTGACACTCACAGTGAAACTGACACTCTCACTGACACTCTCACTGACACTCACACTGACACTCTCACTGATGCTGACACTCTCACTGACACTGACACTCTCACTGACACTGACACTCTCACTGACACTCTCACTGACACTCACTGACACTCTCACTGACATTCTTACTGACACTCACTGACACTCTCACCAACGCTCTCACTGACACTGACACTCTCACTGACACTCTCACTGATGCTGACACTCTCACTGACACTCTCACTCACACTGACACTCTCACTGACAATCTCATCGACACTCTCACTCACACTCTCACTGACTCTCTCACTGACACTGACACTGACACTCTCACTGACACTGAAACTCTCACTGACACTCTCACTGACACTCTCACTAACACTCTCACTGACACTCTCACTGACACTCACTGACACTCTCACTGACACTCACTGACACTCTCATTGACACTCCCACTGTCACTCTCACTGACACTCTCACTGACAATCACTGACACTCACTGACAAACACTGACACTCTCACTGACAATACCACTGACACTCTCACTGACACTCTCACTGACAATCACTGACACTCTCACTGACAATCACTGACACTCTCACTGACACTACCACTGACACTCTCACTGAAACTTTCACTGACACTCTCACTGACACTCTCACTGACACTCTCACTGACACTGACACTCTCACTGACACTCTCACTGACACTGACACACTCACTGACACTCTCACTGACAGTCTCACTGACACTGACACTGACACTCTCACTGACACTGACTCTCTTATTGACACTCACTGACACTCTCACTGACACTCTCACTGACACTGACACTCTCTGACACTGACACTCTCACTGAAACTCTCACTGACACTCTCACTGACACTCAAGGACACTCACTGGCACTCTCACTGACACTGACACTGTCACTGACACTTTCACTGAGACACTCACTGACACTCACACTGACACTCTCACTGACACTCTCACTGATGCTGACACTCTCACTGACACTGACACTCTCACTGACACTCTTACTGACACTGACACTCTAACTGACACTCTCACTGACACTCACTGACACTCTCACTGACATTCTCACTGACACTCACTGACACTCTCACCAACGCTCTCACTGACACTGACACTCTCACTGACACTCTCACTGACACTCTCACTGATGCTGACACTCTCACTGACACGCTCACTCACACTGACACTCTCACTGACACTCTCACTGACACTCTCACTGACACTGACACTCTCACTGACACTCTCACTGACACTCTCACTGACACTCTCACTGACACTCACTGACACTCTCACTGACACTCTCACTGACACTCTCACTGACACTGACACTCTCACTGACACTCTCACTGACACTCTCACTGACACTGACACTCTCACTGACACTCTCACTGACACTCACTGACACTCTCACTGACACTCACTGACACTCTCACTGAGACACTCACTGACAATCTCATCGACACTCTCACTCACACTCTCACTGACACTCTCACTGACACTGACACTCTCACTGACACTCTCACTGACACTCACTGACACTCTCACTGACACTCTCACTGACACTCTCACTGGCACTCACTGACACTCTCACTGACACTCACTGACACTCTCACTGACACTCCCACTGTCACTCTCACTGACACTCTCACTGACAATCAACGTTGGCAACCAGAGAGGAAGAAGGTATCTGTCATTGAGCACCATCTTCTATTACAGGGTCCTGGTATCCAGATTTATCTGTCCTCTAACCAGTCCAGTTATAGTAGGATGTTATTAGCACGATTGAGAACAGGCACTTTTTTTAGGCTGATTACCTTTCCAGGTATACACGACTGGTCGAAATACTTAATACGATGTCCATGTGATGATTCCTCTTTGCAATCAACAATACATTGTATTTTATTTTGTAAATTTTATTCTTGGGACAGGAAGAGATACTTGTTACCCTTGTTAAAGGTCTGGGGCCGGTGTTCTATAATCCGCTGCTCCCATGATTGAGCGCCCCCCCTGTCATTTTGCGCGTGCGCACAACCTTTACGCATGCGCAGTTCCATTTTCATGACGTGTGCACTACGTAGCCATAATTGGCTGCCTCCCGCTTTTCTGCGCAGTTTGTCGCAGACAAATCACAAGTCGTCTTACTGACAGTCCATCAGTTGTTCTACGTTGCCATGTGTAAACACTTCATTCATTGGCTCATCAGCTTCTAGTCAGCGCGCTCTCTTTAGACGCCGCGGCCGAACTTGTAAGGGTTGGAGCTGTGAGTGAGGCGCCGCGCGCGCGAGCGAAGGTGCTGGCACTCCAGGATACTGCGCCTCACACCTCAGGTACCTGGGCACCGGGCTAAGGCAGCTAAGAGACCGAATCACCAGTGGCAGCGTGTGGCCTGGGGTGGCGCGGGCGTCCCTATCCTCTTTCTAATAAATTGGTCCGCCGGGGAGAAGGCTCCAGTGTCGCCCCAATATGCAGCGTAGCGGCGGCTGCCCTGAGCGTGTGGCCTGGGGTGGCGCTGGCGTCCCTATCCTCACGCCGGGGAGAAGGCTCCAGTGTGCCCCAAACGGCATCCCCCGACCTGTGTCTCCTACTCGGGGGATGCCGCCGTCGTTCTATCTGCGGACTGCGCCTAGCGCCGTGCACCACTCCCGCCGCCCCTGCACACTCTACACCCCTGCCACAAATCGTGCGACCTAGGCCCCTCACTTTAGAATCCACACATTTTGTTTATTTTATTACTCAGCGGGTTAATGCATCTACCGCAGAGATCAGTCTCCACCAAGAAGATTACAAGGTTAGACCTGGGTAAGATAATTCGGGATCCATAGGCGCTGGCTATATAGATCAGCGTGTACCCTGCAGGACATATGAGGGGTCCCTGCAAGGCACCACTTCCCACCTAGGTCGATGACATTAATACAAAACACGCATTTGGTCAGGTTCGACAAACTTTATTAAAAAGACAAGGATGCTTACTGTGTCTCATATATTAAGGCCAGGTTTTGAGGTAGAATAACAAGCAATCACCCCGTCCACCCTTGAGTGCCATACAATAAGTATGCAGACTAAAACATAGATGGGAAAGTTGATCAACGGGTCTAGTCAGCACAATGATGGAAGGCTACTTAGGCAGTACGTGCATATTATATTCTTTTTGCAGCGTGCACAGAGCTACCACGCCTAACAACTCTGCATACAAGATGTAAAGACGCCATCTTGAGGCGTGTCAGCTTCAAGAGAAGCGCGAGTGTCTTTAAAGTGGAATACATGGGGAAGGCACTGTTTAGGTGTAACCAGGTCACAAGGACTCAAGAGAGTACACATTAACAGTGACAATGTGATCGTCCAAGTTCCCCAAAAACCCCCTACCACCTCCAGTCAGGTTTTTGTCCCATCCCAGACTGCCAATGAATATTACTGATATGGTCCATCTAGCAGAGTGCTCTAGTTGCTCCATGTCAAGTGTCAGCCGCTACCTCTGTCCAAAAATCTCAAAGGGGTCTCCTATCAGGTATGAGCAGCGCAGCCACACCACAGAGTTCATGCTTACACATGTCAAATAGAAGTTACTCTCTGCCCCCTCGGGAGGCTAAGGTGTTCTGAAGCGTGTCCTCTGCACCTATAACCGTTCTTGAGCCCTCCTCCCTCCCAGCACCTAAGGCATGTATAACCCTTTAATGCAAAGGCCCCATTGCTGCCTTTTGGATTAAAGGATAGAAACAGTAAGGCTCCTTGCGTGTATTCCACAAAAGTATCAAATAAGATAACTCAACAAAACGAATGCCACCTACAGAGGTATCCTCCTAGGGCTGGCTCTGTTTTTCCTCCTTATGAGGTTGGTAATACATATGGTTGGCAAGTGACTATGTCACGAAGACACAATCTTTTTAGTACTGGGCTTTCGTGCATGTGTAAAGAAGCATCGCAGTTCAAGGAAGGTGGTCCTGTTTAGGCAAGGGGCTGCGCCTTCTGCTCACTGGGCACTACCACCTCAGCCGCCCCGTGCACACACTGCACATTGCCACTAGTTCTGCGAGCTAGGTAAGGGGCAGCGTGCGGCGTATGCAACACTCGCCTTCTGCACAGGGGGCGCTAACACCAGCGGCACGCAGCACATCAGCCGCCCCTGCACACTACACCCCTGCCACTAATCCTGCGAGTTAGGTAAGGAGCAGTGCGTGGCGTGTGTACATGTGGCATGCCGTGGTACTCACTAACCTCCTGCACCAGGAACACCAACTCCAGCAGCATGTATCATCCCAGTCACTCCTTGCACACTTTAGGTGTTGCACACTTTAAGTATTTCACACACGGTGTGTACATGTGCATAATAACATTCTAACGAGAGGCGCCTGCCACTGGTTCTGCGAAGTAGGTGAGGGCTTGCACACTGTGTGTGTACACCTGGTATGTCATGCCAGATTCCAGCCTCGTAGCACACTAAACACTAGTCATCCCTCAACAATACTACAGCTGTCTATGCGGGACAGTTAAAACCATGCACTTACGCACACGCAAGTTGTAATACTTTCGACATACCGTCATCCTGCACACGAACACTACCCCTCAGGACAGGTCCAACATGGAAAGATTTGACAGTGCACACCGCCACCCGATGCTTTCCATCATGTGTGCACACGTCTACCACGTGTGCAAACGTCCCATAAGTGTCCTCTCTCTATCGCCCTCCCTCTATTTATCTATCCCGCTCCCTCTATCTATCGCCCTCCCTCTCTATCAATCGTCCTCCCTTACTCTATCGCCCTCCCTCTCTATCTATCGCCCTCCCTCTATTTATCTATCGCCCTCCCTCCCTCTATCTATCCCCCCTCCCTCTATCTATCCCCTCCCTCTCTATCAATCGCCCTCCCTCTCTATCTATCGCCCTCCCGCCCTCTCTATCGCCCTCCCTCTCTATCTATCGCCCTCCCTCTCTATCTATCGCCCTCCCTCTCTATCTATCGCCCTCCCTCTCTATCTATCGCCCTCCCTCTATCTATCAATCGCCCTCCCTCTATCTATCGCCCTCCCTCTATCTATCGCCCTCCCTCTATCTATCGCCCTCCCTCTATCTATCGCCCTCCCGTTATCTATCTATTGCCCTCCCTCTCTATCTATCGCCCTCCCTCTATCTATCGCCCTCCCTCTATCTATCGCCCTCCCTCTATCTATCGCCCTCCCTCTATCTATCGCCCTCCCTCTATCTTTCTATCGCCCTCCCGTTATCTATCTATCGCCCTCCCGTTATCTATCTATCGCCCTCCCTCTCTATCTATCGCCCTCCCTCTCTATCTATCGCCCTCCCTCTCCCTCTATCGCCCTTCCTCTCCCTCTATCTATCGCCCTTCCTCTCCCTCTATCTATCGCCCTCCCCCTCCCTCTATCTATCGCCCTCCCTCTCTATCAATCGCCCTCCCTTACTCTATCGGCCTCCCTCTCTATCTATCACCCTCCCTCTATCTATCTATCGCCCTCCCTCTATCGCCTTCCCTCTCTATCTATCAATCGCCCTCCCTCTCTATCTATCGCCCTCCCTCTCTATCTATCGCCCTCCCTCTCTATCTATCGCCCTCCCTCTCTATCTATCGCCCTCCCTCTCTATCTATCGCCCTCCCTCTCTATCGCCCTCCCTCTCTATCTATCGCCCTCCCTCTCTATCTATCGCCCTCCCTCTCTATCTATCGCCCTCCCTCTCTATCTATCGCCCTCCCTCTCTATCGCCCTCCCTCTCTATCTATCGCCCTCCCTCTATCTATCGCCCTCCCTCTATCTATCGCCCTCCCTCTATCTATCGCCCTCCCTCTATTTATCTATCGCCCTCCCTCTATCTATCGCCCTCCCTCTATCTATCGCCCTCCCTCTATCTATCTAGCTATCGCCCTCCCTCTATCTATCTATCGCCCTCCCGTTATCTATCTATTGCCCCCCCTCTCTATCTATCGCCCCCCCTCTCTATCTATCGCCCTCCCTCTCTATCTATCGCCCTCCCTCTCTATCTATCGCCCTCCCTCTCTATCTATCGCCCTCCCTCTCTATCGCCCTCCCTCTCTATCTATCGCCCTCCCTCTCTATCTATCGCCCTCCCTCTCTATCGCCCTCCCTCTCTATCTATCGCCCTCCCTCTCTATCTATCGCCCTCCCTCTCTATCTATCGCCCTCCCTCTCTATCTATCGCCCTCCCTCTCTCTATCTATCACCCTCCCTCTCTCTGTCGCCCTCCCTCTATCTATCTATCGCCCTCCCTCTCTCTATCTATCTACACCATGTAACTTGCCTTATCTGCATACTCTCTGCTAATTTTATGTTATCAATTTGCAGGATTATGGCGGTATGCAGAGACCTGGAATTGTTGTCGACTACCAGACAAATCTGGTATTTGGTGGGACTGCTGGAAGGTGGATGAAAAGAAAGATGATGCAATCGCTTAATAAACCCATTGGAGGGGCGTTTGTCGGCAAAAAACCTAAATTGAGAAAACCTGGATCAAATGGCAATGCAGTCAAAAAAGGTATGTTTCTGGATAGAGGTTTCGCCTGGCGATCCGCTGCACAGCAGCGTTCGCGCAGGCGAAAACTTTTGTTTAGCAGTATGGGTGCTTTGTCCCACCTGCTCTTCCATTGGCTAGCTCCATAAATGGAGGCTAGCCATTGGAAGGGACATCTGTCTGTTATTGCCCTCCCTCAATCCATCTATCGCCCTCCCTCTATCTATCTATCTATCGCCCTCCCTCTATCTATCGCCCTCCCTCTATCTATCTGTCGCCCTCCCTCTATCTATCTGTCGCACTCCCTCTATCTATCTATCGCACTCTATCTATCTATCACACTCCCTCTATCTATCGCCCTCCCTCTCTATCGCCCTCCCTCTCTATCGCCCTCCCTCTCTATCTATCGCCCTCCCTCTATCTATCTATCAATCTATTGCCCTCCCTTACTCTATTGCCCTCCCTTACTCTATTGCCCTCCCTCCCTCTCTATCTATCGCCCTCACTCTCTATCGCCCTCCCTCTCTATCTATCGCCCTCCCTCTATCTATCTATCAATCTATTGCCCTCCCTTACTCTATTGCCCTCCCTCCCTCTCTATCTATCGCCCTCACTCTATCTATCGCCTCCCCTTCCTCTCTATCGCCCTCCCTTCCTCTCTATCGCCCTCCCTTACTTTAACGCCCTCCTTCTCTTTCTTATCTATCGCCCTCCCTCTATCGCCCTGTTCTCTTCTCTTCTCACGTACTGATCTGCTGCTCTCTTCCACCCTGCCTCCTTCTCTAACTCCCTGTTCTCTTGTCTTCTCACGTGCTGAACTGCTGCTCTCTTCCACCCCACCTCCTTCTTTAACTCCCTGTTCTTTTACTGTGCTGATCTGCTGTTCTTTCACCCCGCCTTCTTCTCTAACTCCCTGTTCTCTCACACACAACCACACCACACACAACCAAACCACACGCGCTACCAGACCCAACCACACACATGTTTATAAGCATTTTATCTTCTTTATTTCTCAACTCACTAATGCAAATGAAAACCTGTACAGCAGTGTCCTTACTGCAGTTTTCATAATTGTAGCCAAGAAGTATCTACACCTACCAGAATGGCAACAACTGCTGCTTAGCCTACGAATTCCTTGACCACCCAACATTGGTTCTTGGATTATGCCTGCCATTATTATAAAACTGTTAACACATTTTTGCACACCATGTAACTTGCCTTATCTGCATACTCTCTGCTAATTTTATGTTATCAATTTGCAGGATTATGGCGGTATGCAGAGACCTGGAATTGTTGTCGATTACCAGACAAGTCTGGTATTTGGTGGGCCTGCTGGAAGATGGATGAAAAGAAAGATGATGCAATCGCTTAATAAACCTGTTGGAGGGGCGTTTGTCGGCAAAAAACCTAAATTGAGAAAACCTGGATCAAATGGCAATGCGGTCAAAAAAAGGTATGTTTCTAGATAGACAGCTTCTGGTTTTTAGGTTTCGCCTGGCGCTCTGCTGCGCAGCAGCGATCGCGCAGGCGAAACCTTTTGTTTAGCAGTATGGGTGCTTTGTCCCGCCTGCTCTTCCATTGGCTAGCTCCATAAATGGAGGCTAGCCATTGGAAGGGACATCTGTCTGTTATTGCCCTCCTTCTATCTATCGCCCTCCCTCCCTCTATCTATCGCCCTACCTCTATCTATCTCTAGAGATTGGCTCGTAAGGAAGAATGCGGTTCCAAGTCTAGCCGGTGCCATTCAGCCGCCGCTGTGTGGCTGGCACCAGAGGGTAGGTCCGACGACAGGGTATGTGGGGTCCGGTTAAACAGTTTTCGTTTAGCTGGCACCGATGGGTGAGGCGCACAGCCTGGGATGATGACGGGCTGGGTAGACTGGGTGTGTGCGCTGCTACCAGAGGGCGAAGTTCGAAGATTATGTCGCTGGCGGGCAGAGATGGGGTCTGATGGCCAGGGTGCAGCTGGCATACGTCTGTGGCTTTCACTCGATTATTGTGCACCCCCTGCCTGCCATGCTCTTCTGCGCTCTTCTCCCTGGCAGGCTACGGCAGCCAGGGCAATGCCTCATTGTCTTTTGGGAGTGGTTGGCAGGTTGGCGCTCTCTTGTAAACGCCAGGCGCGCCGCCCAGCGGCTGCTCTCTGAACTGCCTCCTGTTGAGTTCAGACGGAACCAGCCTTTCCCTTTTCTGCCTGAACCTGGTGCCCAGAGCAGGCGCCCGTGGCCCGCCCGCATCCATCCCCCCCCCGAGGCCTGGGCCGAGGCTGCGCCGGTGGAGCCGCATTCCAGAGGAGCCAGACCCGGCCGGCTCCGAGCTCGGATTCCTTCAGAATGCAACTTCCGGTTGGGCGAACTTTGCTGTGATGGAGCGCAGCAGGCAGGTGTTGTAGTTACTCAGTGAGTGTTTGTCTGTCGGAGGCGTCCTGAGCCGGGATATGGCGGACAGAGAGCTCACCCCCTCGCTGCCACCCCTTCGGCTCACGAACAGGTGGGCGCTGGATTATTTTGTAATACTGGGCGGGTGAGATGCGGAGTCGGTGCTGGATGAGAGCGAGGTTTAGACGAACGAGTGGCTGGGATGAACCTGAATCTCTCACCCTGCACTGGACCTCCACACCCGTCACTCACACTGGACCCCGGCACCCGTCACTCACACTGGACCCGATCACCTCTCATTCACCCCCGCACACGTTATGCACCCCCGCACACGTTATGCACCCCCGCACATGTTATTCACCCCCGCACTTGTCCTCGGCACCAGTCATTCACCCCTACACTGGACATTGCCATCACCACAGGACCTCTGCAGGAATCACTCACAACTACACCATGTCTGCCTCCCGCCACTAAACATTGAATCTGAACACCCCCACTCACCCCTAGATCTGAGCACCTGCTACTCACCCCTGGACCAGAGCACCCGCCACTCACCCCTGGACCAGAACACCCACCACTTACCCCTGGACCAGAGCACCCGCCACTCACCCCCTGGACCAGAGTACCCCTACTCACCCCTAGATCTGAGCACCCGCTACTCACCCCTGGACCAGAGCACCCGCCACTCACCCCTGGATCTGAGCACACGCCACTCATCCGTGGACCAGAGCACCCCCCAGTTAAAAATTAACTTAGGTGAATCTGAAGGAGCTACATTTTAAGGTGTATTTCAGAGTGCACAGTCTGTTACGATGAGACCCAGGGGCTTATTATGTCTGTGGTGCATTGAACCTTGGGGGCAAGTCAGAAAAGCTCACTATATCCTCGTTGGCTATTATTACTAAACCTTAGGCTTGCATTAGAGTCTAAAGGGCCTCTTTCACTTGGACGCGACGTCTTGCTTGTATCTGATTTTGGATATTACATAAAATGTGACAATCGTGGCAGATCTGGTATTAACATTGGTAAATATTTCAGGAGTTACTGGCGATTAAATTGTGGAAACATGATTTCTGGTATTTATGATGCAACTCTCCCCCCAGCAGCAAAGGGAAACTGGAAACCGTCTCGTAAATTAGGCGCGTTTGCTGTCCTACCTCCAGGCTATTTCAAGCAATAATTGTTTAATAAATAGTTGAAATATTGATTTGTGACAGGAGGAACACGCTGTAGAAAATGTGACTCTAGTATGTAAGGCATTATGTATTGCGATAGGAATGGGGAGCTCACAGAAGTCCGCGCATACTTCTTATCCTTTGAATACACACACACACCCACCCACTAAGCAATCTGTATCCTGTGCTCTACTCATTCCCCACACGCCAGATTTCTACTCACCTTTCACCCTCAGCTCTTACCTGTGCCCTCAGCTCTTACCCCTTTGCCCTCAGCTCTTACCCCTTCGCCCTCAGCTCTTACCCCTTCGCCCTCAGCTCTTACCCCTTCGCCCTCAGCTCTTACACCTGTGCCCTCAGCTCTTATACCTGTGCCCTCAGCTCTTACACCTGTGCCCTCAGCTCTGACCCTGCCCTGTGCCACACATTGAATTGGAGATCTCTGCCTCGTTCACAGTTGCTAGATGGACCATATCAGTAATATTCATTGGCAGTCTGGGATGGGACAAAAACCTGACTGGAGGTGGTAGGGGGTTTTTGGGGAACTTGGACGATCACATTGTCACTGTTAATGTGTACTCTCCAGCCTGGCACGCTGCTGCAGCCGGTGACTGCTCCTCTGAACTCTTCTCTCCTTCCCAGAGCTTAACACCAAGAAGCTTGGCTTTAACGAGTTCTTGCCCATGCTGCAGACAATTGCGAAGAACAAGGACCAGGGTACCTACGATGACTTTGTGGAGGGGCTGAGGGTCTGCGACAAAGAAGCCAATGGCTCTGTGATGGGCGCTGAGCTGCGACATGTACTAGTCACTCTGGGTAAGAGGCCATTTTGGCACAGTACTATTTTCAAGGCAGAGAGTAATTGACTGCTGAACTCCCCAGCCCCCCTGCAGTATTCAGGGCCCCCCTTTCTGATTCCGAGCTTAGATTTCTACCCGCGTCTGGATATTACAGTTAATGTGCCCTGTTTCAGCCTTACAAAGTGTCCTATCAATCTCATTTAACTGTACATTCTTTTGGGGCGAGGGAGGATGGGGACATGGTTGGGTTACAAGTGGTTTTTGGATTGCCCATTCTACAGGCTAGAGCTTTGACTGACTAATAGTTAGTCTTGGTGAGCCATGTCCTGGAAATTGGTGGCGTCCTTGTCTTGTGGGTAGCGGCCTCTTCAGAACATCTGCTCTGTCTGGTTTTACCCTGGTGGCTGGCTAGTCTCACCAGCCAGTGCTGCTTCTGTGGCGGAAGTGTATTTGGTGGGTAAGTGCTGGGTCTGAAGCTGTGCGTGCTGCTGCATTCTTGTCAGTTAATCTGGAAGGTGTTTGATCGAAGCCTGTGTGCATTTTTGTCCTTTCCTTTGTGCAGGTGAGAAGATGTGTCTGTGTGTGGCTCTGTCTGTGTGTGTGGCTCTGTCTGTGTGTGTGGCTCTGTCTGTGTGTGTGGCTCTGTCTGTGTGTGGCTCTGTCTCTGTGTGTGGCTCTGTCTGTCTGTCTGTGTGTGTGTGGCGCTCTGTCTGTGTGTGGCGCATAGCGCTCTGTGTAGCGCTCTGTGTGGATAGCTTCTTTTGTCGGCTCTGTGTGTGGGTGGCTCTGTCTGTGTGAGAGTGGCTCTATATGAATGTCAGTGCAACCCATCACATCATTAACAATTACAGACCTTCACATCGCCAACACCTTGGCATTGGTTTGATAGTTGAAATAATTGGGCAGTGTGGTGGTTATAATATTAATTATGTGTATCTCAAAATAAAGGCTTTGTCAATGTGAAGGGCATGTCTTTGAAATTGGATGGCCTCTTCTCCCTATTTCTTTTTTTTCCAAATCCTTGGGCTCTCTCATTGACCAATCTGTGTCCTTCAAAGGGCATGTCCTGAAAAGAGCACAGACATCGGAGTCCCAGCTTACATTAAAGCACATTATCTGCTCGCCTGGTCTCTTGGCTGTGCTCTTTTCCCTTGGGGGTTTCAGGTCACGGCCTGCTTGGTGGGGTTTGATTGCTTGCTTGTGGAGGGAGCGAGATTGCGGGTCATTCCCTAATAAGAGTCCCTGGTGTTTTTTAAAAACGCGTATCTGGCACACCCTGGTGGCAGAGTAGTTTCTAAAGGGTTTCTGTCCACATTGAATGCCTTCTCTTCTAGGTTCCAACCAAGTTATTGTAGTTGAACTAGCAGTATGTGTATAAATTAACGTTTATTTATCTAAAAAAAATTCCAGGCTTACAAGGAACAAATAAAAAGGGAGAGCGTACTCACTGCTACAAGTATCCTAAACAACCCAACAGTCAAGTCCCGGTACGAACAGTATGCAACGGTAAGATTTTTAGGAGCCATATCTGAAGACATTGAACCTATTGCCTCAAGTTGAATAATTGCTTGGCCAGTTAAATCGGCAGTCCAACTTTTTCTATGAGAGTTACCACAATGGTGAGTGACCATGCCTTCCAGAATTATTGTTCTGACTACTCAGATGTCTGTCACAATTAAAGTTTTACAACCCACTGGGGGGGCGTGGCTAGCTGAGCAGCGAGATGGCCGCTTTCTGAGTGGGCTCCGCCGGCTACTCTGACAAATCCTTAATTAATCCTTCTCCTGGTGAGTGAGTTGCAACGTGGGTGACAAAGGTTGATATACTGGCCAGGTCGCTGTCAGATCACGCCCCATGCGGATTGGAGCTGCGACCCCCAAACGCTATTCACAGGGCATTCACATGGCGCCTCCCACCACACGCGCTCACGGACCCAGTATTTGTAGAAGAAATTAGAGACGACATAGTCCATTATTTTGCCGAAAATACTGGATCAGTCTCATCTGAGGCCATAGAATGGGACGCCTTTAAGGCTGTGATCAGAGGTCAGTGCATAGCACGGAAGGCGGGAGTCCTGCGTGCCATAAGGGACACGTTAGCTAAGCTGGAGGGGGAACTGAGAGACCTAGACGCTGCCTTTAGTGCTGACCCATCATTGGAGATAGCTGGGGCTCTGAAAACCAAGCTGCTAGCTTTTAATGAGGAAGCGGAGAGGGAAGTACGGTTCCTGGGAAAACGGGCAGAAGCACGCAGATATGGGGAGGGGGACAGGCCGAGCAGAACACTAGCTAGGTTGATAACTCCTTGCACACAATCCAATTACATCCACACCATATATGACAAGGCCGGGCACCTCGCGATGGGCCAAGAGGCAGTACTAGGCGCCTTCGCGGATTTCTATGCCTCCCTCTACACCTCCAGGCAGCCCACGATACCGCCCACTTTGCAAGCCTTTTTGGATTCCATAGCTCTCGTATGGTTTAACAATAACCACCGACAATACATGGACCTCACTGTCACGGTCCAGGACATAGCCCAGGTGAGAAAAAACATGCCGGCCAACAAAGCCCCTGGCCCAGATGGCCTGACAACAGCCTTCTATAAAACCTATGTGGATGAGTTGGCGCCGAAACTGCATACAGTGTTTGTTGAGGCCCTCGAATTGAATTCCCTACCAGACTCCATGCGGGAAGCCCTAATAATTACACTCCTTAAACCTGATAAAGACGAGCTACACCTAGATTCCTATAGGCCCCTTTCTCTGATAAACGTCAATGCTAAAATCTACGCTAAGGTAATTGCGGATCGATTGCAGCCTATGCTGCCTATGATTGCACTCCCTAATCAGTCGGGGTTTATCCCGGGCCGCGCAACATCACATAACCTCAGAACCATTTTTTCTGTTCTCCACTACTTGCATCCATCTGTACAGGCGGCGGTGGTGTTCCTTGACGCCACCAAGGCATTTGACTCCTTAGAGTGGCCTTATCTGTTTAAAGTTTTGGAACAGATGGGCTTTAGCCAAAACTTCATGACCTTGATTAAACTACTGTACACGGAACCTAGAGCTAGGGTGAGTGTCAACGGTCTCGTGTCTAAGCCCTTCCGAGTCTCCAGGGGGACAAGGCAGGGATGCCCTCTGTCACCCCTCCTCTTTGCCATTGCAATGGAGCCGCTTGCGGCTCGGATAAGACAACACCACACTGCAAGGGGCATCGGATTTAGCTCTCGGAGCTTACTAATCTCGTTATACGCGGATGATGTCACCCTATACATCATCAATCCCAAGGACAACATGAATCCACTACTTCGGGAATTCGTGAGATTTGAGGGCCTAGCAGGAGTGTCCATTAACTGGTCTAAATCGGTTGCCTTCCCCTTGACGGACGAGACTAATCGCCCGGCTCCGGACTACCCTTTGAGGTGGGAGACGGACGCTGTTAAGTATTTGGGAGTCTGGGTCAGTCGGGATGTGCAGGAGTTGTGGACACTAAATTTCGGGAGGGCGGTAGACTGGCTGGAGGGGAAAATTGAGGTCTGGAACAAACTGCCCCTTTCCCTAGTCGCAAGGATAGCCTTAGCAAAAATGGTGGTTCTCCCCAAATTCTTATATTTGTTCGTGAACGTACCGCTACCAATGACAGCACACTTTCACGCTCGTGTTCGCTCACTATTGCTGAAATTGGTGTGGGCTGGTGGGCAAGCGAGAGTCTCCTGGGACCTACTCACACTACCGCTCCGACAAGGAGGTCTCGGTGCTCCTGATCTGAGGCTTTACTCCCTCTGCGCCCAAGCGCAATTTCTGCACTTCTGGGCCTTCCCTACTCCCTATCAACCGCATGTGGCGGTTGAACTGGCCGTGGTCACCCCTTTGCCGCTGCGAGTGGCTCTATACGGTAAGGTCTCCTGCCCGTCGCGAGAAGTGGATACCGTGGAGATGATCCGCTGGGCTTAGCGTGAACTGCAGAAGAGAGCGGGTCTCTCTTTGCTTTATGCTCCGGCCATCCCCCTTCGGGGTAACCCGATGCTGCCTTGTCTCACCGCCAGGGGAGACGTCCTCACGATCCGGGGAAAACGGCTGCACACATTCGCTGATTTATATCCGGATGGTACCTTCGTCGAGATGGACACGAACGAGGATGTCCTGCCAGAATCTTTCGCGGACACGCTACTGTACCATTCCCTCCGTGAATCCTGCAAAAAGATAGGACCCCACTTCCCAGAGGAGCCATGCACACTAGACGCCCTCCAGAATCTGCTTTCACGGCCTTCCCCCAAAAAGCTGGTATCAAGACTATATAACTGCATGCAGGAGCAGGCACCGATCACTGAGGCCATGGCCAAACAGGCATGGGCCGCGGATCTGACTGATCAGCTAACGGATGACATCTGGGAGTACTGCTGTAAGCAACTCACGGCACTGTCTCCGAACTATCGACTGCGGCTCATACATTTCAAGTTCCTACACCGCTATTACCGCACGCCGACATTGTTACACCGAATGGGCATCCGCGCAGATGCCTCCTGCTGGAAATGCGGAGGGGAAGATGCGTCCTTTCTCCACGTGGCGTGGAGCTGCCCCAAACTGGATTCATACTGGTCGGAGGTTTTTACAGCCATAAATCAAATTACGCATAGGAATGATACACCAACTCCTCTCCTGGGTTTGCTAGGTTATGTTAAAGACACTGAACCCTGCGACAGGAAGCTACATGCCCTACTCCTTCTCTATGCCAAACGACAGATCGCGCTACATTGGGGTAGGAGGGCTCTCCCCTCATTCACGGGGTGGATTAGAGATGTAACATATGGCCATACACAACTGACACACTACTGGGAGACTATGCCCACCGCTTCCAGACCTATTGATATCTGGGACCCGTTCATACAGTGGGCTAGAGAACGTGAGGGCTCGGACACCCTGGGGAGATCACCGGATTCAGGTGTTTCAGATGATATGGGCTGACTGTGTTCATTACGTGATTGAATGCTTGTTGCTTGTCAGCCCTGAGGTAGTGCGGACCTGCCCTGTATTGTCACACGCACTAGCCATGCAACCCCATTGGCCCTGCATATGCCGCTGACCCTATCCCCTCAGACCCTCCTGCGGCCCCAGACCTCGGCGAATAGCCCCACTTATCCTCCTCCTCTCCCCCCCCCCCCTTCCTCCCTCCCCCCCCCTTTTTTTTATTCTCTCGCCTACATGTGGAGGAGGTGGCAATCGCCACACCATCACCCTTATCGCGACTCGCCTTTACTCATGACACTCCAGCACAGGTCCGCGCAGCCCTAAGGACGGATGATATGTTGCATAGCAATTCTATGTACTTGCACCGCAGTTTGCTGTTTTAGTTTTTTTGACTGTTGGGGGGGTATGTTGGGAGAAAACAGTGCTGCTGGACGTATCCTTCCTACTGGCCGCCGCGGCGGGTTATTGACCGCTGTTCGCTCCAAGGCGACCTGGTTGCTTCCTGATACATCTGCATGTCTGCGACACTGAGAGAAAAGTAAGATCACTTATGCGCAGGTGTTGTACTGCTCACGACCACGTTACTACTGTTTTATATATATCACTGGGAGTGCCAGCTCCGGCTGGACGATAGCCCTCGGACTGTTTTACTGACCCTTGTGCATTGTATACCTGATAGCGGCCTGCCTCCGGGTTGTTGGCGTGACGCAGTGTACATCATTTGTCTCTTTAATACAGAATAAATGTCTTACACCAAAAAAAAAAAAAAAAAAAAAAACGTTTTACAACCCACTGAAAATGCCAAAGGTTCCAGGGACGTTAGTTTCATTTTTACCCACACAACCATAGAAAAGTTAGCACTTATAATTTTAATAGGTTTTTTAAAAAAAGCAATTGCCCATGAGGGGGTCCCCCCATGTGTCCTATAGGTTCAGGATACCTGTATCCTGACTCGTGTTTTCACACTGTCAAACCCCCAATCTTCCAGGGTATTGGTGAGCTGCCAGTAGATTCAGAGCTATCCGTTGGAGATGTCTGCTTTAAATATAAATGTAATCCAGCAAATTCTTTATTGGTATTTCTAGTAAGTATATTTCTGTTGCAGTCTTGTATTCAACCAGAAATATGGCCATTCTGCAGTTCTACTTAAAAGCGAATTTCACACCACACATGGGTAACCCTTCAGCCACAGGCATAAAAGCATCAACAGCTTACGTTCTCTTTCAATAAAACTTCTCAATCTGCCCAATCTACCTTCTCTTTAGGAATGCTGGAAATCTCACTGGATGGAAAGCAATTTCCTTCAGCTGAACGCTGCAAAAACTGAGGTTCTGCTCTTTGGAGATGCCCCCTCCTCTGGTCACCTTCCTGGTGGCCCCCAGAACTAGGCACACCCCCGACCCCGGCAACCACAGTCAAAAACCTCTGTGTTCACCTTCAACAGTCCCTAAACATGAAGAAACACGTTACTCACACAGTCTAATCCTGCTTCCACACCCATGGCTTACTAAGGAAAGATTTTACTTATCTCCCCGACACAACAAGGAAAACCCTAACACAGGCCCTGATACCAAGCAAGCTGGACTATTGCAACGCCCTATTGATCGCCGCAAATGAGTCCTCCTTAAACCAATTGCAAATGATACTGAACACAGCCGCCTGCACGGTTCTGAATGCTCCCCCCAGATCAGCTTCCTCTCCCCTCCCTCATCAGCTACACTGGCTGCCAATACGACAGCGCGTGAAATTCTAGATCTGCTGTCTCACACACAAAGCTATCTGGGGCAATGGCCCTCCCGATGTAGTAGAGAAACTTCGCCGCTATTACCCGGCTCGGACTCTGCGCGCCAGCTCCCAATCGCTCCTCAAAAGCCCCAACATAAAAAAGGCTAGACCCGGAGGCAAGTCCTTCTCGCACCCTTCATCTGGAATCAACTACAGCTGGCCCTAAGACAGTGTTTGGACCATCTTAAATTCAGAAGACTCCTGAAAACTGCCCTGACAGAGTGAGGGAGTGAGAGTGGGAAAGGGAGGGAAAGGAGGGAAAAGGAGTGACAGAGTGAGGGAGTGACAGGGGGAAAGGGAGACAGTGAGAGGGAAAGGAAGGGAGGGAAAGGGAGTGAGTGAGGGAAAGGGAGACCGAGTGAGGGAGTGAGACAGGGAAAGGGACAGTGAGGGAGTGAGAGGGAAAGGGGGGAGGGAGTGAGAGAGGGAAAGGGAGACAGGGGGAGGAAGACAGACAGAGGGAGGGGAACAGAGTATGGGAGAGGTAGGGAGAGTGAGGGAGGGAGACAAAGAGAGAGCAAGAGATGTGTGTATCCCGGGTCTGGTGGCTCAGTGGACGAAGGTGTCCGCTGCAGGGACCAGTGATCAACCTCATGGTCAGTTGTGTATTTTTTTGTTGCTCTAGCCCTGCCACCTCCCCCACTGACCCCGCCCCCACTGGTGCGGCCCTCGGACACAAACCACAGTGTAAATTTGGCCCCTGAGAGAACGTTTGTGAGTACCCATGACCTATGCTGTGCTTCCAAGCGCTGAGATACCCCCCTGGGGGTGATTCAAGAGCTATACAAATTAAATAAAATCATTAATTAAATCAAACAGGTACACATGCTGCAAACTGATAAGTTAATGACCATCAACAATTAGCTTGCAGCCTGTAATGCTGTGGATGCACTTCCACCCTTCCTGCCTCCAGGGCTCACACTGCATATTGAATGTTCAGATCTGTTTACTCCTTCCTCAGCTTTGCAAATAACACTTCTTCCGTACTGAGTTTCACCCAAAAAAAATTGTAGTTTCGCAGGAAATTAATTTCTTGGAAATGTGATGCCCACCCTCAATATTCCAGTCACCGCCCCCTCTGTACAAGGACTCCTCAGAGCTCATGGGCGTTCATAGACATGGCATGGATTTTTCCATCCTATGGCCTGTCTGGACATACTCTAAAATTTAGAAGTCCTGCATATGTTCTCCCCGTTGTAAGATGCCTTTTCTAATAATACATTCTTTCTGCTTTTTTGTGATCTGAAATCTGAGTTCTTTACTTGCACTGTACACAAGACTTTTGCTGTTACTTTTGTACTAGTTAGTGTGCATTTGTTCTGCAAAATTTTGCTAAAGATGGTTTAAAACTTGTGTTTACTTTTAGGGTGAGAATCCCTTTGAAATCGTTGAACAAACAGGAGAATCGGTAGTTGAGGAAACAACTGATGCGAATGATGAAGACAATGAGCAAAACGAAAAGGAGGACATTGATGGTGAAAACGATGAAAATGAGGAGCAGATAATGTGGAGGCAGAAAGTGCAGATGCGGATGATGCTGCTGACCCAAATGATTACTCTGGGGACTTAACCACCACTGATGAAAACTAGTTGAGAAACTGCCCTGAAAGACCAAACACTTTAGCACACTGCATTGGTGGACTTAAAGAACAATTTTCCGCAAAGTTGAGCAGTTCGTTCACCCTGCATGCATTCCACTTCTGTTTTAATTGCCTATGGGCAAACCGGTTTTATGTTTTGTTTTTTTAGTATATTACACACAGCAAATGCTTCAGTATTCTTCCAGTGTAAATTGATTTGTTCATGGTTATGTTTTGAGTAATTTTGAGCAGTTGGAGTTCTAAACATTCCAATGTGAATTTTTCCAGTTTTTAGCGCCCAATGTAGTGTTGTATATAATTCAAGCTGTTGTAGCAAAGAAACCCTGATTATGTCTTGCAGTAATAAAGGCTTACAACAAGATTATACACTTATTTTGCACCTCTCCTATGTGGTACTGTCTGCCTCAAAGAAGGGGTACACTCAAGGTGGTGTTTTATGCCCGGAGGTAGCGCCCCAGGGGGGAGCACTCGCCTGTTTAATGCTGATCAAAGGCTCTTTGCTGAGGTGTGAGATTGGAGAGGGTGCCGAGGGTATTCTGGGTGACGAGGTGTCACTGTAAGGCCTGGTAGCCTCTACATAATCAGCAGAGGTGAGGATGGAAAGAAACATCCGCTCTGCCTATGGGGGCCTTGTGACACCAGCTGGGTGATTCACCCACCGAGGTGTTCCTTTCTTGCTTTAAAGCGTTCGATTTGTTTTGTGTTTTTTCTGCACTTTTATTTAGCGCGAACTCTATCGGAAGGTATTGCAGCGCTTTAAATAAACACTAGTTACATCACACAAGGTCACTTTTTAAACAAGAAAAACAAGCATTTTCGGAAATTATGTAGAATATTCCATTTGTGGAGTGCTGCAGTCGGGGCCGGAGCTGAATTTTAATCAGGGGGGGACTGCAGTGATGGACTGCAGTGTGTCTGCTGTTATACCAATGGCATAAATCACGCCGAGCCAGACTCTGCACCCACAGGCACCAGCTCCCGACTGTCAGGGTGGTCGGGAAGCAGCAGGAAAGGTCAGAGGTGCCAGGGAGAGGGGGCTGGACACACAGGAACGGAGGAACCAAGGAAGCAAGAAAGAGCGGGGAAGACGAGGGAGGAAAGGAGAGGAGGAAGAAAATAATATGATAAGGAAGAAGGAAGAGGGGCGAAGACAGGGATAAACGGAGGAGGGGGTTATGAGCACTGTTCCCAACAAGCTGCGCGGGTGAGCGCGCGCGCAGAGAAGTCACCCTGAGCGCGCAGGTTGCTGAATTTACCGCGCACTCCAGCAACACCGTTAGCGGCGCCGCTTTTAAAATGCGAGCGGCGCGAAAAAGTGCCATTTCCTCGTTGCGGGAGTTTGAAAAAAAAAAAAGCAGTCTCAAACACAGCGTGTGCTTTAGCACACGCTGTGTTTGACACTCACCATTCCTCTGCATTCCTTTTCTAACACTGCACAGCTGCGTGCTGATTGTGAACCTTTTGTATTAATGTTAATTGTAGGCCCCCCCCGTGCACTGCAATTAACACAAATACAAATGCAAAGGACCTACAATCAGCCCCGCAGCTGTGCCTTGTAAGAATCGTCATTGTGCACTACTGAGGGGCTGTTTGTGATCCTTTTTGTTGCATTGCCTTCCTCCAGCTCTCCTGTCCTGTAAGGGAGAGGAACGATCATCAAGACCATTAGTATAGACGAAAACACAGACGACTGAATGTAACTCACACGGACAGTAAAAATTAACAAGATTTTTGAAAAAGTTATTGCTGGAGAAACACCTGGGCCTTCAAAAATATTTTTGAAATGGTAAAACGTGCTGACCCACATTGATCCATGTTTTACAGGATAGTGTGCGTAATAAAATGCGAATGACAAACATAACAGGCCATTGTGAAGAGAGCAGGTTGAAAGTCCTTATAAAAATAGTATATATATATATATATATCATTTTAGTCAAAATGGAAAGGCCTCGGTTAACAACCGAACTAAAACCAGGGACAGACACCAGGGAGCAGGGACAGACACCAGACACAGGAACAGACACCAGGGAGCAGGGACAGACACCAGGGACAGGGACAGACACCAGGGAGCAGGGACAGACACCAGGGAGCAGGGACAGACACCAGGGAGCAGGGACAGACACCGGGGAGCAGGAACAGACATCAGGGAGCAGGGACAGACATCAGGGAGCAGGGACAGACATCAGGGAGCAGGGAAAGACACCGGGGAGCAGGGACGGACACCCTGGAGCAGGGACAGACACAGTGGAGCAGGGACGGACACCAGGGAGGAGGGACGGACACCAGGGAGCAGGGACAGACACCGGGGAGCAGGAACAGACATCAGGGAGCAGGGACAGACACCAGGGATCAGGGACAGACACCGGGGAGCAGGGACAGACACCAGGGAGCAGGGACAGACACCGGGGAGGAGGGACGGACACCAGGGAGCAGGGACAGACACAGTGGAGCAGGGACGGACACCAGGGAGGAGGGACGGACACCAGGGAGCAGGGACAGACACAGTGGAGCAGGGACAGACACCAGGGATCAGGGACAGACACCGGGGAGCAGGGACAGACACCAGGGAGCAGGGACAGACACCGGGGAGCAGGGACAGACACCAGGGAGTAGGGACAGACACCAGGGATGGACACCGGGAAGCAGGGACAGACACCGGGGAGTAGGGACAGACACCAGGGCAGGAACAGACATCAGGGAGCAGGAACAGACACTGTGGAGCAGGGACAGACACCAGGGACAGGGACAGACACCAGGGAGCAGGGACAGACACCGGGGAGCAGGGACAGACACCAGGGAGTAGGGACAGACACCAGGGACGGACACCGGGAAGCAGGGACAGACACCGGGGAGTAGGGTCAGACACCAGGGACGGACACCAGGGAGCAGGGACAGACACCAGGGCAGGAACAGACATCAGGGAGCAGGAACAGACACTGTGGAGCAGGGACAGACACCAGGGACAGGGACAGACACCAGGGAGCAGGGACAGACACCGGGGAGCAGGAACAGACATCAGGGAGCAGGGACAGACACCATGGAGCAGGGACGGACACAGTGGAGCAGGGACGGACACCAGGGAGGAGGGACGGACACCAGGGAGCAGGGACAGACACAGTGGAGCAGGGACAGACACCAGGGATCAGGGACAGACACCGGGGAGCAGGGACAGACACCAGGGAGCAGGGACAGACACCGGGGAGCAGGGACAGACACCAGGGAGTAGGGACAGACACCAGGGATGGACACCGGGAAGCAGGGACAGACACCGGGGAGTAGGGACAGACACCAGGGCAGGAACAGACATCAGGGAGCAGGAACAGACACTGTGGAGCAGGGACAGACACCAGGGACAGGGACAGACACCAGGGAGCAGGGACAGACACCGGGGAGCAGGGACAGACACCAGGGAGTAGGGACAGACACCAGGGACGGACACCGGGAAGCAGGGACAGACACCGGGGAGTAGGGTCAGACACCAGGGACGGACACCAGGGAGCAGGGACAGACACCAGGGCAGGAACAGACATCAGGGAGCAGGAACAGACACTGTGGAGCAGGGACAGACACCAGGGACAGGGACAGACACCAGGGAGCAGGGACAGACACCGGGGAGCAGGGACAGACACCGGGGAGCAGGGACAGACACCAGGGAGCAGGGACAGACACCGGGGAGCAGGGACAGACACCAGGGACGGACACCGGGAAGCAGGGACAGACACCGGGGAGTAGGGACAGACACCAGGGACGGACACCAGGGAGCAGGGACAGACACCAGGGCAGGAACAGACATCAGGGAGCAGGAACAGACACTGTGGAGCAGGGACAGACACCAGGGACAGGGACAGACACCAGGGAGCAGGGACAGACACCGGGGAGCAGGGACAGACACCAGGGAGTAGGGACAGACACCAGGGACGGACACCGGGAAGCAGGGACAGACACCGGGGAGTAGGGTCAGACACCAGGGACGGACACCAGGGAGCAGGGACAGACACCAGGGCAGGAACAGACATCAGGGAGCAGGAACAGACACTGTGGAGCAGGGACAGACACCAGGGACAGGGACAGACACCAGGGAGCAGGGACAGACACCGGGGAGCAGGAACAGACATCAGGGAGCAGGGACAGACACCATGGAGCAGGGACGGACACAGTGGAGCAGGGACGGACACCAGGGAGGAGGGACGGACACCAGGGAGCAGGGACAGACACAGTGGAGCAGGGACAGACACCAGGGATCAGGGACAGACACCGGGGAGCAGGGACAGACACCAGGGAGCAGGGACAGACACCGGGGAGCAGGGACAGACACCAGGGAGTAGGGACAGACACCAGGGATGGACACCGGGAAGCAGGGACAGACACCGGGGAGTAGGGACAGACACCAGGGCAGGAACAGACATCAGGGAGCAGGAACAGACACTGTGGAGCAGGGACAGACACCAGGGACAGGGACAGACACCAGGGAGCAGGGACAGACACCGGGGAGCAGGGACAGACACCAGGGAGTAGGGACAGACACCAGGGACGGACACCGGGAAGCAGGGACAGACACCGGGGAGTAGGGTCAGACACCAGGGACGGACACCAGGGAGCAGGGACAGACACCAGGGCAGGAACAGACATCAGGGAGCAGGAACAGACACTGTGGAGCAGGGACAGACACCAGGGACAGGGACAGACACCAGGGAGCAGGGACAGACACCGGGGAGCAGGAACAGATATCAGGGAGCAGGGACAGACACCATGGAGCAGGGACGGACACAGTGGAGCAGGGACGGACACCAGGGAGGAGGGACGGACACCAGGGAGCAGGGACAGACACAGTGGAGCAGGGACAGACACCAGGGATCAGGGACAGACACCAGACACAGGAACAGACACCAGGGAGCAGGGACAGACACCAGACACAGGAACAGACACCAGGGAGCAGGGACAGACACCAGCGAGCAGGGACAGACATCAGGGAGCAGGGAAAGACACCGGGGAGCAGGGACGGACACCCTGGAGCAGGGACAGACACCATGGAGCAGGGACAGACACAGTGGAGCAGGGACGGACACCAGGGAGGAGGGACGGACACCAGGGAGCAGGGACAGACACAGTGGAGCAGGGACAGACACCAGGGATCAGGGACAGACACCAGACACAGGAACAGACACCAGGGAGCAGGGACAGACACCAGGGAGCAGGGACAGACACCAGGGACAGGGACAGACACCAGGGAGCAGGGACAGGCACCAGGGAGCAGGGACAGACACCAGGGAGTAGGGACGGACACCAGGGAGCAGGGACAGACACCGGGGAGTAGGGACAGACACCAGGGACGGACACCAGGGAGCAGGGAGAGACACCAGGGCGGGAACAGAGATCAGGGAGCAGGAACAGATATCAGGGAACAGGGACAGACACCAGGAAGCAGGGACAGACACCGGGGAGCAGGGACAGACACCGGGGAGCAGGGACAGACACCGGGGAGCAGGGACAGACACCGGGGAGCAGGGACAGACACCGGGGAGCAGGGACAGACAACAGGGAGCAGGGACAGACACCAGCGAGCAGGGACAGACACCAGCGAGCAGGGACAGACACCAGCGAGCAGGGACAGACACCAGCGAGCAGGGACAGACACCAGCGAGCAGGGACAGACACCAGCGAGCAGGGACAGACACCATGGAGCAGGGACAGACACCATGGAGCAGGGACAGACACAGTGGAGCAGGGACGGACACTAGGGAGGAGGGACGGACACCAGGGAGCAGGGACGGACACCAGGGAGCAGGGAGCAGAAAGGCACCAAAAACGAGGGGCAGAGGGCAGAAGGGAACCAAAAACGATAGGACAGAGGGCAAGAGGTCATAAAGGCACAACAACGAGTGGGACAGAGGGCAGAAGGGCACCAAAAACGAGTGGGACAGAGGTCAGAAGGGCACTAAAAACGAGTGGGGCAGAGGGCAGAAGGGCACCAAAAACGATGGGACAGAGGGCAGAAGGGCACAAAAAACGAGTGGGACAGAGGGCATTAGGCCACAAAAAACGAGTGGGACAGAGGGCAGAAGGGCACCAAAAACGAGTGGGGCAGAGGGCAGGAGGGCACCAAAAAAGAGTGGGACAGAGGGCAGGAGAGCACCAAAAATGAGTGGCATTTGGCGCCGCAGACAAGCGAGGTTCGGTTCCTGGCGCACATAGCCATGGTTGCAGCGCACAGAGACCCTCCACTGCCGCACACAGAGGAAAAAAATTAGAGGGAACATTGGTTATGAGGGAGGAGAACCGAAGTGGATTACAGAATAAAGACTACGGAAGTAAAGCGCGAAAAGGAAGGAAGCAGTAGAGGCGGGCATGCAGGGTGGAAGGAGTAGAGGGGAAAGATCAACAGGATAGAAAGAAGAGAATGGAAGGAATAAAGACTGGAAGCTGCACATTGGGGACAGAAGAAATAATGAGCAGAAGTAGAGACGGAGAAAGGCAGACGGACAGAGAAAGAGACTGAAGAGGATGCGGCAATGTTGGAAAGAACGAGGAATGAGGTAAGAAAGAGAAAACCGGAGCGAGAACAAGGAAGGTGGAATGAAGAAGAGGAAATCAAATAAGGAAGGCAGTAATAAAGAAGATATGAGAATACAGGTGATGAAGTTGTAGAAAATATGGAGGAAGGGGAAGAAAGGAGAAAGTACACCAAAGCATGTAAGAAAATAAAAGATGCATCGAAGATGAAGAATGGGAGACAGGGAGATTGACAGAGAAATACATGAAGGAGGAGACTGAGAGAAGGAGATAGAAATGGGAGGAAAGTGAACAAGTCAGTGTAAAGTGGTAGGTGGAATGAAGCACCAAAAAAAAGCGAGAAAAACTAGCTCTGGCATTGCGCGGAGTGGGGCGGGGGAGCGGCTTCCTTTCAAGTCTGATGCCGAGGCATGGTGTGGGATGTGGCTGGCGATGTGCACGCGCCTGGCTCACATGAACTGAATTGAATCCGCAGTTTGGGGAGACTTTTCGGAAGCCTTACTATAATCTCGCCGAACAATGCTTACGCATTGGTTTAGCGAGACCTAACAATTAATGTGTTCGTCTCTAACACAACTGGTGCTCATGTAAAGCGCTCTGATGCCTTCAGGTCTAGTTCGCGCCCCCCCACCCACAAATGTATAAACTTCACACAGGATGACTTCCTTCAGGATGTCCTGCACTGCTGCAAGCTCCTCAGTCCAGGGCGGCACCTCTGAAACTCAATTCTTGCAAGAAGAATTGACATCCACCTCAAATTGTGAAAGCCTTCAAACCTGGCTGTTTATAGTTCCTTGAAGCTGTGAGACAGCATGCTGCTGAAGCACAGGGGATACGGGTTTGCAGTCACAGAGGTGTAGTTTGGTCAGTAAGATTGGGGGTGTGAGCTTCAGATTTCCCAACAATTGCGCTGGCATTTAATGTTATAATACATTATACAACAAGCAGGGTGCATGAGAGGGGCTAAAGTGGCAGTGGAAAGGGAGACAAATGAGGATGGGTAGCGGTACTAAGTGAGAGAAAACACAATATTTTGTAAAATAACCAACATTTATGAAGACTTTTAAAACAGAGAGGAGACAGTGTATTTTTTGTCTGCATGTATGCAAACATTCCTGGTGAAATCCGACCGACACCTCACCATACCCGACTTAAAGCATCTGTACCCAACTATTTACCAGAAAAAGCATTTATTAGGGGGCTGTAGCACCACAAACACCCCTCCAAAGATACGGGGCCCAGATCTCAGGATGGGACCTAAAGAGGTCACCAGGCAATCTATCCAGCCCCAGTGCTTTACCCAGTGCCAGTCTCTCTATTGCGCTGACCACCTCCCCAAGGCTAAATTCCAATCCGTCGCCAGATTGGGATAGGACGGCAGAAGCCACATCATTGGAACCTTCGAAGATATCTTCGTAGAGCTTACCAAAGTGGTCTTCCCACACAGAGGCTGCAATGTTGGGCTCCACTGCAGTTTTTGGTTCGCCGGTACCAATGTTTACCAAAGACCAGAATCTCCTAGAATCCCTCGTCTCTAGGGCGAGAGAGAGATCCTGCCATCTGTCCCAGTCCCACTCTGACCTTGCCTGCGCCATCATGTCCTTATATTCCCGCCTAAGCTCAGCGACCTTGCCCCTGTCTGTTCCAGCTTTTATTGCTGTTATTAACTCAGACTTGGACTTTTTACAGTCTGAGTTATACCAGGTAGAGGTTCGAGTCTTTTGCTTGCGCTGCACTACTTCCGGGAAAAGAACCTCACCCAGAACGCCCACTAACTCTTCGTGGATTAAAGCTAATTTATTATTAAAGTTTTGAAGTCTGGGTTGGTTAATTAAATTATCCAAGTCCTCTAACTTAGGGAGTGCTAGCTCATACAATTTCCTAATGCTTTCTTGCAAATTTACCAGTTTCTCCCATTTTACCCTACGCCTGTTGAAGGTGAGAACCAGGTTACTTAGGTCCTCCCTGGTCTCAGCGGGCTGCGGTCCCACTGCAGCTACAGGATACACCATGTCTAATAAAAGTGAATTGTGGTCACTGTCCGTTCGTGCAACTACTTTAAAATCTTTAACCTTGGACCACAGGCTAATATCTACGAAAATGTAGTCCAGCCGCGATTCCTGATCCTTCCTGTTAAAAGTACATATTGAAGGGGTGTCTGAGATTGCTCGCCCATTGCAAGCCCTTAGAGCAAAATTAAGTGTCAAAGACATAATTTGCACTGCAAGAGGAGACCAAGATTTGGGATGTGGAGATTGACACACCGGAACACCCCAAAAGTCATCTTCTGCTGTGAGTGCGCCTTCCCTCAACCCTTCAAGTGGTTCGAAGTGACTATTGAAGTCTCCACCCATCAGTATCTTACAGTCTTTGGGTAGTTGGCCCAGAAAGGACGAGAGATCATCAAGTGTAGGTGACTCCATGGTGGGACCAACTGGACGAAAGTACACATTTATGATTGCTAACTTAGGGGCATTGGGCCATTCGAGCAAGACACACTGTATGTCCTGGGAGGACGTAACTGCATTCTCCACAGTGCATCCAATGTGGCTGGCTACCCACACCGCCAAGCCGCCCGAGGGTCTCCCCTTGCCACTCCAACTGGCCTTGATTTCAAAGGTAGCATATCCCATTCTGTACAGGGGTTCCCTAGCCCAAGTCTCTTGAAAGAGACAAACATCACTATTAGCTACTAGGACATCCCAGTCATCAGTATATATTTTGTTGGCAATGCCCGCAACGTTCCAGGACAGAACCTTCAAAATTACGAGTAGAGTTTTAGATTTGGAGGCCAATGACCTAATTTTAGCGTGATGAGTGACCACTTGCGCAACAGAGGAACCTTGTGATTGTGTTAGTTCCTGATTATGTGAGGCAGAAGATATTGAAAACGGATCAGGCTGATCTGTGGGTATCAGAGCGTGGGCATGAGTACTACCAGGTAAAATGTTATCTTGTGCCCACGCACTGTAGAGGGTTGGATTATCTACACGGGGCATTTCATGTTCCCGAATGGTTCTGACAGCACTACTTCCCACAGTCCCTTGCCCTTCGACATTCACCTGAGCTGAAGACTGAAGAATCTCCCTTGTGGCCAAGGAGTGACCACCCTGGGCAACCAGGCACCATCCAGCGTTTAGTTGCTTCGACAGTGAAATGGATCCCAAACAAAAAAAATAAGCTCCTGAGTGGCGCCGTGTCTGGCTGCCATAATTGAAGACACATGGGCTTTGGTGCGCATAACAAACACCAATAGGCCGTAGGCGGAGTTAAGCGACCGCCTATGGCCTATTGCGTGTTTTGTTATATAACAGCACGCATGCAAAGCCCAATCACAATGGACCTTGAAATGCACATGCACGACCTATGTGGAATTTCAAGGTCCATTTTTGAAACCCTAGTAAAAGTGCTTTTCGCTCGCTTCGCTTGCAAGCCCTAAAAAGGTGAAAAAGATATCGTACCTGATGAGAAGACACTGGGGTAACACTCTTTTGTCCAAAACTGAAAAGATAGTGCAGAAATTATATGTTAGAATGATTAAGGAGCTGCAAAGAGGGTATACAGACACCATCACCCTAGTCAAAACACACTGTCAACCAAGATTAGGCCTGTATAAGTTCCCTTTTGACTTAGGGAGTACACAAAACAACGGGGAGCAGAAATACTACCTGCTACCCATCAACGCCAGCAAAACCCTAGTCAACGCACACTGGCAAACTAGAACAGGCCTGTATAAGCTCCCTTTTGAGTTAGGGGGTACAGGAAACAACAGTGAGCAGAAATACTACGCCAGCCAAACCCTAGACAACACACACTGGCAAAGTAGATTAGGCCTGTATAAGCTCCCTTTTGAGTTAGGGGGTACACAAAACCACGGGGAGCAGAAATACTACCTGCTCCCCATCCACACCAGCCAAACCGTACACAACGCACACTGGCAAAGTAGATTAGGCCTATCATCACTGGATAGTATGTATGAAAAGGCCATTATCAATAAGGGAAAGTAGAGAAAAACCCTTCCCCTGAGGAATATTCTGATTTGGGAGGGAGTGAACGGAATACCTAACGAGAAATATTGGCTCAAGCCTATCCATTCACCCTCTGTTGGAAAATAATAGTCTAAAACCCGGTCCATTGGAAAAACCGAGCGAAAAATCAATATGCACACATTTGGTATAAGAGCGCCCACCATGTGGGGAAAATTAACCCCACAGCAGAGTCCCGTGTCATATATCCACCAGCTAACCTGGCACTCCCACGTTGAATGAATCGCAAGGGACTGAAGAACCTGGAGTTATAGGGGAGCGCCAGCACGCAGTTAAGCGCCTGACAATTTTCAGTTTTTATCGGAAACCCTGAACCCAAAAAAGGTGATTGCTTACTTGACGGCGGACATGCAAGAAACCTTGGTAATCAGGACACAACCCTTGGCCATGGGTGTTGAAGTCGGGATGGAGGTCTTCATACATCAGAAATTATAGGATCTGTTTCTGCTGACAGTGAAGCTGTAAATGTAAATGTAAATGTGTTTCGATTTATATAGCGCACTTTAACCCAGGGGCCTCAAGGCGCTTGCTTAGGGAACCCGTCCTGGTATTCCCCTGTGAGATACCCCGGCCGGGTATCCACAAGGTGAAAGCCAGGCATCCCGCCGCGAGGGGCCGTAGTGGAGATTAAGCAAGCTATTGCCCAGAGTCGCAGAGTGTGACCCCGTGAGTCGAGTAGGCACCAGAGCGAGAATTGTCGACCCCGTGGAATTTTTTTTTTTGAGCCCGAGACCCGCCGAGGCGGGGAATCGAACCCTGGTCCACGGCTGATCTCAGCTTCTGGGTCTGCCGCCTCTAACCACTGAGCCACGCTTCTCCACTCCACCCCTCCACTGTAGGGGTCGTCAGGAAGATTAAGCAAGCTATTGCCAGAGTCACATGGTGCCAGGCTAATCTGGCGCCGAGGATCGAACCGTGATCCCCAGATTCCAGCGTCAGTCGCCTTAACGCCACACCCCTTTCCAATATAAGGCCTTAGAAGGGTGTCTAAGGGAAAAGGAGTCAACCCCTCCTTTAGTAGGAGGAACAGGAACCTCCTAAGTTGGCGGTAGCTCCGTTTACAATATATTGGAAAGAGCCAAAGAGGCTAATGGGAACGAAGGTAATAATACCAGCACACCAAAGCGCCTGAAGGAACCCTTGCACGGAGAGCTCCAGAGTGAGCTTCAAGGGGAAGTATGTGAAAAATTGCACCCTCAGACAATGCCAGAGAACGAGATAATGGATGAACCCCCTGAGGCATAGGGGAACGGAAGTGCAGCTGGAACCGGCCCTGATATTGTGTATTCCCGAAAAGGGACCGGAAGCAGAAACCCTGAAGCATAAGGGGTTATAGGCGAAAATGGCGATAAGAAGGTGCAAACGTAAAGGACCGTTATTATGACGTATCCCCGGGGGTCTAGGGGAAGGCTAAACTTGCCCCAAAAACTCCAGATACCTTGCCACAAAGTTAATGGTGAACGACCCCCCATGTGGCATGGATAAATCATCCATTTCCCAGAAAAGGGATTTACATCTCTTGGAGGAGAAGGGGTGAAAAACGTACCCAAAACCGTATCGTGGACCCTGCAACCCGCGGAGTCCCCAGAGAGACCGAACTATCTAGTACGACAGTGCTGGATAAATCCATCGTATTTAAGATCTAGAATCAGGCGGGAGTGGATGTCAATGGTAGGAAGAAGACCGACCTTGGCGGTAGGAGAAATGAAATAGGAAAAAAGAAAAAGGATAAGAAACAAGACAAAACAACAACGCCCAAAGGATATGCGTAAATAATAATGATGGGCGGTCATAGGGCTTACCACACCGTGTTGAGGACTGTATACCTGGGGCCCTGGTGACCGACACTGGGATGGAAAAATCCCGATTGGCACCAAGTGCATTCTGGGGCGAATGCTCCTTTAATGTACGTTTCATCCTCCTTGTAACTCACCCAGCCTTGTAAGGGTGTCCGAATGTAATATTGTAGTGCCAAGCACCAATCACGCCCGTGTAAGGGTGTCAGAATGTAATATTGTAGTGCAAGGCACCGATCACGGAGGAGTAAGAGGGGGAGCCAACCCTTTGCACACCAGAAGTGAAATTAATAATATAACCGGCTCCTCAGCAGAGCTGTAGTCGAAATCATTGCAGCCCACAAGGGCGTAAGAGCCATGTCTAGTTATAAGGAGCGTGTGCGCACTCCGAGGGCCCTCCTGTTGTTACAGCCGGTAAGGCGTAAGTCAAAAAATTGCTCCGTCTGAACTTGAAGCATTAGGAGCCTAGGAGCAATTTGGGAACACGAGCGAAGGGCGTAATCCAAACTGGTATAAGTGGAACCTGATTGGGTTACGCCCCCCGGCTCGTAATCGTCTCTAATCCGCACTCAGCCACTTGGGAAGGCCTGTCGCGGATACGCGAGAAACTGCGCCATGATAGGAAGTAGTCCCCGATGTACTCATGGAAGTACATTGTGAAGGTACTAGTTTGGGACAATATATAGTACCTACCTGCACTGAATACGTAACCCTTGGCATTAGTAAGATACCTTACCATCACCCGACAGTGGTGTAGTAGTAACGCTGGAACCCCAGAGCGGGGCCAAGCTCTCCCAGCCCCATCTGGATTTAGCGTCCAGTTGGGCCATCGTATGTAGAGTCAATCTATAACATGAGAGCGCGCCATCTCCACACCAACGTGAGCGTCTTAAGGCTGCGTGACTGGAAGTGTTAACCATTTCGTGTTATGACACAAAGACATCGTCTAGGCAGTTGAGGCATGAAGCTTATAATGCAAATTGCACAGGCATTGCAACTAGAAGCGCACATTGGTAAAACTCCACCGGTCAAGGAACATTTCAAGTATCCCGCCCGTGGGCGAAAACAATTCCTGTCGGGAACACTTAGTAAGCGTGAGAAACCAAGGGACAGTAAATAACACAGAAAAGCTGCAAGGTCCCTTCTATTACAGGTGGAAATACATATGAACACATATAACAGAGATCCGTCAGGCCTTTATTGTAAAAGGGGTGTAAAACGGGTATAAAAACTAAGTCTAATAAGGCCACCCGCGTTGAGGATAGACCGCCGTATTTTGATCTTAATTTGATTTTGATTTTGATTTTGACTTAAGACTGACTGCTCCTCCAAAGACACCTCCAAATCTAATTCACACCCTCGCTATCTTCTGAAGGAAGACCTCCCATTATCGAAAAGTCTATTGTCCTGGACTATGGAAGTTCCTTCCGAGTGTGTTCTGGTAGTTTGAATGTTTACCATTTTTTCCAGTATTATCCTTGTACCGGTGTATGGTACCCTTTTGTAACTTGCACATGTCACTTTTCTCTTGTAACACACTGTTTGCTACCTCTCACATTTTGTTTGCTTTAGATACTTGCACAAGTGCCACCATTGCCTACGTAACGTTTGTTCTTGTGCTGGAGTGTCTGCCATTTATTGCAGTATTATACCTCTACTTGTACTTTGTATGCTTTTGTAGCCTGCACACATATCACTTTTTAGGTTTCGACCTGGCGAGGGGCACACAGTGCCCCTCCCAGATCGAAAACTTTTGTCTACAGTACAGTACAGTAGGGATGTTCGGACCGCCTCTGTTTCCCATTGGCTAGCTCCATAAATGGAGGCTAGCCATTGGGAGACAGAGGCTGTCAATCACGCTTTCTCGGGAAAACGCGATTCGGGGGCGTTTCTCGGGCTTTTTTTAAGTCCCGCCCCTTTGTCCCGGGCCGCGCTGTGATTGGCTGCCGGCCCGGTACACCCCCGTGACGTCATTTCACGGGCCGCGCTGTGATTGGCTGCCGGTCCGGGACACCCCCGTGACGTCAGCCAATCACAGCACGGCCCGGGACCGGACTTGTTTTATTATCTCGCCCCCTCACCAAAGCAGGACCACCTTACACTTATGACACATCTCTAGTGTGTTAGGAACTAGGTTTAGCGCCATGCCTCCAGAGGACTACAAACTGGTAGAACATTAATGCATGGCCAGGGATTGTGAAATCCACTGATGCGAGTACTTTTGAGATGGTCCCTGAGGCTCGTAACAGGCCATCTCCTACGTAAGCCATTGCTTGGCTTACTGTTCTTGACACGTGACCACGCCCCCCTTGTTTCATTTTGGTTCCTGGTTGCTGCGCGTTTGGTGTATTGTCCAGCTCTCCGTCCCGTCTTTAATTATGGGTTTATCCAGCCTTGGCCCCGGACTCCTGCGGACCTCCTTGGCCCCCTTTCAAGAGAGGTACATTCCTGTTGGCGTGCACGTCGCTGTTCCGCTCCGCCCGCTTCTAAGCCGGTCAGTGCACCACACCTTTAATTTTGGCATCTCCCTATTCGAGTTGCTGCTCCGCTCCTGTGAACTTGGAGCCGGCCAGCACGCGACCCCCCCCCAGCCTCATATTTCTTTGCTCGTGAGCTCTGCCTGCACGCGCATTGCTGCTACGCTCCTAATTCCTGAGCCGGTCAGCACGCCGTGTCATAGGTGTCACTCCTCAGAGTTCCCATCATTTCTTTTTATCGTATGTTTTGCTGCTCCGCTCACGTACTCAAGCTGAGCCGGCCAGCACACTACGTTTTGGAGAATTGTTTCCTGTACACACTCACGTTGTTGCTCCGCTCTGCCCGCTACTTTGAGCCAGTCAGCACATGATTTTTCAAAGGCACTTTTTGTGTAGTTTCCCAGTCATATTATCCCATTCCCTTCGGCCCTATAACTCATCTATAGAACCTTGAACCTTCCCTATCCCTCTCAGTTGTTTTATACACCACCACCCAATATCCTCCTACAAACCTGGCAGAGTGATGGATGAGAGTATCCCCTTAGTGTAGTACATGCAAAACAGAAACATCCTAGATACATCAACTACTGGCTCCTGTTTCTTTCACGATGTTCAGGGATTTTCCTCTCTCCCTTGGCCTTGTTTTTTTAGCCGTCTCTCTCCCGCCCGCCCACTGTCCGTGCCTCCTCCCTCCCGCCCGCCCACTGTCCGTGTTCGATGCCTTCATAAATAAAAGAAATAAATAAAATCCCCCTCCCTCCCGTTGTCCTGCCTTCTCCCTCCCGCCCGCCCACTGTCCGTGCCTCCTCCCTCCCGCCCGCCCACTGTCCGTTTCCGATGCCTTCATAAATAAAATCCCCCTCCCTCCCGTTGTCCTGCCTTCTCCCTCCCGCCCGCTGTCCGTGCCACCCCCCGCCCACCCACTCTCCGTGCCACCTCCCGCCCTCCCACCCACTGTCTGTGATGCTGTGAGGAGAGGGGAAGGTGTGTGGGAGGGGCAGGCGCGAGACGGCGCATGCCGTGCCTGGAGAGAGGAGCATGGTGCGCGAGACCGGGGGACATGCACTTCTCCATCCCAGAGACCGAGACCCACAGCGGGGAGGGCGGGTCCTCCTACGTGGTGAGTGATTGGGTCCCTGAGGGCGCCCGTGCCTCTCACCCCTCTGCTTTACTCTGTGCCCTTCTCACCCCACCTATCTCTGGCTGTCCCGCTGTCTGTCTGCGGGTGTTGTCACCCTCTCCTCCTGTGTCCAGCTGGCGGTGCTCCTTTTGATTTTGATTATCCTGCATCTCTCGTGCCCGTCACCCCTCTTCTTACCCCGCCCCCATCATGCTGGTACATGAGCATCCTCCTGTCTGTACCCCCACTCCCCCTCTGCAGGGCCAGTCTCCCCTTCTGCCTACAATAGACTAGAGTCGACTCTGCACTGGCATGGCTTCCGTTCTGTTGTGCCCGAACACCATGCAGCAGCCGGTGCCCACGTGAGGGCCACAGTGCCCGGGAGGCTCTCAGCACATCCCTTGGCGCCTACCTACCGACTGCCCCCAGTGCCACGTTAAGGAGGCGGAGTCATCCCCCACCTGCCCCCCAAGTCTGCCCCGTTCGTCAGAGCATCAGATGCATTTTTAATATTATTTACATAGCGCTACCCGTACCCCCTTGTGGCCTGAAGCGCTTCCTCACTTCTTAAGTGGCTACTCTGTGTATGTCTAGCGCTTCCTGGCCCTGTCCTGGTCACGGAAGCGCTACCGTTTTCACTGACCCCCTGGGCGCTTTTCGTGGTGCAGGATTCGTAGCCTGTTGCTTGTACATTGGCCTCTGTGGGGTAATTGGGTGCAGCATGGAAGGTTTTGTATGTAGTGCTCGCAGCTACAAGTTTTATCTTTGAAATGCTGCAAAGAGCGAGTCATCTTATAATACAAACTTGGAGCGCAGCATTTTATTAGCCTCAGAAGGATGAAAGGCCCAAGTGGCTCCTCCAGCGTGTAAGCTGCAGGTTGCAGATACATCTCACTTTCAGGCGCATTAACCCACTGAGCTATGCCGACGGGCTTTCCTGCTGTTTCTGTTTAGAGATCGGATGCCTGATGGTGAACTTTAACTGCAAGTCCTGCCTGGCTTCCTCCCGCCACACTGGCCCCGGGGATCTCACGGGCCGTTTACAAAATATGAACCAAACAATGCAATCCACTAAATATACCATAATGCACCTTGACACCACGATCTTCGCCCTGCTCACCTGGCTCCGGCCTCCATCCGGAAGGCCTGTCCTGCAGCGCTCCGTGGGCCCCCTGCCGGGGCTGGCCCCCTCCTTCTGAGCCCCTCCCCCCGTCACTCACCTCTTGGTGGGAGCTGATTTAGAGGCTGTTTCAGTTTATTTACTGCCTTTCACTGAGTGAAACGCAACCTTTGACCCCGCGCACTCGCCAGGATCAGCAGGGGACGACCATCACCTGGGAGGGAAGGAAGGAACAGGGGGCTATAATTACAAGGAAATGGCGCAGCGGGGTGTTGCGGCCAATTTAGCTGTGCCATGCCGCGTCATTTAAAACAAGCGCTGGCGTTGCCAATAGGTTTCGCATTTGGAACTATTGGTTTTGTAAATGACATTTTATATTTATATATCGTTATTGGCATGGTCAATAACAATATATAAATATAAAATGTCATTTACAAAACCAATAGCTCCAACTTTCCAAAGGCGAAACCTATTGGCAACGCCAGTGCTTGTTTCTCCTGTAATGTACCGATTGCTACCTCATGTATTTTGGTTGCTCACTATTGTCATTTTTTATCATGTAACTTAACGTTTGCTTTTGTAATTTGTTAATTTGCAATTGTTTCCTCTTGTATCATTACTGGTCCTAAAGTGAAGCGCTCTGACACCTTCGGGTAAAGTCTGCGCTATATAAAATCGCATAAATAAATAAATACATACATAAATAAAATAAAAATAAAAGCCGAAATTGCAACTATGCCGAACCCGGGATTGAACCCGGGTCCTCCAACTCTGCAGTCAAACGCTCTCCCAACTGAGCTATTGAAGCGTGCTTGAAATATGAGGACTCACGCCTGGACTTGTCTGGCTCCGCCATGAAGCCTCGTGCACCGAGCCTTCCACAGACGGCTCCGCCCCCGTGACGTAGGGGGGGCAAACCGCCATGGGGGAGCGACGGATAATAGCTTGGTTCTGAGAATCATTGTACCCTGTGACGTAGGGGAGGCAGCCACTCACGGGGACCCAATGATTCTCAGAACACCGGAGACAGTGTAGACCCGCTTTTTTCAAGATCCAATTATTGCAAGATGAAATGTCTATAACTGCGGTCTCATTGTTTCTAAAAAGCATTATTAGATGTAGATCTACCATGCTGTAAGCCCCTACTTCAAATGAACTGTGTTGGGGATAGTATTATTCTATCATTTTATTATTGGATTTTATTGCATCTATGCATTTTAATATGCTTTTATGATTTCTTATTGAATTCGAATAAAGCTATCTTTGACTTGACTTGACTTGACACTCTCACTGACACTCTCACTGACACTCTCACTGATGCTGACATTCTCACTGACACTGACACTCTCACTGACACTCTCACTGACACTGACACTCTCACTGACACTCTCACTGACACTGACACTCTTACTGACACTCTCACTGACAATCTCACTGACAATATCATCGACACTCTCACTGACACTCTCACTGACACTGACAGTCTCACTGACACTCACTGACACTCTCACTGACACTGACACTCTCACTGACACTCTCACTGACACAGTGAAACTGCCACTCTCACTGACACTCTCACTGACACTCACACTGACACTCTCACTGACACTCTCACTGACACTCTCACTGAGGCTGACACTCTCACTGACACTGACACTCTCACTGACACTGACACTCTCACTTACACTCTCACTGACACTCACTGACACTCTCACTGACATTCTCACTGACACTCACTGACACTCTCACCGACGCTCTCACTGACACTGACACTCTCACTGACACTCTCACTGACACTCTCACTGACACTCTCACTGATGCTGACACTCTCACTGACACTGACACTCTCACTGACAATCTCATCGACACACTCACACTCTCACTGACACTCTAACTGACACTGACACTCTCACTGACACTGAAACTCTCACTGACACTCTCACTGACACTCTCACTGACACTCACTGACACTCTCACTGACACCTTAACTGACACTCAAGGACACTCACTGACACTCTCACTGACTCTCACTGACACTCTCACTGACACTCTCACTGACACACTCACTGACACACTCACTGACACACTCACTGACACTCTCACTGACACTCTCACTGACACTGACACTCTCACTGACACTGACACTCTCACTGACACTGACACTGACACTCTCACTGACACTCTCACTGACACTCAATGACACTCTCACTGACACTCACTGACACTCTTACAGACACTCACTGACACTCTCACTGACAGTCTCACTGACACTGACACTGACACTGACACTCACACTCTCACTGACACTCACTGACACTCTCATTGACACTCTCACTGACACTCACACTGACACTCTCACTGACGCTGACACTGATGCTGACACTCTCCCTGAAACTGACACTCTCACTGACACTGACACTCTCACTGACACTCTCACTGACACTCTCACTCTCACTGACACTCTCACTGACAATGACTCTCTTATTGACACTCACTGACACTCTCACTGACACTCTCACTGACACTCTCACTGACACTGCCACTCTCACTGACACTGACACTCTCACTGAAACTCTCACTGACACTCTCACTGACACTCAAGGACACTCACTGGCACTCTCACTGACACTGACATTGTCACTGACACTTTCACTGAGACACTCACTGACACTCTCATTGACACTGGCACTCTCACTGACACACTCACTGACACACTCACTGACACTCTCATTGACTTGACACTCTCACTGACACTCTCACTGATGCTGACACTCTCACTGACACTGACACTCTCACTGACACTCTTACTGACACTGACACTCTCACTGACAATCTCACTAACATCTCATCGACACTCTCACTGACACTCTCACTGACACTCACAGTGAAACTGACACTCTCACTGACACTCTCACTGACACTCACACTGACACTCTCACTGATGCTGACACTCTCACTGACACTGACACTCTCACTGACACTGACACTCTCACTGACACTCTCACTGACACTCACTGACACTCTCACTGACATTCTTACTGACACTCACTGACACTCTCACCAACGCTCTCACTGACACTGACACTCTCACTGACACTCTCACTGATGCTGACACTCTCACTGACACTCTCACTCACACTGACACTCTCACTGACAATCTCATCGACACTCTCACTCACACTCTCACTGACTCTCTCACTGACACTGACACTGACACTCTCACTGACACTGAAACTCTCACTGACACTCTCACTGACACTCTCACTAACACTCTCACTGACACTCTCACTGACACTCACTGACACTCTCACTGACACTCACTGACACTCTCATTGACACTCCCACTGTCACTCTCACTGACACTCTCACTGACAATCACTGACACTCACTGACAAACACTGACACTCTCACTGACAATACCACTGACACTCTCACTGACACTCTCACTGACAATCACTGACACTCTCACTGACAATCACTGACACTCTCACTGACACTACCACTGACACTCTCACTGAAACTTTCACTGACACTCTCACTGACACTCTCACTGACACTCTCACTGACACTGACACTCTCACTGACACTCTCACTGACACTGACACACTCACTGACACTCTCACTGACAGTCTCACTGACACTGACACTGACACTCTCACTGACACTGGCTCTCTTATTGACACTCACTGACACTCTCACTGACACTCTCACTGACACTGACACTCTCTGACACTGACACTCTCACTGAAACTCTCACTGACACTCTCACTGACACTCAAGGACACTCACTGGCACTCTCACTGACACTGACACTGTCACTGACACTTTCACTGAGACACTCACTGACACTCACACTGACACTCTCACTGACACTCTCACTGACACTCTCACTGATGCTGACACTCTCACTGACACTGACACTCTCACTGACACCCTTACTGACACTGACACTCTAACTGACACTCTCACTGACACTCACTGACACTCTCACTGACATTCTCACTGACACTCACTGACACTCTCACCAACGCTCTCACTGACACTGACACTCTCACTGACACTCTCACTGACACTCTCACTGATGCTGACACTCTCACTGACACGCTCACTCACACTGACACTCTCACTGACACTCTCACTGACACTCTCACTGACACTGACACTCTCACTGACACTCTCACTGACACTCTCACTGACACTCTCACTGACACTCACTGACACTCTCACTGACACTCTCACTGACACTCTCACTGACACTGACACTCTCACTGACACTCTCACTGACACTCTCACTGACACTCTCACTGACACTCTCACTGACACTCACTGACACTCTCACTGACACTCACTGACACTCTCACTGAGACACTCACTGACAATCTCATCGACACTCTCACTCACACTCTCACTGACACTCTCACTGACACTGACACTCTCACTGACACTCTCACTGACACTCACTGACACTCTCACTGACACTCTCACTGACACTCTCACTGGCACTCACTGACACTCTCACTGACACTCACTGACACTCTCACTGACACTCCCACTGTCACTCTCACTGACACTCTCACTGACAATCAACGTTGGCAACCAGAGAGGAAGAAGGTATCTGTCATTGAGCACCATCTTCTATTACAGGGTCCTGGTATCCAGATTTATCTGTCCTCTAACCAGTCCAGTTATAGTAGGATGTTATTAGCACGATTGAGAACAGGCACTTTTTTTAGGCTGATTACCTTTCCAGGTATACACGACTGGTCGAAATACTTAATACGATGTCCATGTGATGATTCCTCTTTGCAATCAACAATACATTGTATTTTATTTTGTAAATTTTATTCTTGGGACAGGAAGAGATACTTGTTACCCTTGTTAAAGGTCTGGGGCCGGAGACAGTGTAGACCCGCTTTTTTCAAGATCCAATTATTGCAAGATGAAATGTCTATAACTGCGGTCTCATTGTTTCTAAAAAGCATTATTAGATGTAGATCTACCATGCTGTAAGCCCCTACTTCAAATGAACTGTGTTGGGGATAGTATTATTCTATCATTTTATTATTGGATTTTATTGCATCTATGCATTTTAATATGCTTTTATGATTTCTTATTGAATTCGAATAAAGCTATCTTTGACTTGACTTGACTTGACACTCTCACTGACACTCTCACTGACACTCTCACTGATGCTGACATTCTCACTGACACTGACACTCTCACTGACACTCTCACTGACACTGACACTCTCACTGACACTCTCACTGACACTGACACTCTTACTGACACTCTCACTGACAATCTCACTGACAATATCATCGACACTCTCACTGACACTCTCACTGACACTGACAGTCTCACTGACACTCACTGACACTCTCACTGACACTGACACTCTCACTGACACTCTCACTGACACAGTGAAACTGCCACTCTCACTGACACTCTCACTGACACTCACACTGACACTCTCACTGACACTCTCACTGACACTCTCACTGAGGCTGACACTCTCACTGACACTGACACTCTCACTGACACTGACACTCTCACTTACACTCTCACTGACACTCACTGACACTCTCACTGACATTCTCACTGACACTCACTGACACTCTCACCGACGCTCTCACTGACACTGACACTCTCACTGACACTCTCACTGACACTCTCACTGACACTCTCACTGATGCTGACACTCTCACTGACACTGACACTCTCACTGACAATCTCATCGACACACTCACACTCTCACTGACACTCTAACTGACACTGACACTCTCACTGACACTGAAACTCTCACTGACACTCTCACTGACACTCTCACTGACACTCACTGACACTCTCACTGACACCTTAACTGACACTCAAGGACACTCACTGACACTCTCACTGACTCTCACTGACACTCTCACTGACACTCTCACTGACACACTCACTGACACACTCACTGACACACTCACTGACACTCTCACTGACACTCTCACTGACACTGACACTCTCACTGACACTGACACTCTCACTGACACTGACACTGACACTCTCACTGACACTCTCACTGACACTCAATGACACTCTCACTGACACTCACTGACACTCTTACAGACACTCACTGACACTCTCACTGACACTCTCACTGACACTCACTGACACTCTCACTGACACTCACACTCTCACTGACACTCTCACTGACACTCACTGACACTCTCACTGACACTCTCACTGACACTCTCACTGACACTCTCACTGACACTCTCACTGACAATCACTGACACTCTCACTAACAATCACTGACACTCTCAATGACACTACCACTGAAACTTTCACTGACATTCTCACTGACACTCTCACTGACACTGACACACTCACTGACACTCTCACTGACAGTCTCACTGACACTGACACTCACACTCACACTCTCACTGACACTCACTGACACTCTCATTGACACTCTCACTGACACTCACACTGACACTCTCACTGACGCTGACACTGATGCTGACACTCTCCCTGAAACTGACACTCTCACTGACACTGACACTCTCACTGACACTCTCACTGACACTCTCACTCTCACTGACACTCTCACTGACAATGACTCTCTTATTGACACTCACTGACACTCTCACTGACACTCTCACTGACACTCTCACTGACACTGACACTCTCACTGACACTGACACTCTCACTGAAACTCTCACTGACACTCTCACTGACACTCAAGGACACTCACTGGCACTCTCACTGACACTGACATTGTCACTGACACTTTCACTGAGACACTCACTGACACTCTCATTGACACTGGCACTCTCACTGACACACTCACTGACACACTCACTGACACTCTCATTGACTTGACACTCTCACTGACACTCTCACTGATGCTGACACTCTCACTGACACTGACACTCTCACTGACACTCTTACTGACACTGACACTCTCACTGACAATCTCCCTAACATCTCATCGACACTCTCACTGACACTCTCACTGACACTCACAGTGAAACTGACACTCTCACTGACACTCTCACTGACACTCACACTGACACTCTCACTGATTCTGACACTCTCACTGACACTGACACTCTCACTGACACTGACACTCTCACTGACACTCTCACTGACACTCACTGACACTCTCACTGACATTCTTACTGACACTCACTGACACTCTCACCAACGCTCTCACTGACACTCTCACTGACACTCTCACTGATGCTGACACTCTCACTGACACTCTCACTCACACTGACACTCTCACTGACAATCTCATCGACACTCTCACTCACACTCTCACTGACTCTCTCACTGACACTGACACTGACACTCTCACTGACACTGAAACTCTCACTGACACTCTCACTGACACTCTCACTAACACTCTCACTGACACTCTCACTGACACTCACTGACACTCTCACTGACACTCACTGACACTCTCATTGACACTCCCACTGTCACTCTCACTGACACTCTCACTGACAATCACTGACACTCACTGACAAACACTGACACTCTCACTGACAATACCACTGACACTCTCACTGACACTCTCACTGACAATCACTGACACTCTCACTGACAATCACTGACACTCTCACTGACACTACCACTGACACTCTCACTGAAACTTTCACTGACACTCTCACTGACACTCTCACTGACACTGACACTCTCACTGACACTCTCACTGACACTGACACACTCACTGACACTCTCACTGACAGTCTCACTGACACTGACACTGACACTGACACTCTCACTGACACTGACTCTCTTATTGACACTCACTGACACTCTCACTGACACTCTCACTGACACTGACACTCTCTGACACTGACACTCTCACTGAAACTCTCACTGACACTCTCACTGACACTCAAGGACACTCACTGGCACTCTCACTGACACTGACACTGTCACTGACACTTTCACTGAGACACTCACTGACACTCACACTGACACTCTCACTGACACTCTCACTGACACTCTCACTGATGCTGACACTCTCACTGACACTGACACTCTCACTGACACTCTTACTGACACTGACACTCTAACTGACACTCTCACTGACACTCACTGACACTCTCACTGACATTCTCACTGACACTCACTGACACTCTCACCAACGCTCTCACTGACACTCTCACTGACACTCTCACTGACACTCTCACTGATGCTGACACTCTCACTGACACGCTCACTCACACTGACACTCTCACTGACACTCTCACTGACACTCTCACTGACACTGACACTCTCACTGACACTCTCACTGACACTCACTGACACTCTCACTGACACTCACTGACACTCTCACTGACACTCTCACTGACACTCTCACTGACACTGACACTCTCACTGACACTCTCACTGACACTCTCACTGACACTGACACTCTCACTGACACTCACTGACACTCTCACTGACACTCACTGACACTCTCACTGAGACACTCACTGACAATCTCATCGACACTCTCACTCACACTCTCACTGACACTCTCACTGACACTGACACTCTCACTGACACTCTCACTGACACTCACTGACACTCTCACTGACACTCTCACTGACACTCTCACTGACACTCTCACTGACACTCACTGACACTCTCACTGACATTCACTGACACTCTCACTGACACTCCCACTGTCACTCTCACTGACACTCTCACTGACAATCACTGACACTCACTGACAAACACTGACACTCTCACTGACAATACCACTGACACTCTCACTGACAATCACTGACACTCTCACTGACAATCACTGACACTCTCACTGACACTACCACTGACACTCTCACTGAAACTTTCACTGACACTCTCACTGACACTCTCACTGACACTGACACTCTCACTGACACTGACACACTCACTGACACTCTCACTCACACTCACTGACACTCTCACTCACACTCACTGACACTCTCACTGACACTCTCACTGACACACTGAAACTGACACTCTCACTGACGCTCTCACTGACACTCACACTGACACTCTCACTGACACTCTCACTGACACTGACGCTGACACTCTCACTGACACTGACACTCTCACTGACACTCTCACTGACACTCTCACTGACACTCTCACTCTCACTGACACTCTCACTGACACTTACACTCTCATTGACACTCACTGACACCATCACTGACACTCTCACTGACACTCTCACTGACACTGACACTCTCACTGAAACTCTCACTGACACTCTCACTGACACTCTCACTGACACTCTCACTGACACTTACACTCTCACTGACACTTTCACTGACACACTCACTGACACTCTCATTGACACTGACACTCTCACTGACACTCACTGACACACTCACTGACACACTCACTGACACTCTCACTGACACTGACACTCTCACTGACACTCTCACTGACACTCTCACTGACACTGACACTGACACTCTCACTGACACTAAATGACACTCTCACTGACACTCACTGACACTCACACTGAAACTGACACTCTCACTGACACTCTCACTGACACTGACACTCTCACTGAAACTCTCACTGACACTCACTGACACTCTCACTGACACTCTCACTGACACTACCACTGACACTCTCACTGACACTTTCACTGACACTCTCACTGGCACTGACTCTCTCACTGACACACTCACTGGCACACTCACTGACACACTCACTGACACTCTCACTGACACTGACACTCTCACTCACACTCACTCACACTCACTGACACTGACACTCTCACTGACACTCTCACCGACAAACTGACACTCTCACTGACACTCTCACTGACACTCACACTGACACTCTCACTGACGCTCTCACTGACGCTGACACTCTCACTGACACTGACACTTTCACTGACACTGACACTCTCACTGACACTCTCACTGACACTCTCACTCTCACTGACACACTCACTGACACTCTCACTGATACTCACTGACACTCTCACTGACACTCTCACTGACACTCTCACTGACACTCTCACTGACACTGACACGCTCACCGACACTCTAACTTACACTGACACTGACACTCTCACTGACACTCTCACTCACTGACACTCTCACTGACAATCACTGACACTCTCACTGACAATACCACTGACACTCTCATTGACTTGACACTCTCACTGACACTCTCACTGATGCTGACACTCTCACTGACACTGACACTCTCACTGACACTGACACTCTCACTGACACTCACTGACACTCTCACTGACATTCTTACTGACACTCACTGACACTCTCACCAACGCTCTCACTGACACTCTCACTGACACTCTCACTGATGCTGACACTCTCACTGACACTCTCACTCACACTGACACTCTCACTGACAATCTCATCGACACTCTCACTCACACTCTCACTGACTCTCTCACTGACACTGACACTGACACTCTCACTGACACTGAAACTCTCACTGACACTCTCACTGACACTCTCACTAACACTCTCACTGACACTCTCACTGACACTCACTGACACTCTCACTGACACTCACTGACACTCTCATTGACACTCCCACTGTCACTCTCACTGACACTCTCACTGACAATCACTGACACTCACTGACAAACACTGACACTCTCACTGACAATACCACTGACACTCTCACTGACACTCTCACTGACAATCACTGACACTCTCACTGACAATCACTGACACTCTCACTGACACTACCACTGACACTCTCACTGAAACTTTCACTGACACTCTCACTGACACTCTCACTGACACTGACACTCTCACTGACACTCTCACTGACACTGACACACTCACTGACACTCTCACTGACAGTCTCACTGACACTGACACTGACACTCTCACTGACACTGACTCTCTTATTGACACTCACTGACACTCTCACTGACACTCTCACTGACACTGACACTCTCTGACACTGACACTCTCACTGAAACTCTCACTGACACTCTCACTGACACTCAAGGACACTCACTGGCACTCTCACTGACACTGACACTGTCACTGACACTTTCACTGAGACACTCACTGACACTCACACTGACACTCTCACTGACACTCTCACTGACACTCTCACTGATGCTGACACTCTCACTGACACTGACACTCTCACTGACACTCTTACTGACACTGGCACTCTAACTGACACTCTCACTGACACTCACTGACACTCTCACTGACATTCTCACTGACACTCACTGACACTCTCACCAACGCTCTCACTGACACTCTCACTGACACTCTCACTGACACTCTCACTGATGCTGACACTCTCACTGACACGCTCACTCACACTGACACTCTCACTGACACTCTCACTGACACTCTCACTGACACTGACACTCTCACTGACACTCTCACTGACACTCACTGACACTCTCACTGACACTCACTGACACTCTCACTGACACTCTCACTGACACTCTCACTGACACTGACACTCTCACTGACACTCTCACTGACACTCTCACTGACACTGACACTCTCACTGACACTCACTGACACTCTCACTGACACTCACTGACACTCTCACTGAGACACTCACTGACAATCTCATCGACACTCTCACTCACACTCTCACTGACACTCTCACTGACACTGACACTCTCACTGACACTCTCACTGACACTCACTGACACTCTCACTGACACTCTCACTGACACTCTCACTGACACTCTCACTGACACTCACTGACACTCTCACTGACATTCACTGACACTCTCACTGACACTCCCACTGTCACTCTCACTGACACTCTCACTGACAATCACTGACACTCACTGACAAACACTGACACTCTCACTGACAATACCACTGACACTCTCACTGACAATCACTGACACTCTCACTGACAATCACTGACACTCTCACTGACACTACCACTGACACTCTCACTGAAACTTTCACTGACACTCTCACTGACACTCTCACTGACACTGACACTCTCACTGACACTGACACACTCACTGACACTCTCACTCACACTCACTGACACTCTCACTCACACTCACTGACACTCTCACTGACACTCTCACTGACACACTGAAACTGACACTCTCACTGACGCTCTCACTGACACTCACACTGACACTCTCACTGACACTCTCACTGACACTGACGCTGACACTCTCACTGACACTGACACTCTCACTGACACTCTCACTGACACTCTCACTGACACTCTCACTCTCACTGACACTCTCACTGACACTTACACTCTCATTGACACTCACTGACACCATCACTGACACTCTCACTGACACTCTCACTGACACTGACACTCTCACTGAAACTCTCACTGACACTCTCACTGACACTCTCACTGACACTCAAGGACACTCACTGGCACTCTCACTGACACTTACACTCTCACTGACACTTTCACTGACACACTCACTGACACTCTCATTGACACTGACACTCTCACTGACACTCACTGACACACTCACTGACACACTCACTGACACTCTCACTGACACTGACACTCTCACTGACACTCTCACTGACACTTTCACTGACACTCTCACTGACACTGACACTGACACTCTCACTGACACTAAATGACACTCTCACTGACACTCACTGACACTCACACTGAAACTGACACTCTCACTGACACTCTCACTGACACTGACACTCTCACTGAAACTCTCACTGACACTCACTGACACTCTCACTGACACTCTCACTGACACTACCACTGACACTCTCACTGACACTTTCACTGACACTCTCACTGGCACTGACTCTCTCACTGACACACTCACTGGCACACTCACTGACACACTCACTGACACTCTCACTGACACTGACACTCTTACTCACACTCACTCACACTCACTGACACTGACACTCTCACTGACACTCTCACCGACAAACTGAAACTGACACTCTCACTGACACTCTCACTGACACTCACACTGACACTCTCACTGACGCTCTCACTGACGCTGACACTCTCACTGACACTGACACTTTCACTGACACTGACACTCTCACTGACACTCTCACTGACACTCTCACTCTCACTGACACACTCACTGACACTCTCACTGATACTCACTGACACTCTCACTGACACTCTCACTGCCACTGACACTCTCACTGACACTCTCACTGACACTGACACGCTCACCGACACTCTAACTTACACTGACACTGACACTCTCACTGACACTCTCACTCACTGACACTCTCACTGACAATCACTGACACTCTCACTGACAATACCACTGACACTCTCACTGACACTTCCACTGACACTCTCACTGACACACTAACAAACTCACTGACACTCTCACTGACACTCTCACTGATACTGACACTCTCACTCACACTCACTGACACTCTCACTCACACTGACACTCTCACTGACACTCTCACTGACACCCTGAAACTGACACTCTCACTGACACTGACACTCTCACTGACACACTCACAGACACGCTCACTGATGATGACACTGACACTCTCACTGACACTCTCACTAACACTGACACTCTCACTGACACTCTCACTCTCACTGACACTCTCACTGACACTGACACTCTCACTGACAATCTCCTTGACACTCTCAATGACACTCTCACTGACACTGACACTCTCACCGACACTCACTGACACTCTCACTGACACTCTCACTGACACTGACACTCTCACTGACATTGACACTCTCACTGACACACTCAATGACACACTCACTGACACTTTCACTGACACTTTCACTGACTCTCTCATTGACACTCACTGACACTGACACTGACACTCTCACTGACACGCTCACTCACACTCACTGACACTCTCACTGACACTGACACTCTCACTGACACACACTGAAAATGACACTCTCACTGACACTCTCACTGACACTCACACTGACACTCACACTGACACTCTCACTGACCATTTCGCTGATGCTGACACTCTCACTGACACTGACACTCTCACTGACACACTCACTGACACTCTCACTGACACACTCGCTGACACACTCACTGACACTCTCACTGATACTCTCACTGACACTGACATTCTCACTGACACTCTCACTGAAACTCTCACTGACACTCTCACTGACACTCAAGGACACTCACTGGCACTCTCACTGACACTGACACTCTCACTGACACTTTCACTGACACACTCACTGACACTCTCATTGAGAGAGACACTCTCACTGACACTCACTGACACACTTACTGACACTCTCACTGACACTGACACTCACTGACACTCACTGACACACTCACGGACACACTCACTGGCACTCTCACTGACACTGACACTCTCACTGACACTGACACTCTCACTGACACTCTCACTGACACTAAATAACACTCTCACTGACACTCACTGACACTCTCACTGACACTCACTGACACTACCACTGAAACTCTCACTGACACTCACTGAACACTCTCACTGACACTCTCACTGACACTGACACACTCACTGGCACACTCACTGGCACACTAACTGACACACTCACTGACACTCTCACTGACACTGACACTGACACTCACACTCACTGACACTCTCACTGACACTCTCACTGACACTCTCACTGACACACTGAAACTGACACCCTCACTGACACTCTCACTGACACTCTCACTGACACTGACACTCTCACTGACACTGACACTCTCACTAATACTCACTGACACTCTCACTGACACTCTCACTCTCACTGACACTCTCATTGACACTGACACTCTCACGGAGACTCTCACTTACACTGACACTGACACTCTCACTGACACTCTCACTCACACTCACTGACACTCTCACTGATACTGACACTCTCACTGACACTTCCACTGACACTCTCACTGACACTCTCACTGACACTCACTGACACTCTCACTGACAATCACTGACACTCTTACTGACACTAGCACTGACACTCTCACTGACACTTCCACTGACACTCTCTCTGACACTCACTGACACTGACACTCCCACTAACACTCTCACTGACACTGACACTGACACTCTCACTGACACTGACACTCTCACTGACACACTGAAACTGACAATCTCACTGACACTCTCACTGATGATGACACTGACACTCTCACTGACACTCTCACTAACACTGACACTCTCACTGACACTCTCACTGAGGCTGACACTCTCACTGACACTGACACTCTCACTGACACTGACACTCTCACTTACACTATCACTGACACTGACACTCTCACTGGCTTCTACTACTACAACTGTTTCTCTCTCAAATTCTTTTGACAATACTCTTTGTCTGCCTCTGCCTACCCCTCCTTCCTCTCTCTCTCTTCCTCTCACTTTGAAAAGTCCCAAAATGCCCAAAATATACACACAAAAACAAATCTTAATTGGGGCATTGCCTATCCATTGACGATTAATGTGGAATCTGTACTCTAAAGGACAGGAATATGATGGGAAACCACAATATGTATGAAATCTATTGAAAATATACTATGAAGCTGTGAAATGACCCTGAACAGATAGGGAATAATGTATTATCAGTGACAATGTAGTATATGATTTGAAACCTGTCTGATGTTTGTTTTAAAGTGTGTCAATTGAAGCCTAAATAAGATCTGTCTGTGGTTTTGATAATCGATCGCCAATTTTCCATTTCTCTTTATGTGTTTCCGCGTAAAAACTTATTTCATCCCCCTTCCGCGGCGGCACATTTTAGAGAGGTGGTTTATAGATAACCACAAGGTGTTTTGTTTTGGACTACATCCACGCAATGTAATTTGCTGTTGCGTTTTTTAACAGTCTTTCCCTAAATCTGGATACTGTGTCGTTCTTTTGAAAAGCTAACAATCTAATCATATGTCTTTTCTTTTTAAAATGAATTGTGAAATGGGAAATATGTACAAGTCTAAGTTTTCCATTGGGGCGTTTAGCCACGACGAGTGGTGCAACCCACTCTGATGCCTGTACCCTCTCTATTATTCCGTCACTAAGTAATTTGTCAAGTTGATTTCTGACCTCATCTCTTATTGCAAATGGTATGTTCCTTGCTTTGTGCACCGTAGGTGTGGTGATGGGTTTCAATTTTATTTTATGCTGGTATCCCTTAAGTACTCCTACATTGCTACTGAATACTTTGGGGTATTTTGCTAGTATTTGGCTAGCATAGTTGTCAGTGTCCAACAGACTCAGCACCGGTTCATAGCTGCTTGGATCAAGCTTGATTCCTAGACTTCCCTGGTCCATCCATCCGAGTACAGATGGTCCTACTTTTGAAACATAGAGCTTACATTTGGCTTCTCTACCTTTGTATATAAACTTAAGACTTCTGTAACCCCGTACTTCTATAGGTTTACAATTGAATGATTTTATTGCAATGTCTGGTTTATTGAGTCTTTCTCCAATTTCTTTAAATTTGGCCTCCCAGACCTTCTCGTTCACGATGGTATAAGGTGACCCTTAATCTGCCACTATGTTTATTTCCACTCCACCGATTGTCATGGTGCAAACCGTTTTTTTGTCTTAGCCTTCAATTTTGTTCCGTTGTCTTTTTCTTGTTCATCATCTATGTTGAGAATGTACATGTTGATGTCTTCATCATCCTCATCATTTAACTCTTCTTCTTCATCTTCCACTGCTTTTACACGTTGGGGTCTCTTCCTATTGCATGCTTTGTTAAAAGGTCCAATCAGAGCACAAAATGTGCATTTTGCTTCACGGGCAGGGCACTTAAAGTCGTATGCCATGTGAGCAATGCTGAGGCATCGATAACAATATCCCCTACCTCGTGTCTCATTCCTCCTGTACGTTTGTGTGGTGTCTTTTGTTTTCACATTCTGCTTATTAACTTTCCAACTCCCTTGATCAGACACCTTGTTGACATTCTCGCCTTCCTTCTTTACTTTGTCTTCTTTTAGCACCGCTTTTGCGCATCGTCCCGTGAGTTCAGCCTTCCTAGGTATATCTATTATGTTCTGCAGGGGATACTCACCCTTAGCCCAAAGATTGTCTTGAATATTTTCGTTAGAGCCTTGCATTACAATTTGATCCCTTATTAATTCATTGTGAAGTTGTCCAAACCGACAGTTTATAGCTAAGTCTTTAAGAGCAGCCACATAGTCATCTATTAACTCTTCCTTTCCTTGTTTCCTATGAAAGAATTTGTACCTATCTACTCCAACGCAAACCATCGGTTTGTAATATGCATTTAAATCATCAATTGCATTGGTGAATGCATCACCTTCATTTTCCCCTCTTATTTTCTTGTTTATAGAATTGTAAACTTTTATTCCTCCTGCCCCTAAGTTGTGCATCAGCATTTTGTACTTCTTTTCAGGTTTTATTTCTGCATCTTCTTCAAGGGTGGATATGTAGTTGAGGAAATATTCCCTCCACTCTTCCCACTTTAACACTGGTTCACTGCCTGCACGCAGAAATGACTCAGGGGGTGAAAGGTTCCATATACAGCCAGTTGCCATGTCACTCATTTGTATTCTTCAGTTTATACAGTTTTTGGGTAAATTGTAGCTGTATGTTGAGTGCAAAGTGCTATACTTATGACCCCTGAATGTGTCCTATTGTTCGTTTTAGTTTGTGTTGGTGTAATACCTTCCACAAGAATGAATTAAAAGCACTCTGCATAAACTTTAAAATATTATGAATTTTTTTTATATAGTTTTAATTACCGTCTGATCCTCTGTTTGCTGAGATTCACAAGGCTTTTTTTTATGGTTGTTTTATATCGAGCGCACAGTCCGCGTTGTCTTTTACGAGTGGATCGCTTCCTGGACGTCTTTTCCACATAGACTGCACCGCTTTTTACAAATGCATGTATTTTCCTCTTCAAAATGGCCGCCGACATCAATCACGTGTGACGCGATGACGTGGGAGTCGGCTGACGGTGATCACAGCTGTCCTGGTTGCAGTTGCAGAATGACGGTTGGAGTTTGCCGTTGATCCAGTTGACCAGTATTATTTATTCCTTATGCGCCACACGTTCCTCAATCTGTTTCGTGCACACGTCAGTAGGTGGTCAACATGCGCAATTCAGTCATGAAATTGAAGTCAATTTTCCTTGAAGATATTTCCAGTCAGTTTACACATTGCGCACACCAATTTCCTATGCCTCGCAATAAGCCACTTAGCAGTTGGTTAGGTGCTATTTAACTCGTTTCCTTGCCACACTCGTAAATTATCTGTTTTAGTCAGATTCCAGCAAACTACTCACTCCGCATCCATGGCAGGTTATTCCTTCTTCTTCTTCTTTTTTTTTTTTCTCTTCAGATTGCCAAAAGTCTTTTTTTCCAATTACTTGTTCCTTTGTGCCTAGTTTATTTTTTTTCGTTCCTTTCAAACCCCATCTGCAGCACAATGACGGGTAGCGTGGTTTTTCACTCGATCTTTTTCAATTTACTCTTTCATATTCCGTGGGTTCTGTGTTGGCTCATCGTCGCCAGTATTGTTATTAATTTCTCCACCAAGCTTAGAAGATAATTCTTTTATTAATACGAGCCAACACGCATGCTCCTACAGCCGTCGGAGCTGAGCTGCAATCAGGTTGGCGATCAGCTGGGAACTGTCACTTCTGACAGTTACCAGCTGATGACCTCACTGCTGGTACGGTGTCCTCGCAGGGACACCGACAAGCACATCAGGTATGGTGTCCCGCAGGGGACACAAGCATTCTGAACACAACACTATTATCAATAAACGTGTTAAAAACTGTTAAAGGTTATTCGCCACCCCCCTCCTTGCTTTTATCTTAGATTTGAAAACTGAGGTGGGGGGTCTAAAATCCATGATTACATCACTGCTCAATTCTTTGAAACAGCTTCTAGCTCTTTGCAACAAGCATGCATTTATTGGGCAAATTGATCTACCTGGAACCATCTCCAGACCATCTGCTGCTGTAACCAGATGGTGACTCCTGTGAATAAGGGTGCCGATCCCATATTCGATGAAGTTCCCACTGCTAATCATGATCAGCAAATTCCCATTCATGTGCCTTTGTGGCCGCTTAACTACAACGGGGTAACTTCCAATACCTCGAGTACTCAAAGCTTAGGCGCTCATACTGGGCACTTGACTCTGGATAATTTTCCCTCTTCTTCTTCCTTTGGGGCCTATCTCGGTCATGAACCTAACAACTCCCTGTGACCCACTAAAAGTAGACCTGCCAGTACTGATTCCATCATGATGATTGGTGTTCCTAAGCCAGGCTTCTCCAATGAGTAGCTCGTGAGTTACTGGCAGCTCTCCAACCACCTGTAAGTAGCTCTCCTGTGTGCAGCCCAACCTACTAAATTAGACACTTTTGGTTAGTTAAGTTAGTCGTGTTGACCAACATTTTAAAGTGTCTATTCAACACAAAAATACTTGTATTTTTAAACCTCATAATTTCGCAAACATATTTAAAGCTGATATTTCAGTGATAAATCAGGTGGCAATGGGGAGGCGTAGTACTACTATTAATACCTTGGTGCCAGCTGCATTGCATCTATGGCTGTTATGTTTTATCCATGTAGAGCAGAGGTCTTCAAACATTTTCACTCTGAGCCCCACGTAAGCAAAATGTTTTGAGGTCAGGCCCCCTCTTTAAAACATTATGGCAAGGATTGGGGGAGCGGGAGGGACATGGTTCGTGCAAGGAGCTGGGCTTATGAGACGATTTCAAGAATACTTTTTCTATAGCTTATGAACTGCACTAAATATGAGACTTATAAGACAGCAAATGCATCATACAAAACCAGACATTATCCCAAACAAAACTGCTCCCCATAGTTGGGGTGTTGTGAGCCTCTCATACTCTTTGACCCCAAAGCAACTATACCTGCTGCACTAATGATAACCGCAGTCCTGAGTAGCAGGCCATCTCCTCTGCATCTTTTACCTCTTCCCCACCATGATGGATCATCACCTCGGTCCTAATGATTGAAAGGAAAATAAGCTCCAATGCCCCTTTTTTAAAGGTAGACAGTCATACCCTCAAATTCCTGGGCCGCAGTCCTGATGCATCTGCTTCCTTATTGATAACCAGCATTGTCTACTTACACACTTGGCAGCAGTACAATCTCCACTAATGAATGTCCCTAAAAAAAAAACTCATATTGTCCCCTTCTTTGGGGTATATCTCTGAAGAAGCTGTCTCTGGCCATTTGTAACATAAAAATAATTCAACATACAGTGCTCCCTATTCTGGGCCTTCTCTGTGACAAAATCTATGAATCTCGCTCCTTTCCTTTGTCTCCTAGACCATTACTGTGAGGCCCCAGGGATCGAGAGGATTAGAGCTCTGCATTTGAATGCAACCCTGCTTGCCTTCTACCTGCCACCCAATTCACTCAGCATTCACAAAAAAAACTGCCCCTGAATGGTTAATACTGACTTTGAGGTGCCTCTGCCTGAAAGCGAAGGGTGTGGTGGTAGTGCAGATAGTTTTAAAAAAACAGCCTTCTTACCAGCTATTAATTGATTGAGTCACTTAAAGCCAGGGCCACTGGAATTACGAGTTTCTGCATCAGCAGTGTTTTCCACATAATTATAGTTTTACTGCATTTGCTCCCTAATCTGCAGATTTGAACTAAAGAAACATGATTCTAGCTCAAACGGAACAAAAGTTACTTAAAGCATGACAAAGTGTTCCGGAGAATTGGAAGGCCCTTTGCAAAGATTCACTGGTAGTCTTGTAGTTGCTTACTGCTGTATTTGGGTGTTAAACTGGTAATAATGAGGTGAAATATTTCCAGTGACAGCGTTACCTTGAGTTAAAATGACAAAATAATGAAGTAATGCTAACCACAAAATGTGGCACATTGTGCTGCATAATTTACCTTTTCTTGCTGCATCATTTAGTCAAGCATGCCGCATAATGAGGTCCTCTTCTGCTGAATAATTCCAGTGGCTCTGCTTAAGGCTTCGTGGTGGCAAAGATGTATTCTTTTTGAGATGTAATGTAAGGGTGTTATCAGCCGAGATCTGGAATAGGGGAGACACTTACAAAAATGTCTGTATTGGATACATATGCAGCAACCTAGCTTAGAGTATGTAAATATTGTTTTAAAATAATGACTTACATATTCACAGTGCTTTCTGCCACAGGCTGAGACCTCATAGCACTATAAACAGGGGGCCACTGGAATTATTATGCAGGAGAAGGCCAAATTATGCAGCAGGGTTGACTAATTTCTGCAGCAAGTAAAGGCGAATTATTCTGCACAATGCTGCATATTTCGTCATTAGCATTACTGCATTATTTTGCAATTTGTACACTTGTTAACACTGCCCTGGGTTTTATTGGCCCTCATAAGTACCACATTAATACCCACATATAGCAATAGGCAACAGAAAGGAGATCAGTCAATCTTTAGAAAGGGCCTTCCACTGTGAGGTAATGTGTTGCTGCATTTTTAGTAACTTTTGAACCATTTGAGCTAGAAACAAGTTTATTTTTATATCTGCAATTTATGTAGCAGACAATGGATTATGTGGCAAATGCGGGAAATCCATAACTATGCACAAAATGCCCAAACCGCACAATTGCATAATTCCAGTGGCCCTGACTATAAGTACAAAGGTCACTGTTCCTCTGCACCAACTAGGGTTCAATTATGTGTTGCTTAGCTTTAACACATACAGACATCTGCAGTGATGGTAGTCACGAACTGAGGTTTCATATCCTAAAAGATTGCAGTTATCACCAGTTAGTTTAACTTGCATTCATTATCCAATTAAGTTGTTATTGCATTATTTTCTACACACCTGCAAGACTGTGAAAACACATAACGCTTAGGCTTTTCATTTTATTTTTAGCAACCACTTTGACCCTGCCAGCACACCAGGGTCGCAACTAGATCCGAACTTCAGGGGGCTAACACTCCCAGCCAGGGCTGGCCCTAGCACTGGCCGCACACGGTGTAACAGTCTTTTTTGGCGCCCCTCCCCCTTTTTCGCCTCCATGAATTCCCTCACTACTACTTACCAGCAATGCACCTCATCTCTTTATAGCCGCTTTCAGACAAACATTTCATTTTTTAATAGCACTACTCATAGTTTACTCACACTCAGTTCTGTGATCCACATGACACCCGTTCTTTGTAGCAGGCACATTAACCCTCTGCGCTGTGTGGGTGGTAGGAGTGCCTATGTGAGTGCATGGTGAGCGATGTGACAGTGAGAGAGTAGGGTAAAAGGAGTGACTGCGGGGTGAGTGAGGTGACCATATGATTTTGGGTGCGGATATAAGTGCAGAGTGGGACGAATGAATGCATGGTTAGTGATGGGCTTGTTTGAGTGAGATTGCAGATTGAGCAGTGAGGGGGACAGGTGAGTGAAGTATCACATGAGTGAAAGGTGAGTAGTGTGCTCGTGTGACTGCAGGGTGAAATACAGGGTGAACAGCGCAAGTGCATTGTGAGTGCAGGGTTTTCACTGTGAGTGCAGGGGGAGCGGGTAAATGATGTGAGTGCATGGTGATCACTGTGAGTGCATTGTGATCGCTGTGAGTGCAGGGTGAACGTGAAAGTAAAGGGCAAGAATGAGGAGTGAGTTGTCTAAATGCAGGGTGCATTCCTAGACACTTGAAGTAACGCAGCATGTTATTGATGGCGGCATAGGGTTTCAGATATAAGTTAAACTATTGCTTTTATGGGATTATTCAGGGATCGAGGGTGGAGGAAACAAATGATGTGCTGATTCTGCAGCAAACTTCCAGTCTTATGATTAGGGTTGCCAGCTCATTATTTTGATGTTGCAGACAGTAGAAAAATAAACAGGTGCACACTTCGAACAGCACATATAAATAGAAAGCACTTTTAATTGTGTTCCTGGCATGGCCTGAATGATTCCCGACTGATAATTAAAGGCAATAAAGACAGAAAAGTCACATTACAAATGAATACATACTTTTTATTTATAACCCTATTTAGTGTCAAGACGAGATCTTTGCAGGTTCTTTAAACAACATATGGCTGGCATTTATCTTTTGGCAACCCTACTTTATATTCCTTTTCATGAAATGCATGCTCACACTAGTAAATGTAAAATACAAATGTAAGGAATAGGGGGTTCTGGAACCAGAAAAATAACAGAGGCATACAACGGTATGTAAATATACAAATGGTCTTTAAAGACCTGTGAAAAACTCGGGTGTGCCAGAGATAAGACTCCAGACACTGCCCAGCCAAGCCGGCAGCACCACACTCACCGACATACGGCCCCACAGCACTCTGATCTCACTTCAAGGGTTTCAGAGTAAATGAAGACAGCCTGGAAATGCAGCAAATAAACATCGCTTCACTTCCAGGCCATCTTCATGTACATGTACTTGCAGAGGCCTTTACACCCCTCTGGGAGGCACACTACACAGTTTGAAGACTTCTGATGTAGAGGCATTCCGAACTGATAAAGGCTTATTAACATTATTGCCGGCAATCCTGACTGATGCACTGATGAGATCACTGTTAGTCATCTTGCATATGGAGACCACTAATGTAATCTTGTCTGATATGGTCACTATTATAACACTCGTACTATTATTAGCTCAGGATGACCTTCATTGAACATAAGTAGCTATTATTACCTAAAGGTTTGGAGGCCCCTGTCCTAAGCTAACCCATTAAATTGGCCATGAAAAGGAAAAATATATAAAGAACAATGACGCACTGGATATGTTACGTCAGGGGTTGTCATTCACTTATCCGAGATGACATTATCAGTGCCAAAACGATAGTCATCCCTGATTCCAACTTTGGCGCGATATACCTAATTCTCATTTACAAAGCTATGGTTGAGAATTTGGTGGCCCTTGCTGTTAGGACAAGCCCCCCTAGTCATTCCAGTATTATATTTAAGTATCCCAGGACAGTACAGTTCCCTGGTGAGAGATCCCAGAGGGTGTCTTTCAATTCCATCTCACATCTTAGTGATAATGACTGACTCAGGGGGTGGCTGTTCCACCTTCTGACCCATCAATATTGCTTATATTCAATTCTGCTCTGCCTGGCTGTCCAAAGGATGCTAGGGGGTCTGACCATCCAACTCATTCCTGTTCCTCCGAGGTGTTGATCATGTCTGCTACTAACTTTAATCCATAGCTTGCTTGTGAATATTCCTCTAGTGGTCCTAACAATTACGTCCCTTTTGTGTCCAATAGTGTCATCTCAGTTGAGTTGTCAGAGAATGGTGCTCAGTGCCAGACTGGCCGGAGTAGTCACCGGGCATTTACCCAGTGGACCGCCAGGGTGGGGACTAACCCTGGGCGAAGCACTACGCTACGCTCGCGGAGTTTGCGAAGTTTGCGCAACTTCGCACTACGCGAGCTGCACGTAGCACAGTGCGAACACGCGTAGTGCAGCGGTCATTTTTTGCTTGTTCGCGGTCCTCAACGTCATGTTCGCGACCGCGAGCAAGCAAAATGACATCCCGGCGAGATTCTCAACGCGGGGAGGTCAGGTTTCTCATTGTGAGTGGTTGCGCATGCTCGCGACCGCTCTCAATGAGAAACTACCAGTTTGCGTTGAGAAAGCTGCCGCTCGAGTAATAATCTACTCAAGCAGTAGAAAACTACAGCTCGCAATGTGCAAGATGCCATTTTCAATGATTGCACAGTGCCGGATGCTTGTTCGCACTGTGCAATCATTGAAAATGCATCTTGCACAGTGCGAACATGCTACTACGCAGCTCGCGTAGTGCTACGTGAAGTTCACTTAGTGCGAAGTGCACTTCGCGTAGCTTCGCGTAGCGCTACTTCGCGAACTACGCCTACCCCTAGTGGGGACCCAGTTTGGACCTCAGGGAGGCCGTTTTTGTTACCGGGTAGTGGTTTTGCAACATAGCTGCAATATCGGCCCATTGTAAACTGCAGCAGTGAGATGGGAGTGGTGCTCTAAACTAGCACGCCCAGGGGCCGGCCGAGGTGTTTGCCAGGGCCGTTTTCGGTTCCCAGTCCAGCCGTGATGGTGTTATGCACAAGGGACCTCCATCTTCTAAGCCCAGCGAGCTGCTCTTTGTCTCCTGGAATGTGACAGAGCATAGATCCAAAGTAACCCTTCTAGACTGGAACCAATTTATGGACAATTTTGATGAATGTCTAGTACAAGAAACCTGGCCACTAGATTCAATCCACAGGTAGGATTATCTTAGTTTTTTCATTCTTGCAATTCCTAACCAGAGGGGGTCTAGTCATCTGGGTTATAGCCTCACTAAACTGTTGAATACGTCAACTTAACATGAATTCTCCTGACATCTTGGGTATCTTGTTGAACACTAGAAATAACCACGGAATAACCATCTTTAATGTCTATGTAGGAGGGGTCAGGGACAGTATGGTTTCGCAAATGCTACAGGTTCTTGAAAACTTTCTTGAACAGCGCTCTTACCAACACTGTCTTATTGTAGCAAGTGACTTTAACATAACATTCGAGCCACTCGACAATGATGACGTTTATTTAACCAGGTCTGAAGATTATGCTTGGGCTATTCCTTTGTTAGATATTCCAATAAACAGATGGACAAAAGCCGCTCTCCAATTAAAGGCACTTACAGTGGAACATGGCCTCAGTGCCCTTAATGCTATAAATAAATCTGATTTAAAAGGTGTCCACACTTACAACAAGTCACATCACACAGCCGAATTGATTATATATTAGTCGACTTAAGGCTGTAGTCATCTGTAATCGATATGATTGTTTTAGAAAGATCAGAAAGCAATCACAACCCCCTCTCTTTGACCAACCATGCCTTTTGTGAGAGCATCCCTTCAGATCTTGATCTGCCCTCTTACACCAGGGATATTACCTTGACTGCTGACAAGCGTTACCTGAAATGACATCAGGTAGCTGCTGTTCCTGATATATTATCTGTCATAGATAGGGACCTTAAAACAGTCCGGCTCAAATTAAGATTGACCAGTTAGACACACCAGGCCAATTGATGGATATTCATAAGGCCCCCTTTGAGCGCATTTTAGGTAATTTCACCATCCCTGTTTCACTCAACAGGAAACTTACTTGTTAGAAATGGGATCCCTGGCTGGCCAGGGCTTGCGCCAAAGTCAGTCAGAGACCACCACTCCTAAGTCAGGGCAAGGGAGTTACACGCCAAGATAACCCCTGCTCACCCTCTAGGTAACGTGGCGCGAGCAGCAAGGCTAAACTTGGAGGCGATATGAGTTAAGTATTTGCGCACGCACCCCAGCAACAACACCCAAGGCCCACCACAAAGGAAACTCCACACAAGGTTATATAGAAAAATAGCCTTTGTATTACAATAAACACATTAGATAAAAACACACACTTTACAATGTGCCAGAGGCACGGGCAGAATGTACAGGGGATATGTACAAGACAGGGCCACCTGGACCACTGTCAGGAATCAGAAGTAACACTTTCAGAAATAGCACTTAGAATGTAAATTACTGTAGCACAAAATATAAAAATAGAGCACACAATCAGTAATTACTGGTAACCAGGACCTCACTAGCACCACCTGCACTAGGAAGAAAACAACCACCTAAGTATTACAATACCTGTAGGGGTGTAAGAACATAACACATGATGCAATGCATAACATTCATTCAGAGGTGTAAGGAGGGAAAGCACATGATGCATCAACAATACATTCAGAGGTGCATAACAATAACAATTGCGCCAAACTCACAAGTCACAACCTGTGACAGTCCCTGTGTCCAAATGTCAGGGGCCTAAACGTGGCAGTTGCCCACAAAGTGCTGGGCAACTGATGTAGGAAATGATAGGGCAACGTTGGAGCCTCGTGGGCTCAAGAACCACAACTGTGGCACTGCTGAGCCTCTCGGGACTCGCAAAGCAAATGGCACCCTCAGAGCCTCTCTGGGCCCGCAGAACGAATCTGGGCTGTGAGCCTCGCCAGGCTCCCAAACAAGAAATGGCCTTCCTGAGCCTCTCTCAGGCTTGTAAATACAACTTTCCCTCCCAGGAGCCTCGGGGCTCCAACCACCAAAGTGCGGGCGGAGAGCCTCTCTCAGGGCTCAAAGAATGACTGGCACTCGAGCCTCGCTGGACTCGCAAATTAAATGCCGGCTGGAGCCTTCTCGGGGCTAGTCACTGATGTGGGCGTCGGTGGAGTCCCCCTCGGGGGACTCGGTATCTCAAAGGCCCTGCTCGAGCCTCGTGGGCTCTCTAGAAATGCTCCCGCTATGGTGGCGTCCCGCCCGGGGGACTCGGGGAGGAGAGGGGCCTCCCGTGGGACCGACCCCCTGACCAAACGGGGCCGCTCGGGAAGATAGCACCAACAAGGAGACGGGGGCGGGCACCAGTACTGTGCTCCGACGCCCCCTGCCAACAACACAACACCGGACTTCACTCACGGGTCGGCGGGCGGGGCTCTCTCCCTCGGGAGAGCCTCGCGGGGGAACCAGGCCACTCAGGAAGGCTTCTCTGTTGGGCGGCGCAGGCTCCTCTTCCACAACGGAGCCCCGCCTGCACCTTCAGGCGCCGGGACCCTCGTCTCTCCTCAGACTGCAGGGGCGGGACTTCCGCCTCTCCCGGGGCCGCGCTGTGATTGGCCGGCGGGCCCTACCACTTCCGGGTCGTCGCGGGCAGCGCGGCGGCCCGTTTTAGGCAGGCAGGCGGTGTATCAATATCCGAGGGGTAGGCTCCCTCGTAAATCAATATACTCGAGGCAAATATGCGGTGTGGGCAGCCGCTTGGCCAAAGGCAACCGCGGATCGGGTCAGACGCCGGGTGGGCACCGGCTGAAGACCAAAAGGCGCTCCCAAGCGCTAGATTAATTTTTAAAGCGCCTCCTGCGCAAAAGTAGCAAATAAAGCGCTATTAAGCGCTGGGGGCCGAAATCAAGCGCTCCCAAGCGCTAGGGGAAAGTTCAGGCCCCCAAAGTCCAGGCAGAGTCCTTCAGCAAGGCAGGGGGGCAAGGCTGGGCCCAGAGCCAGCACACTGGGTCTCCAGGCAGGGAGACAACCCAAGTGGCCGTCCTCTGGCCCAGCGACAGCAGCAGCAGCCCCCTCAGGATCCTGGAAGAGAACAACTTCTGTGGGGACACAGCCCCATTTTTATACACCTAAATCCTTTGTCTAAGGGTGCAGGGTGGGGGAGAAACCAGTTGCAGCTGGTTCTTGAGTACTCTGTTTACCTCAACCACCCTCTCTATTCACTGGCAGGGCTTGGGTCATCAGTCGCACCACAGGGGGCGGAGCCAGCATTGTGTGGGGAAAAGCCCAGCCCATTCAGGACCCAGGTACACTCCTCCCCAGCCATCAGCATGCTAATCTCCCACTCACCACCGGGGCAGACCCATCCAGCCTTCCTGGAGCCAGGCTCACCAGCCTGCTCCAGCCAATCACACGCCAGACACATTTTATATTAATATGCCAACTCCTAGAAGTGGCACTTCTACATATGACACACTCATGCAACACACACCATTGCGAAGCATTCGCTCTCACGAGTTCGCACATATCAGATTCGAACTTGTACACCCCACGCATCAGGAACTACCAGGGACACATACATTCCCCATGCATTCCTATGGGAGGGCAGGCCTATCATATCACATGCACTCAGAGTGCGCACGCACTTTCCACTGGGACACAGTGAAAGTGCGCAGAGCCCAAAAATCACCATCACCAGGTCACAATTACAAGCAAAAAGTCTAGGGGTGAACCTGCCATAAGGGCCAAGTCCAACACTACTGATAAGAATCGATCCTGGTTTAATAAAGAATGCTGCAAACTCAATCATTCCCTAGTTACAGCCATCACATCTAAGGATCTGTCCACATTCCCTTGTAGAGGAAGACCTACAAGATGGCAATTGCTAATGCTAAATGGGACTGGGATGAACAGAGGTGGAGGGCCCTTTTGGATGTATGCTCAGCCACAGATTCTACCAAATTCTAGAAATTAGTCGCATGTGGTGGCTCTTCAGCCATATTGGAGCCATAAAATAAAGTTGCTCCATCTGAATGGGTTGATTACTTTCACACTTTATATTCTCGTGACTCTAACACTCCAACTCAGGCTACAACCGAAGTCCTTCCGCCTCCCTCCCGTGTTATACCCATGTTTGCTATCACTGATATCATCGAGCCCCTAAAAGCTGTCTCGCGGGGCCAAGCCGCAGTACCAGATGGTGTTCCAGCTGACACATTCTTATTTGATATGGAGGATTGTCCAGCTATATTTTAGCCATTGCTAATGCCATCAGTCAAAGGGGGCACCCATTCCTGATTCTTGGAAGGGCGCAATGGTTTTACCCATCCATAAAAATGGTGACCGATCTCAACTGAGCAATTGCAGACCAATAAGCTCAATAAACTGCCTCCAAAAAGTGGTTTTGCCTCTGTCTGCTGCCAAAAATCCATGATTGGATTGTGGAACAAGATGTCCTCAGTACAAATTCGCAGGAAGGTCTCAACCAGCGACCAGGTCTTCCATTTTTAAAAATCTATTGGGAGAACCGTTGGATTGGCCAGTCCAACCTTTATATTGCCTTTGTCAATCTAAAATTGGCTTTTGACCTGATCCCCCGTCTGCCCTTTGGAAAACCCTTGCTGATCTGGCTATACCTCCTCACATTCTATCATTACTAATCTGTTTACATGAGGACCATTATGCACATATTAGGTGGGGGGCGCAAAGTCAATTTACTGAAAGGTTAGCAGTTCGCAAAGGTGTTTGCCAGAGTTGTGTTGTGGCCCCCACAGTATTCTTGTTATTTATAATTGATATTGTTCACTTCCTGTCCCACTTTGATACAGATGCTCCCTCCTTGGCACAAATCATATCTCAGATTCTCCTCTTTGCAGACAACACTTTGTTGGGCTCAGACACTTTTGACTTGCTTCAACTAGTTTGCCTTGCTCTTGGCTTGGAGATCAGCACCTCTAAAACCAAAGCGATGATGTTTGAGCCACATAAATCGTACAAGGGGAGTATAGTCCTGGAGGGGGGGGGGGGGAGTCCCCCTGGAGTGGGTTGATTCTATTACCTGTCTTGGGGTAACAATTTCTGGGGGTATGACTCCCACATCAATAAGGCAGCCTTGAAACTTAAGCAGACCACTGGTGTGTACCTCAAAGAGTATTCAACTTCATACACCCAACCCATTACGCCAGCTTTACAAGGCCAAAGCACTGGGTTCCACCATATACAGGGCGGAACTATGGGGATTTTCCAACCATTTAGAATTAACCATAACTGAAAATAAATTCTTTAGAAATCTTTACTATCTTCCTCCTAGCACTCCACTCTGTTTGCTTTTAATGGACCTGGGAGTAAATAGGGTTCGGTTAAACTCCTTCTAAGCCCCATATTTTATTGGAGATGCCTATGGACCACCCCTAAACTTGTCCACTATGTGATTTGTCTTAAGGATGTCATGAAGGCTGACCACTTCAGTAAGGTCACCTGGTTCACGAGAATCAAGGAGGCGTTACACTGACTTGGGATGCCTGAGTTGTGGGATCAGCCAGATTCCACTGATTTCCTGTCCAAAGATTTTCTGTAAAAGCATTACTGGGCAACACTAATGGGCAATAAATCCAGAAAATCTGCCTCCTCTAAGCTTACTAATGATTAGATTGATTTCAAGCCCACTTGTGGGTTTGAGCTCTTCTGGGATCAGGTGTCTGTTGTGCTGGACAGGAAGCTTTACTTCCAGGTCCGAGTGGGGACCCTCCAACTGAGAGTGTTCACTTCCAATTAGGCAGCTGGGGGAGCTTTGGCGTGCCCCCCTTAGATCTCTACAGTCAAGAGCATTCCGCATGTTTCTTTGTGTGTCCAGTAACCCTGGGCGGAGCTGGTAGAGCGGGACTACGTAGAGGTCCACGGAGTTAGGAACAAATTCTGTGGAACTCCGCTCCGTCACCCGCATCTAATCCCCTAATAAGAATTAATTAAAAATTAATTAAAGGTAAAAGAAAAAAGACTTACCTTGACTGTGGCGACCCCAGGCTGCTGTCCTCCTCTTCCTCGCCGTCTCAGGGTGATCTGCGTATGCGTGCGCACCCGTGCATGTGCCTTTCTCGCAAGGACGCCCCTGGGCGCTGCAGTCAAGGTACGCTTGTTTTCTTTCACCTTTAATGTATTTTGAATTAATTCTTAATAGGCGGGGTGGAGGCGGGGGCTGGTCATCTCCGCTCCGCTGTGGAGTGTGCGGAGATTTGCCTTCTCCACGTTCTCCGTGGAGTAGGCAAATCTCTGCAAACTCCGCGGGCGGAGCAGAGCGATCCGCTAGCACTTGTGTCAAGCTTACGCCTCCCCTGCCGCACCTGGCTAGCTACTATATGTATGCTGCTAGACATACGTAATTATTCCGCACCCTTGACATTTTCAGGGTGGATAGCCGTCCGGTTGTTGCCATATCTGTTGCCAAATCCTTGGCTGCTATAAGGGGCCTTAGAAGGAAGGTACCCCTGTATTTGCCTGATATCACATGGACTATTTATCCTGGGGAAATCCTGTTGTCGTATCTATGTGCACTTCTTATTTCAAATCCGTGATTAACATTGCACTTAGCTTTTATTTTTTAGGTCTCGCCTGTCCCTCCCAAAGGAAAGATAGGCGAGATTTATAGTAAGCAGACCTAAAAGGTCTACCCACTGCGGATCACGTACAGTTTATGTGAGCCAGGCGCGTGCACAGCAATTTGCTCCCCCTACCCCTCCCACAAAGCAAGACAAGACAAGAACATCAAAGCGACCGCGGCCGCTCTGATTCCATTTGCCAACACTTTATCCCATGGGGTGGCTACACACCCTCACCTCCACTTCCTCACTTCCACCCTCCCAAGTTTTAGAGGCAGCCTGCCAGGCTTGTGACGAGTGATGGCGCTCTTGCGCTTCTCTGGTACCAGCTCTGCACTGACAAGTGGGGTTGCCGTCGGCCGAGCGCTTTACGTCTCACAATGAGATGGTAAGGAACCAAGCGCTATATGAATTCAAGCAAAGTACAAAACACGTGCTCGGGCAATCGGATCTCTTTTGCTGCCTCACTGAAAGCTACCTCACAATCCATTATAAAGGTGACAATGAACACACTGAGAGGACTGTGCATGTAACCTGCACGCTGTGACAAATCTTGTTACACTTCCGGTGTTTGGTCCTATATTTCAAGTTTGTTTTCCACTTAATAGCACCTTTCTTTTGCTCTCTTGATGAACGGGTGCACGCATGGGCTTGCTTAGGGCAGGTCTCGGGAGTTTGCCCTGGCTCGACATTCGCCAGCATCTTTCATTACTGCAGTCACCTGCCTCCTGAGTTACGCCTTTGTAACTTGCACACATGTCACCTTTCCTCCTGTAATGCACCGTTTGCTACCTCTTGTATTTTGTTTGCTCACAATTGTCACTTTTACCTCATGTAACCCGCCCCCGCCACATCAATGCCGAGAGCTTGGTTTTCTTTGGATCCATTTCACGAGGCGGTGCATGTTGCCTTCCTCCTCTCCCGGATAAAACTACTGCCGCAGGCCGCTTTCGTCTCACTCCTGCGGGTTCGGCAGTAATTAACCTAACACTACACGGGGGTGACAACGCCCAACTTTTCCGCCGAATAAACAGAATTTACATTTCAGAATGTTATCTCCCTACTTGTTTTAACGCACTATCATCGTGATGCATTTGTGACCCGCCAGTGCCCCTCCCCCTGTTATTTATCACGTGCAAGAAACAAACTACAGAAACCGCATCTTTTTCCAGTACAAACTGGGCGCAACCACTTTACCCCATGGGGTGGTTACACACCCCCGCCTCCACTTCCTCACTTCCACCCTCCCAAGTTTCAGAAGCAGCCTGCAAGGCTTGCGACGAGTGATGGTGCTCTTGCGCTTCTCTGGTACCAGCTCTGCACTGACAAGCGGGGTGGTCGTCGGCCGGGCGCATTACGTCTCACAATGAGTTTGGTAAGCAAGCTATATGAATTCAAGCAAAGTACAAAACACGTGCTCGAGCAATCGGATCTGTGTTGCTGCCTCACTGAAAGATATCTCACAATCCATTATAAAGGTGACAATGAACACACAGAGAGGACTGTGCATGTAACCTGCACGCTGTGACAAATCTTGTTACACTTCGGTGTTTGATCCTGTATTTCAGGTTCATTTTCCACTTAATTGCACCTTTCTTTGGCTCTCTTGATGAATGGGTGCGTGCATGTGCTTGCTTAGGGCAGGTCACAGGAACACAGGACAGCTTTCCAACAAATGTCTGTCCAGGCCCAGCACCACTCACGGTGAATCCGCAAATGACATGCCTCTGCCCTGGAAGAGTGGACTTGGGTCGCCTGCTTCACCTCTCTGCTATTTTTTTTTCTCTCTCACGCTCTTTCCCACACCTCTGTTTCGGTCCCTCCAAAATGTGCCCCCTTTATTTTCGTTCTCTAATCTTCTCTTTTATTTAATTGCTCATAACATTTCCACCTGCCTTTCTCCCTGTTTCAACCCTGCCTTTGCTTCACTGTCTGCCTTTAACAATTTATTTTTCCTTTGAATATCTACATTTAATGGTATCTATCTTTGTAACTCTCTCCAGACTGCCAACCGCTAGTTCTTTCTGGTTCACTCCCCACTCAACCACACACACAACCACACACACAACCATAACCACACACACAAACACACACACACACACAACCACACACACACACACACACACAACCACACACAACCACACACAACAACCACACACAACCACATATACAACCATACATACAACCACACACACAACCACACACATAGAACCACACACACAACCACACACTCAACCACACCATCAGTGCACACTTTCACCAGGCACAGACACCATCAGTCGTCAGTGCAGACTTTCAACGGGCACAAACACCACCAGCCGTCAGTGCACGCTTTCACTGGGCACAAACACCACCAGCCGTCAGTGCACGCTTCCACCAGGCACACACCACCAGACATCCGTGCACGCTTTCAGGCACACACACAACACCAGCCGTCCGTGCACGCTTTTACCAGGCACACACATACCACCAGACATCAGTGCACACTTTCACCAGGGACACACACACCACCAGCTTTAAGTGCACGCATTTACCAGGCACACACCACCAGCCAGCAGTGCACACTTCCAAAAGGCACACACACCACTAGCCATCAGTGCACAATTTCTACAGGCACACACACCACCAGCCATCAGTGCACACATGAATTGTTTACGCACCCACAATTAATTATTGTAGCAATCGCAGTATGTCACACTTTACTAAACATATTCATCTAAAGCGCAGCATGCCACCATTGCTAAAAAAATAGATACACATTTTTTTGGCCTACAATTTATAGACATTTTTTGCAATTGGTGTTGCAATATTTAGCAATGCCAATAGCTCAAACGTAATTAATGCGAGACTTATTGCATTGCAAATGCTTGTTTAATGTAGCTCTGGTCTGTAACTATGTTTTTATGAATTATGTTATCTATTTATTGTTGCTTTAACTTGTTTGTACTTTTATGGCCATGGTGGCCAAAAGATAAAGTGATTTGAGTGGCTGACTGACACAAGAGGAGTGACTTTGGGGAAACGGGGAAAAAGGGCATTATCCCAAAGCACAGTAGTTCATGCTTCAATGTATATTATTGCACCTGCTACTAATACCTATGTTTCACCCCATTTATAGTGAGTTCTCAATGTATCCAATTTAAGCCCTGTACTGGGCAAACAAACTGTTCTGCTGGGTGGTTAAGTTCTGAGTTTGTACACCCCACACTACCTCCCTGAGAGCCTGTGACTGTTTCCCAAGGATACCACTGAAGTGAGGCAGGGGATGTATTTGACCCAGTTTTTACAGCCTTGATAGGATGGCTTTCTGGACATCAGAGGCAAACAACTCCAGCCCTAAAAGTGAGGTCTAAGTAACCCATGCTTACACCACGCCCCCTGAAAGGGTCTGACACATGTCCTCTAATAGAAAGAATATGTACTCAAACTGACCAACTATGCACTGTGTGACTCCTAACTCTATATAGTCACTGCGATTCACTCAATACTACATTGCCAATAGTAGTGAAGGGCACAATGGATGCAGAAAGAAATGGTGCAAATTTCTTGGCACTAAAGATTTAAATCAAAGGAGTGAGAACAGGGGGATTTTAAATTAAACTAATACTGTTATTTGAAATACTTTACTGATGTTCACCAGTACTCCCCGCCACATGATATTTCTATTTCTATTTCTATTTATTTCTATTTAATGCCATTTATAGAGCGCGTACAATTACCCTTAGGCGTCTCGGCGCTGAAATTGCATTAGAGTCTCACCCTAGACAGGAAGTACGGAGATGTGGGTTACTGATTGAAAAGCCATGTCTTCAGTTTTTTTTCTGAACTGAAGAAGAGTGGGACTGGTTCTAATGTGAATGGGTAGGGTGTTCCAGAGTCTAGGGGCTGCGATTGAGAAGCGGCGGTCGCCCCAGGAAGTTGTACGGCTGCGTTGAACCACTAGTTGGTTAAGAGAGGTGGATCTGAGCATTCTCGGGGGGTTGTAAGGAATCAGTTGCTTTTTGAGGAATCGGGGTCCTAGATCCTGAAGTGATTTAAAAACCGTACACAGAGATTTGAATTTGACCCTGTTGTGAATGGACAGCCAGTGGTATTGTTTAAGCGGGTCCGAGATGGGTGCAAATCTAGGTTTTTTTGAAAGTACGCGAGCGGCGGCATTCTGCACGGTCTGTAATTTTTTGATGACTCTGCTCTGGGCATTGAGCAACAGACCGTTGCAGTAGTCTAATGAAGACAGCACTAGCGAGGAAACTAGTGTTTTTGCTGCTGAATCTGGAAGGTAAGGTGTGATTTTCTTTACCATTCGTAGCTTATAATGAGCATTGGCAGCCACCTTGTTCGCATGGGCCATGAAGTTGAGTTGATTATCAAAGGTGACACCTAAGTTTCTAACCTTGACCGTGGGGCAGGGAGGAGTACCCATGGCCGCTGGCCACCAAGTTGCCGACCAGGTTGGGGAGAGATTACCGAAGATAACCACCTCCGTTTTATCGGAGTTGAGTTTCAGGCAATTTCTTGCCATCCACTCACTAATAGCAGTCATCCCATCTTGGAATCTCTCCGCCATCTTCTGTCCATCGCCCTTTATGGCCAGGACCAGCTGGCTGTCGTCGGCGTATGAGGTCAGGCCCATCCCGTAGGCTTTGATGACACTAGCGAGGTCCGACACGTATATATTAAATAGTGTCGGACTCAGGGATGAGCCTTGTGGGACCCCACACGGTAACGACAAGTCGGCCGACTGGAAGGGGCCCAGTGTAACCGCCTGGGTTCTGTTGGCCAGGAAGGAGGCCAGAAGATCTCTAGCAGTGTGCTGAATGCCCATCCTCTCGACACGGTCGACCAAGATCTTGTGGTCGACCGTGTCGAAAGCAGCTGACAAGTCAAGGAGGACTAATACAGCAGTACCTCCTTGGTCACGGATGACTCTTATATCGTCGGCTGCTTTGATGAGAGCGGTTTCCGTGCCATGGTGTTTGCGGAAGCCGAACTGTGTTTCATCCAGCAGATGATTGTTCTCTATATAGGCTGATAACTGCTGGTTCATAGCCTTTTCTATGACCTTCGCTAGAAAAGGGAGACTTGCAATGGGACGGTAATTCTTCAATTCGCTTTTATCTAGCCCAGGTTTTTTAAGCAGAGGTTTAATCAGTGTATTTTTCAGAGCGTCGGGGTAGGATCCGGATGCCAGAATAGTGTTACAGAGGGTGGTTATGATGGGGATGACTGTGTCTGGTACTGTAGCAAGTACAGAGGTGGGGCAGGGATCCAGAGCTGATCCAGCTTTAATCGTATTGAAAATGCTCTTAACTTGATCAGTGGTGAGGGCATTGAAGGAGGTCATAGTGGTACTAGTCGGAGTAGTCAAAGAAGTGGTCAAAGAAGTGGAAGCACTACTATGGACCTGGTCAAGATTGAATGCTTGATAAATATCATTGACTTTAGTAAAGAAAAAGTCTGACAAGGCATCACATAATGTTTGTGATGGGGTGGATTGAGATCCGGGGCATTTCCCGCGAGAGTTTTTGCGACGTGATAAAGCTTTTTGCTAGAATTTTTTGCAGCTTCTATGTGGCGAGTGTAATAATCTTTTTTTGCTGTTATTATCATTGATTTATAAGTAGCCAGGGCTTTCTTATAATTGTCCTTGTTTTCGGTGTCATAGGTTCTTCGCCATTGTCGTTCCTTGTTCCTAGTGAGTTGTTTTTGGTCTTTTAATTCTTTCGTGTACCACTGAGCTTTGGGCGTATTTCTGTTTTTAGAAATTGATTTGGTGGGTGCCAACTGAGTTGAAGCTTCACTCAACCATTTTTGGAATTGATTAGTGGCAATCGTTGGGTCAGTGGATAGTTCCGGGGTTGAGGTGTTGAGAAGCAGCATTAAATCGTTGGGGTTAATGTCCTTCCAAGCTTTGAACGTGCCCTTTATCGCAGGGATCACTTTTTTCCTCTGCGGACCTTTGATAGTAAGTTTGCTAAAGATGACCGAATGGTCTGTCCAGGTCATAGGGAGAACAGAAGTAATGGACAGTCCTTCGACATTTGTGAAGATTCCATCCAGCGTGTGGCCTGCCTGGTGGGTAGGGGTCGTGACCAACTGTCTGAGGCCCATCGTGTCTAGATCTGATACAAGGGTTGTGGTGTCCCTATCACTATGAAGCTCTAAATGAAAATTGAAATCACACAATATCGTGGTGAATTCTTCTGCCGCTATAGATTCGGTGATATTGGTAAGATTTGCGAGGAACGCAGATCTAGTACCAGGGGGTCTATATATCAGTGTTCCCTTAAAATTATACGTGGGGGCCAGATTAATATCAAAGTGCATGGCTTCGCATGCATTAATAGGGATAGGCGAGCAGCGGGTTTTGTATTGGTCTCTTGCTATGATGGCTATTCCACCTCCTTTCCCTATGGGCCTGTCCTGCCGATAGGCACTGTAACCTGGGGGAACTGCCGTAACCGTGATATAACTCCATGCTTAATTGTCGAAGAGTTAATGCACTTGAATAGTGCTTTAGGTTGTTTTTCAGCACCTTCATGGGTGTATTTCAGTACTTCAGAGACTTACTTTTTTAGATTTGGCTTGATAGTGCAGCTGCAGCCAGTACTTGTGTGATCAAAAGAAAAGGACCTATGAAGGGCGCAACTAAGAGAAGGTGTTGGCTCAACTCATGTTGGTTACCTTGAGTAAAGCACGTGATTGGGCAAGTATTATATGCTGCTGCAGAGAAAGAGGCCCCAATTCACAATGGTAAAGAAGTCTAAGTTTAGACCTGAAGTCTAAAAGCCCAATTTACAAAGGTAAAGTTAGACCTGAAGACTAAGTTTAGACCTGAAATCTAAGGGCCCAGTTCACAAAGGGAAAGTTAGACCTGAAGTCTAAGTTTAGACCTCAAGTTTGAGGGCCCAGTTCAAAAAGGTAAAGTTAGACCTGAAGTCTAAGGGCTGCGTTCACAAAGGTAAAGTTAGACCTGAAGTCTAAGTTTAGACCTGAAGTCTAAGACCGATTTCACAAACGTAAAGTTAGACCTGAAGTCTAAGTTTAGACCTGAAGTCTAAGGGCTGAGTTCACAAAGGTAAAGTTAGACCTGAAGTCTAAGTTTAGACCTGAAGTCTTAGGGCCCAGTTCACAAAGGTAAAGTTAGACCTGAAGTCTAAGTTTAGACCTGAAGTCTAAGGGCTGAGTTCACAAAGGTAAAGTTAGACCTGAAGTCTAAGTTTAGACCTGAAGTCTTAGGGCCAAGATCACAAAGGTAAAGTTAGACCTGAAGTCTAAGTTTAGACCTGAAGTCTAAGGGCTGAGTTCACAAAGGTAAAGTTAGACCTGAAGTCTAAGTTTAGACCTGAAGTCTTAGGGCCAAGATCACAAAGGTAAAGTTAGACCTGAAGTCTAAGTTTAGACCTGAAGTCTAACTTTAGACCTGAAGTCTAATGGTCCAGTTCACAAAGGTAAAGTTAGACCTGAAGTCTAAGTTTAGACCTGAAGTCTAAGGGCTGAGTTCACAAGGGAAAGTTAGACCTTAAGTCTAAGTTTAGTCCTGAAGTCTAAAGGCCCAGTTCACAAAGGTAAAGTTAGACCTGAAGTCCAAGTTTAGACCTGAAGTCTAAGGGCCAAGTTCACAAAGGTAAAGTTAGACTTCAAGTCTAAGTCTACCTTTGTGAATTGGGCCCTTACACTTCAGGTCTGAATTTACCTTTGAGAATTGGGCCCTTACACTTCAGGTCTAAATGTTCCCATGAGAATTGGCCCTTTAAACCTCAAGTCTAAACTTAGACTCCAGGACTACGTTTACCTTCGTGAATTAGCTGCAGAGTGTTTTCTGCACTCCTATTGCTCCTTAGGGTTATTACCTTACCTAACATGACTGCTCCATAAAACTGACATGGTAGTGTGCAAGAGGAACACCCCAAAATCATGGTGTGATAGTACTGGCTAACAGTATTGCTCTGTGAGCCGTTAGCAGTATGACTGGTAGAAGTATTGGTGAATAGAGCTTTCCGATAAGGTTTTGTCCCACATTAAAATGGTTGCTGCACAAATTGTGATGAAGTCTGAGCTTCTTTATGTTTTTTCTTCCCCATCTGCATTTATGAAGTCCAGAAAACACACCTACCCACCCTTTCCGGCAATCCAATTAATGTGCTGTTTGCTGCAGCCATAGCCTATGGGTTGCCATCCCAAAAAGCCTCCTACCAACACTCACTCCTCCCACACCAACTCGCAGCCTCAGTTCACTCTCTCCAAATACACCAGCTCCTCAGTGCTTAATTTGAGCCAGTGGTTTCTGGTCCTCAGCACTGAAATGTAATCATCAACACCGGCTCAGTAGTTTCATGAGGGCCAGTAAAGGACACACTCATTTTTGGTAGGCACAGGAAGATTACGTGATTTGCCCTGAATCACAGGATGTTGAGCTGATGTCAAAACCCGAACCTGGTTCCCCAGCTCCGTGGTCCCCAGCTCTGGTCACTATGCCACACCCTTTCCCCACTGCCTAGTTAGTAGTTGGCTCTGTTTCAGGCAGTGTTACAGAAGAAATGGGCTGGTGCAGGCTGCCACCTGACGAGAGCCCGTGCACGTTTTTTTTTTTACAAATTAACCACTGCGGCTCCTCCATAACCATCTCCCCTGTCTCACGCTAATCCCTACAGCCTCAGCTCAATCTTCCCTCCAGTAGCAGCCCCTGCAGTGCACTACCCCTATGCAGGGCAATGGGTACAGATGCTGGTCTACATTGTGGCTTCAGAAGCAGTGAAAACAAGTCTGGCCACTGGTACCCCTAACTCTTTCCTTCACAGCAGAAAGCATGAAGGGGGAGAGAATGTGGCCTAACGGCTAGGGCGGTCGACCTCGGAGCTGGGGACTTGGGTTCCAGTCTCAGCAGGGACGCTCAACATTCTGTGATTCTGGGCAAATCGCTTAATCTCCCCGTATGTGTCCTTCTGTAACCTAACTAGTGCTCAGGTAAAGCGCTCTGATACCTCGGGTCTAGTTTGCGCTATATAAAACTTCCCAAAAATATATATATATATTGTTGGACTTTGCCCTTCTGGCAGGTTCACCCCTAAACTTTTTGCTTTTAATGGTGACCTGGTGATGGTGATTTTTGGGTTCTGCGCACTTTCACTGTGTCCCAGTGGAAAGTGCGTGCGCACTCTGAGTGCGTGGAGTAAGGTTGGCCTGCCCTCCCATAGGAATGCATGGGGAATATCTGTGTCCCTGGTAGTTCCTGATGCGTGGGGTGTACAGGCTCGAGTCTGGTATGTGCAGACTCGTGTGATTGAATGCTGCGAAATGATGTATGCGGCATGTATGTGTCTAGTGTGGAAGTGCCACTTCTAGACATGGCTGTGCGTGTGCTGTAAAGGTGCTGGCGTGTGATTGGATGGGGCTGCTGGTGAGCCTGGCTCCAGGAGTCTGGATGGGTCTGCCCGGTGGTGAGTGTGGAGATTAGCATGCTGATGGCTGGGGAGGAAATGAAATGAAATGAAATGAAAAGTAGATTTGTAGAGCGCGGTTGCTGCCCAAAGGCGTCCAAGCGCTAAAGACCAGAATAGAAATTGCTTGACAAGGATAACTTGCAGAATTTAACAAGGAGTGTTAAACAAAAAAGTCTTCAGCTGTTTTCGAAAGGAGGAGAGGTTAGGGTTGGATCTGAGATGAAGAGGAAGTGAGTTCCAGATCTTGGCGGCATTATAGGTAAACGTCCTGCCGCCCGCCCTTGCCTTTTTTATTCTCGGAGCTATAGCCAAACAGGCCTGGCTAGAGCGAAGGTTTCTGCCAGGTTGGTACTGATTTACTAGGTCCCGGGTAATCATTGGTCCTGTGTCCCAAAAGGCCTGATGGGCAATACACATGGCCTTAAAGATGACTCTCTGTCGCACTGGCAGCCAGTGCAGGCTAATCAGACCAGGTCTGGCTGATTGTCTGCGTGGCAGCTGTAACAGTGTGCGGGACGCACAGTTCTGCACTATCTGTAGTCTACGCAAGGTGTATTCCGGGGAGCCAAGGTAGAGGACATTGTTGAAGTCTAAGCGGGACTGTATCAGACCTTGGATGGCCACCTGCTTTGCCTCCATAGGCAAAAGAGGGAGGACTTTCTTTAGCATCCTGAGAAGTCCGAAGCAGGTGGGCGAGAGTTTTGTAGCCTGGATGTTAAACGAGAGGGTCTTGTCCAGCCACACCCCAAGGCTCTTAATATTGTCCTTGGGTACTGGGGGGGTACCTAGACAAGGAGGCCACAAGGAGTTGAAAAAGGTGGGGTTTGAGGGACCCAGGAGCATCAGCTCCGTTTTGTCCCCATTGAGCTTAAGAGATGAGGAGGTCATCCAGCCCTTTACCTCCTCTAGGCACTTTATTAGCCCACCTGACGACGGTAGAGCGGCCTCATGCGCCAAGGAGACCACCAGCTGGGTGTCGTCCGCGTAAGAAATAATCTTAACCCCAAACGGACGAACAACCTCAGCCAGTGGTCTCATATAGATGTTAAAAAGCGCGGGGCTTAAAGAGGAGCCTTGTGGGACTCCACACCTCAACGGCCTGCTCATGGATACAGTGTCTCCATCAAAAACTTGGAATGATCTGTCACTCAAGAAGGATTTGAGCTATAGCCAAGCTCCATCCACTATTCCGACATTCAAGAGGCGGGTCAGCAGAGTGTCATGGCTGACCGTATCGAATGCCGCGCTTAGGTCAAGGAGGATCACTGCCACTGACCCCCCCCTGATCTAGGATTTTTCTGGTTTCCTCCGTGACTGCTAGAAGGGCAGTCTCTGTTCCGTGTCTGGGTCTAAAACCCGTCTGGGTGGCATCTAACAGCTGGTTGTTTTCAAGAAAATTCACCAGCTGAAGATTGATGTATCTCTCAAGGATTTTGCTCACCCAGGGGAGCAGAGAAATCGGCCGATAGTTGCTAAAGTCAGAGGGATCCAGATTGGGATTTTTTAGCAGAGCTCGGACCATGGCCTGCTTCCAAGCGGGAGGGACAGTGCCAGAGGTGATGGAGGCATTCAGGAGGTCCAAAATAGTTGGTAAAGTGACCTGAGATGCCAACATCATGGCTTCTGGAGGTGCTGGATCACATGGAGACCCAGATTTTACCTTGCGGGCAATAGAGTCCAAAGATTCAAGGTCTAGTGGAGGGAAGTAGTCCAGTGTTAGCAAGGGTTCCAATGAAGTATCCCCCAGATTTGTTCGATCCTGAGCTATGGGGACAATTACTATAGAGGGGAGAGATGAATATATTTTATTAACTTTCTGGTGGAAAAATTCTGCCAGGTCATTGCAGTGGGCTGTTGTTTTTTCCTCGTGCAAGCTAGAAGGGGGAAGTTTGGTGAGTTTTTTAGGTATTTGAAAAATTTCCTTAGGCTTGGACTTAGCTTGTAAGATTTTATCAGAGAAGTATACAGATTGGGCAGATTTAACCTCGGTTTTGTAGATTTTAATTGCCTCTCGGTATCGGGTTTTTTCCTCCAAAGAGTAATCTAAACGCCATCGTCTTTCTATTTTCCTGCATTGGCGTTTCTTTTCCCTGAGAGCCTCTGAGTACCAGGGGGCAGTTTTTTGGGAACGTTTCAGCATTATCTTACTCAGGGGGAGAGTGGCTTCAAGGGATTGTGTGATCCAGTCTTCATATTCCTGGTTGGCCAAACATGGGTCCTCATTATAGGAGGGTTGGTCAGTCGCGAGTCTACTTGCCCAGTCATCGACTGGTAGCCGCGCCCAGGATCTGGCATGCCTTACAGTGGGTCTCGAAGGGAGTGGCTTAAATGTGGTCCAGGTAAAAGGCACCAGTAGATGATCAGTCCACGGGAGGGAGATTGGTAGCCCAACCACAAGGTCTGCACAATTACTGAACACAGGGTCCAGTAAGTGGCCCTTAACGTGAGTCAGTGCCTTCACACGTTGGACTAATTGTAGAGCAGCTAGGTCGTCTACAAGTGTCATAGCTGTATGATCCAGGGCAGTATCAAAATGAAAGTTGAGATCCCCTAGCAAAGTATAATTAGAGGCAGTGCTAACACGTTCAGCCACTATCGGCGGAAGGAGATTGTGAAACTGTTTGGGGGGTCCCGGGGGGCGATATACCACCGTACCTGAAAAGCAATTATTAGGGGAGAATTCCAGAGTGAATGCTAAGCTCTCACAATCTGGAATTACTTCAGAGATTACTCAACAGTGGTATTGCTCCTTATATATAATGGCTAGGCCTCCTCCTCTCCCTTCAGGACGATCTTGCCAAATAATTTGGAAACCTGGAGGAAGGGCTGTCACTAAGACAGGGTCGGAGTCCGACGCAAGCCACGTTTCAGTGAGAAACACTGCATCTGGCATGCGTTCCTCTAACAAAAGGGCAATTTCCACCCTATGTTTTGGCAGGGACCTGCAGTTTAACAAAAACATACAGTAATCCTGTTTCGCATCACGAACCTGCTTAGGTTTGAGGATTTGTTTAAATTTTGGGCAGATCACTGGGAACTCTGTAGCGTGATAACAGTGCAAGCCACAATCAGTTCCTAAAGGGCTTATGCTGAGGAGAGCTTCCGCACTATATTGCCTGGTCTTTTGTGGCCGAGATGTAAGGGGCATGGCCCTCGGCCCGGTTAAGGCGCGGACGGGCGCAGACGGGCTTGCCTTAGGCACGCCTTCGGCGCGCAAACGGCGCGCCCGCTGCGCTCGCCCGCTGCGCGACCGGAAGATACACATTTTTTATACCGGGAAGGATAACCCGGCGGGCGTGGCCTCTCGAAAAAGGGGCGTAGCCTGTGTCCGCGGCGGGAATGGCGTCCCTGTGTTTAGCGGTTTGAAACTGCAACCAGCACTTAGATCCGCTGTGCGGTTTAGGTCCAGAGCGTGTGAGCCCAGAGCAGGGTACAGGGGAAGTGTGCAGGAGAATTAAAACAGGTAATGAAAGTGACACTAAATTATTAAAATTGTGCAACCTACTCCCGGCTTCCGCCTCAGGAGAAATTTCTATCTATGTGACGCTTGTATTCAGCGTCCTTTAGTAGTGACGGCCGGCGGGGGGCGTGGCCTCTCGAAAAGGGGGCGTGACCTGTGTCCGCGGCGGGAATGGCGTCCCTGTGTTTTGCGGTTTGAAACTGCAACCAGAGCTTAGATCCGCTGTGCGGTTTAGGTCCAGAGCGTGTGAGCCCAGAGCAGGGTACAGGGGAAGTGTGCAGGAGAATTAAAACAGGTAATGAAAGTGACACTCAATTATTAAAATTGTGCAACCTACTCCCGGCTTCCGCCTCAGGAGAAATTTCTATCTATGTGACGCTTGTATTCAGCGTCCTTTAAGAGTGACGGCCGGCGGGGGCGTGGCCTCTCGAAAAAGGGGCGTGGCCTGTGTCCGCGGCGGGAATGGCGTCCCTGTGTTTTGCGGTTTGAAACTGCAACCAGCGCTTAGATCCGCTGTGCGGTTTAGGTCCAGAGCGTGTGAGCCTAGAGCAGGGTACAGGGGAAGTGTGCAGGAGAATTAAAACAGGTAATGAAAGTGACACTCAATTATTAAAATTGTGCAACCTACTCCCGGCTTCCGCCTCAGGAGAAATTTCTATCTATGTGACGCTTGTATTCAGCGTCCTTTAGTAGTGACGGCCGGCGGGGGCGTGGCCTCACGAAAAAGGGACGTGGCCTGTGTCTGCGGCGGGAATGGCGTCCCTGTGTTTTGCGGTTTGAAACTGCAACCAGCGCTTAGATCCGCTGTGCGGTTTAGGTCCAGAGCGTGTGAGCCCAGAGCAGGGTACAGGGGAAGTGTGCAGGAGAATTAAAACAGGTAATGAAAGTGACACTAAATTATTAAAATTGTGCACCTGGGTCCTGAATAGGGCTGGGATTTCCCCACACAATGCTGGCTCCGCCCCCTGTGGTGCGCCTAATGACCCTAACCCTGCCAGTGAATAGAGTGAGGGGCTGAGCACATCAAGGGTGCTCCCAGACCAGCTGCAACTGGTTCTTCCCCCACCCTACCCACAGACAAAGGAATTTACAGTATAAGAAGGGGCTGTGTCCCCTTACAATTTGTTCTCTTCCGGGATCCTTTTGCTGAGGGGGGTTGTTGCTGTTGGGCGCCAGGAGGGCCGCCACTTGGACTGCCTTCCTGTCTGGAGGCCCAGTTATGTTGTTATGTTACGAGTTTGTTGAAGCGCGACAGCTGCCCCAGCAACGGGGCGTCCCGGCGCTGAGAAACCATAGCATAACCAACTGAGAGGGGGGGGGGTCAAGAGTTTAGGGCAGTGGGAACAAGTGAGTTTTTATTGCCTTGCGAAAAGTGGATAGATTGTCAAGGTGGCAGATATTTGGGGGAAGGGAGTTCCAGAGTTTTGCTCCTATAGCTCTAAAAGAGCGACCCCCGACACGGCAGAGTTTTGTGCGGGGAACCACTACTAGATGTTGACCTAGGGAGCGCAAAGTGCGCTGGGGGGTGTAGGGTGTTAGAAGCGGGCGAAGGAGTTCAGGGCCATCGGTTTTGAGTATTTTAAAGGCAGTGGTAAGGGCCTTAAATTGAATTCGTGCTTCCACTGGGAGCCAGTGCAGTCTTCGTATGGTGGCTCTAGCAGAGCATCTCCTTGGAAGGCCAACTATGGCTCTGGCCGCAGAATTCTGAATACGTTTAAGCCTATTTGTCTCTGCTTTGTTAGCGCCTAACAATAGAACGCTAGCATAGTCCAGCCGGGAGAGGATGATAGATTGGACTATGAGCTGACGTGTTTTGGGATCGAAGAACCCAAGAATGGGATTAAGGCTTCTTAGGAGGCCAACACACGTAGCTGCTACTCTTTTGGTGTGAGTTTGGTAGCTCAGCGAGGAGTCCAGCCAGACTCCCAGATTTTTTACCAAGGACTTAGGGGGAGGAATGGGGCCTAGCGAGGATGGCCACCACTAGGCGTTCCAACAGCTGGTGTCCTTGCCAAGGAGAAGCACCTCGGTTTTCCCTGCATTGAGTTGTAAGCAGTTACCCGTCATCCAGCGGGCGACTGCAGCCAGTCCATCCCTGAATCTCTTGGCAGTGAGCTGGCTCTGGGCCCAGCCTTGCCCCCCTGCCTGCCTCCAAAACGTTGCTGGACTTGTGGGCCTCTAAGCGCCTGTGAGCGCATTACTTGTACCCTAGCGCTGGGGAGCGCTTTATCCTTGCTGCTAGAGCTTGGGAGCGCTTCAATTGCCTTCTGAGCGCCTGGGGGCGCTTTATTCACTTTGGCCGGTGCCCACCCGGCAGTGGACCCGTTTTTGCAGATTTCGTACCCCTGGCAGGTGCCCACCCCACCAGGGTCCTGGTGCCGTTTTTGGGGCCCACCTCGATTTAATATTTATGTAAAAGGAGCCGGTGCCCACCCGGCATTTGCCCTGGATCGTGCCACCAGCTAGTGTCCTCCCCGCCGGGTCGCCGCGCTGCCTGCGACGACCCGGAAGCCGAAGGGGCGACCTGGAAGTCCCGCCCCTGCAGCACGAGGAGAGGAGCAGGGCGGTGGAGAGAGCAGACGGGGCTCCGATGTCGCAGGAGAGCCCCGCGCTGCCACAAAGAAGCAACCGGTGTTTTCCCCCCATCGGGGCTCCCGTGAAAGGAGGGAGAGCCCCGCAGCCCAGGAGCCGAGAGGAGACACCGGCGAGGGGAAACGCCGCCTACTACCGGTGAGTGCGAGCGTCCCCGCGGGTCCCTCCTCAGCCCCGAGAAAGGTTCTTGGGCCTTATGGTATACAGAGCCCTTGTCAGAGTCCCCAGGAGGGGGGCTCCAACGACGGCGCATTGGTGCTGAGAGCCACGAGAGGCTCACGGTGCCACATTTGTATTTACGAGCCTGCGAGGCTCGAGGCGGCATTTCTCTCAACAACGGCCCATTTGTTTAGTTAGAGCTTGAAGGGCTCTGGGGGCATTTGTTCAGAAGCCCACGAGGGCTCCGGGGGACATTGTCGTTTTTGAGTCCCCAGGAGGGGGACTCCAGCCAAACAGGCAGCAGTTGTTTTCAGAGCCCAGAGAGGCTCGGGGCATTGCTTGTTTTTGAGCCCAGCAAGACTCCAACAACAGCCACAGTTTGTGTTCAAGCCTGAAAGGCTCTTGGCTGCATTTCTTTACTTGGAGCCCAGAGAGGCTCCAGGCATTCCTTAAGGTGCGAGCCCAGAGAGGCTTGTGGGGGCATTTCGTTCTTCAGAGCCTGAGAGGCTCAGGGGGCATTGTATTTGTTTAGGGCCACAAGGCTCCAGCGTTGGCCCCAGTGTCTCCACAGCTGCCCAGCACTTCGTGCTGGGCAGCTGCTACGTTTAGGCTCCCCCTGATTTTGGGACACAGGGCGTCCTAGCCCCCACAAGGCCAGTTGGCCTATGGACAGTCACAGGTGGTGACTTATGTGAGTTTGGCGCAATTGTTCTTTCCCTGCACCTCTGAATGGGTTTTAATGTGTCATGTGCCATGTTCTTACACCGCTGAATGTATGTTATGCATCATGTGTTTTCCTTCCCTACATCTCTGAATGTGTAGTGATGCATCATGCGTAATGTGCCTATGCCCCTACAGGTATTGTGATACTTAGGTGGTTGTTTTTCTCCTAGTGCAGGTGTTGCTAGTGAGGTCCAGATTCCCTGCGCAATATTCTCCTAAGGTGGTTAGGGTTGCGTAGGTGGTACTTACCTGTTACCAGTAGTTACTGGTTGTGTGCTACATTTTCTAATTCGTGCTACAGTGATTTTACATTCTATGTGCTATGTTCTAAGTGATATTCTAAGTGCTAGTTCTAAAAGTGCTGATTCCTGACAGTGGTCCAGGTGGCCCTGTCTTGTACATATGCCCTGTAAATTCTGCCCGTGCCTGTTGGCACATTGTAAAGTGTGTGTTTTTATCTAATGTGTTTTGGTGTAATACAAAGGCTATTTTTATATATAACCTTGTGTGGAGTTTCCTTTGTGGTGGGCCTTGGGTGTTGTTGCTGGGGTGCGTGCGCAAACAATTAACTCACATTGCCTCCAAGTTTAGCCTTACTGCTCGTGCTACGTTACCAAGGGGGTGAGCAGGGGTTATCTTGGCGTGTAACTCCCTTGCCCTGACGTGGAAGTGGTGGTCTCTGACTGACTTTGGCGCAAGCCCTGGCCAGCCAGGGATCCCATTTCTAACAATGGCGGCAGCGGAAAGGCTTAAGGATTTGTGTTTGCGTTGTACCTCAGTGGCAACTGGCCGCACTACAAAACTTTGCATTTTAGATAAATCACATTTTGGGGATTATTGTTTCTAAATTGTTCTTAATGTCATTTCTTTGGAAATGTGTTTCTTGTGCACTGTGAGTTAGTGTCACTAGCTCTGGGTGGTTTTCTATCCCCTAAGTGCAGTTTGAATTTTCTGGATTCACCAGAGGGTGGGATCCAGTGGTAGCAGCATAATAGTGTCCAGTACATTTGTTACCCGCCCTGCGCCCAGAGTCTGGTACCTGTGTCACGTGTGGTCAGGTTGAGAAATCAGGGATGGTAGAAACTGCCTTACTAGTCCGAGGGGGGGGGGGGGTTGTGTGTGGATGAATGGTGTGTGGCACTAGACAAGTGAGTGTGAGTTCTCTGGGATAGGGAGCTCACTGAATTTTTTTGTAAATTTTGTACTCTTGCTTCAGCTCTGACAGTTAAGTCCCCTGTGTTGCACGTGTCTGTGAGCATCCTGCCAAGATGGAGTCTGCTATTAATGTCTGGGGTCTGTTTATGCATGAGTTGAGAGAATTTTGCGAAGAGAGAGACATTGCAGTGAATGAGTCAGACACCCAGTCCCAACTTAGGGGTAACCTAATCCAATGGCAGAAGGATAACTGGGAGTGTGAGCACAGTGAGGAGATGGCCCGGGTCTCACACCATGAGGGTGGTGGGTCTGAGGGGAGCCCTGAAGAGTCTGAAGAGGAGGAAGAAAACAAGAGTACAGGGACACCAGCAGATAGTGAGGACCCCATAGATAGGGAGTCCCTTGCTGGGTCCAGTGTAGGAGGCAGTGCCTCATCCCTTTCCCTGTCCCCAGAGGAGTGGGAAGATAGGAGGAAAGAAAGGGAGCACCAGCTGGCTTTAGAAAAGCTCAGGTCAGAGCATGCCCAGGCTATGGCATAGCTGGGCATTAGAAAGCAACAGCTAGAGACTCAGATGGTCTTAGCGCAGGAGAGGATAGAGGAGGCTGAGAGGGCCTTCACCAGAGAGAACTTACCTCTGGAGGGTAGACTATCCCCTGCGCGCAGTTTTAATTTTCTGGACTACCCAGGGCGGGTTGAGTCCAGTGATGGCAGCTATATAGAGCCCAGTACGAGCAGTCCCATTCCCAATTCCCACAGTATGGTACCTGTTTCCCAAGAGGAGGAGTTAAGGTTGAAGTTCAGGGACAGTAAGAAACTGTCTCACCATTCTTGGGAAGATTTTGAAGATGAATGTTGTGGGACACTGTTTGATTGGGTACAGGTTCACACTGACTCTGATTTTGACAAACTGTTTGATCTGATTGTCAAAGAGCACCTGCTCAGTTGTTGTTCACCAGGGTTGCGCCAACACCTGTTGGGGTGTGGATTGTCTGATGCCTGTGAGCTTGCAGATGAAGCAGACCGCTGGGAAAGTGCCAGAGGAAGTCCGAAGTGAGGAGTGATTGGGGGATGAGTTTCCCAGTGGATGCACCAGTGGACCAGGGACTAGCCAGTTGGGCTAGATCTTCTTGGGGGACCCGGGTGGCGCCACTTCTGCTCTAGGAGATCTTCACGCACTGTCAGGTGGACAGGGGACTGGAGATCTGCGCCAGACAGACAGTCACACGACACATGGGTCATGTGTCAGCCTCAGGGGGATGGCGTGTGAATCCCCAGAAGTCCCGGAGTGCCAGGCAGTTATTCCTCCAAAGGTTCTAGACCAGAGGTTGGAAGGCCAGGTTCAGGATACGCCTGACCTGGAGGTAAGGACGACTGCAATCAGTGTCCTGACTGGTTCTTCTTCCAGAGCTACCGCCCCAGTTGGTAGGGAGCAGGACTCTGGAAGGGAGTGCAGAGGGTGGGAGAGCCCACCTCTGACCCCGGTGCAACCTGAAGGGTTAAACCCTGGGTTGGAATGGCGTTCTAGGTGTACCCCTCGTCGGAGGTGGAGGAACCCTAGAAGAAGAGGTAGGGGGAGGAGAGCCTTCTCTGAGACTCCTGGTCCGCCTAAGGGTGTAGACCCTAGGCTGGAGAACCAGTGGCAGTCTAGTCCTGTCTTGCAGACAGGAGGAGTGGAGAATGGCTACTATGTGCCAGGGGTTACTACCCCCGCTCTGCGAATAGGCAAGGACCAGTGGCACCTGGGTGGCCCAGGGCCTGATCCTGGCCGCGGACAGCTTGGCAGTACCAGTGAGGTAGCCCAGTTGTTCCAGACAGTGGTTTTGGAAGGAATCCCATGGGTTCACCGTGGCGTAGAACAGGAGGGTGTCCCTGCAGTTGCAAGCCCACGTCCGTGTTCTATCACCCCAAGCAGGGAAGTCCATCATGGTGGTGATTGGTCTCCCCTGCGTTTTTGCTGAAAGGGGGTTGTGTTGGACTTGCCCCTTCTGGCATGTTTACCCCTAAACTTTTTGCTTTTAATGGTGACCTGGTGATGGTGATTTTTGGGTTCTGCGCACTTTCACTGTGTCCCAGTGGAAAGTGCGTGCGCACTCTGAGTGCGTGGAGTAAGGTTGGCCTGCCCTCCCATAGGAATGCATGGGGAATGTCTGTGTCCCTGGTAGTTCCTGATGCGTGGGGTGTACAGGCTCGAGTCTGGTATGTGCGGACTCGTGTGATTGAATGCTGTGAAATGATGTATGCGGCGTGTATGTGTCTAGTGTGGAAGTGCCACTTCTAGACATGTCTGTGCGTGTGCTGTAAAGGTGCTGGCGTCTGATTGGCTGGGGCTGGCTGGTGAGCCTGGCTCCAGGAATCTGGATGGGTCTGCCCGGTGGTGAGTGTGGAGATTAGCATGCTGATGGCTGGGGAGGAGTGCACCTGGGTCCTGAATAGGGCTGGGCTTTCCCCACACAATGCTGGCTCCGCCCCCTGTGGTGCGTCTAATGACCCTAACCCTGCCAGTGAATAGAGTGAGGTGCTGAGCACATCAAGGGTGCTCCCAGACCAGCTGCAACTGGTTCTTCCCCCACCCTACCCACAGACAAAGGAATTTACAGTATAAGAAGGGGCTGTGTCCCCTTACAATTTGTTCTCTTCCAGGATATTTTTGCTAAGGGGGGCTGTTGCTGTAGGGCACCAGGGGGACCGCCACTTGGACTGCCTCCCTGCCTGGAGGCCCAGTGAGCTGGCTCTGGGCCCAGCCTTGCCCCCCTGCCTGCCTCCAAAACTTTGCTGGACTTGTGGGCCTCTAAGCGCCTGTGAGCGCTTTATTTGTACCCTAGCGCTGGGGAGCGCTTTATCCTTTCTGCTAGCGCTTGGGAGCGCTTTAATTGCCTTCTGAGCGCCTGGGGGCTCTTTATTCACTTTGGCAGGTGCCCACCCGGCATTGGATCCGTTTTTGCAGGTTTCGTACCCATGGCAGGTGCCCACCCCGGCCAGGGACCTGGTGCCATTTTTGGGATCCCCGATCGAGTGCCCACCTCGATTTAATATTTATGTAAAAGGAGCCGGTGCCCACCTGGCATTTGCCCCGGATCGTGCCACCAGCTGCTGTCCTCCCCGCCGGGCCGCCGCGCTGCCAGCGACGACCCGGAAGCCGAAGGGGCGACCCGGAAGTCCCGCCCCCGCAGCACGAGGAAAGGAGCAGGGCGGTGGAGAGAGCAGGCGGGGCTCCGGTGTCGCAGGAGAGACCCGCGCCGGCACAAAGAAGCAACTGGTGTTTTCCCCCATCGGGGCTCCTGTGAAAGGAGACGCCGCCTACTACCGGTGAGTGCGGGCGTCCCCGTGGGTCCCTCCTCAGCCCAGTGAAAGGCTCTTGGGCCTTATGGTATACAGAGCCCTTGTCAGAGTCCCCAGGAGGGGGACTCCAACAACCGCGCATTGATGCTGAGAGCCACGAGAGGCTCACAGCGCCACATTTGTATTTACGAGCCTGCGAGGCTCGAGGCGGCATTTCTCTTGTCTTAGAGTCCCCCGGAGGGGGACTCCAACGACGGCCCATTTGTTTAGTTAGAGCTTGAAGGGTTCTGGGGGCATTTGTTCAGAAGCCCACGAGGGCTCCGGGGGCCATTGTCGTTTTTGAGTCCCCAGGAGGGGGACTCCAGCCAAACAGGCAGCAGTTGTTTTCAGAGCCCAGAGAGGCTCGGGGGCATTGCTTGTTTTTGAGCCCAGCAAGACTCCAACAAAGGCCGCAGTTTGTGTTCGAGCATGAAAGGCTCTTGGCGGCATTTCTTTACTTGGAGCCCAGAGAGGCTCCAGGCATTCCTTAAGTTGCGAGCCCAGAGAGGCTCAGGGGGCATTGTATTTGTTTAGGGCCACAAGGCTCCAGCGTTGGCCCCAGTGTCTCCACAGCTGCCCAGCACTTCGTGGGCAGCTGCTACGTTTAGGCTTCCCCTGACTTTGGGACACAGGGCGTCCTAGCCCCCACAAGGCCAGTTGGCCTATGGACAGTCACAGGTGGTGACTTATGTGTGTTTGGCGCAATTGCTGCATAATTTGCAGATTTTAACAACAACAAAAAAATATGTTTCTAGCTCAAAACATTTGCGGCCCATGCAGATAAGCACGTTGCAGCAGTAATTGGTTTTATTTATTTATTTATTTTATTTTCCCTACTCCGTCGTTTGTCACTTTCACTTCCGCCCACCCTGCCCCACCCCACCATGCGTACCTTTATGGGCCGCGACTGGCTCAAATGGTTTGAAAGTTCATAAAAACGCAGCGACATGTGTTGCAGTGCAGTCGAAGGCTCATTTGAAATGTTGACTTGTCACGTTTCTGTAGCATATTTTTTTTTGGGGGGGTGTTAAACTGGGGATGTACATTGTTACAACGCATGCTTTTACCACGCATGCTTTTACAACGCAGGTTTTTCAACGCAGGGTGCTGGATAGTGAATAGTTTAATTTACTATTCCAACTCCAGTCCCCGTGGATAGTAGGGAAGGCGTTGGATAGTAAATTAAACTATTACCTATCCTAGAGCGCCCCCCAGCGCAATTCGTTGTAATGACTTTTGTTGAAAAACCTGCGTTGTAAAGGCACTGCGTGGTAAAAGTTGCGTCGTAAAGGATGTTTCCCTTAAACTGGTACTAATGACTTGCAATTAATGCACAGAGAGTGATAATAAGTTTAAAAATGACAAAATATTGCAGTATTACTCTCCCAAAATGTGCCGCATAATGCCTCATAATTTGTCTTTTCTCACCCAATTTACTCATCCCTGCTGCATAATTCGGCCCTCCCCTGCCTCATAATTCCAGCGGTTCTGGCTATAAGGGGACGCTTCTTCACTGGGTTGAATCTGATACTGAAATGCTCTGTAGTTAAAATGCACCGTACATTACTAGCATGTTGAGACCACGAAGAGTAAGGGACTTGTACTAATGCGCCAGGAGTATTTAGTAGTGATATTGATACATCATTATTGATAAATTCGCAGACTGATCGTTTTCACCCAGGGTAGTCACTTTAATTTTCAATTGGCACATCCAGACAGGCACTGTTACTACTACATTATACATGATAGTTCAGTTTATGCCAAAGGCCTCTCCCCAGAAGATTTGAGGAGAAAGCGGGATTCAAAAGGAAAGCCGCAGGTGTGTAATTGAATCCAGGGAAGGATACATGGGATAAGTAAGAGGGTGAAGAACAAGTGCATTTGAAATGCCTACTCTATCACTAACTTTGCCTGAGAGTGGAATAGAGGAAGACTCTGGAGTTTCTGTGTGTGTGTGTATATATATATATATATATATATTCCCCAAAAAAGCATCAGATAAACATGGGCACAGGGCAGCCCACCATCACCTTCCTGGCAAAACAAACAAGGTGAGGCGCAATACAGTAGAAACTGGCTTTATTTCCAAAGTCTCAAAAGTGCCTGCTTCCATACGTCTAACGTTTCGGCGTCATGCCTTGCTCACAGACTGGATCACAAGGACCCAGGTGCGCCCGAGCCTGATTTAACTCGGTGCACCACATGACTGTAATGATGAACTACTGTTCCCAAAGTGCATTGTGCGTGATATATGTATTCGGAGCAGTGTAGGCAAGAAGTGGCGCTGCACTCGCAGCGTGATTATAAACGTTCTGCCAAAGTGGGCGTGCCATGTAGTGCATTCTGGTATTTAAAGTTCCGTTATTTCAATACCCTTCGTGGGTTACCTCCCATTGTGCTTCTGATACTTTCTCATCCTTTAGTAGGTATGCATAAACACTGGGTAAGTAAACTGCCTTCTGTTTCGCAACCAATAGTCCCACGTTGCTCTCCTGGCACTTACTTGGCTTGTCAGTGCCTGAGACTCACAGTTATCGGTGAGGGGGCTTTCCGTGACCCAGGCAGCCCACTGGGCCGGAGGATATTTCATGCGCTGCGAGTGCGGCGTAAGACTATTGCAGCGGTGCCTCATTTGATGCCAGAGATCAAGGGCATGATGGCCCGAAACATGTTTGGTGAACCTGGGGTGTGGAAGCAACGTCTGGTTCCCTGCTACTTACCGAATAAAGAAGGTGACAAACACGGCTGTGTGCGGCTTCTCAATTCAGGGTTCTTTGCGTTCGGATATTGTTGCGGCCCGGCCAGGGTCGCGAGAAGCCCCGCTGCGTAGTAGTTCCATCGGTACGCCTCTGCCCACAACCTCCCCAAAACCCCAAATGAAACACAGACAAGTATGTTGGGATGAAGAAGTTGCAGGTTTATTTGTAGTACAAATAACAGGATGGGTTAACTGACAGGCGACCCCCTCCACCCCACAACCCCTTGTTGCAGGGAGCCTGAAGTTGAGCCAAAGTAACAGACACCAGCGGCCGTAGCCCGGTGCGGTACCTGGGAGGAAACTCATCCCACCGGCGGACCTATCATCCACCCACCCCACCCTCCGGACAAGGGAGAGTTAACTCACACCTTACCCATCCGGGCGGGGCGCTATCGGCAAGCCCCCGGTTGCTCAGGCTTACAACCGCCCTAAGAACTAATGGGGCGCCGTCAAAACCAAGTCCCCAAGAAGGGCCCCTTGGATTATGTATGACTCAGCACGGTGCGTTTCGCACTGGGGCTTCAGGTCCTGTTCCTGCGCCTGTCCTGTATGGGGATCGCCTTGTATCTCCTCCTGCAACAAGAGAAAACATTAATACATTATTACTGTCCCCCCCTCCCAACTTCCCCCCTTTCAGCGGGTGAGCGGCAGGGAGGGGAGCTGAAAAGCGCGGCCCTCGCGTCCGACGGGGAAGGGGAGGGGGCGGGGGCAACCTACGACCCTACGGCTGGCGAGGAGCAGCCAGAGGAGCGAACTAACTGGTGTGGGGGCAGCAGCAAAGAGGGCGCATGGTAGGAGGGGCTACCCTTATATCCTGCCCCGGGGCCCGCCCCCTCAACCCGCCCCCCCCTTATCATTGACGCCCCCCAACTCCGGTACCCCACCCCCGGAATGGGCGGCCGGCTGCCCACGGACCTACTACGGGGTCTGCCCTCCTATGGGGTCCCCTGCAGGGACCGTGGGCCTCCTCCATAGTAGTTCCATCGGTACGCCTCTGCCCACAACCTCCCCAAAACCCCAAATGAAACACAGACAAGTATGTTGGGATGAAGAAGTTGCAGGTTTATTTGTAGGACAAATAACAGGATGGGTTAACTGACAGGCGACCCTCTCCACCCCGCAACCCCTTGTTGCAGGGAGCCTGAAGTTGAGCCAAAGTAACAGACACCAGCGGCCATAGCCTGGTGTGGTACCTGGGAAGAAACTCCTCCCACCGGCGAACCTATCGTCCACCCACCCCACCCTCCGGACAAGGGAGAATTAACTCACACCTTACCCATCCGGGCGGGGCGCTATCGGCAAGCCCCCAGTTGCTCAGGCTTACAACCGCCCTAAGGACCAACGGGGCGCCGTCGAAACCAAGTCCCCAAGAAGGGCCCCTTGGATTATGTATGACTCAGCATGGTGCGTTTCGCACTGGGGCTTCAGGTCCTGTTCCTGCACCTGTCCAGTATGGGGATCGCCTTGTACCTCTTCCACAGCCCTGGGCGTGGCACCCGCTGCGCCCAGAGCCCCCACTACCTAGCCCCCTATTCTCCTCTACTTGCATCCTGCTGTTTCCAGTGCTTCCCCTAAATCTAGTAGGAATATTGCCATGCCTACCTTGGACAAATGCACCCCGTCAGATTCCCAGCAACCAATGGATTTCGCGTGCAGTAGGCCGTGCCTGATGAAACCCACCCCTCGCATATCTGCAAATTTACGCATAGCTGCGTTTACACGCCTGCGGGTAACTTCCAGCGCCTCCTGCGAGATCGCTCCATGCCATATAGGTCTGGGAGTTATTTCCGACCACCATATGCTGCATGGTCCCAGCTCACTGCTCAGGATGCTCAAGTCCTTCCTCATCGCATCTAATAGTCGTCTCTTGCCTAATGATACCAGGTCATTCCCCCCTAAATGCACCACCAAGATGTTTGGCGGTCGTCTATTCTCCCTCAATGTCTTACGCAGCGTCGCTAAGAGTGCAGGCCAGTGCATTCCAGGGAGGCCAAACCAGGATATACTAGTGTTGGTGAAGCCATGCTTCCACGTGCTTGCATTCACCCATCTCGCCAATCTTGTGACATAAGAGTGCCCCATCACCCACACCTCTGTGCCTGCAATCAAACACAATGTGTTGCAAGATTATAGTTTATTTGAACACTTCAAAGCACTGCAAAGTAAAACAACCACCAAAACGTGGCAACTGTAGTCTATAATTCACATTGCACTACAAACCAGAAAAGGCCACGTAACCGTGGCATACGCAAACATATTCTCTCTTTGCTTACACGTTCCCTACTTCACTTCTGCTAAAAGGGGGTATTGCACTAACTGGTCTCACATATCTTTTGAAGCAGTTGGAGCCCCACCGCCCCACCCTCTATTTGCCTCGTCTGGCAGACCTTCCTTGAAAGCTGTGGTGGCCGCCCCTATTCTAAAAGAGTGGGAGCTGAACTTGGCCCCTTTTGTTGTATAGCCAGCCAAGAATAGGCACCCTTGCATCACATGCTCCACATGGTATTTAGTAACCGGGGAGCCGTCTAAGTGTATCAATAGCAGCCCTTCTGTACATGGGCAGCAAGACAAGAAGGCGGCTAGCAGGGCCACCGGGCAGTAGCTGTCGTTGCCCAGGCGATGTAATGAGATGCTCCTACCCCTGCCTGCTTGGTCTGTCTTTAAGAATTGTAAGTAAATCTCTACTGATTCAGCTGTAAATCGCACATCCTTCATCAGGAGGGCCCTAGAGTTCATCTCTTTCTTGGAGCGGGCCACCAACTCCCCTATTCGAAAGGCTCCAAAAAACGCTAAGCTGAATGTCACTGCAAAGAGGGATGCTTCGTAGGCAGAGTGGGTGACCATGGGAAGGGCGTCTATCATGCTTTTTAATGTCTCGTAATCAATGGGGGCCCTTTGGTCTACTGATTTAGGCATCACTCTTGCCCAACCTTTGAGCGCTGCCCTGGTCGTAAATAATGTGGTGGGGTCCTTCTGACCTAACAGCCTGGCATGATGCCCGATGGCCGACAGGTGACCCGCCATCCATGAGTGGCTCTTTCCCTCATCTTTCGCCCAAATCATGAATGCTTGCACCTTGTCAATCTGAATGGAAGCCTCCTGCTCCCAAGGGCCCCGGGCCCGCCCGTGTGACGCTCTTCCCGAGGGCCACGCTATCAGCATCCCCGGAGGGGACTCCGACGACTGGGAGCAGTGAAGCGGCATCCTGACACGCTAAGCAGCTCTTTTAAGCATAGAGAGCCCAGCATGCGGTTGATAACCTGATTAAAACGCTGACGGCCTATCGCAGTCTCGGCCGCTCGAAATGCCGGCGGGGACCACGCTCTAGACGTTCAGCCGCATATTACCGCCTCAGCCGCTGTAAATAAATTACCATATAGATTACAGGCCGACATCTCATTGAAAACAACCTATACCGCAAAGCTAGCCGCATGGCCGGTTGCGCGGTCCTCATTCAACAACTCCACGGTCTACGGCCTACCACCCTGACCTCTGGTGCACCCACACAAGGCAAAATGCCTGGCTGAGTGCGCGGCCCATATTTACATCGCACACGGTTGTTGCCCTCACACCCGCCTGCCGCTCGCACTTCGGTACCCCACACCCCCACAACAAGCCCCTGCACGTAACACGATCACGGATCTCCTGCCCCCCCGTGGCATAGCCACGGAGCCCTGTCGACTTGGGTTTTGCCCAAGGACGGGGCCCAGGGGGAGGCAGTGTACTCCGTTTACCTTATCAGAGCTGAAAAGCGCGGCCCTCGCATCCGACGGGGAAGGGGAGGGGGCGGGGGCAACCTACGACCCTACGGCTGGTGAGGAGCAGCCAGTGGAGCAAACTAACTGGTGTGAGGGCAGCAGCAAAGAGGGCGCGTGGTAGGAGGGGCTACCCTTATATCCTGCCCCGGGGCCCGCCCCCTCAACCCGCCCCCCCCTTATCGTTGACGCCCCCAACTCCCGCCCCCCACCCCCGGAATTGGCGGCCGGCTGCCCACGGACCTACTACGGGGTCTGCCCTCCTATGGGGTCCCCTGCAGGGACCGCGGGCCTCCTGCAAAAGAGCGGCTCCATTAGTGCAATGAACTTTGAAGTGCTTAACGGAACAGCGTGAACCGGTTTTGGTGAGCGACACAAGCAGGGACCCAGCCGTGCTTTCTACATGCACAAACTACTTGAGTTTTCACACAAGGAGAGACATTGCTGCATTTCATTATGGCTGATGAATTTTTAGAACTACAGAGACCAGAATGCAAATGTGACACGCCCACTGGGCCGGAGGATATTTCATGTGCTGCGAGTGAGGGTAAGACTATTGCAACGGTGCCTCATTTGATGCCAGAGATCAAGGGCATGATGGCCCGAAACATGTTTGGTGAACCTGGGGTGTGGAGGCAACGTCTGGTTCCCTGCTACTTACCAAATAAAGAAGGTGACAAACACGGCTGTGTACGGCTTCTCAATTCAGGGTTCTTTGCGTTTGGATATATACATATATATATATATATCGCACACCACCTCCAGTAAAGACTGAAAGAAGGAGCCACAAGCGAGGAATTGAAGGAGAGGTTCTTTATTTGCTGGCAGGTAAGGCGTAATGCATTTCGGCGTGAGCCTTCCTCAGACGCCCTGCTTAACTGAAAGTCCAAGCACCCAGCCCTATTAAGTCTCTGCAGCTCTCCCTAATTGATAGGAGCACGCCTCCCCCAGCCATGTGATCGCATTGCTGATTGCAGTGTAAGGTAGCGAACACTACAACTCCCAGGATTCACCATACCTGGGCTGGCAATGCGTGGGGAAACCAAAATGTAAATTCTTGTGTTTGCTGGCGTCTGCAGCGCTCGGCGACCTTCATTCAGTTTGTACACGCATGAGAGCCTCTCAAGTCCCCGCTATTCCGCTTCACCCCACAGGGTACAGGTCCGCCAGGTCGTGGGTTGATGACAGTGCATCACACCATCCGTGGAGTCACAGACTGCTATGGCGCAGCGTCCCGTGCTTTCCTGCTTTGCTGTAGGTGAGCTGCCACTTGTCAATAACTTGACGAAAAAACAAAACTGCTTGCGCAGGCACCAGGATTGGGCAGCCAACTTCCGAAGCGTGGGCTCCTTAACGTGTCTCTGGTCGACACGAATAACATCGCACACCACCTCCAGTAAAGACTGAAAGAAGGAGCCACAAGCGAGGAATTGAAGGAGAGGTTCTTTATTTGCTGGCAGGTAAGGCGTAATGCATTTCGGCGTGAGCCTTCCTCAGACGCCCTGCTTAACTGAAAGTCCAAGCACCCAGCCCTATTAAGTCTCTGCAGCTCTCCCTAATTGATAGGAGCACGCCTCCCCCAGCCATGTGATCGCATTGCTGATTGCAGTGTAAGGTAGCGAACACTACAACTCCCAGGATTCACCATACCTGGGCTGGCAATGCGTGGGGAAACCAAAATGTAAATTCTTGTGTTTGCTGGCGTCTGCAGCGCTCGGCGACCTTCATTCAGTTTGTACACGCATGAGAGCCTCTCAAGTCCCCGCTATTCCGCTTCACCCCACAGGGTACAGGTCCGCCAGGTCGTGGGTTGATGACAGTGCATCACACCATCCGTGGAGTCACAGACTGCTATGGCGCAGCGTCCCGTGCTTTCCTGCTTTGCTGTAGGTGAGCTGCCACTTGTCAATAACTTGACGAAAAAACAAAACTGCTTGCGCAGGCACCAGGATTGGGCAGCCAACTTCCGAAGCGTGGGCTCCTTAACGTGTCTCTGGTCGACACGAATAACATCGCACACCACCTCCAGTAAAGACTGAAAGAAGGAGCCACAAGCGAGGAATTGAAGGAGAGGTTCTTTATTTGCTGGCAGGTAAGGCGTAATGCATTTCGGCGTGAGCCTTCCTCAGACGCCCTGCTTAACTGAAAGTCCAAGCACCCAGCCCTATTAAGTCTCTGCAGCTCTCCCTAATTGATAGGAGCACGCCTCCCCCAGCCATGTGATCGCATTGCTGATTGCAGTGTAAGGTAGCGAACACTACAACTCCCAGGATTCACCATACCTGGGCTGGCAATGCGTGGGGAAACCAAAATGTAAATTCTTGTGTTTGCTGGCGTCTGCAGCGCTCGGCGACCTTCATTCAGTTTGTACACGCGTGAGAGCCTCTCAAGTCCCCGCTATTCCGCTTCACCCCACAGGGTACAGGTCCGCCAGGTCGTGGGTTGATGACAGTGCATCACACCATCCGTGGAGTCACAGACTGCTATGGCGCAGCGTCCCGTGCTTTCCTGCTTTGCTGTAGGTGAGCTGCCACTTGTCAATAACTTGACGAAAAAACAAAACTGCTTGCGCAGGCACCAGGATTGGGCAGCCAACTTCCGAAGCGTGGGCTCCTTAACGTGTCTCTGGTCGACACGAATAACATCGCACACCACCTCCAGTAAAGACTGAAAGAAGGAGCCACAAGCGAGGAATTGAAGGAGAGGTTCTTTATTTGCTGGCAGGTAAGGCGTAATGCATTTCGGCGTGAGCCTTCCTCAGACGCCCTGCTTAACTGAAAGTCCAAGCACCCAGCCCTATTAAGTCTCTGCAGCTCTCCCTAATTGATAGGAGCACGCCTCCCCCAGCCATGTGATCGCATTGCTGATTGCAGTGTAAGGTAGCGAACACTACAACTCCCAGGATTCACCATACCTGGGCTGGCAATGCGTGGGGAAACCAAAATGTAAATTCTTGTGTTTGCTGGCGTCTGCAGCGCTCGGCGACCTTCATTCAGTTTGTACACGCATGAGAGCCTCTCAAGTCCCCGCTATTCCGCTTCACCCCACAGGGTACAGGTCCGCCAGGTCGTGGGTTGATGACAGTGCATCACACCATCCGTGGAGTCACAGACTGCTATGGCGCAGCGTCCCGTGCTTTCCTGCTTTGCTGTAGGTGAGCTGCCACTTGTCAATAACTTGACGAAAAAACAAAACTGCTTGCGCAGGCACCAGGATTGGGCAGCCAACTTCCGAAGCGTGGGCTCCTTAACGTGTCTCTGGTCGACACGAATAACATCGCACACCACCTCCAGTAAAGACTGAAAGAAGGAGCCACAAGCGAGGAATTGAAGGAGAGGTTCTTTATTTGCTGGCAGGTAAGGCGTAATGCATTTCGGCGTGAGCCTTCCTCAGACGCCCTGCTTAACTGAAAGTCCAAGCACCCAGCCCTATTAAGTCTCTGCAGCTCTCCCTAATTGATAGGAGCACGCCTCCCCCAGCCATGTGATCGCATTGCTGATTGCAGTGTAAGGTAGCGAACACTACAACTCCCAGGATTCACCATACCTGGGCTGGCAATGCGTGGGGAAACCAAAATGTAAATTCTTGTGTTTGCTGGCGTCTGCAGCGCTCGGCGACCTTCATTCAGTTTGTACACGCATGAGAGCCTCTCAAGTCCCCGCTATTCCGCTTCACCCCACAGGGTACAGGTCCGCCAGGTCGTGGGTTGATGACAGTGCATCACACCATCCGTGGAGTCACAGACTGCTATGGCGCAGCGTCCCGTGCTTTCCTGCTTTGCTGTAGGTGAGCTGCCACTTGTCAATAACTTGACGAAAAAACAAAACTGCTTGCGCAGGCACCAGGATTGGGCAGCCAACTTCCGAAGCGTGGGCTCCTTAACGTGTCTCTGGTCGACACGAATAACATCGCACACCACCTCCAGTAAAGACTGAAAGAAGGAGCCACAAGCGAGGAATTGAAGGAGAGGTTCTTTATTTGCTGGCAGGTAAGGCGTAATGCATTTCGGCGTGAGCCTTCCTCAGACGCCCTGCTTAACTGAAAGTCCAAGCACCCAGCCCTATTAAGTCTCTGCAGCTCTCCCTAATTGATAGGAGCACGCCTCCCCCAGCCATGTGATCGCATTGCTGATTGCAGTGTAAGGTAGCGAACACTACAACTCCCAGGATTCACCATACCTGGGCTGGCAATGCGTGGGGAAACCAAAATGTAAATTCTTGTGTTTGCTGGCGTCTGCAGCGCTCGGCGACCTTCATTCAGTTTGTACACGCATGAGAGCCTCTCAAGTCCCCGCTATTCCGCTTCACCCCACAGGGTACAGGTCCGCCAGGTCGTGGGTTGATGACAGTGCATCACACCATCCGTGGAGTCACAGACTGCTATGGCGCAGCGTCCCGTGCTTTCCTGCTTTGCTGTAGGTGAGCTGCCACTTGTCAATAACTTGACGAAAAAACAAAACTGCTTGCGCAGGCACCAGGATTGGGCAGCCAACTTCCGAAGCGTGGGCTCCTTAACGTGTCTCTGGTCGACACGAATAACATCGCACACCACCTCCAGTAAAGACTGAAAGAAGGAGCCACAAGCGAGGAATTGAAGGAGAGGTTCTTTATTTGCTGGCAGGTAAGGCGTAATGCATTTCGGCGTGAGCCTTCCTCAGACGCCCTGCTTAACTGAAAGTCCAAGCACCCAGCCCTATTAAGTCTCTGCAGCTCTCCCTAATTGATAGGAGCACGCCTCCCCCAGCCATGTGATCGCATTGCTGATTGCAGTGTAAGGTAGCGAACACTACAACTCCCAGGATTCACCATACCTGGGCTGGCAATGCGTGGGGAAACCAAAATGTAAATTCTTGTGTTTGCTGGCGTCTGCAGCGCTCGGCGACCTTCATTCAGTTTGTACACGCATGAGAGCCTCTCAAGTCCCCGCTATTCCGCTTCACCCCACAGGGTACAGGTCCGCCAGGTCGTGGGTTGATGACAGTGCATCACACCATCCGTGGAGTCACAGACTGCTATGGCGCAGCGTCCCGTGCTTTCCTGCTTTGCTGTAGGTGAGCTGCCACTTGTCAATAACTTGACGAAAAAACAAAACTGCTTGCGCAGGCACCAGGATTGGGCAGCCAACTTCCGAAGCGTGGGCTCCTTAACGTGTCTCTGGTCGACACGAATAACATCGCACACCACCTCCAGTAAAGACTGAAAGAAGGAGCCACAAGCGAGGAATTGAAGGAGAGGTTCTTTATTTGCTGGCAGGTAAGGCGTAATGCATTTCGGCGTGAGCCTTCCTCAGACGCCCTGCTTAACTGAAAGTCCAAGCACCCAGCCCTATTAAGTCTCTGCAGCTCTCCCTAATTGATAGGAGCACGCCTCCCCCAGCCATGTGATCGCATTGCTGATTGCAGTGTAAGGTAGCGAACACTACAACTCCCAGGATTCACCATACCTGGGCTGGCAATGCGTGGGGAAACCAAAATGTAAATTCTTGTGTTTGCTGGCGTCTGCAGCGCTCGGCGACCTTCATTCAGTTTGTACACGCATGAGAGCCTCTCAAGTCCCCGCTATTCCGCTTCACCCCACAGGGTACAGGTCCGCCAGGTCGTGGGTTGATGACAGTGCATCACACCATCCGTGGAGTCACAGACTGCTATGGCGCAGCGTCCCGTGCTTTCCTGCTTTGCTGTAGGTGAGCTGCCACTTGTCAATAACTTGACGAAAAAACAAAACTGCTTGCGCAGGCACCAGGATTGGGCAGCCAACTTCCGAAGCGTGGGCTCCTTAACGTGTCTCTGGTCGACACGAATAACATCGCACACCACCTCCAGTAAAGACTGAAAGAAGGAGCCACAAGCGAGGAATTGAAGGAGAGGTTCTTTATTTGCTGGCAGGTAAGGCGTAATGCATTTCGGCGTGAGCCTTCCTCAGACGCCCTGCTTAACTGAAAGTCCAAGCACCCAGCCCTATTAAGTCTCTGCAGCTCTCCCTAATTGATAGGAGCACGCCTCCCCCAGCCATGTGATCGCATTGCTGATTGCAGTGTAAGGTAGCGAACACTACAACTCCCAGGATTCACCATACCTGGGCTGGCAATGCGTGGGGAAACCAAAATGTAAATTCTTGTGTTTGCTGGCGTCTGCAGCGCTCGGCGACCTTCATTCAGTTTGTACACGCATGAGAGCCTTTCAAGTCCCCGCTATTCCGCTTCACCCCACAGGGTACAGGTCCGCCAGGTCGTGGGTTGATGACAGTGCATCACACCATCCGTGGAGTCACAGACTGCTATGGCGCAGCGTCCCGTGCTTTCCTGCTTTGCTGTAGGTGAGCTGCCACTTGTCAATAACTTGACGAAAAAACAAAACTGCTTGCGCAGGCACCAGGATTGGGCAGCCAACTTCCGAAGCGTGGGCTCCTTAACGTGTCTCTGGTCGACACGAATAACATCGCACACCACCTCCAGTAAAGACTGAAAGAAGGAGCCACAAGCGAGGAATTGAAGGAGAGGTTCTTTATTTGCTGGCAGGTAAGGCGTAATGCATTTCGGCGTGAGCCTTCCTCAGACGCCCTGCTTAACTGAAAGTCCAAGCACCCAGCCCTATTAAGTCTCTGCAGCTCTCCCTAATTGATAGGAGCACGCCTCCCCCAGCCATGTGATCGCATTGCTGATTGCAGTGTAAGGTAGCGAACACTACAACTCCCAGGATTCACCATACCTGGGCTGGCAATGCGTGGGGAAACCAAAATGTAAATTCTTGTGTTTGCTGGCGTCTGCAGCGCTCGGCGACCTTCATTCAGTTTGTACACGCATGAGAGCCTCTCAAGTCCCCGCTATTCCGCTTCACCCCACAGGGTACAGGTCCGCCAGGTCGTGGGTTGATGACAGTGCATCACACCATCCGTGGAGTCACAGACTGCTATGGCGCAGCGTCCCGTGCTTTCCTGCTTTGCTGTAGGTGAGCTGCCACTTGTCAATAACTTGACGAAAAAACAAAACTGCTTGCGCAGGCACCAGGATTGGGCAGCCAACTTCCGAAGCGTGGGCTCCTTAACGTGTCTCTGGTCGACACGAATAACATCGCACACCACCTCCAGTAAAGACTGAAAGAAGGAGCCACAAGCGAGGAATTGAAGGAGAGGTTCTTTATTTGCTGGCAGGTAAGGCGTAATGCATTTCGGCGTGAGCCTTCCTCAGACGCCCTGCTTAACTGAAAGTCCAAGCACCCAGCCCTATTAAGTCTCTGCAGCTCTCCCTAATTGATAGGAGCACGCCTCCCCCAGCCATGTGATCGCATTGCTGATTGCAGTGTAAGGTAGCGAACACTACAACTCCCAGGATTCACCATACCTGGGCTGGCAATGCGTGGGGAAACCAAAATGTAAATTCTTGTGTTTGCTGGCGTCTGCAGCGCTCGGCGACCTTCATTCAGTTTGTACACGCATGAGAGCCTCTCAAGTCCCCGCTATTCCGCTTCACCCCACAGGGTACAGGTCCGCCAGGTCGTGGGTTGATGACAGTGCATCACACCATCCGTGGAGTCACAGACTGCTATGGCGCAGCGTCCCGTGCTTTCCTGCTTTGCTGTAGGTGAGCTGCCACTTGTCAATAACTTGACGAAAAAACAAAACTGCTTGCGCAGGCACCAGGATTGGGCAGCCAACTTCCGAAGCGTGGGCTCCTTAACGTGTCTCTGGTCGACACGAATAACATCGCACACCACCTCCAGTAAAGACTGAAAGAAGGAGCCACAAGCGAGGAATTGAAGGAGAGGTTCTTTATTTGCTGGCAGGTAAGGCGTAATGCATTTCGGCGTGAGCCTTCCTCAGACGCCCTGCTTAACTGAAAGTCCAAGCACCCAGCCCTATTAAGTCTCTGCAGCTCTCCCTAATTGATAGGAGCACGCCTCCCCCAGCCATGTGATCGCATTGCTGATTGCAGTGTAAGGTAGCGAACACTACAACTCCCAGGATTCACCATACCTGGGCTGGCAATGCGTGGGGAAACCAAAATGTAAATTCTTGTGTTTGCTGGCGTCTGCAGCGCTCGGCGACCTTCATTCAGTTTGTACACGCATGAGAGCCTCTCAAGTCCCCGCTATTCCGCTTCACCCCACAGGGTACAGGTCCGCCAGGTCGTGGGTTGATGACAGTGCATCACACCATCCGTGGAGTCACAGACTGCTATGGCGCAGCGTCCCGTGCTTTCCTGCTTTGCTGTAGGTGAGCTGCCACTTGTCAATAACTTGACGAAAAAACAAAACTGCTTGCGCAGGCACCAGGATTGGGATATATATATATATATATATATAGAAAGTACCCCTCGAGTGCTGTTGTCTTTTTCGTATTAGAGGAGGAATTGGAGCGTAATATATATATATATATATATATATATATATATATATATATATATATATATATATATATATATATATACGCATACATATATAACACAGTGACGATAGCCACTCTGCAGTTATAGTTAGGATTCCCAGAGGTAGGAATTTGTCAGATTTTTGCTTGCTAATAACTGTCACGGTTTGATGAATCTCCACAAAACTTACCAGACCTATTATTTTTTCTACATTGGCAGCCAACACAAAGTTTTGTGATGATTAGTGAAGACAGTGCAAATAAAAAACGATGGGTCCCAAAACAGGTTTATCCACCTATGTTTTTTCCATAGACTTTTTAGACAGGGGTAGCGACAAAATGACTGAACAGATGTACATGAATCTGGCATGAATATAGATTATGGGGTGGGAAGGGTCTTTTTTGTTATGTGATCTGAATTTTTTCACTTGTTTTTCAGTAATAAGGCACAATAACTTAGTGATATTTTGGGCCGCTGTATACTGTGGTACCTTGGCGGTATACCACGGTATATGTGAATGAAGACACCCAGTATGATTGGTTAATCTAACCCCTTGAAAAATAAAAAGGCAGCTATATTGGTTAGACCACACTGTGTTTGTACTGTGTTTCAATGGGAAATCTACTTCATTATTCTTTTTGGAATGTATAGGAAAAAAGATGAGTCCGTTTCAGGGGTGTGGACGTGTTTTAAAAATCTACTTGCCTAAAGGGCAAAATTATTCAGAAATCTGCTTGCCCTTCTAGAGAAATCCACTTGTCCTACTTAATAACCAAATCTTACATGAACCACAACAGACAAGTTCAAAACTTTTTATAGTAGCAAAAACATGTCAGTTCGGACAGATTGAGGTGATCTTGGGCGTGAAATGGTGCAATTTAGTATGTTTTAATATAATTGTTCAAGTTCTCTCATTTTAATCCCTATACCCTGATACAAAGCTCCTACTGCCAGTAAACTGCTGGAATGGAGCTACGTTTTTAGAATTGGAATTTTTGATACAAAGGTAACACAGATATGTGCAGAATCTGAGTTTACCCACTTTCATAAAGGAGGAGGATCAGAACCTTTGGACAAATAAATTACAGATAATCTCTGCATATGGTGCATTTCCCCCCCCCCATAAAAATCGCCACTCAACAGCAAATTACACCTATAATTCTCTAAAAGGTCACTATCACGAGGCACCTAAATCACATTTTTAACACACACTTTTTGCAATTGATAAATAATGTTCCTTCTTTTCCCTTTCCTGCCCATATTCTCGAGTTCTGGCTCCTTCGCTTACATACTAATGTTTTTCATATTTTTGCTGAAATCTTCTGTCTACTTTACCTACCTTTTCATTTTTATCTCAGTTTTTTCCCTCCTCTGGTCTCTTCTTGCTTTTCCGGCTCTCTCAGCTTGTTCTCTCCTTCCTGTTGAAGTGAGCAGAATTTCTTCAAGAGCTGCTACTTTTGAGCTACTGATCCTAAATATCTCTCCAGAGAGGAGAGTCCCAGAAGAGCGTCTGACAACCCCTGGAACATCTGCTAAGACAGGCCCTCTGCAAAGCGGTAGGCCCAAAAAACACTGCAAACACGCCTCATACAGACACACACACTGAATTCATTTTGGTCACTCCCTCTCTCCTGCTTTGCTTCTCTGATCCTACCTCCCATCACACAAGAACTTGATTTTTTGCAACTATACCTACTACACTACACCTTGCCAACTAGATTAATTATCTTTATTTTCTCAAACACAAAAGATAGCTTCACTGACTGGACATGAGAACACCAAAGTCATAATCCAATCAGACGGTATTTGTATAGCGCTGCTTATCACCCTGGGGGTATCCAGGCGCTGTATACAGTTGGCAAAGTGCTGCCAGCTCTACCCAAGTAACACATCAACATACGCCTTGTAGGCATTCAGATAATCTTAACCTAAATCTACTACACACATTGCATCAATAACTTTTACCAGACTAGTGATGCTGCCAGAAAACAATCTCCCTTGGCCGGGCCAATGGACAACTGACCACCCAGCTCAATAAAATACACAAAAGTGCTTCAGCACACCACAAACTCCGACCACTAAAAAGGCCTTTACTAGAATCAGCTCATGCTAGTTTCATGTTAAGTAACAATACACTTTACTAAACAAGACCTTTAAGGAATTAGTACTAACCAACACAATCAAACACAACCAAACAATTAACAATTGATTGAAGGAAATCTGCAAATGTATGAAAGGGCACAAATGTGAAAACACTACAATACCACAGCAGCGGCTCCTTTGATAAGGGCGAGAAGTGTCGACCCCCCTCCCCCCCACAGACCCCCTCACCCTGCCGGCCGTCTCAAAATGGCAGGAAAGGAATAGTAAAACGATAATAAATACTTTTTATTATTGTTTTATTTTTCCTTTACTGACCAGTCTTTGGGGGTGGGCAGGGGGAGTTACAGGCACTGAGGGGTAGTGGTGGGCCCTGCCTTCAGTGAGCAAGACGGTTTGGCCGGCCAAACCCACATGCGCACTGAAGCTGTCTCTATCCCGAGCTGCATTGCTGGGCTGGAGAAAGCAGGCACAGGCTCCCAGTCTCCCTGGAAGTGTAAGTTCATGGCGCTCAGGACAATCCTGACACTGCTTTCATGCTGCAACCAGCAGCATGAGAGCAGCATCCGGATTGGCCGCAGTGGAGTCTGGGAGCCTGTGCTTGGAGGAGAGGAGAGGAGCAAAAGAGTGTGAAGCGGCAGGTCGAAGGAACATTTTTTTTTCCATCTCCTCACCCGCCAATCTTGGTCAACACCAACCGCTATTGCAATACCATACTAATGGTACAAGCCTAGCAGAGCAACATTAGAAAACCAGATACCTGCACATTACACACATTAACCCTTTGCTGCCAAGTCTAATGCCCCTTGACATACACTACTAACTCAGCATGGCACATATTCGCCCATTTTTCAGAACCCAATAGAAATGTACTCACTTGCCCCATTTCCACAATGTCACAACAATGCACATATTACCACAACATAGCACAATTCATTGACACACGGGCGGAGGAATGCACCCCATACCGAGAGGCTGGGGAATCAGCAGAAGGGTAGATAGATGTGGTGGACAGGCAGAGGTTGGCAGGAAAAAGTTTGAGAAAATAAGCTCTCTGCTATGCAACACTCATTGGGAATGGGCATGCCCACTCCATGTGCTGGTACTTGTATGTGGGGGGCTTGAACCCGGTTCCTCCCCGTGCTACTCCTTCATTTACGACCAGACCCAACGACGACAACCAACAGTGGACAATGCAGTCAGTTAGAACTGGCCCACACTGGCTGTCAGTCTAGCACTGAGGGACAGCACTGGCCCTCTATTCCAGCATCCAATTATTCTGCCCTTGCACCACAGCCTCCATTTATTTTCACACTCATCAAACTGATGACATCTTCTGACTTCACTACCTCTCTAATCCCCCCAAAGCTAATCCTCAACCCCAGTCAAACCCATGACCACATCGTCATCATAGCAGCTCGTCCTTTGCTTGATAAACATGCCACAACTCTCTCTCCCTAAACCCACAACTCCTTCCTCTGACTCACCAAGCTCTACCCATCCCTTAACTCTCCACGAGGTCTCCCTTTATCAGATTCCCCAGCCTCTACCCACCCCTTGACTCTCCCCCGAGGTCTCCCTTCATCTCACTCCTGCGCCTCTACCATCCCTTGACACTCCCCGAGGTCTCCCTTTCTCTCACTCCTGCGCCTCTACCCATCCCTTGACTCTCCCCGAGGTCTCCCTTCATCTCACTCCTCAGCCTCTATCCACCCCTTGACTCTCCCCCGAGGTCTCCCTTCATCTCACTCCCCAGCCTCTACCCACCCCTTGACTCTCCCCCGAGGTCTCCCTTCATCTCACTCCCCAGCCTCTACCATCCCTTGACTCTCCCTGAGGTCTCCCTTTCTCTCGCTCCCCAGCCTCTACCCATCCCTTGACTCTCCCCGAGGTCTCCCTTTCTCTCGCTCCCCAGCCTCTACCATCCCTTGACTCTCCCCGAGGTTTCCCTTCATCTCACTCCCCAGCCTCTACCATCCCTTGACTCTCCCCGAGGTCTCCCTTTCTCTCGCTCCCCAGCCTCTACCCATCCCTTGACTCTCCCCGAGGTCTCCCTTCACCTCACTCCCCAGCCTCTACCATCCCTTGACTCTCCCCGAGGTCTCCCTTCATCTCGCTCCCCCGCCTCTACCCATCCCTTGACTCTCCCCGGGGTCCCCCTTCATCTCACCCCCCAGCCTCTACCATCCCTTGACTCTCCCCGGAGGTCTCCCTTTCTCTCGCTCCCCAGCCTCTACCCATCCCTTGACGCCCCCCCGAGGTCTCCCTTCATCTCACTCCTCAGCCTCTACCCACCCCTTGACTTTCCCCGAGGTCTCCCTTCACCTCACTCCCCAGCCTCTACCCATCCCTTGACGCTCCCCCCCGAGGTCTCCCTTCATCTCACTCCTCAGCCTCTACCCGTCCCTTGACTCTCCCCAAGGTCTCCCTTCATCTCACTCCCCAGCCTCTATCCATCCCTTGACCCTCCCCGAGGTCTCCCTTTCTCTCGCTCCCGCGCCTCTATCCATCCCTTGACTCTCCCCGAGGTCTCCCTTCATCTCACTCCCTAGCCTCTACCCGTCCCTTGACTCTCCCCGAGGTCTCCCTTCATCTCACTCCCCAGCCTCTACCCGTCCCTTGACTCTCCCTGAGGTCTCCCTTCATCTCACTCCCCAGCCTCTACCCGTCCCTTGACTCTCCCCGAGGTCTCCCTTCATCTCACTCCTCAGCCTCTACCCGTCCCTTGACTCTCCCCGAGGTCTCCCTTTCTCTCGCTCCCCGCCTCTACCATCCCTTGACTCTCCCCGAGGTCTCCCTTCATCTCACTCCCGCGCCTCTACCATCCCTTGACTCTCCTCGATGTCTCCCTTCATCTCACTCCCCAGCCTCTACCCGTCCCTTGACTCTCCCCGAGGTCTCCCTTCATCTCACTCCCCAGCCTCTACCACCCCTTGACTCTCCCAGAGGTCTCCCTTCATCTCACTCCCCAGCCTCTACCACCCCTTGACTCTCCCAGAGGTCTCCCTTCATCTCACTCCCCAGCCTCTACCCGTCCCTTGACTCTCCCCGAGATCTCCCTTCATCTCACTCCCGCGCCTCTACCCACCCCTTGACTCTCCCCGAGGTCTCCCTTCATCTCACTCCTCAGCCTCTACCCATCCCTTGACGCCCCCCCCGAGGTCTCCCTTCATCTCACTCCTCAGCCTCAACCCACCCCTTGACTTTCCCCGAGGTCTCCCTTCATCTCACTCCCCAGCCTCTACCCGTCCCTTGACTCTCCCCGAGGTCTCCCTTCATCTCACTCCCGCACCTCTACCCATCCCTTGACGCTCCCCCCCCCCGAGATCTCCCTTCATCTCACTCCCGCGCCTCTACCCACCCCTTGACTCTCCCCCGAGGTCCCCCTTCATCTCACTCCCCAGCCTCTACCCATCCCTTGACTTTCCCCGAGGTCTCCCTTCATCTCACTCCCCAGCCTCTACCCATCCCTTGACGCTCCCCCCCCCCGAGGTCTCCCTTCATCTCGCTCCCCAGCCTCTACCCGTCCCTTGACTCTCCCCGAGGTCTCCCTTCATCTCACTCCCCAGCCTCTACCCGTCCCTAGACTCTCCCCGAGGTCTCCCTTCACCTCACTCCCGCGCCTCTACCCATCCCTTGACGCTCCCCCCCCCCGAAGTCTCCCTTCATCTCACTCCCCAGCCTCTACCCATCCCTTGACGCTCCCCCCCCGAGGTCTCCCTTCATCTCACTCCCCAGCCTCTACCCATCCCTTGACTTTCCCCGAGGTCTCCATTCATCTCACTCCCCAGCCTCTACCCATCCCTTGACGCTCCCCCCCCGAGGTCTCCCTTCATCTCACTCCCCCGCCTCTACCCACCCCTTGACTCTCCCCTGAGGTCTCCCTTCATCTCACTCCTCAGCCTCTACCCACCCCTTGACTCTCCCCCGAGGTCTCCCTTCATCTCACTTCTCAGCCTCTACCCACCCCTTGACTCTCCCCGAGGTCCCCCTTCATCTCACTCCTCAGCCTCTACCATCCCTTGACTCTCTCCGAGGTCTCCCTTTCTCTCTCTCCCCAGCCTCTATCCATCCCTTGACTCTCCCCGAGGTCCCCCTTCATCTCACTCCCCCGCCTCTACCCATCCCTTGACTCTCCCCGAGGTCTCCCTTTCTCTCGCTCCCCAGCCTCTATCCATCCCTTGACTCTCCCCGAGGTCCCCCTTCATCTCACTCCCCCGCCTCTACCCATCCCTTGACTCTCCCCGAGGTCCCCCTTCATCTCACTCCCCAGCCTCTACCCATCCCTTGACTCTCCCCGAGGTCTCCCTTTCTCTCGCTCCCCAGCCTCTACCCGTCCCTTGACTCTCCCCGAGGTCTCCCTTAACCTCACTCCCGCGCCTCTACCCATCCCTTGATGCTCCCCCCCGAGGTCTCCCTTCATCTCACTCCCCAGCCTCTACCCATCCCTTGACGGTCCCCCCCCGAGGTCTCCCTTCATCTCACTCCCCAGCCTCTACCCATCCCTTGACTTTCCCCGAGGTCTCCCTTCATCTCACTCCTCAGCCTCTACCATCCCTTGACTTTCCCCGAGGTCTCCCTTCATCTCACTCCCCCGCCTCTATCCATCCCTTGGCTCTCCCCCAAGGCCCCCCTTCATCTCACTCCCCAGCCTCTACCCATCCCTTGACTCTCCCCGAGGTCTCCCTTTCTCTCGCTCCTCAGCCTCTACCCATCCCTTGACTCTCCTCGAGGTCTCCCTTCATCTCACTCCTCAGCCTCTACGCACCCCTTGACTCCCCCCGAGGTCTCCCTTCATCTCACTCCTCAGCCTCTACCCACCCCTTGACTCCCCCCGAGGTCTCCCTTCATCTCACTCCCCCGCCTCTACCATCCCTTGACTCCCCTCGAGGTCTCCCTTCATCTCACTCCTCAGCCTCTACCATCCCTTGACTCTCCCCCGAGGTCTCCCTTTCTCTCGCTCCCCCGCCTCTACCATCCCTTGACTCTCCCCGAGGTCTCCCTTCATCTCACTCCTCAGCCTCAAACCACCCCTTGACTCTCCCCGAGGTCTCCCTTCATCTCACTCCTCAGCCTCTACCCATCCCTTGACGCTCCCCCCGAGGTCTCCCTTCATCTCACTCCTCAGCCTCTACCCACCCCTTGACTCTCCCCGAGGTCTCCCTTTCTCTCGCTCCCCAGCCTCTACCCGTCCCTTGACTCTCCCCGAGGTCTCCCTTCACCTCACTCCCCAGCCTCTACCATCCCTTGACTCTCCCCGAGGTCTCCCTTCATCTCACTCCTCAGCCTCTACCATCCCTTGACTCTCCCCTGAGGTCTCCCTTTCTCTCACTCCCCCGCCTCTACCATCCCTTGACTCTCCCCGAGGTCTCCCTTTCTCTCGCTCCCCCGCCTCTATCCATCCCTTGACTCTCCCAGAGGTCTCCCTTTCTCTCGCTCCCCAGCCTCTACCCATCCCTTGACTCTCCCTGAGGTCTCCCTTTCTCTCGCTCCCCAGCCTCTACCCGTCCCTTGACTCCCCCAGAGGTCTCCCTTCATCTCACTTCCCCGCCTCTACCATCCCTTGACTCTCCCCGAGGTCTCCCTTCATCTCACTCCTCAGCCTCTACCATCCCTTGACTCTCCCCGAGATCTCCCTTTCTCTCGCTCCCCAGCCTCTACCCGTCCCTTGACTCCCCCCGAGGTCTCCCTTCATCTCACTCCCCCGCCTCTACCATCCCTTGACTCTCCCCGAGGTCTCCCTTCATCTCACTCCCCCGCCTCTACCATCCCTTGACTCTCCCCGAGGTCTCCCTTCATCTCACTCCTCAGCCTCTACCATCCCTTGACACTCCCCGAGGTCTCCCTTTCTCTCGCTCCCGCGCCTCTACCCATCCCTTGACTCTCCCCGAGGTCTCCCTTTCTCGCGCTCCCCCGCCTCTATCCATCCCTTGACTCTCCCCGAGGTCTCCCTTCATCTCACTCCCCCGCCTCCACCCATCCCTTGACTCTCCCCGAGGTCTCCCTTCATCTCACTCCTCAGCCTCTACCATCCCTTGACTCTCCCCCGAGGTCTCCCTTTCTCTCGCTCCCCAGCCTCTACCATCCCTTGACTCTCCCCGAGGTCTCCCTTCATCTCACTCACCCGCCTCTACCCATCCCTTGACTCTCCCCGAGGTCTCCCTTCATCTCACTCCTCAGCCTCTACCATCCCCTGACTCTCCCTCGAGGTCTCCCTTCATCTCACTCCTCAGCCTCTACCCGTCCCTTGACTCTCCCCGAGGTCTCCCTTCATCTCAATCCCCAGCCTCTATCCATCCCTTGACTCTCCCCGAGGTCTCCCTTCATCTCACTCGCGCGCCTCTACCATCCCTTGACTCTCCCCGAGGTCTCCCTTCATCTCACTCCTCAGCCTCAACCCACCCCTTGACTCTCCCACGAGGTCTCCCTTCATCTCACTCCCCAGCCTCTACCATCCCTTGACTCTCCCTCAGGTCCCTCTTCATCTCACTCCTCAGCCTCTACCCGTCCCTTGACTCTCCCCGAGGTCTCCCTTCATCTCAATCCCCAGCCTCTATCCATCCCTTGACTCTCCCCGAGGTCTCCCTTCATCTCACTCCCGCGCCTCTACCCACCCCTTGACTCTCCCCCGAGGTCTCCCTTCATCTCACTCCTCAGCCTCAACCCACTCCTTGACCTCCCCCGAGGTCTCCCTTCATCTCACTCCCCAGCCTCTACCATCCCTTGACTCTCCCCGAGGTCCCCCTTCATCTCACTCCCCAGCCTCTACCCATCCCTTGACTCTCCCCGAGGTCTCCCTTCATCTCACTCCCCCGCCTCTACCCATCCCTTGACTCTCCCCGAGGTCTCCCTTCATCTCACTCCCCAGCCTCTACCCATCCCTTGACTCTCCCCGAGGTCTCCCTTCATCTCACTCCCCCGCCTCTACCCATCCCTTGACTCTCCCCGAGGTCTCCCTTCATCTCACTCCCCAGCCTCTACCATCCCTTCATCTCACTCCCCAGCCTCTACCCGTCCCTTGACTCTCCCCGAGGTCTCCCTTCATCTCACTCCCCTGCCTCTATCCATCCCTTGACTCTCCCCGAGGTCTCCCTTCATTGCGCACCTGGTGCAGAACAATGCAGCTAATGTCGAAAATATTTATTTTAAACGAAGAATACGAAAACTCCACATTTAAAATTCCTATAAAAGGCCCGTGCAATCCCAGCAGCAGAATCCTGTGAATGGAACACCTGTGACTCGCTAGGCCCTCCACTGTGACTTCACGAGGTCGAGGCTAGCAGCAGCAGGGGATTCCTGTGGATGGAACACCTGTGACGTGCCAGGCCCTCCACTGGGATGTCACGAGGTCGAGGCTAGAAGCAGAAGGGGAATCCTGTGGATGGAACACCTGTGACGTTCCAGGCCCTCCCTCCCCTGTGATGTCATGAGGTCGAAGCTAAGTGCAGAGGGGAGGCCTCCGCCGGAGCAGAAACAAGGAGAGGCCCCTGAGGGGGGAGAAGGTCGGGCAGGATTAGATTGTCTTTGAGGTTAATCGCAGGATCCTTTTGTGACTAAATAGAATTTTTTTTTTTTTAGGTAATTGAATTAATATCCGTGTCCCGGCTGCCCCCCCCCCCCCCCCCCCTTACACGGCAACCCTTGTCATCGCCCATAAGCCGGTGATGCATGATGACAGGTTAAATGTCTATTGTGACGTGTCCGTGGTATACAAGGCTGGTAACCAGGCAGCCGCGGCATTGCACTCATGAGCACCGGACGGAGAGGACCACTGCTGGCGGCCGGAGCCGAGGCCCCCGAGAGGCCAGGGGGCCGGGGCCTCACAGGCTCCAAAAAGAACTGGACGGGGCTGGGTGAAAGGAACACGGTGAGTATAGAAACCAAATGAAAACCGAACTTGAAACCAAACTGCAACCGAACTTGAATCCAAACTTTAAACTGACTTGATACTGGCTTGATACTGACTTGATACTGGCTTGATACTGACTTGATACTGGCTTGAAACATCCCTTCCCTCTTCCTTTCTCTTTTCCGTTTTTCCTTCTCTGCCTTACATCCCTATCTCTCCTCTCCCACCCCCTTCTCCCCCTTTCTTTTAAGTTCCCTTTTTCTCCATCACTCTTGAATCCTCTACCCTTCTGTCAATCCCCTCCCCTTCCCATTCAATCCATTCCGGTCCCATCCTGCACTCTCTTATCTCCTTTTCCATCTCCACCCCACCCCTTCCCTTCTCTTCCCCCGCCATTCCCTCCCATTCGCAGCCTCTTTCCCTTCCAATCTGTTCCCATCGCCTCCGCTCCTTTTCTGCTCCCCTTCCCCTCACCCATCCCTTCTTCCATACCCTACCCTACCCCTCATTACCCTTCCCCTCACCTCCCTCTCTCTCATTTACCCTCTCCCCCTCCATTCTCAATTCCTTTCCCTGCCTTTCTCCTCCTTTCTCTTCTCCGCCTTCTTTCCCTCATTCTTCCTTTCCTTTCCTTTCCTTTCCTTTCCTTTCCTTTCCTTTCCTTTCCATTCCATTCCCCAACCCATCCCTTCTTTCCCTTTACCCCACCCTCCAACTACCCCTCTCCCTCCATGTCCCCCCTCCCCCTTTATTTCCATTACTTTCTTATTTATCTCTTTAATCCTCTCCCCTTCTGTCACTCCCCCTTCCCTTCCATCCCATTCACTGCCCCACCTCCCCTCCCATCCCATTCTGTTACTCCACACACACAACCCCCCACACACACAACCCCACACAAACACTCCCCACACACACAACCCCACATACAACCCCCCACACACATAACCCCACACACACAACCACACATACACACAACCCCCCACACACACAACCCCCCACACACAACCACAACCCCCCACACACAACCCCACAAACACACTCCCCCACACACACCCACACATACAACCCCACACACAACCCTCCACACAACATCCCACGCACACACACAAAACCCCCCACACATACATGACACACACACACAACCACAACCCACACACACACAACCACAACCCCCCACACACACACAACCCCACAAACACACACACCCACACATACAACCTCACACACACAACCACACCACACACAACCCCCTACACACAACCCCCCACACAACATCCCACGCACACACAACCCCCCCACACATACATGACACAACCCCCCACACACAACCCCACACACACAACCACAACCACACTAACCCCCACACACACAACCCCCCACACCGCACACAACCCCACATACCACACAACCACACACCCCCCACAAACACACACAACCCCCCACAAACACACACAACCCCACATACACACAACCACACACAAACACACACCCCCACACACACACAACCCCCACACACACTCCCCGCCACTCACACACTCACTGTCACTCACAATCACTGACACACTCACTGACACTCTCTTACCTGAAACTGACACTCTCACTGACACTCTCCCGGACACTCACACTGACACTCTCAGTGACGCTGACACTCTCACTGACACTAACACTGACACTCTCACGGACACTCTCACTGACACTGACACTCACTGTCAATCTCATTGACACTCTCACTGACACACTCACACTCTCACTGACACACTCACGGACACTCTCACTGACACTCACACTCTCACTGACACACTCACTGACACTGACACTCTCACTGACACACTCACTGACACCCTCACTGACACACTCACTGACACTCTCACTGACACTGACACTCACACTCTCACTCACACTCACTGACACTCTCACTGACACTCTCACTGAAACTGACACTCTCACTGAAACTCTGACACTGACACTCTCACTGACACTCTCACTGACTCTCACTGACACTTCCACTGAAACTTTGACACTCTGACTGACACTGACACTCTCACTGAAACTCACTGACAAACTCACTGACACTCACTGACACACTGACACACTCACTGAAACTCTCACTGACACTGACTCTGACACTCTCACTCACACTCTCACTCACACTCACTGACACTCTCACTGACACTGACACACTTACGGACACTCTCACTGACACTGACACTCTCACTGACACACTCACTGACACTGACACTCTCACTGACACTCTCACTGACACCCTCACTGACACACTCACTGACACTCTCACTGACACTGACACTCACACTCTCACTCACACTCACTGACACTCTCACTGACACTGACACTCTCACTGACACTTACACTCTCACTGACACTCTCACTGACACTGACACTCTCAATGACACTCTCATTGACACTCTCACTGACACTGACACTCTCAATGACACTCACTGACACTCTCACTGACACTCACGGCCACTCTCACTGACACTCACGGCCACTCTCACTGACACTCTCACTGACACTCACTGACACTCACTGACACTCTCACTGACACTTACACTCTCACTGACACTCTCACTGACACTCTCAATTACACTGACACTCTCACTGACACTGACACTCTCACTAACAATCTCATCGACACTCTCGCTGACACTGACACTCTCACTGACACTCTCATTGACACTCTCAATGACACTCACGGCCACTCTCACTGACACTCTCACTGACACTCACTGACACTCTCACTGACACTCAATGACACTCTCACTGACACTGACACTCTCACTGACACTGACACTCTCACTGACACTTTCTCTGACACACTCACTGACACTCTCACTGACACTCTCACTGACACCGACACTCTCACTGACACTCTCACTGACACTGACACTCTCACGGACACTCTCCCGGACACTCTCACTGACACTCTCACTGACACTGACACTCTCACTGACATTCTCACTGACACTCTCCCTTTCTTTTCTTTTCTTTTCTTTTCTTTTCTTTCCATTCCCCAACCCATCCCTTCTTTCCCTTTACCCCACCCTCCAACTACCCCTCTCCCTCCATGTCCCCCCTCCCCCTTTATTTCCATTACTTTCTTATTTATCTCTTTAATCCTCTCCCCTTCTGTCACTCCCCCTTCCCTTCCACCCCATTCACTGCCCCACCTCCCCTCCCATCCCATTCTGTTACTCCACACACACAACCCCCCACACACACAACCCCACACAAACCCCCACACACACAACCCCACACACAACCCCCCACACACATAACCCCACACAAAACCCACCACACAACCCCCCCACACACACAACCTCACACACATAACCCCACACACACAACCACACATACACACAACCCCCCACACACAACCCCCCACACACAACCACAACCCCCCACACACAACCCCACAAACACACTCCCCCACACACACCCACACATACAACCCCACACACAACCACACCACACACACTACCACACCACACACAACCCTCCACACAACATCCCACGCACACACACAAAACCCCCCACACATACATGACACACACACACAACCACAACCCACACACACACAACCACAACCCCCCCCACACACACAACCCCACAAACACACACACCCACACATACAACCCCACACACACAACCACACCACACACAACCCCCTACACACAACCCCCCACACAACATCCCACACACACACACAAAACCCCCCACACATACATGACACAACCCCCCACACACAACCCCACACACAAACCACACTAACCCCCACACACACAACCCCACACACCGCACACAACCACACACCCCCCCACAAACACACACAACCCCCCCACAAACACACACAACCCCACATACACACAACCACACACAAACACACACACCCCACACACAACCCCCACACACACTCACTGTCACTCACACACTCACTGTCACTCACAATCACTGACACACTCACTGACACTCTCACTGAAACTGACACTCACTGACACTCTCCCGGACACTCACACTGACACTCTCGCTGACACTGACACTCTCACTGACACTAACACTGACACTCTCACGGACACTCTCACTGACACTCACTGTCAATCTCATCGACACTCTCACTGACACTCACACTCTCACTGACACTGACACTCTCACTGACATACTCACTGACACTCTCACTGACACTCACACTCTCACTGACACACTCACTGACACTGACACTCTCACTGACACACTCACTGACACACTCTCTGACACTCTCACTGACACTGACACTCACACTCTCACTCACACTCACTGACACTGCCACTCTCACTAACACTCTCACTGAAACTCTCACTGAAACTCTGACACTGACACTCTCACTGACACTCTCACTGACACTCTTACTGACACTCTCACTGACACTTCCACTGACACTTCCACTGACACTTCGACTGACACTCTCACTGACACTGACACTCACTGACACTCTCACTGACACTCACTGACACTCTCACTGACACTCACTGGCACACTCACTGACACTGACTGACACTCACTCACACTCTCACTCACACTCACAGTGAAACTGACACTCTCACTGATGCTGACACTCTTACTGACACTGACACTCTCACTGACACTCTCAATTACACTGACACTCTCACTGACACTCTCACTGACAATGACACTCTCACTAACAATCTCATCGACACTCTCACTGACACTGACACTCTCAATGACACTCACTCACACTCTCACTGACACTCTCGCTGACACTGACACTCTCACTGACACTCTCACTGACACTCTCACTGACACTCACGGCCACTCTCACTGACACTCACTGACACTCTCACTGACACTCACTGACTCTCTCACTGACACTGACACTCTCACTGACACTTTCTCTGACACACTCACTGACACTCACTGACACTCTCACTGACACCGACACTCACTGACACTCACTGATACTCTCACTGACACTGACACTCTCACGGACACTCTCACTGACACTCTCACTCTCACTCACACTCACTGACACTCTCACTGATACTGACACTCTCACTGAAACTCTCACTGAAACTCACTGACACTCTCACTGATACTCTCACTGACACTCTCACTGACACTCTCACTGAAGCTCTCACTGGCACTCTCACTGACACTTTCACTGACACTCACTGACACTCACTGACACTGACACTCTCAATGACACTCTCACTGAATCTCTCACTGACACTGACACTCTCACTGACACTCTCACTGACACTCACTGACACTCTCACTGACACTCACTGACACTCTCACTGACACTCACTGACACTCTTACTGACACTCACTGACACTCTCACTGACACTCTCACTGACACTCACACTGAAACTGACTCACTGACACTCTCACTGACACTGACACTCTCACTGAAACTCTCACTGACACTCTCACTGACACTCACTGACACTCTCACTGACACTCATGACACTCACTGCCACTCCCACTAACACTCTCACTGACACTCAAACTGACACTCTCACTGACACTCTCACTGACACTCACTGACACTCTCACTGACACTCACTGACACTCTGACACTTTCACTGACACACTGACTGACACTCTCACTGACACTGACACTCTCAATGACACTCACTGACACTCACTGACACTCTCACTGACACTCACTGACACTTTTACTGACACTCTCACTGACACTGACACTCTCACTGACACACTCACTGACACACTCACTGACACACTTACTGACACCCTCTCTGACACTCTCACTGACACTGATACTCTCACTGACACTTTCACTGACACTCTCACTGACACTGACACTCTCACTGACACTCTCACTGACACTCTCACTGACACTCACTGACACTCTCACTGACACTCACTGACACTCACTGACACTCTCACTGACACTCTCACTGATACTCACTGACACTCACTGACATTCTCACTGACACTCACTGACACTCTCATCGACACTCTCACTGACACTTTCACTGACACTTTCACTGACACTGACACTCTCACTGACACACTCACTGACACACTCACTGACACCCTTACTGACACCCTCTCTGACACTCTCACTGACACTCATACTCTCACTCACACTCACTGACACTCTCACTGACACTCTCATTGACACTCACTGACACTCTCACTGACACTGATACTCTCACTCACACTCACTGACACTCTCACTGACACTGACCCTCTCACTGACACTCTCACTGACACTCTCACTGACACTGAAACTGACACTGAAACTGACACTGAAACTGAAACTGAAACTGACACTCACTCTCACTGACACTCTCACTGACACTCTCACTGATACTCACTGACACTCACTGACACTCACTGACACTCTCACTGATACTTTTACTGACACCCTCACTGACACTCTCACTGACACTGATACTCTCACTCACACTCACGGACACTCTCACTGACACTGAAACTCTCACTGACACTGAAACTGACACTGACTCTGACACTCTCACTCATACTCTCACTCACACTCACTGACACTCTCACTGACACTGAAACTCTCAGTGACACTCTCACTGACACTCACAGTGAAACTGACACTCTCACTGACACTCACACTGACACTATCACTGACACTATCACTGACACTCTCACTGACACTGATACTCTCACTGACACTTTCACTGACACTCTCACTGACACTCTCACTGACACTCTCACTGACACTCTCACTGACACTATCACTGACACTATCACTGACCCTCTCATTGACACTGACACTCTCACTGACACTCTCACTGACACTCTCACTAACACTCTCACTGACACTCTCACTGACACTCACTCTGACACTCAATGACACTCTCACTGACACTCTCACTGACACTCTCACTGACACTCTTACTGACACTCTCACTGACACTCTTACTGACACTGACACTCTCACTCCCACTCTCACTCACACTCACTGACACTCTCACTGACACTGACACTCTCACTGACAATCTCACTGACACTCTCACTGACACTCACACTTACACTGACACTCTCACTGAAACTCTCACTGACACTCACTGACACTCTCACTGACACTCGAGGTCAGAGACACTTTGTTGCCGCCATTCCATGTTGCCTGCCACATTGGAGATAACGCCGACTTGGGGCTCATCATCGGACCGGACATCGGGATTGCGAGCACCAGGTTGCTTAGCGGCAGAGTCACCGGCCGCACCTGGGTCCTCTTCCCGCCCCGCCTCCCAGCACTTGATAGCGCCTCGCGGCCCCCGGTACGTGGGAGCCGCTCGAGGTCAGAGACACTCTGTTGCCGCCATTCCGGGTTGCCTGCCACATTGGAGATAACGCCAACTTGGGGCTCATCATCGGACCGGACATCGGGACTGCGAGGACCAGGTTGCTTAGCGGCATAGTCACCGGCCGCACCTGGGTCCTCTTCCCGCCCCGCCTCCCAGCACTTGATAGCGTCTCGCGGCCCCCGCTACGCGGGAGCCGCTCGAGGTCAGAGTCACTTTGTTGCCGCCACTCCGGGTCGCCAGCCACATTGGAGATAACGCCGACTTGGAGCTCATCATCGGACCGGACATCGGGACTGCGAGGACCAGGTTGCTTAGTGGCAGAATCAGCGGCCGCACCTGGGTCCTCTTCCCGCGCCGCCTCCCAGCACTTGATAGCGCCTCGCTGCCCCTGCTACGCGGGAGCCGCTCGAGGTCAGAGACACTTTGTTGCCGCCATTCCGGGTCGCCTGCCACATTGGAGATAACGCCAACTTGGGGCTCATCATCGGACCGGACATCGGGACTGCAAGGACCAGGTTGCTAAGCGGCAGAGTCACCGGCCGCACCTGGGTCCTCTTCCCGCCTCGCCTCCCTATTTAGTCACGCTAAAACGCGCGCGCGGGCATGTGCCGGGCGAAGCCTGGGCCAAGGGCGGGCCCGTTTAAGCCCGTTCAAGACCGATCAAAACCGGACCGGGCCCCCCCTCTTTCCCCTGCTATAGTGTGAACTGTATGTGTGTCCTTGTATTAATATATTATATTTTAGAGTAGATCTGTTTGTGGATACATATATTGTTCGCATTTTAATATGACTACACAAGGAAGTAGGAGTAAAACTGTGGCAGGGGGCTCAGTTTACAGGCACTCTAGACAACTTTATAACAAGGGCTAATTCAGTCATAGATCAAGGAATTAGCCTAATGGAACGTAGAGTGTCCCAAGATTTAGCGCTTGCAAAAAGATAATCTATGGGGCACTTTGCGTCGGCTCGTACTCCTGAGCCTGTCAAAGGAACAGGTTTGATAGATGTACACGTGGATGTGCATAATCTATCAATGGGGGTAGATCAGTCCAACTCCCGACCTCTACTAGACCCATTGTCAATTTCGGCTTTAGAGAAGACCCCTGATCTAAATTTGAACTGCACGCTGGGGGAAATAAATATCAGGCAGTCGAGGGAGAGGAGGGAGGGCACAATACCTAAAAAGAAAAGTGCCAATAGGACCATCTCAGGGGACAAAAAACTTAAAATTGCTAAAACCAGGGGTACCTGTGATACATCTAACAAGACAGGGGGAAGGGGCCTGAACATTCGCCACAGAATCGTTGCGAACGATTGCTAAAAGATTATGTACATGTGGTTTTGGACACTAGTAGTATTGAGGTAGCAGTTAGGATGGATGGGGAAAGCAAGGACGAACCTGAAGGTCAACTTCTAGCAAGAATGGGGAAGTTACTTAAATCTTTTCTAGCACCACTAGAAACCAGATTAATGCATTTTGAAAAGCAGCTTGCTGAACTTGACAAATTCACTAGGAATTTAGCAAGCAACGGGGCAAAAAAGGTAGCCTGCAATAAACCTCCAAATACTGGAAAAACAGGCTTACCAACTAAAAAGGCTCCGATATTAGTGCAAAAAGTAAACTCTAACCCTACAATTGTATCGGAGAAGACATCTGTCGATAGACCCCCAGGCCCAACTCAGCAACTTAGGCAAGAGGAGATTTTACCCAAGGCCCCTGTCCCGCACCCTAAAGGGAATTGGACAAGGGCTGGTACAGAGGGTAGATTTGCTGTTAATTTGCCCCCAGAGGCGAGCCCTTATGTAGTCGTCTTGACTGGGGTCCCGGAACTGGAAGAATCCATTGAGGAGCCAAGTTGGTCATTAAAGAATAAAGTTTCTTACTGGTTCAATCCTAACCAAACCTTACCACCTCACATGTTAAGTAAGATTTTAATGGTACGTAAGGTGCCATGAGTAGGGCACGATAGGAAAACAACTTAAGGGGACTGTGTGTTGGTTAACTTTGAGGATCCACGTATGGTCGAATATATCTGCTCATGGAGAACACAAAATAGTAGTAGAGGTATAGAAACTAGACGGCTTTGATATTTTTATCCACAAAGGAACCATTTCGGCCTCGACCGTGGAGGGAATTAGGGCAGAGTAGGACATCAAGATTGGGGAGGAAATCCCAACAGGGATCAAGTGTACATGGATAATTGGAGGGGAATCCCTACTGCTAATAGGTACAGTTGTCTAGAGATGGTAGACTGACTGGCAACGACTACAGGGACCCTGAATGAGTATAGGGAGGGTCAAGACAAGTTTAATACGATTGACAATCTGATTGTCCATCATAACAAAAATATACTATCTGAGAAAAGGGGTAATGATGGTGCAGACAATTCTATCACGGACTGCCCATTAAATAAGGGGATAGACGAAAATAACACTACCAAGATCATAACTGCCCACGTAGGTGCAGACAGTAAGGCCTATCAACCTATGGCCATAAGCGATGTGATGGAGGATTCTGGAGAGTGTCTAGAGCCCGTATTACAGGATAATGGTACACCTGATTATATTTCAATAGATCCATTGTGCGTAAGGGCTGAACCAAGGGGAAATCTTGCCCTTTTATCCTGGAACGTAGCAGGTCTGTCAAACAAAATTAAGGACCCTACATTCCTGGCATTCATAGATAATTTTAATGTGATTTGTTAACAGGAGTGTTGGGATCAGTGTGAGACACATATAAATGGTTATCGCACCTTTTTTTCCGCAGCCAAGCAGACTAGTAGGGGCAGGAGTTCAGGCGGACTTTGTACCTTCATATCAAATATGGTCAATATATAACGGTTAAAAAGTTAAACACAGGGGGGAACTATTATCAGCTACTTTTGCTCAAGGTAGGAGGAAATCAGCAAGTTCTCCTGATCAATTTTTATAACAATATTCCAAAGGCTGAATTAATTAAGGCTGTGGAGGATTTAAATAATATCCTTCACAACCAACCGGAATCTGGGCAAACAGAGAGGTGTGTTATATTGACGGGTGACTACAATTGTCACCTATGCCCCCACTGTGACTCTGGCACGTGTGGGCTGGTTAACCTTAAGGAAGATCCCTCTACTCACTTTGAGCATACCATGATTGGGAACTTACTTAATAATTTACTACACAAGTGGGATTTAGGATTCGCAAACAAGTTTTGAAATCCACAGGTTGCCTTTCACCCTACCTTTATTTGGTCGGGGCTTCAGATCAGTGATCGATTTTACACTAGTTACCACAAGTTATCATCGCAGTGTTCTGCGCTTTATCAAATCATAACATAACATAACATACTGAGGACATTGCAAAGAGCGACCATTTTCTGATTAGCTCAACTTTTAATTTTGGCCAGAGTTGTACCCGGAACATCGATGTGGCTGAAAACTTATATCGCCATGGGATCACCCTGGCCAGAGTTAATGGTTATTCAATAAAATGTAACAGGGTGGACCCCGCTAATTTCCTGCATACCTTAATAACAGATCACCTAAATGATTTTATGACCTGTCTTTCTGAGAATCCTAACCCATCCTTGGTCATAATAGCTTTCCAAAAGATCACAGGACAAATTGCGATTCTCCTATTAACATGACCAGAGAATCTGGATTTCATTAAAGACACGGAGGCTAACATTATGTATTAATCCTTTTAATGCAGCTCACAGCCGCTTACATCACAAAGACTTAGAATAAGAACAAGGTGACATCACAGTAACCATAAAAGGCGTGTGCCAGGAAAGATCAGCCTCTTTTAAATGCCTTGAACAACAGGTCAAACGAAGAGTACATCTTAAAACTTGAAGGAAGTATTGTTGAAACTTGGAAAATTCTTCGAGATTCATCAATTAGAATTGTCTGAAAGAAAATAAAGCAAATCAAGAGAAGCACAAAGTAACCTTCAGAGAAGCAACAAGAAAAGCGCAACATAAGGTTGAAAACATTGTAAACATTGTAAACCAAATTAATCCTCAATATCCCTCAAGGGAGGGACGGGAGGGATAATGTTAGCCTCCGTGCCTTTAATGAAATCCTGATTCTCTGGTCATGTTAATAGGAGAATCACAATTTCATTACAAGACAGGAGGCTACATTATGCATGTTGGTAGCCTTGAATCACAACATCAGAAACATGTTCAATTGGTTTACAATAATGATGGGCAAAGGTAGAGGCATTAGACCAATCAGCAGGCTTAAGGATAGCATCCAACTTACCACCCGACCAGTATGACTTGCTGGCCATTGCGCTTCTTAGTGAGTGAGCTTGAAATTTTGAAAGGTCAATACCAGCGAAATTCATAGCCAATTTAACCCACCTTGCGATAGAGCAGGATGAGATGGGTTTAAAGGGTTTAACGTAGGAAACAAGGAGTTGGTTTGCATCAGGGGGTCGAAGATTAGACATCCTGGAGTCGTATTCCTTCATACAATCAACCACACAGAGTTTTTTGCAAAAATCAAAACGTGGATAGAAGATAAAGTCAGACATGGTCTTAGTTCTCCTAAAAATTTCAAACTTAACACCAAACATGTCATAACATCTATTGGAGACGTCAAGAGCTTCAACATCTGAAACTCTGCGACAAGAGATTAAACAAAGAAGAGAGGCAAGTTTAATTGAAAGGACTTTTTCTGTTAAGAAGTGAATTATCAGGCCAGGAGCAAAAAAGGTCAAGTAATAATTTAACATCCCAAACAGATTGATATTTAGGCCTGGGGGGTCTTTTAAGTCTGATACTTTTAAGGACCCTACAAACAATAGCGTTTTTACCTACTGTTTTACCGTTGACAATAGAGTGACCTGCGGAAATGGCAGACCTATAACAGTTAATGGATCTATAAGAGAGACCACTGTCGAAAAGTTCCACTAGGAAATTGACTATATTAATGATAGGAGCTTCCACAGGATCCAAGTCCCTTTCCAAGCACCAACTAGACCATTTTTTCCAGATGTTATTATATCTGTAGTGGTTCCAGGTGCCCAAGATTCTCCGAGGAGTGTAAGACAGATGACGAAAGTCCAGACAATTGATTAGATTGCCTGACACTTTCCAAGCAAGAAGGTTCAGGCTCCCTGAAAGAACCAGGTGGTGATCTTCTCCGTTTGCGTTTAGGAGGAGACCTTGAGAGGCCGGGATTAGGAGGGGAATGTCGCAAGAGAGTTCCAAAGCTGTGGGGAACCATGCTTGAGACGGCAAGAAGGGGGTTATCAGGACCAGAGAGCACTGTTCCTGTCTCACTTTCTGTAGAACCCTTTGAATCATAGCAAAGGGGGGGAAGGCGTAGGGTCGGAGAGGAGCCCAGGGTTGGAGGAAAGCGTTGACAGCGAGAGCACCCGGGTCTGGCATCCAGCTGAAATACTGAGGAAGCTGGGAAGACAAACGGCTTGCAAAAAGGTCCACATCAAAAGGACCCCAATAGTGGACCAGAGAATTGAAAATGGTCGGATTGAGTTTCCAATCGCTGAAGTCTACTAGGAACCTCGAGTTCCAATCTGTAGAGGGGTTGGATTTTCCGGGGAGGTACTCTGCCCTCAGGGAAATCTTGTGTTCTAAACAGAACATCCAAAGTTTCTTGGCCAGATCCGATAGGTCGGCAGATTTCGTACCGCCAAGACGGTTGATATAGGAGACTGCGGAAACGTTGTCCATCTTCAGGAGAACGGATCTGCCCTGAAGAGACTGTCTGAAGCTCATCAGTGCATAGAGCCCGGCAGTCATTTCTAAGAAATTTATATGGTGGGAAGATTCCGAAGGGGTCCATACACCACCAGTTTCCTGGTCGAGGAGACGGGCACCCCAACCGTGAAGGCTGGCGTCTGATTCTAGAACGAAGTCTGGAGTAGAACCAAAGATAGCTCTTCCATTCCAGGTGTCCAAATTGTCCAGCCACCAAGAAAGTTCCAGTCTGGCATCTTCGTCTAGAGAGACTTGGTCTCCGTACCAAAGTCCGGATCTGAGAGATTTGGCTTTTACTCTCTGAAGAGCACAGTAGTTCAGGGGGCCAGGGAAGATAGCTTGTATCGAGGAAGAAAGTAGACCAAGGAGTCTGGCTAGCTCTCTGAGGGATAAAGAGTGATGTTTGAGGACAAATCTGAGTTCTTTCCGAATTTTGGTAATCTTCTTCTTGGGGAGTAAGAGAAGACACCTGGATGTGTCCACAGTGAAGCCAAGGAACTCCAGAGATTTGGAGGGTAAAAGAATTGATTATTCTCTGTTTATAATGAACCCAAGGCTTTCTATGAGGTTCATGGAGGTTCGTAGATCTTCTAGAATCTGAGAGTGAGATTGGGACATTATTAGAATGTCGTCTAGATAGATGATGAGACGAATACCCCTGGCTCTTAGGATGGAGACTATCGTTCTCATGATTTTGGTGAAACACCAAGGGGCGGATGAAAGACCGAAAGGGAGGGCCTGAAATTGAAAAAGGCGATTGTCCCAGATGAATTGGAGAAAGGACTGATGTTCTATTGCCATGGGAATGGTAAAGTAGGCGTCTTTTAAGTCCAATTTGACTAGCCAATCTCCTTGGAGTAGAAGGTCCCTGAGCAGATGGATGCCTTCCATCTTGAAATGACGGTAGACGAGGTACTTGTTTACCTCTCGAAGGTTTATTACTGGGCGCCAACCCTTGTCTTTCTTTTCGACTAGGAAAAGGGTACTCACAAAATTCTTTTGAGACCAAGGGACCTCTATTATTGCGCCCTTCTTTAACATAGAGGAAACCTCTTCTTTGACGATTTCTAGATGTTCTGAAGAGAGAGTCAGAGGATTGGGAGTGGTAGATTGGAAAGGAATCTCTGTGAAGTCTATTTTGAAGCCCTGAACTGTTTCTAGAACCCACGGGTCTTGAGTTAAGGATTCCCAGACATGAAGGAAATGTTTGAGTCTGCCCCCGACCTTTGGAGGGGAAGAAGAAAGAAGTGCACTTACTTGAGGTGGTGTTGTTGGAAGCACCACGAGCGGGGAAGCCTCTTCCGCGTGAACCTCTCCCTCTTTGTGGGAAGTACTGTCTGGAGTTGGAGGGGTAGAAGCCTCTACCTCTACCGGATGAACCTCTTCCTCTTCCGTAGGTGAAAGGCCGGAAATTCCCTCGGCCGGAAGAACGGCCTCTTCCGCCGGCCTGACCAAAAACACGTTTCATATTGTTTTGGGCTTTGTCTAAGGCTGTAAAGGTCGCCACATATTTGCCGAGAGTTTTGATCATATCTTGTCCAAAGAGGAGGCCATTAGGTTTAGATGATGGCTCTTTTTCAGCAAGGTCCCCGAGTTTCGGGTTGATTCTGATGAGGACATATTTTCTCCTTTCAATATTGAGGGAGGAGTTAGCATTACCAAGTAGTACAATGGCTCTCTGACTCCAACCTTTAATCAGGTTAATGTCTAGGGGTGTGTTGGAAATGTGTGATTCCTCAGCAAAGTCGTGGATTCTGGTAAGGGGGCCCAGAAGGTCAAGAAGGTGATCTTGACAGGCTTTAAGGGCTCTTTCCAGACCTTTTCTTGGATCCTTGCCTAGTTTAAATAGGAACTTAATTAAGTCGGGGTCTAAATTGGGAGTTTGACAGACTTTACCCTCAATGAACGGACGGGGGCACTCAGATCTCATGGTGTTGCGAGATTCTCTTTGAAGAGAGTTTCTCAGCCACTTGGTGACGAACTTAGCCACGTGATCGTGGGGGTACCACCTTTTGCTGTTAGGGTGGGAGATGTTTTCTGGGGAGAACATTTCGGCACCAAGAGGGTCAAGGATCGCGTCCTTTGACGAGGGGGAGGAGTGCTCCTCTGAGAGAGGGTTAAGGTCCCATTCATCGGTATCTTGCTCGTCAAGGTCCAGGACGAATTCGTCGTCAGGATCCAGGAAGAATTCATCTTCCTCTGAGCTGGAATTGACAGGAGCACTGAGAGTAGTTGTGTTGCCAATGGCGCTCGTTAAATTCGAGCCGCTAGGGGCAACATTACCTTTTGGGGCGCTTGAGCCTCCCATGCCTTTTGAGGTGCTTGGACCTCCCATGCCTTTTTAGGTGCTTTGACCTCCCATCTCAAATGAGGTAGCGCGACCTCCGTCAGTGTTCATACAGTGTTTGCTTTTTTTGGTAGACTTAGAGTGTTGAGCTTCTAGGTCTGAAGTGTCATCATCAGGTAAGAGGGACCTTTTATTAGACATAAGTTCACGGAATGTATTTAGCATACAGGTCCTCATTTCCTTTTGAAGGAAGGATTTAAAATTATCACAGTTATGATTGGGGGAGCTTGCCATAGCGTCATCTGATTCTAGATCAGACATGACAAGTAAGTAAATTTATAAGGTTATTAAATAAATTAAATGGCTAGTATCAAAAAAGCTCCCGTTTTTAAAATATATTTTTTATTTTATTTTATATATCTTGAATCAAGAAGCCTAAGCTAAATTAAGGTAGTAGTAATTTCAGCTTAAAGCTAAGCTAGCCTAAGCTAAATTAAGGTAGTAGTAATTTCAGCTAAAGCTAAGCCAGTAACTAGTAATGCCAGTTAAACTAGTATTTGGGGTAAGCTATAGACCAGATCTGAGAAGAAACAGGAGCGCAGTCGGTAAAGCCTCGAAAACGGCAGCCGATGCGCTCGAGCTGAAGGTAAATCAGATCGAGGAATGGACCCTGGCGGATACACAGCGTTGCGTTGCTGTTGCCGAGGTCCATTCCTCAAATCTAGACGAGGGAGATGTCGGGCTTTGCGGGACAGACGTGAGGCAGAGGGGGAGCGGCGGAGAGCAATACCGCCGTGAACGGAGGAGGTAGGAGGTCTGGGCGACACAGGGGGGGGTGCGCAAAGGTGAAGAAATCTGGGAGAGACTACGTGATCGACAACCATAGATTGGAAGTCGAGGGAGGATGGGGGAGGAGATCGAGGGGAGTGGCAGCGATCGAGGGAAGGGTGGGGAACGAGTCACGCCACAAGATCAGCTTGAACAGTGCAAATAGGCATGTTTGTGGTAATAATTATCACTGACACTCTTACTGACACTCTCACTGACACTCCCACTGACACTCACTGACACTCTCACTGACACTCCCACTGACACTCTCACTGACACTCACTGACACTCTCACTGACACTACCACTGACACTACCACTGACACTCTCACTGACACTCTCACTGACAATCACTGACACTCTCACTGACAATCACTGACACTCTCACTGACACTACCACTGACACTCTCACTGAAACTTTCACTGACACTCTCACTGACACTCTCACTGACACTGACACTGTCACTGACACTGACACACTCACTGACAGTCTCACTGACACTGACACTCTCACTCACACTCTCACTCACACTCACTGACACTCTCACTGACACTCTCACTGACACTCTCACTGACACACTGAAACTGACACTCTCACTGACACTCTCACTGACACTCACACTGACACTCTCACTGACACTCTCACTGACACTGACACTCTCACTGACACTCTCACTGACACTCTCACTGACACTCTCACTGACACTCTCACTGACACTTACACTCTCATTGACACTCACTGACACCATCACTGACACTCTCACTGACACTCACTAACACTCTCACTGACACTCTCACTGACACTGACACTCTCACTGACACTCTCACTGCAACTCTCACTGACACTCTCACTGACACTCTCACTGACACCCAAGGACACTCACTGGCACTCTCACTTTCACTGACACACTCACTGACACGCTCATTGACACTGACACTCTCACTGACACTCACTGACACACTCACTGACACACTCACTGACACTCTCACTGACACTGACACTCTCACTGACACTCTCACTGACACTCTCACTGACACTCTCACTGACACTAAATGACACTCTCACTGAAACTCACTGACACTCACACTGAAACTGACACTCTCACTGACACTCTCACTGACACTGACACTCCCACTGACATTCTCACTGACACTCACTGACACTCTCACTGACAATCACTGACACTCTCACTGACACTACCACTGACACTCTCACTGACACTTTCACTGACACTCTCACTGACACTCTCACTGACACTGACACTCTCACTGACACACTCACTGGCACACTCACTGACACACTCACTGACACTCTCACTGACACTCTCACTGACACTGACACTGACACTCTCACTCACACTCACTGACACTGACACTCTCACTGACACACTGAAACTGACACTCTCACTGACACTCTCACTGACACTCACACTGACGCTGACACTCTCACTGACACTGACACTCTCACTGACACTATCACTGACACTCTCACTCTCACTGACACACTCACTGACACTGACACTCTCACTGATACTCACTGACACTCTCACTGACACTCTCACTGCCACTCTCACTGACACTCTCACTGACCCTGACACTCTCACCGACACTCTCACTTACACTGACACTGACACTCTCACTGACACTCTCACTCACACTCACTGACACTCTCACTGACAATCACTGACACTCTCACTGACACTACCACTGCCACCCTCACTGACACTTCCACTGACACTCTCACTGGCACACTAACACACTCACTGACACTCTCACTGACACTCTCACTGACACTGACACTGACACTGACACTCTCATTGACACACTGAAACTGACACTCTCACTGACACTGACACTCTCACTGACACTCTCACAGACACTCTCACTGATGATGACACTGACACTCTCACTGACACTCTCACTAACACTGACACTCTCACTGACACTCTCACTGACACTCTCACTCTCACTGACACTCTCACTGACACTGACACTCTCACTGACAATCTCATCGACACTCTCAATGACACTCTCACTGACACTGACACTCTCACCGATACTCACTGACACTCTCACTGACACTCTCACTGACACTGACACTCTCACTGACACTTTCACTGACATTGACACTCTCACTGACACACTCAATGACACACTCACTGACACTTTCACTGACTCTCTCATTGACACTCACTGACACTGATACTGACACTCTCACTGACACTCTCACTCACACTCACTGACACTCTCACTGACAATGACAATCTCACTGACACACACTGAAAATGACACTCTCACTGACACTCTCACTGAAACTCACACTGACACTCTCACTGACACTCTCACTGACACTTTCGCTGATGCTGACACTCTCAATGACACTGACACTCTCACTGACACACTCTCTGACACTCTCACTGACACTCTCACTGACACTCTCACTGACACACTCACTGACACTCTCACTGATACTCTCACTGACACTGACACTCTCACTGACACTCTCACTGAAACTCTCACTGACACTCTCACTGACACTCTCAATGACACTCAAGGACACTCACTGGCACTCTCACTGACACTGACACTCTCACTGACACTTTCACTGACACTCACTGACACTTTCATTGACACAGACACTCTCACTGACACTCACTGACACACTCACTGACACACTCACTGACACTCTCACTGACACTGACACTCTCACTGACACTCTCATTGACACTAACACTCTCACTGACACTCTCACTGACACTAAATAACACTCTCACTGACACTCACTGACACTCACACTGAAACTGACACTCTGACACACTGACACTCTCACTGAAACTCTCACTGACACTCTCACTGACACTCACTGACACTCTCACTGACACTCTCACTGACACTCCCACTGACACTCCCACTGACACTACCACTGACACTCTCACTGACACTCTCACTGACACTCTCACTGACACTCTCACTGACACTCTCACTGACACACTCACTGGCACACTCACTGACACACTCACTGACACTCTCACTGACACTGACACTCTCACTCACACTCACTCACACTCACTGACACTCTCACTGACACTGACACTCTCACTGACACTCTCACTGACACACTGAAACTGACACTCTCACTGACACTCTCACTGACACTCTCACTGACACTTTCACTGACACTTTCACTGACACTCTCACTGACGCTGGCACTCTCACTGACACTGACACTCTCACTAACACTGACACTCACTGACACTCTCACTGACACTCTCACTCTCACTGACACTCTCACTGACACTGACACTCTCACTGACACTCTCACTGACACTCTTACTGCCACTGACACTCTCACTGACACTCTCACTGACACTCTCACTGACACTGACACTCTCACTGACACTCTCACTGACACACTCACTGACACACTCACTGACACTCTCACTGAAACTCTCACTGACACTGACACTCTCACTGACACTCTCACTCACAGACACTCTCACTGACACTGACACTCTCACTGACACTCTCACTGACACACTGAAACTGACACTCTCACTGACACTCTCACTGATGATGACACTGACACTCTCACTGACACTCTCACTCTCACTGACACTCTCACTGACACTCTCACTGACACTCTCATTGACACTCACGGACACTCTAACTGACACTCTCACTGACACTCTCACTGACACTGACACTCTCACTGACACTCTCACTGAAACTCTCACTGATACTCTCACTGACACTCAAGGACACTCACTGGCACTCTCACTGACACTGACACTCTCACTGACACTTTCACTGACACACTCACTGACACTCTCATTGACACTGGCATTCTCACTGACACACTCACTGACACTCTCATTGACTTGACACTCTCACTGACACTCTCACTGACACTCTCACTGATGCTGACACTCTCACTGACACTGACACTCTCACTGACACTCTTACTGACACTGACACTCTCACTGACAATCTCACTGACAATCTCATCGACACTCTCACTGACACTCCCACTGACACTGACAGTGAAACTGACACTTTCACTGACACTCTCACTGACACTCACACTGACACTCTCACTGACACTCTCACTGACACTCTCACTCATGCTGACACTCTCACTGACACTCTCACTGACACTCTCACTGACACTCACTGACACTCTCACTGACATTCTCACTGACACTCACTGACACTCTCACCAACGCTCTCACTGACACTGACACTCTCACTGACACTCTCACTGACAATTTCACTGATGCTGACACTCTCACTGACACTCACTGACACTGAAACTCTCACTGACACTCTCACTGACACTCTCACTGACACTCACTGACACTCTCACTGACACTCTCACTGACACTCTCACTGACACTCTTACTGCCACTGACACTCTCACTGACACTCTCACTGACACTCTCACTGACACTGACACTCTCACTGACACTCTCACTGACACTCTCACTGACACACTCACTGACACTCTCACTGAAACTCTCACTGACACTGACACTCTCACTGACACTCTCACTCACAGACACTCTCACTGACACTGACACTCTCACTGACACTCTCACTGACACACTGAAACTGACACTCTCACTGACACTCTCACTAGATGATGACACTGACACTCTCACTGACACTCTCACTCTCACTGACACTCTCACTGACACTCTCACTGACACTCTCATTGACACTCACGGACACTCTCACTGACACTCTCACTGACACTCTCACTGACACTGACACTCTCACTGACACTCTCACTGAAACTCTCACTGATACTCTCACTGACACTCAAGGACACTCACTGGCACTCTCACTGACACTGACACTCTCACTGACACTTTCACTGACACACTCACTGACACTCTCATTGACACTGGCATTCTCACTGACACACTCACTGACACTCTCATTGACTTGACACTCTCACTGACACTCTCACTGACACTCTCACTGATGCTGACACTCTCACTGACACTGACACTCTCACTGACACTCTTACTGACACTGACACTCTCACTGACAATCTCACTGACAATCTCATCGACACTCTCACTGACACTCTTACTGCCACTGACACTCTCACTGACACTCTCACTGACACTCTCACTGATGCTGACACTCTCACTGACACTGACACTCTCACTGACACTCTTACTGACACTGACACTCTCACTGACACTCACACTGACACTCTCACTGACACTCTCACTGACACTCTCACTCATGCTGACACTCTCACTGACACTCTCACTGACACTCTCACTGACACTCACTGACACTCTCACTGACATTCTCACTGACACTCACTGACACTCTCACCAACGCTCTCACTGACACTGACACTCTCACTGACACTCTCACTGACAATTTCACTGATGCTGACACTCTCACTGACACTCACTGACACTGAAACTCTCACTGACACTCTCACTGACACTCTCACTGACACTCACTGACACTCTCACTGACACTCTCACTGACACTCTCACTGACACTCTCACTGACACTCACTGACACTCTCACTGACACTCCCACTGACACTCTCACTGACACTACCACTGACACTCTCACTGACACTGAAACTCACTGACACTGACACACTCACTGACACTCTTACTGACACTCTCACTGACACTCTCACTGACACACTGAAACTGACACTCTCACTGACACTCACTGACACTCCCACTGACACTCTCACTGACACTGACGCTGACACTCTCACTGACACTGACACTCTCACTGACACTCTCACTGACACTCTCACTGACACTCTCACTCTCACTGACACTCTCACTGACACACTCTCATTGACACTCACTGACACCATCAATGACACTCTCACTGACACTGACACTCTCGCTGACACTCTCACTGAAACTCTCACTGACACTCTCACTGACACTCTCACTGACACTCAAGAACACTCACTGGCACTCTCACTGACACTGACACTCTCACTGACGCTTTCACTGACACTCACTGACACACTAACTGACACTCTCACTGACACTGACACTCTCACTGACACTGACACTCTCACTGACACTCTCACTGACACTAAATGACACTCTCACTGACACTCACTGACACTCACACTGAAACTGACACTCTCACTGACACTCTCACTGACACTGACACTCTCACTGAAACTCTCACTGACACTCACTGACACTCTCACTGACACTCACTGACACTCTCACTGACACTCCCACTGACATTCTCACTGACACTCTCACTGACACTCACTGACACTCTCACTGACAATCACTGACACTCTCACTGACACTACCACTGGCACTCTCAATGACACTGACACTCTCACTGACACACTCACTGGCACACTCACTGACACACTCACTGACACTCTCACTGACACTCTCACTGACACTTACACTGACACTCTCACTCACACTCACTGACACTCACTGGCACACTCACTGACACACTCACTGACACACTCACTGACACTCTCACTGACACTGACACTCTCACTCACACTCACTGACACTCTCACTGACACTGATACTCTCACTGACACTCTCACTGACACACTGAAACTCTCACTGACACTGACACTCTCACTGACACTGACACTCTCACTGACACTCTCACTGACACTCACTCTCACTGACACTCTCACTGATACTCACTGACACTCTCACTGACACTCTCACTGCCACTCTCACTGACACTGACACTCTCACCGACACTCTCACTTACACTGACACTGACACTCTCACTCACACTCTCACTCACACTCACGGACACTCTCACTAACACTGACACTCTCACCGACACTCTCACTCTCACTGACACTCTCACTGACACTGACACTCTCACTGACAATCTCATCGACACTCTCAATGACACTCTCACTGACACTGACACTCTCACTGACACTGACACTTTCACTGACACTCTCACTGACATTGACACTCTCACTGACACACTCAATGACACACTCACTGACACTTTCACTGACACTCCCAAGTTCAAGTTCAAAGACCTTTATTCGAATTTGATAAAATTCATAAAAGTACCGAACACAGCAAAAACACACATATACATATAATACAAAACAATTATATAAATAACATTCCATAATAACAAAGTAATTCATACAGTGGTTAAGCAGTAAATGACGTTATCCTATAAAATTTGTACAGTAGTATCATTATCACTGATTCTGATTTCAGGGACTTTCCATTGTCTTGCGTGCACGTATGGCTACTCTTAAAAAAGTGCTGGTGCGAAAGGTCAGTTCATCAGTGCCCAAGGTGAGCAGCAACATATAGGATTCCTGAAGTGTGAGAGGTCTAAGTTTTCTAAAATATGGAGTTAAAAGCCATTTGATATATCTTACATAAAATTTACAGAAAAACAGAAAGTGCAAATCATCTTGAGTGCTTATACCATCGCATGGGCAAGGGGTAAGATCTGTACAATGTCGGTACCCCAAAGGAAAAGACAGCAAAAATTTCACAGTTCCTGCCCTTAGACGAAATAATAAAGATCGCTCCCAGTTTGACATGGGGAGTGAGAGGTAGGGCGGCATAATTTGCATACAGAGACCATTTCCTATGTATTTCTTGACCCTTGATTTCTGAGATTCTCTTCCAAGCCGTTCATTACGATAAAGTGCATAAAGTGCCTTTTGGACCTCGAATTTATCCTTTAGTTCGATTGCCGTTGGATCAGTGAACAAGATACCTCTACCAATTTCATTAAGTGTTTTAAAAACTTCTTTGAACCAGGGGATCTGCATGCCATTTTCACAATTTAGGCAATCCTTAATGATGTTTTGTGTAAGGACAGCAGCATCGTTTCTCCAGATTCTAATCCAGAAGAGAACTGGTCTTGCTTTGATAAAATCACTTATGAAGGGGAGGTTAAGTTCATTATGGCAGATAAAATCAGAAGAGGAAATCGGTACACCAAGCACTTTTCTGCAGAAACGGTTTTCCTCTCTTTGGATACTAATGCTGCTGACCGATCCCCAAACTTCAGCTCCATACGTGGCAACAGGAGAACACTGTAATTTAAAAATCTTAACAATAGCCTTTGTGGCGCCGATTTTCTTTGGGCGGGGGAGACTCAGAACAGAATTGTTGGCTTTCGAGAACTTGCTCGTGGCGTGGGCCACATGCCCACTCCACGAGCTGTTCGCAGCGAAAACCAACCCCAGATAAGGAAACTTATGAACAGATTCTAGTTTATCTGTTCCGACTCGAATTGTGCTGAGTTTCCTTTTGCCCGGCCCACAGGACATGATAAAAGACTTTTTAAAATTAACTTTCAAGTCCAGTCCCTCCATAAAATTTACAAAACTATGTACAAGCAGACGTAGGGCGTTAGGTGTACGTGCCATAAGGACAGCGTCGTCTGCATATAAAAGCACGGGTAGGGGGTTGCCTAAAATTATTGGGACATCAGGGGTAGCTTTCTTTAGACAATTGGACAGGCCGTTAATATAAATGATGAACAGCAGGGGTGCTAGAACGCACCCCTGTCTCACCCCCCTCCCTATCTCAATGGCTCCCGATACCTCTCCGCCCATCCCGATACGTACCCGTGCTTTCAGGTCAGTATGGAGATAGGCTAAAAATCTAACAAGAGTGGCATCAAGGCCATTCAACAGGAGAATTAACCAGAGCTTAGATCTGTTCACAAGATCAAATGCGGATGAAAGATCCATAAAAGTTAGGTAGGCAGGGGATGAGCGGGCAATGCAATATTTGTCGATTATCAATTTTAGATTTAGACATTGCTCGACTGTTCCTACCCCGCTCCTGAACCCCATCTGACAAGGATCTAAAAAGTCAGTATCAGACGCCCATTCCAGTACCCTATTATAAATTAAACGTCCTAGTATTTTTAAAGTATTATCCAAAAGGGAAATGGGACGGTAATTTGCTGGATCTGATCTGTCTCCCTTTTTATAAATGGGAACGATGATACTAGTAGCCCAGGTGACAGGCATGGCTACTTGTGGGAGACTGTTAAAGATGTTAAGGAGTATTGGTGTCCATAGCGCAGCGTTGTGTTTAATAATATCGATAGGGAAGCCGTCTGGTCCGGGCGCCTTGTTGCCTAGACTCTCTTTTATGGCTTTCCTAACTTCTTGGTCCGAAATCTCTAAGCCTTCTGTTTGGCCCATATTAGGGAGAAGGTGCTCGTCAGAGGGGGCAGCATAAATATTAGAAAAATGGGTCTCCCAGGCTGCACTGGTTATATTGCAGCTGATTTGTGTAAGCTCTTTGCCCATTTCCCTCGTTCTCCTGACAGCCGACCAAAATGGGGCGCTGCCACCCAGATTGGCACTAATGACCAGCTTATCCCAGTGTTCGGAGAGTAAGTTTGCCTTCCTTTCCGATATTTTATCTTTGTAGTTTTTCCTGGCAGCTCGAACTACATCTTTACATCTGGGTTTGGCAGAGAGAGCCTTTCTTAAGTCTCTGTTGGCCACGGAGCAAGATGTATCAAACCACCGTGGCTCTTTGTGTTCATTAGGGAGTGGGACTGACAGGCGGATTTTTATATTTGAGCATAAAGCTTCGAAGTCTATGATCAATTTTTCATTGTTTGTGCTTGGGGAAGAGAGGGATTTCAACAAATCGGGATGTGTCTCCTGAACCTTATCTATGATGGCCCCACAATCGATTCCCCTCCATTTTAGGCGAAGGCCATCAATTGAGGGTGTAATATCCCTTGCCCCGTTTAGATTCATAAAAATTGGACTGGGTACGAAATTAAAAATAGCTAACAATGGATTGTGATCACTGAAAGACGTTTGCACCACAGAAGTTTTAATTAAACAATCTGTTAGCAGAGGTGATGTAAATATGTAATCGATAATTGAACCGTTATCCCTGCCCTTAAACGTGGGGGCATAAGGAAAATTCATATCATACCCTACACTCATTACATCAACAAGATCAAAATCAGAAAGTATGCTGATCAGTTCCAAACCCCTGCGGTCATTACAGTAATCAAGGTTAGTAGATCCATAGTTCTCTATAAGTTTCACGTTAAAATCACCCCCAATCAGAATGCTAGTCTTGGTATCTACAGACAATGAACAATCAATCGTGTTTAAAACCTTGGATAATGCAACAAAGTTTTTGTTCGGTACACCATAAAAATCATTGTTATAAAAATTAATTAAATAAATTGTGGTCTTTGATTTCGGTTTGTATTCCAGAATTTGAATATTGGGATTAGCAGGGTTATCTAGCTTCAGATCTCTAATTGTACCACCTGCCAAAATTCTAATCCCCATAAAAAGACCACCCACTGCTCGGCCGAGGCTAGGTTTTACTGATGTCAAGCTAAAGCAGTGGTAGCCTTCAATGTACAGATTATCAACAGCCCAAGTTTCTTGGAACATAAGTATGTCTGCATAATTAATTAGTTCAATCCATGCAGGGTCCGATAGCTTAGGTTCCAAACCTGCAACGTTCCAGCTTAGAATTGATAAGCCATGTTTGGTTCCATGTTTAGCAAGTGTATTCCCAGTATTCCCATTATCATGGTGGGGTAGTTCGTTGGAAATGGCCAGGATACTGTCCGACAATATAGTTTCTGTAAAAGCAGTTTGGACGTGGTGCAATACAGCTGGGGTTATGAGACCCTCTGAGTTACAGGCTTTTACATTGTTGCACATTTCTTTGTTGGGGGATATACTCAGTCAATCCTGTTCGTCTAGAGATGATAAGTAATCGAACCGATTGTAGGTGGGGATGTTGTACATTGGCCTAACTTCAGTCATCTGTGCAAACTGGAACGGATTAGAGATTGGGTAAGGCCTATCTCTATAATTGCTTTGATGCATGGTTGGGGCTTGAAAGAACTGCGGAGGGTTGGGGGTTGAGATTGGCATTGGGGGTTGTGGGTGCCAGTTACGGCTATTAGAGTGGATGGCATTAGGGTTCTGATTCTGGATAAAAAGGGGTGATTTAATCCTTGCTCCAAAGTTCAGATCCTGATTAGAATTTGTGGGGAGATTAGCCGTGGCTTGTTCGGGGGGTATCAGATGTCTGTAAAAGTATCCTAAGGGAAGGAGCGTGGTATTGAATTCCCAGGGCGATGGTAAAGGGGCATTGGCAAGGGTTTTCTCTGCCCATTGTGGATTTCTAAAGCTTATGGTGACACAGTCGCCCTCAATTTTTTTCCTGAGTGGGCCAATCCAACCCACTCGCTGTGTGTTAATAATCTCCCTTGCACCATCAATAGGGTAATTGCAGTTAGCAATTAGCCAGTGCAAGGTTTTGTTTTTGAGGGATGTGGGGTTTTCATCCTGATCCTTCCTTAGCTTGGTGACATTTACTAACACTAATACATATGCACCGCATTCCGGTGGGAGGTTAATGCGGGCAGGAACTTGTCTAAATGTTTTTGGTATAGGTTGGGCCGAGGTAGGGCTGCTTGTTGAAATTGCAGAGTGACCTGTGGTACTCACATTTGGGGGTTTAGTGTTATTGTTGGTATTAGTGCCAGGGTCCTTCCTTTTGTCTGAGGGTGCACTATTAATATGCAATGTTGGTGTTTTTTGATTAATGGTTGGACCGTTAGCCAGTGCGACAGGTGGAGCTTTTTGTGCATTATTTGGGTTTGTTGGAAGTGCCTGAGGAATATTGATTTTGGTGCCTGCTATTTTAGTGGTGTTACTATTATTTGTGCTTTTTGCAGGACCTTCCTTCAGGAAATTCTTAATAGGGATACTCAATTCAGCTAGTTGTTTTTCTATTCGAGTAAGCCTGTTTTCAATGGGGGATAAATAGATACTTAATAGTTCCCCCAATCTTTCCAACATAGGGTCGTATGCCTTGTCGGTGTTATCATTAGTATCCATTGTTCTACCCTGCTGAACCATTTCACTTTCATCCCCTTGAGATATTACCGTAACCCTGGACGCATTGTGGTTAGGGACAGAGTTGGTATTTTTCCCAGACTTTCTTTGTGCCCGGCCATATTTCCTGACCATGGTAATCCGGGGCTTTGGTGCGTGTGATTTCTGTTTTTGGACTGCACCCTCTCGTCTACCTCTCAGTTGCCTGGTGTTATCAGCAGATTTTACTTTAGGAGAGGGGTTGATGGGTAGATCAGGAGTTTTTTCCAAGTCTGTGCTGATATCGGTGTCTGAATCTAACAGGGGAATGGAGGCTGAGAGGTTAACCTCGCTAGGAATGGTGTGAATGTCAGCACATACGTCAAGTAGGGGTCTGATGTTATTAGGCATAGCCTGTGCAGGTGTAGTAGCGGTGGCAATAAGGCCGAGTGAAGAACGTTTGGCATGTGCCAGATCTTGTGATACCCTGCGTTCTAAAAGGCTAATGCCCTGATTGATGGCATCATTGGCCTTAGTTATAAAAAGGTCAATGGGGCCGGTCACAGGGCTAGCCCCAGTGGCAGCTGTTTTGCTGCGGGTACCCCTTGGGGACATGCTGACAATTGCTTACCCTTATTCAAAGAAATGGGTTGCTACGCGGAACAACAGACACAATTGTTAATGACAGTGAGCAAATAGTCCCAGCAGTGTTTCCACAGTTCCCAAATGGGGGTTGGCCAGTGGGTCATAAGAAAGTACCTTATAGAATTGGCGATGGGGGGTGGCCCCGTCCCGTCCTCCTCGTGCCTCTGAGGGCCACAGAGGGCCCGCCCTTTGCCCGGGCTTAGCCCCGGTCGCTCCTGCGCGCGACTCGCGGGGCGAGAGGCGTTCCCTGGAGATAAGGCGCCTCCTGGCGCGCGTTGGTGACGTGGGTCCTGTCGCGTTGGAACCCCGGGGCTGCTGGGTGATGAAGTTCCCCAGCTGCGTGTGGCACCGGGTGGTTCTCGGAAGATGCAGTAGCCGTTCCGCTCACGGCGGGTGTCAGGAGGAGGTGAGCTGCTTGAAAGCCGTTTCCCTCACGGCTGGCGTGTTAGTCCAGGTTAGTGCCCCCTCCCATTGACACTCACTGACACTGACACTCTCACTGACACTCTCACTCACACTCACTGACACTCTCACTGACACTGACACTCTCACTGACACACACTGAAAATGACACTCTCACTGACACTCTCACTGTCACTCACACTGACACACTCACTGACACTCTCACTGACACTCTCACTGACACTCACTGACACACTCACTGACACTCTCACTGACACTCTCACTGACACTCTCACTGACACTCTCACTGACACTCAAGGACACTCACTGGCACTCTCACTGACACTGACACTCTCACTGACACTTTCACTGACACACTCACTGAAACTCTCATTGACACAGACACTCTCACTGACACTCACTGACACACTCACTGAAACTGACACTCTCACTGACACACTGAAACTAAACTCTGACTGACACTCTCACTGACACTCACACTGACACTTTCACTGACACTCTCACTGATGCTGACACTCTCACTGACACTGACAATCTCACTAACACTGACACTCTCACTGACACTCTCACTGACACTCTCACTGACACTCACACTGAAACTGACACTCTCACTGACACTCTCACTGACAGTGACACTCTCACTGAAACTCTCACTGACACTCTCACTGACACTCACTGACACTCTCACTGACACTCCCACTGACACTCTCACTGACACTACCACTGACACTCTCACTGACACTCTCACTGACACTCTCACTGACACTGACACTCTCACTGACACACTCACTGGCACACTCACTGACACAATCACTGACACTCTCACTGACACCTTCACTGACACTCTCACTGACACTCTCACTGACACTGACACTCTCACTGACACTGACACACTCACTGACAGTCTCACTGACAGTCTCACTCACACTCTCACTCACACTCTCACTCACTGACACTCTCACTGACACTCTCACTGACACACTGAAACTGACACTCTCACTGACACTCTCACTGACACTCACACTGACACTCACTGACACTCTCACTGACACTGACACTGACGCTGACACTCTCAATGACACTGACACTCTCACTGACACTCTCACTGATACTCTCACAGACACTCTCACTGACACTCTTACTGACACTCTCACTCTCACTGACACTCTCACTTACACTCTCATTGACACTCACTGACACCATCACTGACACTCACTGACACTCTCACTGACACTGACACTCTCACTGAAACTCTCACTGACACTCTCACTGACACTGACACTCCCACTGACACTTTCACTGACACACTCACTGACACTCTCATTGACACTGACACTCTCAATGACACTCACTGACACACTCACTGACACTCTTACTGACACTGACACTCTCACTGACACTGACAGTGACACTCTCACTGACACTCTCACTGACACAAAATGACACTCTCACTGACACTCACTGACACTCACACTGAAACTGACACTCTCACTGACACTACCACTGACACTCTCACTGACACTTTTGCTGACACTCTCACTGACACTCTCACTGACACACTCACTGGCACACTCACTGACACACTCACTGACACTCTCACTGACACTCTCACTGACACTCTCACTGACACTCTCACTGACACTGACACTCTCACTCACACTCACTCACACTCACTGACACTCTCACTGACACTCTCACTGATGCTGACACTCTTACTGACACTGACACTCTCACTGACACTGACACTCTCACTGACACTCACACTCTCACTCACACTCTCACTCACACTCACTCACACTCTCACTGACACTGACACTCTCACTGACACTCTCACTGACACACTGAAACTGACACTCTCACTGACACTGACACTCTCACTGACACTCTCACTGACACACTGAAACTGACACTCTCACTGACACTGACACTCTCACTGACACTCTCACAGACACTCTCACTGATGATGACACTGACACTCTCACTGACACTGACACTCTCACTGACACTCTCCCTGACACTCTCACTCTCACTGACACTCTCACTGACACTGACACTCTCACTGACAATCTCATCGACACTCTCAATGACACTCTCACTGACACTGACACTCTCACTGACACTCTCACTGACACTGACACTCTCACTGACACTTTCACTGACATTGACACTCTCACTGGCACACTCAATGACACACTCACTAGCACTTTCACTGACACTCTCATTGACACTTACTGACACTGACACTCTCGCTGACACTCTCACTCACACTCACTGACACTCTCACTGACACTGACCCTCTCACTGACACACACTGAAAATGACACTCTCACTGACACTCACACTGACACTCTCACTGACACTCTCACTGACACTCTCACTGACACACTCACTGACACTCTCACTGACACTCACTGACACTCTCACTGATACTCTCACGGACACTGACACTCTCACTGACAATCTCACTGACACTCTCACTGACACTCAAGGACACTCACTGGCACTCTCACTGACACTGACACTCTCACTGACACTTTTACTGACACACTCACTGACACTCTCATTGACACAGACACTCTCACTGACACTCACTGACACACTCACTGACACACTCACTGACACTCCCACTGACACTGACACTCTCACTGACACCCTCAATGACACTCTCACTGACACTGACACTCTCACTGACACTCTCACTGACACTAAATAACACTCTCACTGACACTCTCACTGACAGTGATACTCTCACTGTCACTCTCACTGTCACTCTCACTGACACTCTCACTGACACTCACTGACACTCACTGACACTCCCACTGACACTCACTGACACTCACTGACACTCTCACTGACACTGACACTCTCACTGACAAACTCACTGGCACACTCACTGACACACTCACTGACACTCTCACTGACACTGACACTGCCACTCACACTCACTGACACTCTCACTGACACTGACACTCTCACTGACACACTGAAACTGAACTCTGACTGACACTCTCACTGACACTCACACTGACACTTTCACTGACACTCTCACTGATGCTGACACTCTCACTGACACTGACAATCTCACTAACACTGACACTCTCACTGACACTCTCACTGACACTCTCACTGACACTGACACTCTCACTGATACTCACTGACACTCTCACTGACACTCTCACTGCCACTGACACTCTCACTGACACTCTCACTGACACTGACACTCTCACAGACACTCTCACTTACACTGACACTGACACTCTCACTGACACTCTCTCAAACTCACTGACACTCTCACTGATACTGACACTCTCACTGACACTCCCACTGACACTCTCACTGACACTCTCACTGACACTCTCACTGACACTCTCACTGACAATCACTGACACTCTTACTGACACTACCACTGACACTCTCACTGACACTTCCACTGACACTCTCACTGACACTGACACTCTCACTGACACACTCACTAACACACTCACTGACACTCTCACTGACACTCTCACTGACACTGACACTCTCACTCACACTCTCACTCACACTGACACTCTCACTGACACTGACACTCTCACTGACACTCCCACTGACACACTGAAACTGACACTCTCACTGATGATGACACTGACACTCTCACTAACACTGACACTCTCACTGACACTCTCACTGACACTCTCACTGACACTGACACTCACTGACAATCTCATCGACACTCTCAATGACACTGACACTCTCACTGACACTCTCACTGACACTCTCACTGACACTGACACTCTCACTGACACTCCCACTGACACACTGAAACTGACACTCTCACTGATGATGACACTGACACTCTCACTGACACTCTCACTAACACTGACACTCTCACTGACACTCTCACTCTCACTGACACTCTCACTGACACTGACACTCACTGACAATCTCATCGACACTCTCAATGACACTGACACTCTCACTGACACTCTCACTGACACTCTCACTGACATTGACACTCTCACTGACACACTCACTGACACTTTCACTGACACTCTCACTGACACTCACTGACACTGACACTGACACTCTCACTGACACTCTCACTCACACTCACTGACACTCTCACTGACACTGACACTATCACTGACACACACTCTCACTGACACTCTCACTGACACTCTCACTGACTCTCACTGACACTCACACTGACACTCTCACTGACACTCTCACTGACACTTTCACTGACGCTGACACTCTCACTGACACTGACACTCTCACTGACACACTCACTGACACTCTCACTGACACTGACACTCTCACTGACACTCACTGACACACTCACTGACACTCTCACTGATACTCTCACTGACACACTCACTGACACTCTCACTGACACTGACACTCTCACTCACACTCACTCACACTCACTGACACTCTCACTGACACTCACACTGACACTCTCACGGACACTCTCACTGACACTCTCACTGACACTCTCACTGACACTCTCACTGACACTCTCACTGACACTCTCACTGACACTCACACTGACACTTTCACTGACGCTGACACTCTCACTGACACTGACACTCTCACTGACACACTCACTGACACTCTCACTGACACTGACACTCTCACTGACACTCACTGACACACTCACTGACACTCTCACTGATACTCTCACTGACACTGACACTCTCACTCTCACTGAAACTCTCACTGACACTCTCACTGACACTCTCACTGGCACTCTCATTGACACTTTCACTGACACACTCACTGACACTCTCATTGACACAGACACTCTCACTGACACTCACTGACATACTCACTGACACACTCACTGACATGGACACTCTCACTGAAACTCTCACTGACACTCTCACTGACACTCACTGACACTCACTGACACTCTCACTGACACTCCCACTGACACTCCCACTGACACTACCACTGACACTCTCATTGACACTGACACTTTCACTGACACACTCACTGGCACACTCACTGACACACTCACTGACAGTCTCACTGACACTGACACTCACTCACACTCACTGACACTGACACTCTCACTGACACACTGAAACTGACACTCTCACTGACACTCTCACTGACACTCACACTGACACTCTCACTGATGCTGACACTCTCACTGACATTGACACTCTCACTAACACTGACACTCTCACTGACACTCTCCCTGATACTCACTGACACTCTCACTGCCACTGACACTCTCACTGACACTCTAACTGACACTGACATTCTCACTTACACTGACACTGACACTCTCACTGACACTCTCACTCACACTCACTGACACTCTCACTGACACTCCCACTGACACTCTCACTGACACTCACTGACACTCTCACTGACAACCACTGACACTCTCACTGACACTTCCACTGACACTCTCACTGACACTCTCAGTGACACTCACTGACACACTCACTGACACTCTCACTGACACTCTCACTGACACTGACACTCTCACTCACACTCACTGACACTCTCACTGACACTCACACTGACACTCACACTGACACTCTCACTGACACTCTCACTGACACTCACTGACACTCACACTGAAACTGACACTCTCACTGACACTCTCACTGACACTACCACTGACACTCTCACTGACACTTTTGCTGACACTCTCCCTGACACACTCACTGACACACTCACTGACACACTCACTGACACTCTCACTGACACTCTCACTGACACTGACACTCTCACTCACACTCACTCACACTCACTGACACTCTCACTGACACTCACACTGACACTCTCACTGACACTCTCACTGATGCTGACACTCTTACTGACACTGACACTAACTGACACTGACACTCTCACTGACACTCTCACTGACACACTCACTGACACACTCACTGACACTGACACTCTCACTGATACTCACTGACGCTCTCACTGACACTCTCACTGCCACTGACACTCTCACCGACACTCTCACCGACACTCTCACTGACACTGACACTCTCACTGACACTCTGACTCACACTCACTGACACTCACTGACAATCACTGACACTCTCACTGACACTACCACTGACACTCTCACTGACACTTCCATTGACACTCTCACTGACACTCACACTCTCACTGACACACTAACACGCTCACTGACGCTCTCACTGACACTGACACTCTCACTCACACTCTCACTCACACTCACTGACACTCTCACTGACACTGACACTCTCACTGACACTCTCACTGACACACTGAAACTGACACTCTCACTGACACTGACACTCTCACTGACACTCTCACAGACACTCTCACTGATGATGACACTGACACTCTCACTGACACTGACACTCTCACTGACACTCTCCCTGACACTCTCACTCTCACTGACACTCTCACTGACACTGACACTCTCACTGACAATCTCATCGACACTCTCAATGACACTCTCTCTGACACTGACACTCTCACTGACACTCTCACTGACACTGACACTCTCACTGACACTCTCACTGACATTGACACTCTCACTGACACACTCAATGACACACTCACTAGCACTTTCACTGACACTCTCATTGACACTTACTGACACTGACACTCTCACTGACACTCTCACTCACACTCACTGACACTCTCACTGACACTGACCCTCTCACTGACACACACTGAAAATGACACTCTCACTGACACTCTCACTGACACTCTCACTGACACTGACACTCTCACTGACACACTCACTGACACTCTCACTGACACTCTCACTGACACTCACTGACACTCTCACTGATACTCTCACGGACACTGACACTCTCACTGACACTCTCACTGACAATCTCACTGACACTCTCACTGACACTCAAGGACACTCAGTGGCACTCTCACTGACACTGACACTCTCACTGACACTTTTACAGACACACTCACTGACACTCTCATTGACACAGCCACTCTCACTGACACTCACTGACACACTCACTGACACACTCACTGACACTCCCACTGACACTGACACTCTCACTGACACTCTCAATGACACTCTCACTGACACTGACACTCTCACTGACACTCTCACTGACACTAAATAACACTCTCACTGACACTCACTGACACTCTCACTGACAGTGATACTCTCACTGACACTCTCACTGACACTCTCACTGACACTCACTGACACTCACTGACACTCCCACTGACACTCTCACTGACACTCACTGACACTCTCACTGACACTGACACTCTCACTGACACACTCACTGGCACACTCACTGACACACTCACTGACACTCACTGACACTGACACTGACACTGCCACTCTCACTCACACTCACTGACACTCTCACTGACACTGACACTCTCACTGACACACTGAAACTGAACTCTGACTGACACTCTCACTGACACTCACACTGACACTTTCACTGACACTCTCACTGATGCTGACACTCCCACTGACACTGACAATCTCACTAACACTGACACTCTCACTGACACTCTCACTCTCACTGGCACTCTCACTGACACTCTCACTGATACTCACTGACACTCTCACTGCCACTGACACTCTCACTGACACTCTCACTGACACTGACACTCTCACAGACACTCTCACTTACACTGACACTGACACTCTCACTGACACTCTCTCACACTCACTGACACTCTCACTGATACTGACACTCTCACTGACACTCCCACTGACACTCTCACTGACACTCTCACTGACACTCACACTGACACTCTCACTGACACTCTCACTGACACTGACACTCTCACTGACACACTCACTGACACTCTCACTGACACTCTCACTGACACTCTCACTGACACTCTCACTGACAATCACTGACACTCTTACTGACACTACCACTGACACTCTCACTGACACTTCCACTGACACTCTCACTGACACTGACACTCTCACTGACACACTCACTAACACACTCACTGACACTCTCACTGACACTGACACTCTCACTCACACTCTCACTCACACTGACACTCTCACTGACACTGACACTCTCACTGACACTCCCACTGACACACTGAAACTGACACTCTCACTGATGATGACACTGACACTCTCACTGACACTCTCACTAACACTGACACTCTCACTGACACTCTCACTCTCACTGACACTCTCACTGACACTGACACTCACTGACAATCTCATCGACACTCTCAATGACACTGACACTCTCACTGACACTCTCACTGACATTGACACTCTCACTGACACACTCACTGACACTTTCACTGACACTCTCACTGACACTCACTGACACTGACACTCTCACTGACACTGACACTATCACTGAGTCACACTGAAAATGACACTCTCACTGACACTCTCACTGACACTCACACTGACACTCTCACTGACACTCTCACTGACACTGACACTCTCACTGACACACTCACTGACACTCTCACTGATACTCTCACTGACACTGACACTCTCACTGACACTCTCACTGACACTCTCACTGACACTCTCACTGACACTCTCACTGGCACTCTCACTGACACTTTCACTGACACACTCACTGACACTCTCATTGACACAGACACTCTCACTGACACTCACTGACATACTCACTGACACACTCACTGACATGGACACTCTCACTGAAACTCTCACTGACACTCTCACTGACACTCACTGACTCTCACTGACACTCCCACTGACACTCTCACTGACACTCTCACTGACACTACCACTGACACTCTCATTGACACTGACACTTTCACTGACACACTTACTGGCACACTCACTGACACACTCACTGACAGTCTCACTGACACTGACACTCACTCACACTCACTGACGCTGACACTCTCACTGACACACTGAAACTGACACTCTCACTGACACACTGAAACTGACACTCACACTCTCACTGATGCTGACACTCTCACTGACATTGACACTCTCACTAACACTGACACTCTCACTGACACTCTCACTGACACTGACACTCTCCCTGATACTCACTGACACTCTCACTGCCACTGACACTCTCACTGACACTCTAACTGACACTGACATTCTCACTTACACTGACACTCTCACTGACACTCTCACTCACACTCACTGACACTCTCACTGACACTCCCACTGACACTCTCACTGACACTTCCACTGACACTCTCACTGACACTCCCACTGACACTCTCACTGACACTCACTGACACTCTCACTGACAACCACTGACACTCTCACTGACACTTCCACTGACACTCTCACTGACACTCACTGACACATTCACTGACACTCTCACTGATACTCTCACTGACAATGACACTCTCACTGACACTCTCACTGAAACTCTCACTGACACTTTCACTGGCACTCTCACTGGCACTCTCACTGGCACTCTCACTGACACTTTCACTGACACACTCACTGACACTCTCATTGACACAGACACTCTCACTGACACTCACTGATATACTCACTGACATGGACACTCTCACTGACACTCTCACTGACACTCTCACTGACACTCTCACTGACACTCCCACTGACACTCTCACTGACACTCTCATTGACACTGACACTCTCACTGACACACTCACTGGCATACTCACTGACACACTCACTGACAGTCTCACTGACACTGACACTCACTCACACTCACTGACACTGACACTCTCACTGACACACTGAAACTGACACTCTCACTGACACTCTCACTGACACTCACACTGACACTCTCACTGATGCTGACACTCTCACTGACACTGACACTCTCCCTGATACTCACTGACACTCTCACTGCCACTGACACTCTCACTCACACTGACACTGACACTCTCACTGACACTCTCACTCACACTCACTGACACTCTCACTGACACTTCCACTGACACTCTCACTGACACTGACACTCTCACTGACACACTCACTGACACTCTCACTGACACTGACACTCTCACTCACACTCACTTTGACATTCTCACTGACACTGACACTCTCACTGACACTCACTGACACTCTCACTAACACTGACACTCTCACTGACACTCTCACTGACACTCACTCTCACTGACACTCTCATCGACACTCAATGACACTCTCACTGACACTGACACTCTCTCCGACACTTACTGACACTCTCACTGACACTTTCACTGACACTCTTACTGACACTCTCACTGACACTGACACACACTGAAAATTACACTCTCACTGACACTTTCGCTGACGCTGACACTCTCACTGACACTGACACTCTCACTGACACTCTCACTGACTGCCACTCTCACTGACACTGACATTCTCACTGACACACTCACTGACACTCTCACTGACACACTCACTGCCACTCTCACTGACACTGACTCTGACACTCTCACTCACACTCTCACTTCCACTCACTGACTTTCTCACTGACACTCTCACTGACACTCTCACTGACACACTCACTGACACACTCACTGGCACACTCACGGACACTCTCACTGACACTCTCACTGACGCTGACACTGACACTGACACTGACACTCATTGACACTCACTGAAAATGACACTCTCACTGACACTCTCACTGACACTCTCACTGACACACTCACTGACACTCACTGACAATCTCACTGACACAGTGAAATTGACACTCTTACTGACACTCTCACTGACACACTGACACTCTCACTGACAATCTCACTGACATTGTGTGTGGGGGTGTGTGTGGGGGGGTGTGTGTGTGGATGGGGTTGTGTGTGTGGGGTTGTGTGGAGGGGTTGTGTGTGGAGGGGTTGTGTAGGGGGTATTGTGTGTGGGGGGTTGTGTACATGGGGTTGTGTGTGTGGGGGTTGTGTGCATGTGGAGTAGTGTGTGTGGGGTTGTGTGTGTGTGGTGATGTGTGATGGGGTTGTGTATGTGTGGTTTTGTGTATGTGGGGTGTTGTGTGTGTGGGGGGTTGTGTGTGAGGGGTTGTGTGTGGGGTTGCATTTGTGTGGGATTGTGTTAGGGGTTGTGTGTTAATGGATGTGTGTGGGTTGTGTGTTTGTGTGTGGGGGGTTGTATGTGTCGTGTGTGGGATTGTGTGTGGCATTGTGGGGGGGTGGACTTGTATGTATGCGTGGGGGTAGTGTGTGTGTGGAGTTGTGTGTGTGGTTGTGTGGGTTTGTGTTTGGTTGTGTGTGTGGGTTTGTGTGCATGGGGTTGTGGTGTTGTGTGTGGGGATTGTGTGTGTGACTGTACTAAATATATGTGAGAAAAACACTCCCAGGCATAAATTAAGGAGAATACACAATAGATTAAACAAACAAACTAGTTCAGTAGGAAAAATTATTTGTATTTTAATTTGATAAAAAGAGGGATAAAAATTCAACACATAAATCACAATTGATAAAAAATTGATACACATGTATTCATAAAGCAGATAAAAAGACAATTAAATGGTTTCCAGTCAACGCGTTTCGACATATACAATATGTCTTCATCAGGACATTAACCATCAACAAGCTCTATTTATGCAGTAGTATAAGGGGACATATAGCAAGTCTCTTCCTTATTTATCCCAGATTTGGAAACACGGTCAAAGGTTCCCTAAAATTGGGGATTATAGGTTCCATAAAATGAGATCCGGTTCGGGTAGATGGAAGGTAACGTAATTATTTAAAAAAATAGTCGTGCTACCGAGAAAAATAGTTGATTTCTTTTATAAAAAGTGACAGCTGTTTTGAGGAACGCAGCTGCACGTTACGAAAACTTTAGTGGTTGTGTTATAGGCTGCGACGAAATTCCAGCAAGTCAATATGGGGAGTAGTGAAGTCGATATGCTCACAAAGTTTGAAAAAACGTTTCACCACAATGGCGGTTCCGTAGGCGCCAAAGGAGAGAAACGCCCCTTCGAGTGCTGTTGTTTTAAAATCTACTCGCACGGGATACTTCTCGAGTCAGTATAAAGTTCCGAGAGCGCTGAGTGCGGCCAGCTGCATCTGGGGTTCTGCCGACGGGTCAGATTGCGAAAATAGAGAGTTGCTCTATTTTCGCAATCTGACCCGTCGGCAGAACCCCAGATGCAGCTGGCCGCACTCAGCGCTCTCGGAACTTTATACTGACTCGAGAAGTATCCCGTGCGAGTAGATTTTAAAACAACAGCACTCGAAGGGGCGTTTCTCTCCTTTGGCGCCTACGGAACCGCCATTGTGGTGAAACGTTTTTTCAAACTTTGTGAGCATATCGACTTCACTACTCCCCATATTGACTTGCTGGAATTTCGTCGCAGCCTATAACACAACCACTAAAGTTTTCGTAACGTGCAGCTGCGTTCCTCAAAACAGCTGTCACTTTTTATAAAAGAAATCAACTATTTTTCTCGGTAGCACGACTATTTTTTTAAATAATTACGTTACCTTCCATCTACCCGAACCGGATCTCATTTTATGGAACCTATAATCCCCAATTTTAGGGAACCTTTGACCGTGTTTCCAAATCTGGGATAAATAAGGAAGAGACTTGCTATATGTCCCCTTATACTACTGCATAAATAGAGCTTGTTGATGGTTAATGTCCTGATGAAGACATATTGTATATGTCGAAACGCGTTGACTGGAAACCATTTAATTGTCTTTTTATCTGCTTTATGAATACATGTGTATCAATTTTTTATCAATTGTGATTTATGTGTTGAATTTTTATCCCTCTTTTTATCAAATTAAAATACAAATAATTTTTCCTACTGAACTAGTTTGTTTGTTTAATCTATTGTGTATTCTCCTTAATTTATGCCTGGGAGTGTTTTTCTCACATATTGTTTACCCTGTCCCAGGATATTTATCCTTATCAGGGGGTCCTTGCTACCTACAGTATGTGACTGTACTAAAAGCATCTCAAAATAAAGGAACACAAACATCGAGTTTGTGGGAAGAAAGTGTATGTGGTTGTGTGTTGTGTATGTGTGGTTTTTTGTGGTTTGTGTGTGGGTTTTTGTGTGTGTGCAGGGTTGTGTGTGGTTGTGTGTAGAGGGGGTTGTGTGTGTGTGGGGTAGTGTGTGTGTGTGTGGGGTGGGGGGTGGGGTTGCGTGTGTGTGGGGTTGTGTGTGTGTGGGGTTGTGTGTTTGTAGGGGGTTGTGTGTGTGGGGGGTAGTGTGTGTGGGGGGTGTGGGGTTGCATGCGTGCAGGTTTGTGTGTGGAGGATTGTGTGTGGGGTTATGTGTGTGTGAGGGTTGTGTGTGTTAGGGGTCTTGTGTGTGTGGGGTTGTCTCTGTGTGGGGCTGTGTGTTTGTGGGGGGGGTTTGTGTGTGTGTGGGGTGGTTGTGTGTGTGTGTGTGGGGGGGGGTTGTGTGTGTGTTGGTTGCCTGTGTGTGGGTTTGTGTGTGGGGGATTGTGTGTGTGGGGTTGTGTGTGGGAGGTTGTGTGTGTGAGGGGGGTTGTGTGTGTTAGGGGTTGTGTGTGCGGGGTTGTGTGTTTGTGTGAGGGGGGATTGTGTGTGGGGGGTTGTGTGTGTGGTGGGTTGTGTGTGAGTGGGGTGGTGTGTGTGGTTGTGTGTGGTGTGTTTGGTTGTGTGTGGAGAGTGGTGTGTGTGTGGTGTGTGGAGTTGTATGTGTGTGTGGGTTTGTGTGTGGGGGGTAGCATGTGTGTGGGGTTGTGCGTGTGGGGGGTTGTGTGTGGGGTAACAGAATGGGATGGGAGGGGAGGGGGAGTGACTGCAGGGGAGAGGATTAAAGAGGTAAAGAAGAAAGTAATGGAAATAAAGGGGGGAGGGGGGACATGGAGGGAGAGCGGTAGTTGGAGGGTGGGGTAAAGGGAAAGAAGGAATGGGTTAGGGAAGGGCGGGGGCAGGGAATGGAAAGGAAAGGAAGAATGATGGGAAGAAGGCGGAAAAGAGAAAGGAGGAGAAAGGCAGGGAAAGGAAAGGAGAATGGAGGGGAGAGGGCAAATGAGAGAGAGGGAGGTGAGGGGAAGGGTAATGAGGGGAAGGGATGGGTGAGGGGAAAGGGGAGGGAATGGTGAAGAGGAAGGGAGGTGAAGGAAGAATAAAGAAGAAAGGATGGGTAAGTGAAAGGGGAGCAGAAAAGGAGCAGAGGCGATGGGAACAGATTGGAAGGGAAAGAGGCTGTGAATGGGAGGGAATGGAGGGGACGAGAATGGAAGGGGTGGGGTGGAGATGGAAAAGGAGATAGGAGAGTGCACTATGGGACCGGAATGGGTTGAATGGGAAGGGGAGGGGAGTGACAGAAGGGGAGAGGATTAAAGAGTGATGGAGAAAAGGGGAACTTAAAAGAAAGGGGGAGATGGGGATATGAGAGGAGAGATAGGAATGTAAGGCAGAGAAGGAAAAACGGGAAAAAGAAAGGAAGAGGGAAGGGAAGGGAAGTTTCAAGCCAGTATCAAGCCAGTATCAAGCCAGTATCAAGCCAGTATCAAGTCAGTTTAAAGTTTGGATTCGAGTTCGGTTTCAGTTTGGTTTCAAGTTCGGTTTTCATTTGGTTTCTATACTCACCGTGTTCCTTTCACCCAGCCCCGTCTAGTTCTTTTTGGAGCCTGTGAGGCCCCGGCCCCTTGGCCTCTCGGGGGCCTCGGCTCCGGCCGCCAGCAGTCTGGGAACTGAAAGCAGCCCTGGCAAATTTCACCAGACCAGCCCCCGTCCCGCGCATTGCAAGTGAGCGCAGCGAGCGAGCACCACTGCTACTAGGGGGGTTTTCCCCCCCAAGAAAATTTTGGAAAATGACAGACCAAAATGGTGAATTTTACAGCACATTTGACCTTATATTCAATTATGTCACTTTTCAAAGCACAGTAAATAGTAGATGATGACCTAAAAGACACTGGGGAATCATGCGATTTTGAGGCTGCTGTGTTTTTAACAACAACAAAGAAATTAAGTTCCCACTGAACTAAAGTTAATAAAAATGCAGAAACGCATTGCAGCACAGTGGAGGGTCTTTCCTAAAGTTCGACTGGTCCCCTTTATGTTCCTTATTTCTGTATTTGGAGTGTGAAACTGGTAATTCTGGTAATAATGAGGAACAACATTTGAAAAAAAGTGTTTACATGTGTTAAAAAGCAAAAATATTAAGCTTATGCTAACACAACATGTGCAGCATTATTTGCCTTATGCTGCCACATAATTTAGTCAACCTACTGCATAAGTTGGTCCTCTACTACATATAATTCCATTAGCCCTGGCTATAATATAACAGTTGTAGAGATTGGGTACAAGTAAGGGGACATCATGAGTTCCAGTTTCTTATAAAAAAAGAATGACATTTCCGACTCAAGCTGAGGGAGGCAGTGTCCGCTCTCTAAAATTAGTGAAGGCTGGGGACTCACTCTGTCCACCCAGGTCCTCGCCGCACTTGTACTTTGATTCAGGCAATGCCAGCATGTAAGTCAACGAAGACTAACTAAGCGTCCCATGATTCCAAGATTTGTAAACTTAATAACAGCGAACGGGGTAAAAGCAATAACTGCTAATGAAAACACTAAGAAAGAGAAAAGTGTGGTAAGGAAGCACTATATAAAACAAGCATTGGCATAGCCAATAGGTCTCGCCTTTGGGACCTTATAAGTGTTTAGCCACGCAACAGTTGATGTTGTTCCACCAAGGATATTGTGCTGCGTAACTACATACTTATAAGGTCCCAAAAGCGAGCCCTATTGGCTATGCCAATGCTTGTTGTTAAGTTGCATTTTGGGGGAATTGAGGGGGGATGGATGGGCTGCTCTCTGGCGCCCACATTAGCCAAATACAGAAAACATCAACTAGCCACAAAACCAGCCATGTCCCTACCTCCTGTTGTCAACAAGCCATGAAGCCACGCCGCCTCCCTGTTTGTGTGTGTCTGTTTATGCGCACCAGGGAGAGTGTTGTTTGGCACATGGCTGCCAAGTGCCAACTCCCTAGCCAAGCAGAACGGATTGGGGCTGTTTTTGTTTCCTCACAGCAAAAGAGCAGGCCCTAGCAGGAGGCAGCGCCAGCACCCCGCATTAAACACACAAGTGCGCATTTTGACAGTGCAAACTCCTTTCTTAGAAAGGAGCTTTCTTGTGAAATAAATCCGGACTGAAATCCGGACAATTTTAAAAAATATAGGTCACGACACGAACTGAGCCAGCGTCAACTTGTCTGCTTAAAATATATTTTTCAGCACAAGCCCCAAGTTGGGGCTTGTGCTGAAAAATATATTTTAAGTAGACTTGCGGACCCCAACCTTCACCCCAGTTACTTACAACAGCATCACACTCACAACCACACCCCTGGACATTTGGTTCATGAACACAGAAGTGCGGTCTTATTTTGTTTCTATCACTACTGATAAAATGTGCACATTGCACTCTTGTATAATTCCACTGTTAATTTATAATTTTCACATTTCTATTTGGTGATAGAACTGAGGGGTTTCCCTATTTTCAATTACAAGGTTGTCGCTAATGGGTGATGGTGAAGGTTGTTATGCAGAAAGAATGATTTATGCCTACAAATGTCTTGTGATTGTTCCTTCACAGCCTGGCAAAAGCTCTGTGATAAATGCCAGCGTGAAACACATGTTGCCTGCTGTTTTCCTCTAAGGATGAGTAGCAAAATCAACTTTGTCAATACTTCAATTACCAACTTTTTAGGCAGTACTGAGTGGAGGGCTACAAGTCTTCATACCTAAAATGTCACACATTCTGGGTTTGAGAGGCAATGATCAAAGACATCACATGAGGTGCACCGAGCTCATTGATTTAAGGAGTTCAGTGAACAGTCAGCTTAAACTTAAAAAATATACGTTCATATACAATGCAGGTATAGATGCATGGATGGTTGGATGGGCAAATAGATAGATGGATTGGGGTGTGGCGGGATACACAATAGGCGCAGAGAAGTTGGCTTAATTTTTAGACCCCCTGCAGAGGAAGTAGTATTTTAGGTAGATAAAGGAATGGTGTGTCTAATCCCGCTGTCTTTTCCGTGTCTTGAAAAAATAGCTTCTATTGACTGCTAAAAGACATAGCCACACCGGCACTCACAGCTTAGCAAGAATACCTTGATAAATGGGCACACAGGCATTTGTGCATGCAGATCAGCAAGCAGACACAACCCGTGCACACACCTGCAGACAAACACGTACTCTGTTACTGACAGAAAAACACATATACAAAGACACATTGCAACTTACAATGTGCATCTAATCACAAACACGCTATTAAAGCATACGTGGATTGACAGTTGAACAAAAGAGGGGGTTGATGGTGATAACACATCTACAGGCACCTTATGCACACATGCAGATGAACACTAGAGATACCTCTGCACACAGACCAACAAACACAGTCAGACAGGCACCTGGACACACAAGCATACACGTACATACGTATACCAGTGAAAAAAGACCAATCATCAGAAAAGTACCTATGTGCAGAGGCAAACATACAGGAGCTCAACCACACACAAAAGCCAAAAGATATACAAGAAGACCTCCATTCATGACGTATGGGTACTTATTCCCACAAACAGTACATGTACCTATACGCATAATCAGACACACATCATGCACCCATGCACGGAGGCCAAGTCAACAAGTATAGAGGAATTTTTGCACACATGCGAACAGGCATAAATGTTTCTATGCACAAAGAGAGAACAAAATATTGTGGCAACACAACATCCTTAGATAGAACACATGAAAGTACTCTTTCGCTCACATAAAGCACTAATAAGGGCCCACACACAGGCACCCATGGATGGTGTGATGGAACACAAAGAGCGATACCACGGATTGAAACATGAATGGACAGCTCATTGGATGTATGCAACATTGGTGTTGGGCTGATGTATAAATGGAATTTAAGGTAGACCAAAGAGTGGATTTTCAACACCCATTCACTCTTTGTATAGTCACTGGTGAACGTACTTCTACAGGGAAATGGAATGCTTCGGTCTCCTTGCCCTTCCAGGGCACACACACCCGGGAATTATCACCTGTAAGCAACAAACCTCGCCGTGCCCATTTGATCCCTGGTGTACCTGGTGTAAGCGTGTTCAAGTTGCACTGCTATTCAGTGTCCGTATCTCTTTAATAGTAACACAACAGGGATTCCAGATCACGCCATGTACCCAGAGAGGAGATTTCACATACCATTGTTATTAGATGAGTTGGGTCAATTCAAGCCAAGACTACAACCCCCAGAGTACAATACATTTTTAAATGAAGGCACATACGTGTAGCATAGTGCTTCTATGAGGGGCGATCTGTTGATCAGGCGGTCATAGTTACAATGCATTCTGCATGCATCAACTTTAACAGGCTTAATTTTCTACTTAGAAGATATGTTTGGGGTGTAAGATATTGACCATTTCACATGTTTTCGTTTTCTGATCTTACAGGAATTAAGTTTATTTTCCAATGGCAGATGAAAAAAGTTAATTTGCTCCACGAACTGTTTCACTTTGCTCTTTTCTAAAAACATTCTGATCACCCCGCATTTACATTTCCTTACAGACGAGATGGGTGTGATGGAATAAATCTTGGCAGTGAGGCAGAATAGACAAGTTGTGCCAATTTAAAACGAATTTACTCCAATCTAGTAATACAGTAGTATGCACTTCGGTCAGCTGGCTTCAAATAGGTACTGGAAGGACAGGAACCCTTTAATTACCTTGCTTAGGAAAACAGCAAATACCACAACAGCACATCTAAGCTCCATGCATTATGCCTGGCCTTGTGTTCCACTCTATAGTAAAACATATAATTCTACAACGCAAAACAAGTCATTTTTCTTCTATCTTCAAAAGAGGTACAGTGGATGCTGCAAATATAATTTGTTAAGCTGCAAGTAAATGATGTACTCAGCAGCTATAGCCTATAGATGACTTCTCTCTGCAGTCAGGGAAAAGAGAGAGTGGACAGTTCATCAGGTGAAATGAACTTTTAATAATGTATTTCTCTTCTCAACGCTAAGAGACCTGAACAACTCGCAGCCTCGCGCCAAAAACTAATTAATGCAGGTTTTGTGTCAGACGTAGTTACGCAGATAACACTAGACACAGGTCGTTAATGTAATGTTTAATAACCTCTCTTTCCTTCACGGCGCATCCTCGCCTTCGACTCAGCGTGCATAGCTCAGTGAGCGGAAGACTTGCCTAAATTAACGAAGATTCCATGAATATGCCTCTGAAAGATGCAGTAACTTACTCACCAGCGTGCGGCAGTCGGCAGCAGGCAGGGGCCAGGGAGTGGGACAGGCAGGCACAACAGGGCCTAGAAATAACAGTGGTCCTCTCCGTCCGGTGCTCATGCAGCCGCGTAGCTAGGGGGGGGCGAGGGGGGCGGTCCGCCCCAGGCGGCACAATTTTAGGGGCGGTGGCATTTACAAGGTGCACTCGCTCTTTACACGGGGGGCGCGCGGCACTAGCGACGGCATTTATAATTTATTTGGGGACACTTATAAAGGCCACAGTGCCGCGCGGCCCCCGTGTGAAGAGCCCACCTTGTAAATGCGCAGCCTGTGCGACCGGTCGTCTTACCCCGTTTGTGTTATTAAAAAATCGGATCTGATCCTGTCCCAGGGCCGTCTGGTAGCGCGCGAAAGCGCTACCAATGACGGCGGCGGCCCTTGGAATTATGATTGGCCAGCCTTCGCGCGAGTCACGCGCCCCACAACCACGGTTACGCGCTCACCTCTCGAGAGCGAATGCCAGCACGCCTATCACTGGAGGCGGGCCGGGAACCGGGCGGCAAATTCAAATTGCCGTGGCCGGGACCCGCTGTAACTCACGGACTGAATCTGCCGGCAGCCAGCCTTGCTTACACGGTACACCTGACCTTTGCAATGTCTGTCTTTTAAGGGTGGTGTTTACGTGTGTCTCTCTGCAGGATCTTTCATTGGCTGCAGTGTTACTTTGAGCATGTGTGTGTGGGAGGCGTGCATGTGAGTGCCGAATTGAAAATCTGAGTCGGTTCTCCTGCGCGTTATGGCCTCTGCGCTACAAAGAACTTTACGATCTGAAAACAATAGCTGCTCTCTGAAGACTCCGCTCTTCACTGCAGCAGCACCCACCCCATGAATGCGAGAGAAAATAGGAGTGAAAGGGGAAATTAGAGAAAAGATAGTAAGGGGGCATAAAAGAGGAGAAACGGGAGGATATATTAAAACAGTAATCTCATAAAAACAAAAGAGGAAAAGAAAATGTAAAAAACAGATCATTAAAAATATAGGATAGGAAAAAAAGAGAAACCATAAACCAAAGGACACGAAAGAGGGGTAGAAAGAGGGAAAAGAATGCGCATTTAAAGTAATAAAGAAGGTAATCTGAATGCTGCTGGTTAAAACGTGAATGAGATGCCACTTAGAATGTGTCCATCGCAGAGTTATTACTGTAGTCTGAAGTTTACAGATACAGGCAGTTCAGTGGGCTAATAACATGCTGCAGAGATGCACGCTTAGCATGCAGGTTCACAGATTTAAATTACAAAACTATGCAAAGATCAGTGTCTTTTCCTGAAGGTCCCATGTTAGAATCACACTGAGAAAGCTGAATAGGGTAATGCTCCCAAAGAAGCGATTTTTATGTGATTTATTGATCAAAGTTTGGAGTCCTCGTACTGCATAAGTGGGTAACGTGCACATTGCATGAATCTACATGTAACCTTTGTATCACAGGTTCCAATTTCAGTGTACTAGCTCCACACTAGAAGAGCACTGATAGTATGATCTCTATACCAGCAGAATTCTGGGGCTAAAACTTAAAAAATAAATACAAAAAATAGTAATGTGTTTGTTCCGGCCATCTGATTGATTTAGGTAGTATGTGGGACAAGCAGATTTCCTAACAAGTATATTTCAGTTACTTTTGCCCTCTGGACAAGTACTTTTTGAAACAAAATGTACAGCCCTGTATACGCCAACAAAGGCAGGCGTTGGAGAAAAATTTGGCAGGCAAACTTCTGGATTACTGGGACAAGATCCCTGACACATACTTTTTATCTCGAGTGGGCCTTATGGTACTTCTGTAGGCCATATAAACACAGAATAAATTATTTCCTTTCATAATGTAGCTTGTGCTACTATCTAGCACATCATCTATGAATGTACCTTTGATGAGGGGCACTGTTAGAGGGTGGCAGTGAGGGAATCCAAGGAGGAGGCCAGGGCTGGGCTACGGGGCGATGAAGGGCACTCGTAGAGGGTGGCAGTGAGGGAATCCAAGGAGGAGGTCATGGGGTGGCTGGGCAATGGGCGATGAGGGGCACTGGTGGAGGGTGGCAATGAGGTAATCCAAGGAGGAGGGTGGGCCTTTGGAGAGAGGAGGGGTGCTGTTGGAAGGTGGTAGTGAGGGACTCCGAGGACGAGGTCATGGGGTGATGGTGGTAGATACAGAGAGATGAGGGGCACTGGTGGAGGGTGGTAGTGAGGGAGTCTGAGGTCATGAGGGGGAGGGGCTACGAAGAGATGAAGTTGCACTGTTGGAGGGTTGTAGTAAAGGTATCTACAGAGAAAGAGGTCAGTGGTAGGGCGCCAATAAATAACTCTCCACATGTTCTGTATACACACAGAAGCAATCCTTGTATCATAGTGACTGTTGGCAAGTAGATATGATGCACATGACGCATTCAGAATAGTAGTGGCATGAGCATCACCAGAGCCTGCCCTGATGAACTGGCATAAATATCTCTAGATCTCTAGTGCGACTGACAAGTTACACACCAAGTGTAAATACACCAGACGACACTTCAAACAGGACATTTTGTTTTCTGCCCTTGGCTCAGAAGCAGCTTGGTCTACAGTCGGGTATTCAGTCCATCCGGTATTGCTGTTTAAAGCCTACAGCACAGCAAGTGTCAAAAGACCCCTAAATCCAACACCCCACCTTCAGATCCAGGTGAGTGCCAAAGTAGTCTGCCTCGAGTGACAGTCACGACGCACGCTGATGAGAGCACCGGTCTGTGAACATGTGGCATTGCGGCTGTTTAGAGAGAGCTCAAATAATACACCAGGAGAGAAGAATCACTAAAATCCATGCTGCTCACTCTGTCCCACATGGGATCTGGGCCCAGACTATAACAGGGTGTGAGGGCCCCTAACACAGATCTCAATTGCCTCAGGCCTATACCATAAATTCATAGTGTCAGCTGACTTAAGGACTCCGTCCGCCATAGAGAGCATGTGCATAATAGCATGATTGCTGGGCAAGCCTCGGGAGAGTCTGTGCGACACACAGTCCGGCAGGTTGACAAATATTTTAAAGTATTAAAAAAAATCACACCAGTATAATTAGGCGGGTGGCCTTGGGGTGCTGTGCGCAGCCCTCTACAACTGCGAGTTCGGATAGTTAACACTTACTTGCACTAGTTAATAGACCAATGTAAAACTAGCATTCAAATGACGCATGTGAGAAATATTTGGGCCCGAAATTTGACAGTGAGGTGAGATTCTAAATTCGAGTCCGAGACTTAAGCTCACACAATCACAGGGCTGTGGATGCCAGGGGCGGCAACCTGAGGGATAGCCCCGGGCGCCACAAGCTCTAGCTACGCCCCTGTGCTCATGAGTGCAATCCCGCGGCTGCCTGGTTGCCAGCCTTGTATACCACGGACACGTCACAATAGACATTCAACCTGTCATCATGCATCACAGGCTTATGGGCGATGACAAGTGTTGCAGTGTAAGGGGGGGGGGGGCAACCGAGACACGGATATTAATTCAATTACCTAAAAAAAAAAGCAAACCTATTTAGTCACAAAAGGATCCTGTGATGAACCTCAAAGACGATCTAATCCTGCCCGACCTTCTGCCCCCTCAGGGGCCTCTCCTTGTCTCTGCTTCGGCGGAGGCCTCCCCTCTGCACTTAGCCTCGACCTCGTGACATCACAGTGCAGGGCCTGGCACGTCACAGATTATCCATCCACAGGATTCCCCTGCTGCTGCTAGCCTCGACCTCGTGACGTCACAGTGCAGGGTCCGGCACGTCACAGGTGTTCCATCCACAGGATTCCCCTGCTGCTGCTAGCCTGGACCTCGTGACATCACAGTGCAGGGCCTGGCACGTCACAGGTGTTCCATCCACAGGATGCCCCTGCAGGTGCTAGCCTGGACCGTGTGACATCACAGTGCAGGGCCTGGCACGTCACAGGTGTTCCATCCACAGGATTCCCCTGCTGGTGCTAGCCTGGACCGTGTGACATCACAGTGCAGGGCCTGGCACGTCACAGGTGTTCCATCCACAGGATTCCCCTGCTGGTGCTAGCCTGGACCTCGTGACATCACAGTGCAGGACCTGGCACGTCACAGGTGTTCCATCCACAGGATTCCCCTGCTGGTGCTAGCCTGGACCTCGTGACATCACAGTGCAGGACCTGGCACGTCACAGGTGTTCCATCCACAGGATTCTGCTGCTGGGAAGGCGGGGCCCTAAGGCTGTCACAACTTGCACACACACACACACATCCATACAAGCACGTGCGAAGACACTCGCACAGGGGGGTCATACGCTACAATTTATTATGAACTTTAACAAGAGAGCCCAATTAGGGCCACTCTTCATTGGTCACAGTGAGATAACTTCGAACCAATCACACCCGGGAGCAGTTGTTGCGTCCCTGCTGATAGATGGGTCACCCCTCGTGGACGGTATATCATTCACAGCAGGAGCTCTCATTCTTCACCAGGCTTGTGACGGGTCTCACTTGTGTGAATTTCTAGAACAATCTTTACTGTGTGTTGCTCCGGGGTGCTTCTACTTGTGAGTCTTATCATAACTGCCAAGTTTCTTCGGCCGTTGTGTGATGTGCGGCTCCAGTCCAGGTTTTTCCCTCTGAATTATGGGACATGTAGTCCTGTCTTATAATGAAATAAACAAGACTACAAGTCCCAGAATTCAAGGAAAAAACGTAGACTGGAGCAGCACACCACGGATGGACCTGAAAAACCTGGCAGCCCTGCAAAAAACTTGTGCTCAGGAGAGCAACTAGACCCAATCTTTTTTTTTTTTGGGGGGGGGGGGGGGGGCTAACACTTCCAGCAAGTAGAGTAGGCCAAGAATTTCAGGCAATGCGTGCAGACCCACCTTGATAGCCAATATGAGGGAAAGAAGTGACACATTTAGCAATTTAGGCACATTGGACAAACCCAATCTGATTATGATTGAAAGATTGGAGTACATGTTTACCCCTATATTCCTCCCTAGGGTTGAGTTACGTGGGGGGCTAGCTACTAAGGCCAAATTGTTCATAGCAGTGTTTGATCCTTTTGCTGCACATACATATCTTGATTTGTGACATGTTAATTTATTGTTAGAAATGGAGTTCTCTACTTGGCAGAGGTAGGTACCTTTGTCCAAATTGGGACCGTTGCTTCTAGTCAGGGTAAGGGGGATATACACCTAAGATAACCCCTGCTCACCCCCTGGGTAGCTAGGCACGACAGACATCCCAAAGGCAAGCGTTTTCAGCATTGATGAATTCTTCTATGGTTAGGAAGGTTAAAGGCGATTTCATGTTTTGTTTTATGGTGAACTGGGCTGTGCTGCTAGAATTGTGGTTGAGCAGTGGGAAGGCAAGGAGGAAGACTGACACAGGTGAGTGGGAATTATTTCAGGTGTGTCCTGCAGACCGCCAGGGTCAGGGGTGTGAAGGCCTTTTTAGTTTGTTGCGAAGGAACCAAGATGTCTTTAGATACTACCACTTCAGGTATTGCGGTTGAAGGAACCTTTCTGCTCTGAACTCTTCTAGAGGGGCTGTTGCTTGTGACTTACAGGCCCCTTGTCAGGTTTACAGGCCACTCAGCAGCTCTCTCTATTCAGATTTGCTTTCTTGTGTTCTGGGCTCTCGGCTGCTGTCCACTCTCCAAGCTGCAGCTCACCTCCCCAGGTCAAAGGGCAGGTCTCCTTGAAGCAAGGAAAGCCTCAGGTATCGCTTCAGCCAGCTTTCTTCACGACCTTCTTCAGAAGGAAATAACATAAAACATCCTCATTGTTTACCATTTACAGGCTGAAGAGCAGCTATTATCGCATGTGTGCATGGAAATAATGTACGTTTATACCAGTGACTATACACTGAGCCACACATGGGCACTTGTTTAGTATCCACAAAACATCAGATTTCCACCTGAAGAGTGGAAAGACCATAAGGGAAGCCATATTAATTTAGGAAAACATAATATTGCCTGAACATGCTATTGGGATGGGAATATTCCCTGTGAGGTACAAGTCATGATGCCCTATTTATTTATTTATTTATTTATTAAGAGTTTTGTATAGCGCGAACAAGACCCTTGGGTATCAGAGCGCTTCACATTACATGAGGTAGTTAAAGTCCTGCATTGTTATCGTAACTTTACAATATTATGAGGTAGGTACATATATGATACATAAAGCGGCTATATCAATAAAATTTCTACAAAGAGTAATAGCATATAGTATGACACAGGTTTAGTATATAGTAAAATATAATGTGCAATAGAATCAATCGATCCTAATGGCCTATTTCCTGTGTATGTTTCAGCTCCAGTCATTAAACATGAATTCTGACTTCCTGTGTCTCGTCTATGGAAGGAATTTACTCATTAGGAAGATCTTAGTTTCCCTCTTAAAGGATGCTGTATCTTGAATCTTTCTAATGTTTGACGGAAGTGAATTCCAGATACTAGGGGCTGCTCCTGAGAAAGCCCTGTCGTCAGTTTTCTTCTTCTGGAAGATGGCAGGTCTCAGCATTAGCTCATTTGTGCTCCTGGCTGGTCTGTTACCTCCAGATAACTTGATTTTCTGAGCAAGGTATTTGGGTGTATTGTGGTGGAGCGCCTTGTGGGTTATGCATGCCATTTTTAGCTGGATTCTGGCTTTGTACGGTAGCCAGTTTAATGCCTTCAAATATGGCGATATATGGTCAAATTTCCTTGATCCGGTGATCAGTCATGCGGCTGCACTGAGACATGCTTTCAGAGGTGCTGTTGAAATTTTTGGTAGACCTGCTAGTGTTGTGCATCCATATTCAATCCTCACGATAACTAGAGACTGAACTGCCAGTTTGAGGTCTGCTTTGGATATGAATGGTTTCACTTTTCTGATGTAGTTCAGATGGTAGCGGGCGCTTTTTGCCATTGCGTTGATATGGGCTTTCATGTTTAGTTTCTCATCTAGAGTGATTCCTAGAGATTTCGCTGAGCCAACTAGGGTAGGGGTGCAATTTAATGCTGTGATCATATTGGACCATTCCTTCACTTTTGTGTGTTTCTTTGGTGGAGATATTAGTAAGAATTCAGTTTTAAAACACAGCATCCAAATCTCTTTAATAACTTTATTCATAGAGAGATGAATGACTGCAATTGAGATTAAAAAGGCTAGTAGCTATTCATGCATACCATTACCTATTGTTTTAAGCACTTGTTTATGTTATTTGTTTGTCACTAGCAGATTGCCTCTGCTTCCACTGTTCGTTGCACTGTTTTGTTTGTTGTTTTGTTCCTCCTGTTTCTTTGAGAATCGGATGACAACCGATGATGAGACAGGGGCCTGTCTGGAGATTACATACCAGTTACCCTGTTGGTGGTGTTTCCGTGAGGTGTCATTCGTTTCTCGCACATTTTTTTCTAAGTAGAACTTGGTCTAACACTGATGGGTGTGGATGCTTGGTATTGATTAGAAGTATCAGACATTTCTGTATGGTGTTCTGTGTAGCTGTCAAAGAGGTCTGGCCTTTGGTTTGTATTCCTAATTGTAAGAAAACTATGGACGAGGTGCAGTGAAATGTCCCCTTATCAGAACAAAAGTATGTAGGGGAGGATAATAGTTATCAGTACGTTTAGACTGTCCTATTATATAAGTAACTGACACAAGTAGCGTCCTTTGGACAGGGTCTTTTGTTGTTGGCCCATTATGTCAATGCCAATCCTTTCCCATGGCATGGATGGACATTGTATTGGATGCAAAGGTGGTTTAAAAGTTACTTGTGCCTTGTCAGAGTTCATGCACAACTTACAACATCTAACCTTTCTTTCTACATCCAGGCTGACACCAGGCCACCAATACATGTTTTTCACTCTGTTTTTGCTTTTAGTGATGCCCAGGTGTCCTTCATGGCATATTTCCAAAATTTTCTCCCTGATAACTGTCGGCGATACATATCTTCCGCTTCTCATAAGTAGTCCATCCTCCATTGATAATTTGTTTCTAACTTCCCAGAAGGGTTTCGCTTGGGCATTTAACTTGTTTTTGCTAGACCAACCTTCTTTGGTCATTTGTATTACCAATCCCATGTCTTTGTCCTGGTAAATTAAACTTTTCACTATCCAGCACCTCTAAGCGCTATGCGTTGTAATGGATTGCGATGTAAAAACCGCATTGTAAAGGCATGCGTGGTAAATGCATGCGTTGTAACGTCATACATCCCTTTGTCCTTGAAAATCAACAAAAGAAGCAGCAGCGGACCCTACAACGCCGGACCTAAAATCCAGTTCCAAAATAAGTCCTCTTTAACACTTTGTGCTGCCAACCCCAACGTCAGCTGCTGTTTGACGTTGCTGTGTTTTCCAGATCAAATAGATATTTCGTTCAATGTTTATGGGGGCGCACCAAATAGAAGTCCAAAGAGAGTTTCGTTCAAGTATGTAGAAAAGTTCTTTATTTGTTTTTGTCCATTCTTAAAATACAAATCACCAGATATTTTACAAAAAGGTCAGCCAACGCGTTTCACTCCCTTCCAGGGAGTTTCTTCAGGGCTGAAAACAGAATAGATAAAAGAAAGCTAACATCAGTTTCATGTGTCGAAGGTCTTGTACATATTTCCCATTTCACAATTCATTTAAAAAAGGAAAGACATATGATTAGATTGTTAGCTTTTCAAAAGAACGACACAGTATCCAGATTTAGGGAAAGACTGTTAAAAAACACAACAGCAAATTACATTGTGTGGATGTAGTCCAAAACAAAACACCTTGTGGTTATCTATAAACCACCTCTCTAAAATGTGCCGCCGCGGAAGGGGGATGAAATAAATTTTTACGTGGAAACACATAAAGAGAAATGGAAAATTGGCGATCGATTATCAAAACCACAGACAGATCTTATTTAGGCTTCAATTGACACACTTGAAAACAAACAAACATCAGACAGGTTTCAAATCATATACTACATTGTCACTGATAATACATTATTCCCTATCTGTTCAGGGTCATTTCACAGCTTCATAGTATATTTTCAATAGATTTCATACATATTGTGGTTTCCCATCATATTCCTGTCCTTTAGAGTACAGATTCCACATTAATCGTCAATGGATAGGCAATGCCCCAATTAAGATTCATTTTTGTGTGTATATTTTGGGCATTTTGGGTCTTTTCAAAGTGAGAGGAAGAGAAAGAGAGGAAGGAGGGATAGGCAGAGGCAGACAACGAGTATTGTCAAAAGAATTTGAGAGAGAAACAGTTGTAGTAATAGAAGCCAGTTTTTTGCATGGGATACCAAATGGTACTATTTCTTCAAAGAAAGGGGAGTATTTCCTATTTGCGCATTCTTATAGATACCTAAGGATCGCTCAAGTTACACCTTGAGGTATCCAAATCCTATTTACATATATGTGGACAGTATAGTGATTTGGTGCAAATTATTACCACAACGATCTTTTTCCGCTAGTATACTAATTCATCTTGCATATACCTCACAGTGCTTCTTGAATTATCCAAGTCCTTTTCGCATATGTACGTGCAATACTGACAATACAATATTTACGTGCAGATTCTTACCACAACGGGCTTTTTCCAGTAACGTGGGATTGAATCCTTCCTTTTCCCAATTAGTTTCCTTTTAGTCCTGCCCACTTGGTTGTTCTTATATTGGTCTATACAGAAAAAGAGAATACTTTTAGGTCTCTACAATTGCTATTTAAGGAGATCCTTTTATTTTTTTGTTTGTATTCTTTCATGCATACCTGTTATCAATGTGATATATTCTTCCCCATATAAGTTTCCACGCTTCCGGTGTTGGGAGTTTTTACCACAATTAGTCCAGGAAGTTCAATCTCTTCCTTTCCCGACCGTGTCGGTGTAAAGTCGTCTCAATTCTAATATTGAAGAGACCAACAGTATTGGTTAGACGGTCTCCCATAAACATGGGTACTTGTCTATCACAAGAGGTATCTTTTAGCTGCACTATATTTCAGCACACTATATTCAAACTATATTCAAATATTACCTCCCATTTGTGAACCCAGTTAATATGGCCAAGTAACTAAACTGCCGGCATTTTATTTACATGTTGCCCCAAGCATAGAATATTTTCTAGTTTGACAGTTTATACTGTATTTGTACAGATTACAATCAACTATGACACCCCACATGCCCTGTACCTGGTGAATAGTAAAGCACAGTTAAGGTGACCAAGTAGTCTAACAGTCGGCACTTCATTTCTATCTTGCCCCACACGAAGGATGTTCACCATATATTTGCCCTATATTTGTATACTCAGTTGGGAACACCGCAGCGTTCGGTTAGAGCAGCGCGGCGTTCCCTAAAGGTTACGGGTTCAGTAAGGCGCTAGCGTATCTTGCAGCCACCTTTTGATATCAGTCAAAAGGTTCACCATGTGTTTGTATACATGTTTGTGAACCCCGCGGCGTTCGGTTATCGCAACGTGGCGTTCCCTAGAGGTTACGGGTACAGTGGAGCGCTAGCGTATCCTGCAGCCACCTTCTGACATGTGTCAACGAAATCATTCAGAGTTTATAAGTTACCATGTGTACTCTTACCCTTCCTTACTTTGAACCCAGAGCAAGACAGTCGTTACATTTAAAATGAAGATATGGACCCCCCATGCCAGGTCCCCAAAACAAATGACAATAGAGCCTGATGTAATGCAGAAAAGGGAGGGTTCCCCTTAACCACATACAATAGCCCTGCCCCCTTTTGCCTCACCTGTATCTGTCAGCGTAGATGTATCACCGTAGCGGCATGGATGGTCCCAAGCTGGAGCCGCCATGTCGGAGACCGCCTTATATTCTAAATTCCAAGCCACCAATTAGGTAGCGACGCTAACCCCGGAAATGCATCTCCCTTGGTTCCTGCATGATCGCGGGCACCATATTTGAATAGGCAATAATCACATGGGTACTGTTTAAAATAAATAAAGAAATGTGTACTTAAACGGAAATGAGTTAATTTACGCTATCTAGGAGTCTTGTGACAGGAGATACATTAATCAACCCGACGTGTGTTACACCTAGAGTTAAATCTCTCTCGGTTGGTGACATCTTTTAATGTTGTTTACGCTATAAAAAGGCGTGCTACATACTGGTGTATCCCCAGAAAATGCATTGGGAGCATGTTTACCATTTAACATTTGTTCCCACTGTTGTGAGAGCTTACGATAGTAAAATCACGGATCCTATCCTTAAGGCATAGTTTACCCAAACATAGATCTCTAAATGGGCGCCATCTTTAGATGGTGTTTGCGCTATAGTGCGATTTCTTTTTATCGAGTTTTTTACATTGTTAGTGGTCTTTAAAAAGGGGCATCTCAATTTCTTTTTCGGTTATTGTAGTCTATGATATCACCAATCTATATAAGGCAGACCCATTTTAGAACATACTGTTAGATATAGGGTTTGTGCTAGTTTTCTTGGGGGGATTAAAAAAAAAATATATATATATAAGGTCTCCTTGTGTATCGTATTGATTATTACTAGGTTGAGAGTCTAATGTTGTCAATCCAGTTAAATCTTCATGATCAATCGCATTTCTCAAAGCTTAAGGATCAATCGCATTTCTCAAAGCTTAAGGATAGGTAGGTAGTTCTCAAACTTGTGTATTGACTGTATGGCCCACATAGCCCACAGTTCTCAACGTTTTATGGAACTTAGAAGTGGGAGTGAAAAGAAAAGAGGTTTTTGTAAAAAGGGGAAAAAGGAAAAAAGTGAGAGGTGAGAGGGGTGGGTTACTAAGGCAATGAAATGACCCTGAACAGATAGGGAATAATGCATTATCAGTGACAATGTAGTATATGATTTGAAACCTGTCTGATGTTTGTTTGTTTTAAAGTGTGTCAATTGAAGCCTAAATAAGATCTGTCTGTGGTTTTGATAATCGATCGCCAATTTTCCATTTCTCTTTTTGTGTTTCCGCATAAAAATGTATTTCATCCCCCTTCCGCGGCGGCACATTTTAGAGAGGTGGTTTATAGATAACCACAAGGTGTTTTGTTTTGGACTACATCCACACAATGTAATTTGCTGTTGCGTTTTTTAACAGTCTTTCCCTAAATCTGGATACTGTGTCATTCTTTTGAAAAGCTAACATTCTAATCATATGTCTTTTCTTTTTAAAATGAATTGTGAAATGGGAAATATGTACAAGTCTAAGTTTTCCATTGGGGCGTTTAGCCACGACGAGTGGTGCAACCCACTCTGATGCCTGTACCCTCTCTATTATTCCGTCACTTAGTAATTTGTCAAGTTGATTTCTGACCTCATCTCTTATTGCAAATGGTATGTTCCTTGCTTTGTGCACCGTAGGGGTGGTGATGGGTTTCAATTTTATTTTATGCTGGTATCCCTTAAGTACTCCTACATTGCCACTGAATACTTTGGGGTATTTTGCTAGTATTTGGCTAGCATAGTTGTCAGTGTCCAACAGACTCAGCACCGGTTCATAGCTGCTTGGATCAAGCTTGATTCCTAGACTTCCCTGGTCCATCCATCCGAGTACAGATGGTCCTACTTTTGAAACATAGAGCTTACATTTGGCTTCTCTACCTTTGTATATAAACTTATGACTTCTGTAACTCTGTACTTCTATAGGTTTACAATTGAATGATTTTATTGCAATGTCTGGTTTATTGAGTCTTTCTCCAATTTTTTCTTTAAATTTGGCCTCCCAGACCTTCTCGTTCACGATGGTATAAGGTGACCCTTAATCTGCCACTATGTTTATTTCCACTCCACCGATTGTCATGGTGCAAACCGTTTTTTTGTCTTAGCCTTCAATTTTGTTCCATTGTCTTTTTCTTGTTCATCATCTATGTTGAGAATGTACATGTTGATGTCTTCATCATCCTCATCATTTAACTCTTCTTCTTCATCTTCCACTGCTTTTACACGTTGGGGTCTCTTCCTATTGCATGCTTTGGTAAAAAGTCCAATCAGACCACAAAATGTGCATTTTGCTTCACGGGCAGGGCACTTAAAGTCGTATGTCATGTGAGCAATGCTGAGGCATCGATAACAATATCCCCTACCTCGTGTCTCATTCCTCCTGTAAGTTTGTGTGGTGTCTTTTGTTTTCACATTCTGCTTATTAACTTTCCAACTCCCTTGATCAGACACCTTGTTGACATCCTCGCCTTCCTTCTTTACTTTGTCTTCTTTTAGCACCGCTTTTGCGCATCGTCCCGTGAGTTCAGCCTTCCTAGGTATATCTATTATGTTCTGCAGGGGATACTCACCCTTAGCCCAAAGATTGTCTTGAATATTTTCGTTAGAGCCTTGCATTACAATTTGATCCCTTATTAATTCATTGTGAAGTTGTCCAAACCGACAGTTTATAGCTAAGTCTTTAAGAGCAGACACATAGTCATCTATTGACTCTTTCTTTCCTTGTTTCCTATGAAATAATTTGTACCTATCTACTCCAACGCAAACCATTGGTTTGTAATATGCATTTAAATCATCAATTGCATTGGTGAATGCATCACCTTCATTTTCCCCTCTTATTTTCTTGTTTATAGCATTGTAAACTTTTATTCCTCCTGCCCCTAAGTTGTGCATCAGCATTTTGTACTTCTTTTCAGGTTTTATTTCTGCATCTTCTTCAAGGGTGGATATGTAGTTGAGGAAATATTCCCTCCACTCTTCCCACTTTAACACTGGTTCACTGCCTGCACGCAGAAATGACTCAGGGGGTGAAAGGTTCCATATACAGCCAGTTGCCATGTCACTCATTTGTATTCTTCGGTTTATACAGTTTTTGGGTAAATTGTAGCTGTATGTTGAGTGCAAAGTGCTATACTTATGACCCCTGAATGTGTCCTATTGTTCGTTTTAGTTTGTGTTGGTGTAATACCTTCCACAAGAATGAATTAAAAGCACTCTGCATAAACTTTAAAATATTATGAATTTTCTTATATAGTTTTAATTACCGTCTGATCCTCTGTTTGCTGAGATTCACAAGGCTTTTCTTTATGGTTGTTTTATATCGAGCGCACAGTCCGCGTTGTCTTTTGCGAGTGGATCGCTTCCTGGACGTCTTTTCCACATAGACTGCACCGCTTTTTACAAATGCATGTATTTTCCTCTTCAAAATGGCCGCCGACATCAATCACGTGTGACGCGATGACGTGGGAGGCGGCTGACGGTGATCACAGCTGTCCTGGTTGCAGTTGCAGAATGACGGTTGGAGTTTGCCGTTGATCCAGTTGACCAGTATTATTTATTCCTTACGCGCCACACGTTCCTCAATCTGTTTCGTGCACACGTCAGTAGGTGGTCAACATGCGCAATTCAGTCATGAAATTGAAGTCAATTTTCCTTGAAGATATTTCCAGTCAGTTTACACATTGCGCACACCAATTTCCTATGCCTCGCAATAAGCCACTTAGCAGTTGGTTAGGTACTATTTAACTCGTTTCCTTGCCACACTCGTAAATTATCTGTTTTAGTCAGATTCCAGCAAACTACTCACTCCGCATCCATGGCAGGTTATTCCTTCTTCTTATTATTTGTTTTTTATCTTCCAATTGCCAAAAGTCTTTTTTTCAAATTACTTGTTCCTTTGTGCCTGGTTTATTTTTTTTCGTTCCTTTCAAACCCCATCTGCAGCACAATGACGGGTAGCGTGGTTTTTCACTTGATCTTTTTCAATTTACTCTTTCATATTCCGTGGGTTCTGTGTTGGCTCATCGTCGCCAGTATTGTTATTAATAACTCCACCAAGCTTAGAAGATAATTCTTTTATTAATACGAGCCAACACGCATGCTCCTACAGCCGTCGGAGCTGAGCTGCAATCAGGTTGGCGATCAGCTGGGAACTGTCACTTCTGACAGTTACCAGCTGATGACCTCACTGCTGGTACGGTGTCCTCGCAGGGACACCGACAAGCACATCAGGTATGGTGTCCCGCAGGGGACACAAGCATTCTAAACACAACACTATTATCAATAAACGTGTTAAAAACTGTTAAAGGTTATTCACCACCCCCCTCCTTGCTTTTATCTTAGATTTGAAAACTGAGGTGAGGGGTCTAAAATCCATGATTACATCACTGCTCAATTCTTTGAAACAGCTTCTAGCTCTTTGCAACAAGCATGCATTTATTGGGCAAATTGATCTACCTGGAACCCTCTCCAGACTATCTGCTGCTGTAACCAGATGGTGACTCCTGTGAATAAGGGTGCCGATCCCATATTCGATGAAGTTCCCACTGCTAATCATGATCAGCAAATTCCCAGTCATGTGCCTTTGTGGCCGCTTAACTACAACGGGGTAACTTCCAATACCTCGAGTACTCAAAGCTTAGGCGCTCATACTGGGCACTTGACTCTGGATAATTTTCCCTCTTCTTCTTCCTTTGGGGCCTATCTCGGTCATGAACCTAACAACTCCCTGTGACCCACTAAAAGTAGACTTGCCAGTACTGATTCCATCATGATGATTGGTGTTCCTAAGCCAGGCTTCTCCAATGAGTAGCTCGTGAGTTACTGGCAGCTCCCCAACCACCTGTAAGTAGCTCTCCTGTGTGCAGCCCAACCTACTAAATTAGACACTTGTGGTTAGTTAAATTAGTCGCGTTAACCAAAATTTTAAAGTGTCTATTCAACACAAAAATACTTGTATTTTTAAACCTCATAATTTCGCAAACATATTTAAAGCTGATATTTCAGTGATAAATCAGGTGGCAATGGGGAGGCGTAGTACTACTATTAATACCTTGGTGCCAGCTGCATTGCATCTATGGCTGTTATGTTTTATCCATGTAGAGCAGAGGTCTTCAAACATTTTCAATCTGAGCCCCACGTAAGCAAAATGTTTTGAGGTCAGGCCCCCTGTTTAAAACATTATGGCAAGGATTGGGGGAGCGGGAGGGACATGGTTCGTGCAAGGAGCTGGGCTTATGAGACGGTTTCAAGAATACTTTTTCTATAGCTTATGAACTGCACTAAATATGAGACTTATAAGACAGCAAATGCATCATACAAAACCAGACATTATCCCAAACAAAACTGCTCCCCATAGTTGGGGTGTTGTGAGCCTCTCATACTCTTTGACCCCAAAGCAACTATACCTGCTGCACTAATGATAACCGCAGTCCTGAGTAGCAGGCCATCTCCTCTGCATCTTTTACCTCTTCCCCACCATGATGGATCATCACCTCGGTCCTAATGATTGAAAGGAAAATAAGCTCCAATGCCCCTTTTTTAAAGGTAGACAGTCATACCCTCAAATTCCTGGGCCGCAGTCCTGATGCATCTGCTTCCTTATTGATAACCAGCATTGTCTACTTACACACTTGGCAGCAGTACCATCTCCACTAATGAATGTCCCTAAAAAAACAAAACTCATATTGTCCCCTTCTTTGGGGTATATCTCTGAAGAAGCTGTCTCTGGCCATTTGTAACATAAAAATAATTCAACATTCAGTGCTCCTTATTCTGGGCCTTCTCTGTGACAAAATCTATGAATCTCGCTCCTTTCCTTTGTCTCCTAGACCATTACTGTGAGGCCCCAGGGATCGAGAGGATTAGAGCTCTGCATTTGAATGGAACCCTGCTTGCCTTCTACCTGCCACCCAATTCACTCAGCATTCACAAATAAAACTGCCCCTGAATGGTTAATACTGACTTTGAGGTGCCTCTGCCTGAAAGCGAAGGGTGTGGTGGTAGTGCAGATAGTTTTAAAAAAACAGCCTTCTTACCAGCTATTAATTGATTGAGTCACTTAAAGACAGGGCCACTGGAATTATGAGTTTCTGCATCAGCAGTGTTTTCCACATAATTATAGTTTTACTGCATTTGCTCCCTAATCTGCAGATTTGAACTAAAGAAACATGATTCTAGCTCAAACTGAACAACAGTTACTTAAAGCATGACAAAGTGTTCCGGAGAATTGGAAGGCCCTTTGCAAAGATTCACTGGTAGTCTTGTAGTTGCTTACTGCTGTATTTGGGTGTTAAACTGGTAATAATGAGGTGAAATATTTCCAGTGACAGCGTTACCTTGAGTTAAAACGACAAAATAATGAAGTAATGCTAACCACAAAATGTGGCACATTGTGCTGCATAATTTACCTTTTCTTGCTGCATAATTTAGTCAAGCATGCCGCATAATGAGGTCCTCTTCTGCTGAATGATTCCAGTGGCTCTGCTTAAGGATTCATGGTGGCAAAGATGTATTCTTTTTGAGATGTAATGTAAGGATGTTATCAGCCGAGATCTGGAATAGGGGAGACACTTACAAAAATGTCTGTATTGGATACATATGCAGCAACCTAGCTTAGAGTATGTAAATATTGTTTTAAAATAATGACTTACATATTAACAGTGCTTTCTGCCACAGGCTGAGACCTCATAGCACTATAAACAGGGGGCCACTGGAAATATTACGCAGGAGAAGGCCAAATTATGCAGCAGGGTTGACTAATTTCTGCAGCAAGTAAAGGCGAATTATGCTGCATAATGCTGCATATTTCGTCATTAGCATTACTGCATTATTTTGCAATTTGTACACTTGTTAACACTGCCCTGGGTTTTATTGGCCCTCATAAGTACCACATTAATACCCACATATAGCAATAAGCAACAGAAAGGAGATCAGTCAATCTTTAGAAAGGGCCTTCCACTGTGAGGTAATGTGTTGCTGCATTTTTAGTAACTTTTCAACCATTTGAGCTAGAAACAAGTTTTTTTTAAATCTGCAATTTATGTAGCAGACAATGGATTATGTGGCAAATGCGGGAAATCCATAACTATGCACAAAATGCCCAAACCGCACAATTGCATAATTCCAGTGGCCCTGACTATAAGTCCAAAGGTCCCTATTCCTCTGCACCAACTAGGATTCAATTATGTGTTGCTTAGCTTTAACACACACAGACATCTGCAGTGATGGTAGTCACGAACTGAGGTTTCATATCCTAAAAGAGTGCAGATATCACCAGTTAGTTTAACTTGCATTTATTATCCAATTATGTTGTTATTGCATTATTTTATACACACCTGCATGACTGTGAAAACACATAACGCTTAGGCTTTTCATTTTATTTTTAGCAACCACTTTGACCCTGCCAGCACACCAGGGTCGCAACTAGACCCGAACTTCGGGGGGCTAACACTCCCAGCCAGGGCTGGCCCTAGCACTGGCCGCACACGGTGTAACAGTCTTTTTTGGCGCCCCTCCCGTATTTTCGCCTCCATGAATTCCCTCACTACTACTTACCAGCAATGCACCTCATCTCTTTATAGCCGCTTTCAGACAAACATTTCATTTTTTAATAGCACTACTCATAGTTTACTCACACTCAGTTCTGTGATCCACATGGCACCCGTTCTTTGTAGCAGGTACATTAACCCTCTGCGCTGTGTGGGTGGTAGGAGTGCCTATGTGAGTGCATGGTGAGCGATGTGACAGTGAGAGAGTAGGGTAAAAGGAGTGACTGCAGGGTGAGTGGGGTGACCATATGATTTTGGGTGCGGATATAAGTGCAGAGTGGGACGAATGAATGCATGGTTAGTGATGGGCTTGTTTGAGTGAGATTGCAGATTGAGCAGTGAGGGGGACAGGTGAGTGAAGTATCACATGAGTGAAAGGTGAGTAGTGTGCTTGTGTGACTGCAGGGTGAAATACAGGGTGAACAGCGCAAGTGCATTGTGAGTGCAGGGTTTTCACTGTGACTGCAGGGGGAGCGGGTAAATGATGTGAGTGCATGGTGATCACTGTGAGTGCATTGTGATCGGTGTGAGTGCAGGGTGAACGTGAAAGTAAAGGGCAAGAATGAGGAGTGAGTTGTCTGAATGCAGGGTGCATTCCTAGACACTTGAAGTAACGCAGCATGTTATTGATGGCGGCATAGGGTTTCAGATATAAGTTAAACTATTGCTTTTATGGCATTATTCAAGGATCGAGGGTGGAGGAAACAAATGATGTGCTGATTCTGCAGCAAACTTCCAGTCTTATGATTAGGGTTGCCAGCTCATTATTTTGATGTTGCAGACAGTAGAAAAATAAACAGGTGCACACTTCGAACAGCACATATAAATAAAAAAGCACTTTTAATTGTGTTCCTGGCGTGGCCTGAATGATTCCCGACTGATAATTAAAGGGAATAAAGACAGAAAAGTCACATTACAAATGAATACATACTTTTTATTTATAACCCTGTTTAGTGTCAAGACGAGATCTTTGCAGGTTCTTTAAACAACATATGGCTGGCATTTATCTTTTGGCAACCCTACTTTATATTCCTTTTCATGAAATGCATCCTCACACTAGTAAATGTAAAATACAAATGTAAGGAATAGGGGGTTCTGGAACCAGAAAATAACAGAGGCATACAACGGTATGTAAATATACAAATGGTCTTTAAAGACCTGTGAAAAACTCGGGTGTGCCAGAGATAAGACTCCAGACACTGCCCAGCCAAGGCGGCAGCACCACACTCACCGACATACGGCTCCACAGCACTCTGATCTCACTTCAAGGGTTTCAGAGTAAATGAAGACAGCCTGGAAATGCAGCAAATAAACATCGCTGCACTTCCAGGCCATCTTCATTTACATGTACTTGCAGAGGCATTTACGCCCCTCTGGGAGGCACACTACACAGTTTGAAGACTTCTGATGTAGAGGCATTCCGAACTGATAAAGGCTTATTAACATTATTGCCGGCAATCCTGACTGATGCACTGATGAGATCACTGTTAGTCATCTTGCATATGGAGACCACTAATGTAATCTTGTCTGATATGGTCACTATTATAACACTCGTACTATTATTAGCTCAGGATGACCTTCATTGAACATAAGTAGCTATTATTACTGAAAGGTTTGGAGGCCCCTGTCCTAAGCTGACCCATTAAATTGGCCATGAAAAGGAAAAATATATAAAGAACAATGACACACTGGATATGTTACGTATGGGGTTGTCATTCACTTATCCGAGATGACATTATCAGTGCCAAAACGATAGTCATCCCTGATTCCAACTTTGGCGCGATATACCTAATTCTCATTTACAAAGCTATGGTTGAGAATTTGGTGGCCCTTGCTGTTAGGACAAGTCCCCCTAGTCATTCCAGTATTCTATTTAAGTATCCCAGTACAGTACAGTTCCCTGGTGAGAGATCCCAGAGGGTGTCTTTCAATTCCATCTCACATCTTAGTGATAATGACTGACTCAGGGGGTGGCTGTTCCACCTTCTGACCCATCAATATTGCTTATATTCAATTCTGCTCTGCCTGGCTGTCCAATGGATGCTAGGGGGTCTGACCATCCAACTCATTCCTGTTCCTCCGAGGTGTTGATCATGTCTGCTACTAACTTTAATCCATAGCTTGCTTGTGAATATTCCTCTGATAAGTGTGGCTCAAATCCACCTGAGCGACTTACCTCACTCATCTATCACTAACAATTAAATAATCCAGCCAGGCAGTGGAGAAGAATTAGACACATATTTATTTAAATAATATTCATCTGCAGATGGGCCCTGTCAGTTCTACACCCCAGAGAGTCATCGAGAGGACTGACTTCTCTCCTCACAGCAATACATTATCACATAGCATGGTAGAGTAAAACCACGCCCAGACTGGAAAAGTACTGGGCTCAGCAGAGGGAGAACAATTACCTCATACATGAGGCATCTGCACCTGCGAAGGCAACAGTGTTATCACCCCTCAAGGACACAGAGCCGAAGCTCTGAGGAAAGAAATGCTGAAACAGGGACTTTCTGCTCATAAGGGAGGGGGGGAAACTGTACCATGAGACATTGGAACTGCAGAGCAAATGTCAGCATTAGAAATCTGCCTGTCATAGGCAAGCTTCTTGTTATTATAAGAAAGTATACAAAATTATCAACAATGGGACCCTAACAGATAGAAGGCAATGTACTACAGCAAGTCTTCTAACTTAGAAGGCAAAAATAAGACAAATGCTTAACCATTACAGATACAGTTCTATCCAAATGAAGCTTGCATATAATAGAAAAATAGCTCAGTGGGTTGCAGCACATGAATAATAGGCTGTAACTGCATATTAATTTATGACACATTAGGCTAACATATGTACAACATCATTAGCAGGAAAATTACAATCTATCAGACCCTCCTTTTAGCCTAATGTGGCTAACATAAGTGCATCCTTTATTGCTCAAAGTAGGGACTGTGCAATTCTAAAGGAGAGAACGGGAACGGCATCACTCATCAATCAAATGTCGGGAAAGGAAATACTAGGATGAGCATAGTCATAGAGGTAGCGCAGCATACTATAGGACAGGAAGTGCAGAGGCAACTAGTAAAAGAACAACCCCTGCAATACCTACTAAAACAATTATTCTCTGGGTGTGAGGCACCCTCCTTTTTGACTAATCTAAGCATATTCTCCCGGTGTACCATTGCTCTATAACATTATGTTATTATTGGACAACTTAAAAAGGACATCACAGTTCAAGTCATGAGCAGGAAGTAATGCAATAATATTGATCAGAGAAAACGCCCTATTGAACCATATACTCAGTGTTCACCTGCATCTAGACTACTCAAAGTATACTAACCCTGACAGCTACTTCCATAGGGCAAGAATAAAAGCAACATTTTTTTCACCCTTGTGTGTTTGAAGGCAACGACCCACACCCAATAATCTGCAGTACTATAAGTAACAGGTGTCTTGTGCAACAATAGAATACTACATCATCCTAATGAACTTCCCAAAAACAAACACATTATTACATTTGTAGACCATATGAACCAAATATGGGCAGGGGCATCTGGACAAGGAGCCGCAGAGGCAGCTCCTCCTCGGGAAAAGGAACATTCAAAGGGACTCATTTTCCTAGCTAAAAGACCAAAGTAAACTAAGGGAAAAACAGTTCACACTGAGGCCAACCAGGGGGAAGCGGGCTCAGGTCTACGAGGAGCCGCAAAAGGCTGCTCCTCATCGGGGATAGGACGACCAAAGGGAACGTAACCAAAAATCCAAAAAGCAAAAAGGAAAAAAGGGAAAAAGAAACTAAACTAGAAAAAATTGTCCCAGACAGTCCTAAAACCGGCCAGAGGGGTTCTTCAACCTTGAAAAGGGATCTTCTCCCTGTGTCCATCAAAGCCTCACAGGCAGGCTTTTACCGTCCATACCTTAATCCCACGTCGCTTATCACACGGCAGCTGTAACAGAGGAGCACTTAATCTGGGCCCCCACACCACTCTATAGTCTCATAGAACAGAATCTTCGGCTAAACACCAGGGCTCTTACAAGTCCATCCCTATCACTAAATCTTCTTTTTCAACAGAATCTCCACTAAGCCCTTCTTCCAGTGTTCTGTCCAGTACACCTTTACCTTTTTCGGGGCCGCAGATTATAGCGAGTGCTCCCTCGCACTTCAGGGTCAGTGAACAAAACGGGTGTATCTGTAACATGAACTGGACCCTTTAATGCCTGACCACTAGTATCAACGGGAGTATCGGAGCTTGCAAATCTTTCTCTTTTTTTTTTTCCGGTGCACTTGGCTCTGCACGTTACTTTTCACTTTGCTCCCCTCCCCTCAGTGAGGCATTAAAACAAGGGATGGAGCTAGGCAATTGCTCGTGTTCTTCATCAACAACACCCTCTTTTACTCACTTGCATTAGGGTAACGGCAGGGGGACCTCCTCGACATGCGACACATCGGCGCATGGGTCCACGCCTTCCTGCCCTCAACTCGAAGTGCGGTACGCGTCGTCAGTAGCACCTGTCGTTGTTCCAATCATCTGGGCTCCAAAGAGTATTTCCGCTGGTGGATGAAATGTCCAGGCCCCTCCGGCAACAGCTTCAGGGTGTCTGCTACCTATTGATGAATAGAACGAAGATCTTTTAGTCAAAGCATACAAAGGGTCAAAACAATTTGGTCTCAAGACACCACAAACATTTGCTGGGCAGTGTGGATTTGAATGAAAAAAACATCTCAGGCCTATCAATAAATTTGTGATAACAATAGGTAATATATTACATGTTTGACTTTTCCACTGTATTACCTGTGGTCGGACGTATGCGTTAATTCTAAGAGAAGAGAAAAAATAAAACAACACAGACATGTTGTATTCCCGCAAAACATTTTCTCGAGACGCTATTCCTATAGCATGCACACAGCGTCTACTTTGTGAACCCTCACTGTTGTGCAAAACATCAAACACTTCTAATATTCACTTTTTTTTTTTATACTCATGACCATGCTCATGTACTATGGGAAGCAGCAGGAAACTAACTTCTACAAAGCTATAATTGCAACAGAAAAAATATTTTGCTGAGGATATTTTGCTGAGGATCACACAAGCATCTTTCACCTTTTTCACTATGTAGACCATGTCTTGTGATGGTCGGGTGGAGAAAACAACACAAAATGACAAAACACATCAAGAAGAGGAAGCTTGGCTATACATAATGAGAGAAGAGAGTTTCAAGCTGGCAGGTAGTATGGAAAATCCTTGTAAATATACATGACGTTAAGGGTGGCCTCTTTGAACATATGTGGACTGAATAACGGAGGGAAAAGGCAGACTGCTGCAGCTATGCTAAGGACGTTAAGGCTGGACGTGGTATGTCTCCAATCATATTATGGGGAAGGATAAATTCATGCTGGAACAGATGGGGTATGATGTTCTTGCTCATACAAATCAGGATAGTAGGACAAGAGGAGTAGCTATCCTAGCTAAAAAAATATTTCACTCATACAAAGCTATTGAAATTCCCCCGTTATAGTTAGTTCAGCTAACTATAACACGCGCGCCTGCAATGCACTGCTGATGACATCACATATTACATCACTCATGACGTGGTCAGTGACGACATGACAAAGTACAGAACTATTGTTCCCTTCAAAGGTCAAATAAGGAAACATTAGTCTGGGGCGTCTTCTCTAATAAAGACTATCAGTTTATTTTCACAGACTAGCTAATAAAGAACTAGCAGTGTGCCCGCATAACTTTAAAACCCAACACTTGTAAAACAAAACTACCAACATCAAGTTCGCTTTTTAGAGCAAAGCAGAACAGGCTAATAAAAATTGGAGAAGAGGAGGGAGCAATATACATGTTACCTATTCCTAATTTATAGGAGAGCTAGCGGAGAGCTAACTACCTCCCCCATTTTTGACAGAAGGAAATCTGAAACATATTTCTCTTCAGTCAAAACCATCAACCCCCGGGTGCAGCACTGGGCAGAAACAAAATTGTAGGAGATACATAGCACTTTTGAGAGTCCTAGAACATCTTTTAGCACATGTACAAATGTCATTGCCATAAAATGATGTGTGTGCCTATTAATATCGAGAATTCATTCTTATTATTTATCCATTGCAAAACACACAACCTCTTTTGAGGCCTTATATTCCCATTAAGGAGTAAGGACAAGGAAAGTGTAAAAAAAATCCCCCATAACCAGGCACTATGCGCCATTCATTAGGGAAATGGCGGCAAAAGGGAAATCTATGAAAGAACAACCATGTAACAAAATAGACGTACACTGCTAAAAGTGCTGCCTGTGAAATTTAAGGACCAGAACAAATTCCCCACAGAGGAGCTTGTACTAGTATCAAAAATAGAATTGTCAAAACAATACAAAACAGAAACAAGCATACCAAGGCTGCAGGTATAGTGGCTGTGCCAAGCACAGAAAGCATAGACAAATCCCAGCAACACATGCAAAGGAGCTGTGACACAGAACACAATGCCATGCATTTCATGCACAGTGAAACTGCAGCCCAAAACCCAGTATGCTGGCCTCCTTAATTTGTCAGCCTTAAGATCGATCAGCATACCTACCACGCAGAACAGAACAAACAATGCACAATAAGCCAAAGAAAACATAAAACACACAATATTTACATGCGTATAACATAAAATAATACGCACTAATACATATACCAAACACAAAAGCCACAAAAAGGGAAACACAATATTAGTTACTCAGAGGACTATATCTTTCTCATGCATGTCATGCATCATGCGGTGCCAGTGCACATGTAATCCGTCTATCACAAAGTTGCATCAATACTCACCATAACACAGAGATAATATTTCCCATTGCACTGAAACGAAACAAATCAAACCACAAAAGAAAAAAAACAACAACACACAAAATATTGGACGGAAAGGCAATCACTTAGTAAAAATACCCTATATAAATACTTACCTTAAAACCTATGCTTGGAGCCCATTCACACCCTAACATCCTTTCAATGTAAAAAAAAACCTATTCGTTGTCTTAGACAGGACGAGCCCCCAACCTCCAGCCAAAAGAACAAAACATGTAGCAGTATTGAAAATCACATGACTAAATTATGATAACATTTAAGGCAGCATCAAAAGACAAAAGATATACATGTGCTTTCCATGCGTAAAACTGTTATTCTTGTAATTAAAGGTACCAAATCTTTTTTCTGCACAGACATCTTACTTCTGGGTGAAATCACAGCTCTAACTGTGTTATGTTAATATATTGACATTTGCACAAACACACTCTGCACCTCTACTCAGCGGGTGGGGCACTGGGCCCATTGCAATGGTGTCCTATGGACAAACTGCATACAAAGACTTTTATACAAATCCAATGTATACATGCATATATACATTCCCACCAGACCATTCTTATGAGCAACACAATCAATAATAGATACCTACCCTCGCATGATCAGTTCTCTCCACTAGGGATCCACTAGCAAAAACACTAATCAGTATGCCCATCAGAGACCCCCCCCCCCCCCTACTCAGTATTTATTCAAATAGAAAACCTGTATACCATGACATGGACCAACAGTGAAACAAAATATCTGGTAAATTAATTTTTCTCAAGACAATCCTTCTTTTTTTTCAGACTTGTCCAAATGAAATAACCTGTTGAAAATTATTCATAATTTTGTTCCTTATACTTAATCACATGTGTTCTGAACAACTCCTTCATACTTTAGTCTAAACCAGCATTTTGCACTAATAATTATGCAGACTCGCTCTAAATTCACAATTCACATGGCTCCAACTGTGTATCTCTGCCTGTCCGTGCCAATAGCTGGGCCTGCTAGCCCCCCCCATAATCTTCTGTCTGTGCTCTGCGAACCCATTGGAATGCTGTTATCACACAAGGTCACCGCTGCTCTGCTCGTCTAAATCTTCCACAATAGCCTGCTCACATTCTCTATTTTTTTTCTATTTAACCCTTCCAGAACGGAATAGAATTCACACACTGTCATAGTAAACCTTCCCAGACCAGAGTCCCAAATTAATTTTCAAAGTCTTCCTTTGTCGTTCAGAAAATGCATCTCACACTTACCATCTTCCAAGAGCTAAGAATTCTGGGCTGCTCGCCAGCCTTCCTAGCCCCCCCCTGGCATTCAGCACCAAGGCCAAATCTGCTTCGCAGTCTGTGCTCGACGCTCAGGCGCTGACAAAGCCAAGAAGCCTTTCCTAACTTTTTCGACATGCCATATTTTAAAAAATACATTTCTCTTCCTCCTAACTTTACACACCTTCTACATTTCTATTAATATACATTCTAATTACTGGTAATCAAATCCTCATTCTTTTCTTCATCTTCTACTGTTCACAAATTAAGGGGATGAAAGAAACCAACATTTTTTTCATAGAGCACAGCCCTGCATGCACTTTTACACTACATAAAAAAAAAACACACTGATAGCCAGGCGCAACCATCTCAGGTAGCTCACAAGGACCAGACAAACTAACTTCTGCAAAAGATGCACTCACTTCATGAAATACATACCCAATCCTCTTAATCACTGCTCACATTGCCCCCCTGAGCCATTACAAGCACATTTAAATAGAAACCATCAATCAATCAATCAAAGACATTTATAGAGCGCGCTAGATACCCGTAGGGTCTCAAGGCGCTTGGGGGAGGGGGGGTGCCGCTACTGCTCGAACAGCCAGGTCTTCAGCTTCTTCCTGAAGGAGAGGTGGTCTTGGGTCAGGCGCAGGTCGGTCGGGAGGGAGTTCCAGGTCTTGGCGGCCAGGTAGGAGAAGGACCTTCCTCCTGTAGTCGCTCTTCGGATGCGGGGGACGGCGGCGAGGGCGTGGTTGGCTGATCGGAGGTGGCGTTTGGGAGCGTAGAAGTTGATCCGGCTGTTGAGGTAGCTCGGGCCTTGGTCGTGTAGGGCTTTGTGTGCGTGGGTGAGGAGGCGGAAGGTGATTCTTTTGTTGACGGGGAGCCAGTGAAGGTCTCTCAAATGTCCGGAGATGTGGCTGGTTCGTGGGATGTCGAGGATGAGTCTGGCTGAGGCGTTCTGGATCCGCTGGAGTCTCTTCTGGAGCTTGGCGGTGGTACTGGCATAGAGGGCGTTGCCGTAGTCCAGTTGGCTAGTGACGAGGGCCTGGGTGACGGTCTTCCTGGTCTCGGTGGGGATCCACCAGAAGATCTTCCGTAGCATGCGTAGGATGTTGAAGCACACCGAGGAGATGTTGTTGACTTGCCTGGTCATGGAGAGGGAGGAGTCCAGGATGAAGCCCAGGTTGCGTGCATGGTCTGTCGGTTTGGGTGCGGTGCCCTGGGCGGGAGGCCACCAGGAGTCGTCCCAGGCGGAGGGTGAAGAGCCCAGGATGAGGACCTCCGTCTTGTCAGAGTTCAGTTTCAGGCGGCTGGTCGTCATCCACTCGGCTACCTCTTTCATCCCTTCGTGCAGGTTGGCTCTGGCGGTGGCGGGGTCGTTGGTCAGGGAGAGGATCAGCTGGGTGTCGTCGGCGTAGGAGATTATGCTGAGGTTGTGTTGGCGTGCGATGGCCGCGAGGGGGCTCATGTAGACGTTGAAGAGGGTGGGCTCAGAGAGGATCCTTGAGGGACGCTGCAGATGACTTCGGAGGCCTCTGACTTGTACGGTGGTAGGCGGACTCTCTGTGTTCTTCCGTCGAGGAAGGAGATGATCCATTCCAGCGCCTTGTCCTGGATTCCGACGTTGCTGAGGCGCTGTACTAGGGTGCGGTGGCAGACAGTGTCGAATGCCGCGGAGAGGTCTAGGAGGATGAGGGCCGCTGTTTCTCCGTTGTCCATCAGGGCTCGGATGTCATCGGTGGCGGCGATGAGGGCGGTCTCGGTGCTGTGATTGGCTCGGAAGCCGGACTGTGAGGGGTCGAGGGATCCATTCGTCTCGAGGAAGGCGGCCATCTGCTTGTTGACGGTCTTCTCGATGACTTTGGCTGGAAACGGGAGGAGCGAGATGGGGCGGTAGTTCTTGAGTTCGGTGGGGTCCGCTGTTGGTTTCTTGAGTAGAGCGCTGAGTTCGGCGTGCTTCCAGCTCTCAGGGAAGGTGGCGGTGTCGAAGGATGTGTTGATGATGTCTCGCAGGTGGGGTGCGATGACAGCGTCGGCCTTGTTGAAGACGTGGTGAGGGCAGGGGTCGGTCGGTGATCCGGAGTGGATGGAGTTCATCGTGCGGATGGTGTCTTCGGTGCTGATCGGGGTCCAGGCGTGGAGGGTGGTGGTGGGGGGTGGTTGTTCGGTCATGGTGTGCGTTGGTTGGTTGTTGAAGCTGTTGTGTATGTCCGCGATCTTGTTGTGGAAGTAAGAAGCGAGGGAGTCGCAGAGGTCTTGCGATGGGGTGATGTCGTTGTTTCCTGCGCTGGGGTTGGATAGCTCTTTCACGATGTTGAAGAGTTCCTTGGTGTTGTGTGCGTTGTTGTCCAGCCGGTCCTTGAATGCAGTTTTCTTGGCGGCGCGGATCAGCTGGTGGTGCTTCCGAGTGGCCAGCTTGAGGGTGGTCCTGTTGTCCGGTGTAGGTTCCCTTCTCCAGACTTTCTCGAGGGCTCTGCAGTTCTTCTTGGAGCTCTTGAGTTCGTCGGTGAACCACGGGGCTTTCTTGCTGCCGGGTCTGCTGGGCGGGGTCCTCAGTGGGGCGAGCTCGTCCGCGCAGATGCTGATCCACTTCGTGAGGTTGTCGGCGGCCTGGCTGGGGTTCGCTGAGCTGGCAGGAGGGTGCTGGCTCAGGGAGGTGGCGAGCTGGTCTGCTGTGATCTTGTTCCAGCTTCTGCGGGCGGCCTGTTGCTGGTGGTGGTGGGTCGTCGTTCTCTTGAAGGTGAAGTGGACGCAGCTGTGGTCCGTCCATTGAAGCTCTGTGGCATGGCTGAAGTCGATGTCTGTGCTGGAGGAGAAGACTGCGTCGAGTGTGTGTCCGGCGAGGTGGGTGGGGGTGGACACCAGCTGCTTGAGTCCAAGATTGGCGAGGTTGTCGAGCAGGGTGCTGGTGTTGCGGTCGTTGTTGTTTTCCAGATGGAAGTTGAGGTCCCTCAGGAGGATGTAGTCAGCGGAGGGGAGGGCATGCGGGCTGACGAAGTCGGCGATGTCCTCGCTGAATTGTGTGCGTGGTCCCGGGGGTCGGTAGATCAGGGTGCCTCTGAGGGTGGTGTTCGGGTTGGTGTGGATCTGGAAATGCAGGTGTTCGGCGCTGGTCAGGGTGTTGTCGGTGCTGGTCGTGAGACGGATGGTGTTCCTGTGGATGATGGCGATGCCTCCTCCCATCTGGTTGGCGTTGCGGTCCCTCCGGACGATCTTGTAGCCCTCTGGGATGGCAATGGCGATGTCGGGGGCTGAACAGGCGTTCATCCAGGTCTCCGTGAGGAAGGCAACGTCAGGGGCTGTGGCGTCTAGGAGATTCCAGAGTTCGATGGCGTGTCTGTGGACGGAGCGGGTGTTGAGCAGGATGCACTTGAGGTGGGTGCTGCTGGTGTTCGACTTGGCGGGTGCTGGTGCGAGGCAGGTCCGGATGCAGGTGAACTTGCAGGCGTGGCAGCTGAAAGGTCCGTGGGTGCGTCGTGGTGTGGCTTGGTGGCATTCTGGGGGTCGGCCGGTGTTGAGTGCGATGAGGGTGGCGGCGGAGTACGTCAGGCGGGTAGGTCGGGGTCTTCGTGGGCCAGGGGTCCTGGCGCTGGTCGCGATCCGGTCGCGGACGGGCGCAGACGGGCTTACCTTTGGCGCGCCTTCGGCGCACAAACGGCGCACCCGCTGCGCGTGACCGCTGCGCGTTCGCACGGTCGCCATATAAGGCGAAGTGCGCGGGTGGGCGGGGCAGCTGGGAGGCGGGAGCGGGGAGGGATACAGAAGGCAAAAGGGGCGGGGCTTAGCGGCGGTGGCGGGAAGCGGGGAGGGAGAGCGGAGGTCGGCGAGCTAGGCGGGCAGACAGGAAGGAGAGAGCAAAAACACGGGCACAATTTACAACAGAGACAGGCAAAAAGGAGAAGCACAAGTCAAGGGAAACAATATAAATAAACAATCAGAGCAACCGGCAGGCAGGCACGGACCGCGCCTCTCGGAGGAGGGGGCGTGGTCAGCGGCAGCGCGACAGGCAGTGAGGCAGCTAGGCAGGGCAGAGGGGCACACGCAGCAGCTGGTGGCCTTGCGGCGCGGGGGTGTCCCACAAGTGGGTCACACTCACCTGCGTCGCACGGTCGCCATATAAGGCCAAGTGCGCGGGTGGGCGGGGCAGCTGGGAGGCGGGAGCGGGGAGGGATACAGAAGGCAAAAGGGGCGGGGCTTAGCGGCGGTGGCGGGAAGCGGGGAGGGAGAGCGGAGGTCGGCGAGGTAGGCGGGCAGACAGGAAGAAACACCTTGCACATTTCAAATGTACACATTTTGTCTTCTTTTAAAACTAAGCTGTTGATCTGTCCATATTCTAGGCTATCATAAGTCCTCATATCTGTCTTTGCTGAACCTCTCTCTGCCACAACCTTAGGAATTAAACATGCTCTGACAGCTGTACATAGCGAACAGTCTCTCCTGTAAGTAATCTATCTTAACTGCATCAAAATATTAAGCAAAATCAGGATAAATCTATATTCACATACATCTTCGAATTAAAAGAGTCTTTTACAGGAGCGGGTTGGCTCTCGGCCAATCTGACATCAGTTGAACTGCAGCAACACCTAAAACATTGCAACTTACTGAAACGCGGCTTCTTGCACCCTCAATCAAATACCACCAAACTCACTCAATCAGATACCGCCAAGGAACCCACACATACCCGGACACAAAAGACCAAGCAACTATCTCCACACACAACCACTTACATTCGCCCACGCACATACATCCTATGCATTAAGTCCCTGCCAAACACGTGTTACCATAATGGGACAAGGCCCGTCGACCAAGTCCTGGAGAACCTGGACCCTACCGCAGACCGAACAGTACACTAACTGTTCTGAGGATGGAGAACACATCCGCCACCCGGGTGGCACTAAAGATCGCTGTGCACTTTACCACAGGGGACCCAGGACCCACTCCCGCCGAACCGCCACCCTAGGGGTTCGGGGTGAGTTCCGGAGCCTACCCGCAATGAGCCACGCCTCCACCACAGTACCACCCGGTCGGATGACCAAAAACAAATGTCCTCCCAACCTCCATTAAGTCTGTCAGAGCACCACTCGCACTCTGAGTTCCCCGGAGCACACTAGCCCCAGGAGCGCACCGGCTCCTTTACCACTAGAGACACACCGGTCTCTTAACCACTGGGGACACACTAGTCCCTGGAGCACCCTAGCTCCTTCAATAACCAGTCGGACCACTCACCTCCTGTTCGCGGAACCCGACATCCACTGTTCTCCACCGCCGGCTGCTGGGACCAACACGGTCAGCTCCAAAGTTCCGCCTTCTGGACCCCGGCGCAGGATCATGAACCGGGACCTCTCCTGATCAGCAGGGTGGGGCAGCGCTGCGAGAACCAAGCTCGGCATCAAAGTGGGTACCCAGACCCACCGTGCCGACCAGAAGGTCCCCGGCCTTCTGCTACCCACCTACGGGTGAGAAAGATCCTTATCGCGGAGTCCCTGTTCGGGCGCCATCTGATAAGTGTGGCTCAAATCCACCTGAGCGACTTACCTCACTCATCTATCACTAACAATTAAATAATCCAGCCAGGCAGTGGAGAAGAATTAGACACATATTTATTTAAATAATATTCATCTGCAGATGGGCCCTGTCAGTTCTACACCCCAGAGAGTGCATCGAGAGGACTGACTCCTCTCCTCACAGCAATACATTATCACATGGCATGGTAGAGTAAAACCACGCCCAGACTGGAAAAGTACTGGGCTCAGCAGAGGGAGAACAATTACCTCATACATGAGGCATCTGCACCTGCGAAGGCAACAGTGTTATCACCCCTCAAGGACACAGAGCCGAAGCTCTGAGGAAAGAAATGCTGAAACAGGGACTTTCTGCTCATAAGGGAGGGGGGAAAACTGTACCATGAGACATTGGAACTGCAGAGCAAATGTCAGCATTAGAAATCTGCCTGTCATAGGCAAGCTTCTTGTTATTATAAGAAAGTATACAAAATTATCAACAATGGGACCCTAACAGATAGAAGGCAATGTACTACAGCAAGTCTTCTAACTTAGAAGGCAAAAATAAGACAAAAGCTTAACCATTACAGAAACAGTTCTATCCAAATGAAGCTTGCATATAATAGAAAAATAGCTCAGTGGGTTGCAGCACATGAATAATAGGCTGTAACTGCATATTAATTTATGACACATTAGGCTAACATATGTACAACATCATTAGCAGGAAAATTACAATCTATCACCTCTAGTGGTCCTAACAATTACGTCCCTTTTGTGTCCAATAGTGTCATCTCAGTTGAGTTGTCTGAGAATGGTGCTCAGTGCCAGACTGGCCGGAGTAGTCACCGGGCATTTACCCAGTGGACCGCCAGGGTGGATATAACCTTGTGTTCAACATTGCAAATGACATCTATAATTAAAATAATACATCCACATTTACTAGAAGAAGAACTATTTTAACAACACAATGCAGTACACAAAGTACTTTTATACACTGACCGACACACCATCATACAAACTCCTACACACTCTTCCACATATTTAACCAGTCTGCCATTCATAACTCAGTTCCACCTTTCACATGTGATGGCTGGGTGGAAATTAAGGTTAAGGGAGCAAGGCAGGGGTGGAAGCTAAGATTAAGGCAATACTTTAACATGTACATTTCTTGTAATTCCAAGTTTGATTGTGTAGCCACTATTACATCTTCATCAAACCTTGACCCACCTTTAACTTTCATTTTTCAGGATGTGCTCAGAGTAAAATATGCTGTTTATTACCATAGTTGAGTGGTGGGTAGTGGCTAAGATTTAAGTTAGGTGAAGCCTCGCAGAAAATAGGTATTTACTGTGAATTCTGGAAAGAATTCGCAGTTCTGAATTCATTTGCAGATTTGGCTTCTATAAACAAATTTAAAAAGCTAAGTGGATGGTTAACACAGCATTTCTTTTTTCTATCAGTGCTAGTAAAAAACAAACACTTTCGTTATGACAGTGCTGCTCTCAGAACATTAACTAGCACATGACTTCCCATGGTGTGAATGAAACACTGTACTGGTAGTAATGGCAGGGCTTAATTTGTTAAAAAAGAAGTGTCAGGAGGCCGCTGCTGCCTGCACCACTCATTACTCCCACTAGCATTGCCAATTACAGTATTCCCACTACTAGCCATCACACGCATGCAAGTGTGACAATTCAGACTTTTCATGTAGAGTAAAATGACTAATACATGCCACCCAAGATATTCTTATAGAATTAGATGATAGGTATTTGTGATTTTAATGCATGTTTAATGATTAAACAACAGCTGTTGTGCTCCTCGAAAAATAAGACAAACAGCACCACCATGTGGCAGGCTTTCCTAAGTGCCGGTGTTGACAATAACGTGCGGGGCCAAGCACCAGAAACCGCCGGCTCAAAATAAGCACTGAGTAATGGCTTCCAGAAAATCTACTTTGAAACATTCAAACCATACAGTAACACAACATCAGTGGGTGGACTAAAAACCCACTTGCATTTTGAAAACTGACCAATTAGAACTAACAAATGTTTCTTCCACATCCAAAATGCATAAGTAGACCCAAAATGTAAAGAGAGAGTTCTTGGAAATATCCCTTGGTAAATCTCAACTGTTCCAATTGACATTTCTGTTTCTTGAGCATCTATTTTGTCAGATGTATGACACATAGCACAAGTTTTGCCATAAACTGTAATCCTTACACAGCCAGCAAAAATGACCTGAGTGCCCCTTTCTGACAAAACACTCCCTCCTCACTGTGGCGGAACAATTGTATCACTTCATAGATACATCACCTTCAACATATTGATCCTCTTTGACCTTCAAAAAAACTTAGCGCTCAGGTGCTTGACTCTAACAAAATGCATCAGAACATTATCCTTGCACATACCATCATGACTTGCCTCGTCACTTAACTCTTTCCACCGTACACTATCCTTGTACTCCAGAAGAAAATGCATTACCCAGCACAGGTTCTGTCCTGGTCTTTTTGGAGCTCAGAGGCAAAGGGTGGAAACCCACCAAAAGGCACCATCTGAGATTATAAAATTATCTAAGTGTCTTCACACCAGCGTAGGTTTACGGCCAATGTAGAAACAGTCAACATTTCCTCTATTGTTAGCATGCTTTGTACCAGGGCACAAGTCGCAAAAAAAGAAGTGGGGGGAAGCGGTCACCGGAAGTGACGTCACAACAGGAAGTGACGTCACAAAAGGTGCCGATCTCCTCCTCCCAGAGAGGCCAAAGAGTGAAGTCCAGCTGTTTGGCAGGGGGGACGGCATCCCCCCAGTAAAATAAGTGGGGGGACGCGTGGTATCCCGACTCGAGCCCTGCTTTGTACACATTTGTGTTCGAATGTTCTTCTCTTAACATTGTATCCACCCGACCCTTATGTGAAGCGTTCTGATACCTACAGGGGTCATGCAGGCACCATGCATACATATGTAACGAGTGTCTTCTTCCCAATATTGTATCCTACTTACCCAAAATTGTGAATGTCTCTAATACCCGTATGGGTCATGTTCACGCTATACAAAACTTTATAAATAAAAACAAATTAAAATAATTAAATATTCTGGCCAAAGGGTGACGAAGCACCATTATCTCTTTATTCTTGGAATCTAACTCTGCACACTTTTCAGTCCCATTTCATGGAGGACCCTGAGGGTTCTTGCAAAGGCAGTGGTGGTGGTTGATTGCTACACTGCATTACAATCCAAGAAAAGGTAACCTGAATGTGGGGAAGACTTCTAGCTAAAGGGAACACGCAGACTGATAGCGAATAGTGGTACCACTGAAGAAAAAATGAAGACACTACCTAGGATCACATAGTGTGCGAGTTGCCTCGCTAAAATTGTTGCTGGAAGTGGTGAGCAAGATGGCGGCCTGACCTAGAAAGCTGGGAGGTTTGCAGCAGGGAAGTCTGCTCATGAGTTCTGAGCTCCATAAGTTCCAAATCTTGGTTGAACAAAGCTAAAAGTAGGCATGCCACATGTCGTTAATAACTGGCAGTGCAGCGATCTGCCAAGAACATTCGTAAAAAGAGAGCGGAGCCGGTTCCATTGTTGGATCAAGTTGTATTCTAACTTCTGAGCTGAATACAGTCTGGCAAGAGTCTGGGAAGATCGACCAATGACCAGTGACCCACGCAAGTCGGATTGAACTCTAGCTTTTGATTTCTTTGCCTTTGTAATAAGCCAAGCCATAACAATGTATGAAGAGAAGAGCTGTGCCAAAGGCCAACGCGCCGCTCAGCCTGGCCATTCCACCAAAATAGCAATACCTTTCAGGAAGGAACCTTAAGGCTTTGATGCTCCATGGAACACATATTGACAACCATCCACAGGCATGAGGACACTGTGTACACTGTGATGAACATGGTAACATGACAGAAGTATAGATTAAGCATAGAACAAATGACAGTGCACACGGAAACTAGTACACAGACCTGATTCAGAAATGATTTCAGCGTTTAAAGCTCCAGCTGCAGAATGCCTTAAATGCTGTTGCTCTATGACCTCTTGAGTCAAAACTGGACTGAGCCCTTCCAGTCTTCTGTCTGAGCTTTGTAATCAGTCCACGCTCCATGACTCCAGTGTTCATACACTGAGGTTGATTCCTTGATTGCCTCTAAACTCAAGCATTAGGCGCTGTCTCTTGGAAGCTTGCCACCTGTTTTTACACCAGAGCTAAGACCTCCTCTTCCTTCTTTTAAACGACTACATACAACCGCCAGTGGGACAGATGATGGAAGGGTCGTTCTGACACAAGGAGACCACTGGAGGCACTTAGCTATTTGCACAGGTAAGGAAGCACTCTCTCTCCAAGTGTCCATGTTAAGTGCCTGATGCTCAGGGTGGGTGGTGCTTTTGTGTAGGTGTCCCATGTGGCTGATCACACAGGACTTTGTCTGGCCTCGTGTAACCAGTGGAACTTTGTCTTGTCCTGTTTGTCCTGTGAGACTTTGGTGTGCTTTGGGTCTTTTTCTGGCCTTTTGCTATAGTCCAGGCGTGCTTCAGAATGTGTCGTCTTGTGGGACCAATATTGCCAAGTGTGCTGCCAAACCAACAGAAAAGCCTCAGTTTAAATATCTTTGAGGGCCAATATGTTGCATGGTTTTGTTTGAGTCTAGAACGCACTAGACTTCTTCTGGTGACAGATGAGGCACTTCACATGTCCAGGCTCATGTATGAATGCTGTACGGGTAGGTATAACGTCTGACAGGATGCGCAAAAAGACCACAATATGCAAAGTGAGTGAGACTCAAATGTAACTTAGGGAGCATCAGGAACAGTCTGGGAGTCAGGGGCAGGCTAGGACCCAGGAACCAGTAGTGTCAGAAGCGTCAAACAAAAAGAGAAACTAATAAAAGAATTGTATGTATGTGCATGCAACAGGCTATGGACCAGAAAACCAACAGGAACTCAATGCAAATGAGGATCAGTGACTTCCACAATTTCACACAAAATGGTTAGGGGAACTGAAGGAACTCAGGTTACTGACATGGAAGAAGAACCCACACAAAGCAGAAAAATCTAACCACACATAGACTTTACAAGATGTATCATTCCATGCGTTGGTTGCATGGCCAGTACATGTTCAATGTAGTGTAATTGTTCAAGTATTTTGTTAAATGTGCAAATTTTGGGTGACAAATTATTTGTGCAGATCTAGGATTTTAATAATGCATATTGTCTTAACCGATGACATAATACATTTGCAGTTGAAACAACTGTATTGGTAAGAAGAGTGATTAATGATGTAGTATAGTTATGCCACATTATCGTGGAAGACTATTTTATTAGAATCTAGGAAGTTGATGGTGTTTTTCTTATCTTCCTCCTGCTCATTTCCTCCTACCAATCAGTGACCCACTGCGAGTCTTCTCTCGCCATGATTTCCTCAAAGTGCAATGACGTAAATGACAATTGTTTTTAGCGTGTATTCTGAATGACACTTTCACTGCGTAATCTAGGTCTCATTCTGAAGGATTTCCACTGGAAGTTCTAATGTAGGCCTGCAGAAGAACATAATTCTATGAGCTTTTGTATTAGAAACATTTCATATTGCATTGTACATCTCCGGAGTGCAGTTGCGTTGATACAGTTTGCCACCGCAACCTAATATCCCCCCTCCACAACGCCGGTATCCAAGGTAACGCCCTGGACTGGATCACCTCCTTCAATATCTACATGAGCCCCCTCGCCACCATTGCACGCAAACACAACCTCAACATCATCTCATACGCCGACAACACCCAGCTGATACTCTCCCTCACCAAAGACCCAGCCACCGCCAAGCTCAACCTCCAGGAAGGAATGAAAAACGTAGCTGAATGGATGAAACTCAGCCGTCTGAAACTGAACTCAGACAAGACGGAGGTCCTCATCCTTGGACCATCCCCATCCGCCTGGGACGAGTCGTGGTGGCCCACCGAACTGGGCACCGCACCGACACCCACTGACCACGCACACAACCTGGGATTCATCCTGGACTCCTCTCTCACGATGACCAAGCAAGTCAACGCCATCTCATCATCATGCTTCAACACCCTTCGCGTGCTTCGTAAGATCTTCCGGTTGATCCCTACCAGAACTAGAAAGACGGTCACCCAGGCCCTCGTCACCAGCCGACTAGACTACGGGAAGGCCCTATACGCAGGAACCACAGTCAAACTTCAGCAAAGACTTCAACGCATACAGAACGCATCCGCATGACTCATCCTCGACATACCCCGCCACAGCCACATATCAGCCCACCTGAGAGACCTGCACTGGCTCCCCGTCAACAAAAAGATCACGTTCAGGCTCCTCACCCACGCACACAAAGCGCTCAACAACATAGGTCCCGAATACCTCAACAACCGCCTCACATTCTACACTCCAACATGCAAACTCCGCTTGGCCAGCCTCGCCCTGGCCATCGTCCCACGGATCCGCAGAACCACCGCCGGAGGAAGATCATTCTTCTACCTGGCGGCCAAGACATGGAACTCCCTCCCCGCCCACCTACGACTTACCCAGGACCACCTCACATTCAGGAAACACCTCAAGATCTGGCTCTTCGAGCAGTAGTGGCTCTCCTCCCCCCGCGCCAGCGCCTTGAGACCCTCACGGGTGAGTAGCGTGCTCTACAAGTGTATTGATTGATTGATTGAGTTGCTCAGGAGGCAAATTATAGATTTCCTTTTTCCTTAGGAAACAGGTTAGTGGGAAGAGTTTGAAATATGACAATGTAGCTTTTGATTTGCCAATGCAACCTAACTATGATCATTATCGGACGCACAGTTTAGCTCCTTCAAAGAAAAGGTCATTTCTTTTTTCCATTTAATTCATTTTATTATCATTTTTGTATTGTTCAAATCTGTGTTGACAGTCACATGTAAAAAAGTAAATGTGTCCCAACTTTTCAAATGTTGCAGTTTGCCCAAAGGCCTTTTCATCCTGCCGCACGACGGGTACATTTAAAACATCCTTAATCCAATGAATTTCGGGCATATTTTTGCCCTTCTTTGGCTTCTGTTTTAGCAATATGGCATTAGAGGGAAAACTTTAAATAAGATCTTTCTAGAACACATGAGAAACCATTTGGATGTAATTGACATTGTTAATTGAGTCATTCATCTTCGCAATGTAACGTGTTTTTTAATAATTCACAGTGAATCCCTGAAGAAGGGCAAAAATATGCCCGAAATGCATTGGATTAAGGATGTTTTAAATGTACCTGTCGTGCTGCAGGATGAAAAGGCATTCGGGCAATCTGCAACATTTGAAAAGTTGGAACACATTTACTTTTTTACATGTGACTGTCAACACAGATTTGAACAATACAAAATATCGCAGAAAAATGATAATAAAATGAATTAAATGGAAAAAAGAAATGACCTTTTCTTTGAAGGAGCTAAGCTGTGCGTCCGATAAGGAGCGTGAGACCGTCCCATATGTTGAAGAATAATCATTAGAGTGGTTGTTGGGCATAACCACTATTATCTGGACTGCACGCAAATGGATTTAATTAGGAAGAACTCTCTGAGTACAATTAGACAAAAGGTGTGTATTTCATCACTCGTGTATTTATTCGTCTAACCATGATCATGTCATGTCGAATCTGCAGTTTTGCTAAATGTTTATGCATAGAATGTGTATAAAACCCCTTAGTTTTAAAGGTTCGGGGATGACTTCTCATTTTCCTCTCGAGACTGTCTGATTGATTTGAGACATTCTTTCTTCTCTCTTAGAATGTTGTCAGTACTCTTTTTGAGTTTGACACTAAAAATCTGGGAAGCTATAACTGCTTAAATAGGGATTCTTGTTCTGATTTTGTGTTTTGTATCCGAGCCTTCATGGCAATCTATGCTTTTTAGGTCTCGCGCCTAGCGTTGCACTGCGCAGCAGTGCTTCATGCAGCGCGAGGCATTTAGTAATCGAAAAGGGGAGATTCAGCAGTCACCTAGGAATCGCACACGCACATGCTTGTGTGTGTGCTTTTCCTTTTCTGCTACCCCATTGGCCTTTGCATGCGTCTTTTTATAAAAGACTGCATGCAATTGGCCAAAGACGGGCGTATTGCTCCGCCCAGGGCCTATTGGCGTCTATTACGCACTTGGTGCGCGTAATAGACACCAATAGGCTGTCACGTGGTTTCAATTATCGCGCCCGCGATAATTGAAAGCATATTGGTTGCAGTCTCGCGCGTGCGCGCACCACGCGTTTAGCACGTCAAGAATAGTTTTGTTTCTCATTTTTAGGTCTCGCGCCTAGCGTTGCACTGTGCAGCAGTGCTTCATGCAGCGCGAGGCATTTAGTAATCGAAAAGGGGAGATTCAGCAGTCACCTAGGAATCGCGCACGCACATGCTTGTGTGTGTGCTTTTCCTTTTCTGCTACCCCATTGGCCTTTGCATGCGTCTTTTTATAAAAGACTGCATGCAATTGGCCAAAGACGGGCGCATTGCTCCGCCCATGGCCTATCGGTGTCTATTACGCACTTGGTGCGCGTAATAGACACCAATAGGCTGTCACATGGTTTCAGTTATCGCGCCAGCGATAATTGAAAGCATATGGGTTGCAGTTGCGCGCGTGCGTGCACCACTCGTTTAGCACGTCAAGAATAGTTTTGTTTCTCATTTTTAACTGAAGGAGCCTCATTACCAGCCCCTTGAACTCACCCCTGACAAGTTTCCAGCACTCGGCCACAAACGCGACATTTTCTTGTTTTAAAGAGCACCCGTGCCTCGCTTTTAACCCCTTCCATGCTGGTGACGAACCCCAGCCGTCATGCACTAAAGTGCTCGTGTGCTGATGACGGCTGGGGTTCGTCATGGCCCGCCCCTGTTCGTTTGTTTACCGCACAGGGGCGGAAACCTGCCAGCAGTGAAGGGGTTAATGGCAACCGTGCACCATTATTAGCAGCTGGCCATATTTACATTAGTTATTTGTTTTTGAAAGTGCATCCATTCAGCGCTTGCTCTTTTACTTTAATATCGGACATTATTGGCGGCTGCACCCCGTAGAACGCCTTGCTGAAGTGAGAGAAAATTGCGTGTGCGAAATGGGGCACCTGAACAGTATTGACGACGGGCAGATACCTCATAAGCACCTCTGCTTTTAACTGCATCAGCACTGCAGGTGTACGACAAGCCGCCAGCCACTCAAAGTTCACTAAGGTGGCACTCTGTAATCCAGTTGCAGGATCCAGCGAGAAGAAGCCTGAACATCGAGGCAGGACACAAAGTAGTGTCAGGAAGCGAAGGTGCTTTATCTAAGACAGCAGCTCTTAGCATGCTGGGACTTGCAGTTTCACTTCTGTCACAAGTGTGGACTTACTCCTCCCAGCATGCCTCACGCAACTGACTGCTCATCACTGACCTACACCCCACTTTATGGAACAAGACGGAAACGGTGTGCACGAGCCTCCAGCCTACTGGTTGCCCTCGTCCTCAGAATGAATAATACATTTTAACTCTGCAGCAGTGCCACCCTTCACTGGCTGTGATGTAACTTCGTTCTTTCAGTTTCTCATCATTTCAGAACGGAAGCATGTTAAATGTTATATACAATGAAGCCATAGTTCCTGCTCATTTATCTTATGCAACTAACAACTATTGGCAAAGCCAAGTCCTGGCTTGCTGAAGGTATAATGTTACTTGTATTATATATCTGGATGCAGTGACAGAAGCAGCAAAATACCAGTTGGGCGGCACACTATGCTAAGCACAGAATTTTATTTTGTGTGTTTTTAAGGCACGTCCTTAATCACATCGGCTACACCCCTTTGAGAGACCCTCTAGTTGTTTTCATCACACTTAAAGCCCTGCTTATTCTACTCAGCACCTCTGTGTCCCTTCTCTGCCTCTCTACAGGGTGTCAATACACACTTAAGTGTCTGTAAAACAGCATGTTGGCTCTATTTAGCGCACTGAAGTAGGCATATAAGTACGTGTTACAATTCCGGTTCCACCAGTGCTTGAACTGGAAAAATGTACTTCGGGAACCCATAAACTGAGGATCAAGGTATGTCAGAGGAAAGTGAGTGGAGTCACCAGGGGCGGAGCTTGAGAAACAGAGTCTGACGGTGAACTCGGGCATTAATTTTTTTTTAAACTCTGCCACAAAGAAATTAGCAATAAGAACAAACCTTAGAGTAAATCTCTTCTGCTTTACTCAATATTTTCCAAAGATGCTGCTTTTAAGATATCTCGTGGGGTTAAATCACCTGCTGCACAGATCTGTGTACGCCCAGCAAACTTCAGTGGATAATAACGATAATAGTAATGATTATTTTTAAAGATGACTCTGGTGGTTATTGCCCTTGCTCGATAGAGCTGTGTTTTATGTAATCGGCGCTTTGACTCATAAGCTAGCACAGAGGGTTAAAATACATGCTGCACTGCACACTGTGTAACATGCAGGTCACAGATCTATATTTTATTTGGATAGGTAAGAGGGTTCCAGTTTTGATACACAGGTACTTTTGTTACTTACTGGTAATGTAGCACAGTGAGCTTTGAACCCCCCTCAAACTACATCAAACTGCAAGGCATTGGTTTAGAACTTATTTTTTTTCTGTATTTGTGCAACTTCTTATACAAACCAATACATCTGACATTCTTACAGTGCATGCATACCTCTATATACAGGAGTACAGCAGAGTCAAATCCTGCCTCCATATATTAGCTTCTCTTAAGTACTTGCGAAATGACAACAAGCTGTGTGGCATCCAAGTGTTAGGCTCAAGGTAGGACCCAGCGAGGATCATACTAAAAGAAAAGAAGCGCTGTTGACCCTTTAAATCAGGCCTTTTATTTGGACCCAGCTGGAAGTGAAAATAAGAATCCCTATCGCCGCCTTCAGGTTGCTGCTCCGAACAGAAAACAGGCAATGGGTGGGTGCTGATGAATCTGCCCAGGCGTCGGAAAGTTAAACTGGAACAATTTAAGCATATCTCAATGCGACCAGCACGGATCCCAGATTCTTGTCAATAATAGCTGTCGGATTTAACCTGAATTAGCCTAATTTCTTTCACTGGGTTGCACTCCAATGGCCGGATGAATAAAATCGTTTACTCCATTCTATGTTTATGGAAGAATACATTAATAAGTAAGAGGTTACATGGTACCAGAATGACACACTCGTGGTCCCTAAGCCACTCCTTAATGCTGCAGGCTTCCAGGTTTCATCCAGCTTTTCCTTCCCTTGTGGAAGAGCAGTCCACGTGGGAATAGTTCTAGCTCAGATTCCACCGGTGCATGTTCATTTAGGATATCTACCCGCGGGGGTGTCAGCTAGGAAGTGGGAATGGAGCTCTGGGGTTGTCTCAAATGGTGATCCCTGGATTGAAATTTTGGAATAGAAGCTCATTAGGTCACACCTGGTCCGGTAGAGTAAAGGTGGTGAGGTCACAGCCCACACCTAGTCCAATAAAATTTATATAATTATATAGCGCTTCAGACACTTGATAAAGCTCATCAGTGGACAGGTAAGACACAACACCATGATAAGACCTTGATTTGTAGAGTGTTGACTGCAGTGTGGCCTATCCGGGACGTATTCACGTGTTGTGTGTGGGTGAGCAAAACATCGCTCATATGCTGAGGTCGGTTGCAGCACATGGTCCATGGAAAGGACTGGCACACTCTGCAGGAATATTTCCAGAGGAAACTCATTGAGTAAAACAACATTTCACAATTTAATGTTACAAAATCTGTCCATTTCGTGGCGAACCAACCTTTGCCTACTTAGTTACTGCCACATGGAGGAATGTTCAGCAAATGATGTATAGTCGTTCAGAGAATGCATCTGACCAACAGATTCCAGAGAAGAGCGCTTTGGTAGACGGGTTCTAGGACTTGCGTTTTCGGCACTTTGGCATTTTTGTTTGAAGACTTGTGCTGGTATCCAGGCAATTGCGGAAATGGCATATTCCTGATTGATCTGTTCATTCTTCATCCCTGGGGACGCTTCCCTGCCCCTCACCCCTCCCTATTTGGCATTAGCCCCTCCAGCGTGGAACGCTCTGGTGCTAGGGTGCAAGGTATACTTCGTGCATATATGCAGGCTGACATAGAGCAGGACCCCGCACACAATTCAGTGAAGAAATCGCTGACTTTATCAATCCACACACCCTCCCCTCTGACGACTACATTCTCCTAGGGGACCTCAACTTCCACCTAGAGAATAACAACGACAACAACACCACCACCCTGCTGGACAACCTCGCCAATCTCGGACTCAAACAACTGGTGAATACCCACACCCACTACGCCGGACACACGCTCGACCCAATCTTCTCCTCCAGCAAGCACATCTCCTTCAATCACGTCACAAGACTCCACTGGACAGGTCACAGCTGCGTCCACTTCAGCTTCAAAAAGACCACGACCCACCACCACCCGCAACAAGTTCCCCGCAGAAACTGGAACAAAGTTACCACTGACCAGCTCACCACATCTCTGAACCAAAACCATCCCGCCATATCAACGGACCCAAATAAAGCAGCCATCAATCTTGCACAGTGGATCACCCACTGCGCTGACGAATTAGCACCCTTGAAAAACCATCACAACAAGCCAGGAAACAAAAAAGCCTCCTGGTTCAACGACGACCTCAAGAACTCCAAAAAGAACTGCCGCGCCCTCAAGAAAGTCTGGCGAAGAAACCCAACCACAGATAACATGACCGCCCTCAAGGACGCCACCCCAAACACCACCAACTGATCCGCTCCACTAAGAAATCAACATTCAAAGATCGACTAGACAACAACGCACACAACAGCAAGGAACTCTTTAGCATTGTCAAAGAGCTCACCAATCCCAGCGCCGGCAACAACGACATCACTCCCTCTCAAGACCTCTGCAACTCTCTAGCCTCATTCTTCCACAGCAAGATCGCGGACATACACAACAGCTTTGGCGACCAGTCCACTCCCTCCACCACCGAATTGAAGCCCCCCTCCACCACCCTTCGCGCCTGGACCCCGATTAGCACCAAAGACACCATCCGCTTGATGAACTCCATCCACTCCGGATCTCCAACCGACCCATGCCCCCACCACATCTTCAACAAGGTCGACTCCATCATCTCACCCCAACTCCGGAACATCATCAACTGCTCCCTCAACACCGCTACCTTCCCGGAAAGCTGGAAACACGCCGAACTCAGCGCCCTCCTGAAGAAACCTACTGCAGACCCCACCGAACTTAAAAACTACCGCCCCATCTCACTCCTCCCATTCCCCGCCAAAGTCATAGAGAAAACCATCAACAGTCAGCTCGCCGCCTTCCTCGAGTCTAACGGCTCCCTCGACCCCTCACAGTCCGGCTTCCGAGCCAACCACAGCACACAGACCGCCCACATCGCAGCCACAGACGACATCCGGACACTACTCGATAACGGGGAAACAGTGGCCCTCATCCTCCTGGACCTCTCCGCAGCATTCGACACTGTCTGCCACCGCACCCTTGTACAACGCCTCAGGGACATCGGGATACAAGATAAGGCCTTGGATTGGATCATCTCGTTCCTCGCCGGAAGAATCCAAAGAGTCCGCCTCCCCCCTTTCAGATCAGAGGCCACCGAAGTCATCTGCGGCGTACCACAAGGATCATCGCTTAGCCCCACCCTCTTCAACGTCTCCATGAGTCCCCTCGCATCCATTGCACGTCAACACAACCTCAATATCATCTCATACGCTGATGACACACAGCTGATCCTCTCCCTCACCAAAGACCCACACACCGCCAAAACCAACCTACACGAAGGAATGAAAGACGTAGCCGAGTGGATGAAGAACAGCCGACTGAAACTGAATTCAGACAAGACGGGAGTCCTCATCCTAGGATCATCCCCCTCTGCATGGGACGACTCATGGTGGCCACCGGCCCTAGGAAGCGCACCCAGACCAACGGACCATGCTCGCAACCTGGGATTCATTCTAGACTCCTCCCTCTCGATGACCAGACAGATCAACGCCGTCTCATCGTCATGCTTTAACATCCTACGTATGCTCCGAAAAATCTTCCGATGGATCCCAACCGAAACAAGGAAGACGGTCACCCAAGCACTTGTCACAAGCCGACTGGACTACGGAAACACCCTCTACGCCGGAACCACTGCCAAATTGCAGAAAAGACTTCAACGCATTCAAAACGCCTCCGCTCGACTCATCCTAGACATACCCTGCCACAATCACATATCCGGCCACCTGAGAGACCTTCACTGGCTCCCCATCAACAAGAGAATCACGTTCCGTCTCCTCACTCACGCACACAAGGCCCTCAACGACCTAGGACCCAAATACCTCAACACTCGCCTGACCTTTTACACCCCCACCCGCCTTCTACGATCGTCCAACCAAGCCCTCGCCACGATTCCACGCGTCCGAAGAACCACCATGGGAGGAAGATCTTTCTCCTACCTAGCGGCCAAAACCTGGAACTCCCTCCCCACCCACCTCCGTCTTACACAGAACCACCTCTCCTTTAGAAAACAACTCAAAACTTGGCTGTTCGATAAATAGCGATCCCATCTCCCCCAAGCGCCTTGAGACCCTCTGGGTGAGTAGTGCGCTATACAAATTCTTGACTTGACTTGACTTGACTACATTCATGAGTCTGCGCCGCCTTTATCACAGGATCTTCCGGGCATTCAGGGGTGGCATCATGCTGACGGTTGACATGCTTTCTTAAAATGGGGCTACCTTGGCTATTTGCAAGACCTATTGGCTTTGCCAATGCTTGTTTCTATATTGCTTTTATTAAGAATTTTACAATCAAACTTTTAAACTTAGTTTTGATCTAGAACTCAGTTATTGAGTGGCCCCAGTTTCTATTTGGTTTTACTATGCTAATCAGTAGGTTTAGTGTTGGTAGGGTCGTGTTTCTTGCCTCTAGATTAACTGGAACAGTAGAGCTAAATTGTCTAAGGTAAAAAAAGGGGTGTATAAATTATTGGGGTTCAACTCCCACATATTGACACCTGTAGAACTAACCTCTTAAAGGTCTAAAATGTTACCCATAACATACACATATGTAACATGAAGAGTCGCATTGAGAAACTAGTGAATAACGTGAGATGAATGTTAATCTAATGGTGAGGCACACGTCAGCATTGTCAGTAGCACTGCTGTATCCATAGACTGTTCCGTGCTACTAAGCCAATTGTGAGACATCGAGTGCAACATGTTACTTTTCACCATGTTGCTTCTTTACTATTCATGGTAATCAAAAGATTGTTTAGCAATATTCGCAATATACTGCAGAAGTGTTACATCTGTCAATTGCATTTTTACTCCTAAAATGCTTGAGGCAACAATACCTTTCACTGTTCCTCTGGGTAGGCAGAAACAGTACAGCAGACAATGTTATATTAACAACCAAACGCAGTGCCATGTCAGGGCAAATCATTGATCGCTTGCATCGATGGTGACACTGTGATGTTGCTGCTGGAGACTATCACTAAATCACTAGTCAACAAACTACTATACCCATAGCAGCAAGATTCACTGCTGAAACACCCTCCATGTTAGCAACAGGTACAAATTAACAAGAGTAAGGATGTCAACTGAAGCATAAAACCATCTAATCTCTTTGATTACAGGGCCATGAAATGTTACTCAAAGTGACTGTTGGTTAAAATGACCTGTCATGCGTCTGTGCTGGTTTGGAAATTCCCAAACGAACATGGATGACTTGAGTGTACCGGTAAAGCAGCCAAAATACCACAGCACTGCTGGAGTTGGAGTACACCTTGATAGATGTCAAGGAAGACTTAGAGGACAATACATTGCTGAATGCCATTAAGAGGTCCATAACAGGCATGTCTGCTTGGTTGGGAAATGCCATAGTGCATATGTTGTGTGACAAAAATATGTTAACAGACTTTAAAGGGTCACTTGGACACTGATCGGGAAAGTCAGTAGTCTTGCATATGTCACACGTGTCTTGGCGAGGTGTGTCCTGAGCACCAATGTGCAAAATTCATCTCACAATTGAACTTTGCCAGGGCATTGCAGTGGCTCAATGAGGTGTTGACCTTCTGGCACCCACCATATGGTCTCAGAGTAGGAGTCATGTGAATGTCTCTATCCAAATAGTCATCAGCCATTGGGGAGAGTGGAGGATAGGCCAGTGAGGGCATTAACCAATACCAAGACTTAGGGTCTTTTTTTTTTGACAGATTTGCGGACTCAGTACTCCATCTACAAGTAAATCTACAAATGTGTGGGCTCATTCTGAGCTTTACAGTGATGACATTTTAACATTTAATTTAGAGACATAATTCCACGTTCACCATCAAGTGTTTCGAAATGTTGCCTTTATGAGATAAAACATGTTTTCAAATTGCCGATTGACGTCCTCTTTCCCTCTGGTGGTCTCTGTCAATGTTACGGTCTCCCATCATGTCATCATCTTGAATATGTATTTGCATGTCACTTTCTGTATATTCATCAAGGGACATTCCACCTGGTACTGCTCAACTGTTTACAGTGCAACACACTACATTCATAATGCGTAGGCTTTGGCTCTGTACAAAAGTCTACCACCAGATGGCTACTGTTCTGAACCATAATCCTAGTCACAGCTGTAATGCAGTTAAGTAAATTTTGCACATTTCATGTGATCTGACATTTAATTTCAATTCCTTTCTGTGTCTGTATGTCATAAATATTAACCTGTAGTCTTTGTCCATACACGCTACTTTCAAACTGTTAATTTTAATATTTCTGAGAATGTAAACATTTATTAAGTATTTTTTTTGTAAGTGCTATGTGTCTCTTTCCGCTTATTTCAGAGCACTAGCCAGTGGCCTGAAGAATGCAACAGTATGGCAAATGTGAAGAAATACTTTGCTTCATATATTGCCTGTGATGGAGCAAGGAATCGCACAAAACGCGACTTGCTTGTATTCATGAACCTCGAATAACCCTAACTATGTAATCAACCTGATTGTCTTACTAACTTGCCCTTTTTCATCATTATTGGGTATCCGAGTGAAGCTTGCTTATGTGTTTTCTAATCCTAATACGCTTGCAAATAAAATGGCTGCTGCTATGCAGGAATTTCTACTGTGCACGCGTCTGTCATACCCACATGACATGACGTACTCGCAGCTTTGGAGGGAATCTGTCGCATCTACGCTCTAGTGCTAATATGGCTGCTCTGTGTTCTCACATGCAAGAGGCTTGCACTGCTGCTTTTGCTAAGCTGATCGTTCTGCCTAATCCTAATGCTATAGTTTATTATAAAGTAATGGGTATAGTGTAGAAATTCATGGTATACAGTGTATTCATTTATTCTGTGTTCTAAAACTGTTTTTTTTTTTCCAGTTCATGTTACACTTTGAAACTTGGCCTGTCTGGTAACGCTGTACTCCATCTTTGTTGAAACTGAGGCTGCGCGAGATTCTCCAGTCTCAGGAACAAGTGACCTTTGGACTGTAGCCAAGGAGCTGACTGACTGAGAAGATGCTCCTGGGAAACTGCCCCGATAAACTCAAAAATTTACAATGCATTTGTCAATAGAACATCCAGAAAGTTATAACATTCCATTGTTATATGAAACAAAGACATCATGAGAACCTGAAATTGATGGGCGTGAACATAAATTTGAATAGGAGACGGTAAAATTCAAAATATTAGGTGGTGTGATGACCCGTTCTCCTACTTTTTCCAATCGAAATTGGGGATCCTTACACTTGCAACATTTGGGGGGGTGGTACACTGACCTGGAAAACAGTATAACTAGCGTAGGTTTAGCTAGAGAAATTGTCCGACTTGTCCGAATAGCTGACCTGTCACTGACCCAACGCACTCAAAAGGTGATAAAAAGCAGATGGCTGTGGAGCACTCTGTTGGGAGGTTCGTTGACCCATTCGGGGTTCTGGAAAGTGGAAGTGCTGGCGAAGCACTTTGCTGGTGAAAGCTGTAACCCAATCAGGGTTTTGGCTGATTCCTTGCGGAGAGGGAGTAGCGCAGGCGTTGCAACCGAAACTGCGGTGCTGGTCTTAACCTTTGGTGGTCCGGTCCTGATCCAAATTCTGGGGTTATCCTGTCCTGATTTTCTGATCTGCACCTGCTGGCCTACTGGCACTGAAATCTTTGGGGTTCTTCTGTCCTTTTCAACTGACCTGTGGCCAGGGTTGGTCTTCACACCATTCTAGGTAAATATAAATCTGTGTGGATAATTGTCAATATCATTTGCGTCCTTTTCTTTACCTTCCCTAATTGCTAAAGCTTTATTTACATATGTTCCTTTTCTTACCCTTCCCTTAAGTAAATGATAAATTCATGTTTTTGATGTTTATTAGCGTGTTCCATTTTCTTACCCACCCTATAGTCAAAAGCTAAATGTTTTTTTCGAGATTGCATAATTATTCCTTTCTTTACCCTCCCTTTAAGGAGTTAAGCTTGATTATCTGAATGTTATAGTGTGTTCCAATTTTTACCTTTCCTATAGATATGTGCTAAACTGAGTTTCGATATTGCACATTGTGTTCTCTTTTGCCAAACTGTTAATAATTGCGAAAGCTGTTGGTTTAGTATGTTCCTTTTCTTTACCCTCCTTTAGTCAAGTTACAAAAGTCTGTTTCTGAAAATAGCATGTTCCTTGTTCTTACCTTCCCTTTATTTCGTGTTTGCTAAATGGTTGGCGTACTATATCTTTTGCATAGTTATACACTGTTTCTAATCTTGGTTATTGATAGTTTAATTGCTTTTAATTTGTGGGTCATGACTTTTGGTGATGATTAGATAAAGAGTTTAAACCTTCCCCGAGTCTGTGGTTATTATATGAGTGCAAATGTTATTGTATTTTTGACTGCCTTCTTTACAACTAACTCCTTTATCCATGTGGTCATAGGTACCAGAGACAAGGATTGGTAAGTCAATGGTATAGGAATCAGTGGAAATAAAATAAACTGGTAGTAGAGAGTGGGTTACCTGACTAAGAAAATGTGTAATTGAATTATAGGCCCAGGTGAGTATTGGTAAAATTATAGTCGGGTGACCTGCGCGCTCTATCAGTATATTTCTTTGGTGGCAGTAGTATGGTTAAGGATTAGTTAAGATAGGTAGTAAGTTGGTTAAAGTTCATATTTGGTTGATCGATCAAATGTAATATTATTTGAAATGTTTTGAAATTTTATTTCATTGCTGCTATATTGATTTTTATGCATTAACAAAAATTGTTCGTACCTGTTATATGTTTATTTGGAATCCCCGGGGGCAGAATAGCGAGTGGTAAATGGAAGCCACATCGCACTGAGCTCACTTATCCGCAGGAAGTTAGTGCATGGTTGGGCAGAACCGGAAGCACTATTTAGGGTTTTCTGTGTGAATGTATGAATAAATGATAGCAAAGAGTTCGCTAGCAAAACTTATGTTGTGATATCACCTAGTAAGTGTCACACGGAAGGAGTAGCAGGTTCGTCTGAGCTTGATTGATAGCAAAGGGGTTCGCTGGTGAAACTTTGGCCTTAGTGTATATCCCGGAGTAGATAAAGTCTGAAGGAGTAGCAGGTTCTCTGATGCTTGTGTGAAGGGTAGGCGGAAGGGATCTACTCGTAGTATATGAAAAGTAAACTGAAGGGATTTACTTGCAGTGAAACATATCTTTCCTTACTAGTCACTCGGGTACAGTGGTGTCTGTTTTTACGTTGTTGAATAATAAAATCTGCACTTTAAAATCAAAAGAATTGAGTTTTCGAATTACCTTGTGAAGGAGGGAGTCAGTTGCGGAGCTGCACTGACGTCACTCAGAGCCGCGCTGGTATTGGTCAAAACAGCTGGCGTGTAACTGAGATAGCATTGTAAAGGAGGGGTGAGCACAGGAGCGTGGGAACTCGTCTCATGAGGAAGGCCGCACAATTATTGGTTGAAGTTATTTGAAACCGCATTGTTGGTTGGTTGAAGCAAAATAAAAGACGCGCTAGTATTGGAAGCATATAGTAAACAGAAAAAAGTATTTTCACACAATTTGAGTTTTTGCAAAATATATGTGGTATCCAAGTCATCCAGAAACTCGACCTGATCCAAGATACTTAGGGTTTGCTAACGAACAGATGTTAAGAGGCAGACCTCGCAATATGTACGGAAGTAAGAGAAAAATGTCACTTGTAGACAAAGTTAGAAATTACTTTAAAAAAGACAAGCCCCTTAAAACTAGAGAAGGAGTCATTATTCCTCCACCGAATACTCCTGCATCATTTATGATGTTTGATAGGGGTTACCACTCTTGTGTATGGTTAGAGAACTGGGTGGAATACACAAAAGATGATGGAATTTTAGCATTTCCCTTAGAAGGCACATTTAATGGAAGAATTTTGTTTAATTTAAGGACTCGAATGAATGATTTACATCCCAGACCTATATTAACGCAATATGAGGCACTAGAAGAATGGGAGATTGAGGCTTTTGAGCGAGACAGATCTAGAATTGATAAAGGACTGAGTAAATTTTACCCAAAGGTTCCGCGAGATTCCAAAGATAAACAAATGAAACAATGGAGACAGAACATGTTAGATTTGTTGTGCAAAATGAATCGCACCATCTTTTGCACTCCAAATGGTGTTGAAATTCAAACCCCAGACGAAGACGGAATTTACAAATTAATGTTAGTAAGACCAGAGACAGAGATTAAAAGACTGACAATACAAGACTTACCAGAAGAACTGCAACAGACGGTAAAACCAGAAGTATGGGACTTTACTGGAGAGGATGCAGGACTCATGGCAAATGTTGACCCAATAAAAGTGACTATAAAATATGCTGTTTACCCAAATACTCGTCAGTACAAAATGAGTGCAGAAATAAAAGCAGGTGTTGCAGTAGAAATAAAGCGTTTGGTTGAAACAGGCATTTTGCAAGAAGTAATGAGCAGTCCATGTAACTCTCCCATAATTGGTATAAAGAAACCGAGTGGTAAGTACTGGGTTGTACAAGACCGCCGAAAGGTTAATAAGATTGTTCTTCCTTGCTGTCCAATCGTGCCATATCCTGCAGTGATTCTGTATCAGATACCGTGGGAGGCTGGATGGTTCACTGTCATAGACCTGTGTCACGCATTTTTCTCAATTCCATTGCATACAGATAGCAAATTTATTTTCTCATTTGAATTCTACAGTCATGTTTACGTCTGGAATCGTGTCCCTCAGGGGTACACAGAAAGCCCCTCAATTTATAATCAAATTTTGAAGAAGTGCCTTGAGTCATTAGTACTACCTGGACAGTCAGTCTTGGTTCAGTATATAGACGACCTCTTGGTGGCGTCTAAGACACAAAAAGACTGTGTTGTTGATACCATTGCTTTACTGAATCACCTAGGTGAAGGAGGACATAAAGTGTCACCAGAAAAATTAATTCTGTGCTACATCAGTGAATATCTAGGGCATCAGATAGAGAGAGGTGTCAGAAAAGTTACCTCAGAAAGAATCAGGATAATTAAAAACATGAATTTGCCACAAAAACAAAAAGAGATCAGAATGTTTCTTGGAGTGGTAGGATATTGCAGGCAATGGATTGTGAGATTTGCAGTCCTTGCAAAGCCCCTGATACTAAGCATGGGCGGAAAATCCGTTCCGCTTGCGGATTTTCAGTAAATTCGCAATCCGCGAGATTCGCGAATTTCCCGCAAAATCCGCGAGCGGAACGGATTGGGTCAAAAGTTCAAGCTGACTTTTTGTAACTATTTTAGAATGGTGCCGGCAAGCTGCCAGAGCCTCTAAAATATTTGAAAAAAGGCCAAGGTGCACCACGTCAACATTTAGGGGAATAGATATTTTCAGTGAGGTAAACAGTAATGATCATATCAGAGAGATTTTTCTTCATATAATTTTGAGAGTTCTTTATTTAGTTCAGATGGTTAAAAAATATACAGGATCTACAGCCAACGCGTTTCGTCCACAAGGGACTTCTTCAGGGCAGGATAGTCAGATGGTGATAATGTCCCTGGTTTCTGGACCGTAGGTAAGGGATATGAGAATGTGCCCGGATAACTATATTAATCATCCGATAGTATCATGTATAATTAGAACTTAAATCCAATTGGATAACTGGCGTTAGAGGATTCAACCGCCATCAAAATCGCACCAATGATATCAGGTGTTGCAATGTCTTGTGTTCAAGCCACATAGAAAGTGAGGACAATAATCCAATGGTAGTGGAACCAGGGTAGATAGGTAATGGAGACCTCCGTGTAATATCTACTTAAATATTTTCTTTATATGCGGGAAAGTGTAGGGAAAATTCTATTGCCAAACAGCTCTTGATGAAGCGTGCTACTGCATCCCCTGGTTCCTGCGTGGCTAGAAACGATAGCGTCCGACCAGACGTCCCCCTCCGTCAAGTACCGGTACGTGCGATTTTGATGGCGGTTGAATCCTCTAACGCCAGTTATCCAATTGGATTTAAGTTCTAATTATACATGATACTATCGGATGATTAATATAGTTATCCGGGCACATTCTCATATCCCTTACCTACGGTCCAGAAACCAGGGACATTATCACCATCTGACTATCCTGCCCTGAAGAAGTCCCTTGTGGACGAAACGCGTCGGCTGTAGATCCTGTATATTTTTTAACCATCTGAACTAAATAAAGAACTCTCAAAATTATATGAAGAAAAATCTCTCTGATATGATCATTACTGTTTACCTCACTGAAAATATCTATTCCCCTAAATGTTGACGTGGTGCACCTTGGCCTTTTTTCAAATCTTGTTATAGTTCATGTTTGAACCTGCATTGTGACAGTGGGTGTTCTTTGAAGTGTGCACACATACTGCCCCATGTACTAGTGGGCGAGATTTCTTGGAGAATAATTTGACTAGGTGCTGTCCCTTTGGGAATCCACCACTGTTACTTTCCTTTTGTGTAAGAGCCTCTAAAATAGTTACAAAAAGTCTGCTTCAACAGGAAGCACTAATAGATAAAGTAAAGCAACTGCTAGAGTTGAATCTCAAATTCAGTTACAAAATCATTAATCACCCCAAACTTGGGGTGATTAATGACTGTGTAACTTAATTTCACCTTCAACTCAAGCACCTGCTATACTTTATCTATTAGTGCTTCCTGTTGAAGCTGACTTATGGCTGAGGGCAGAAGGGCACAAAGTGGGACAGAGGGCATGAGTTAGGCAGAGGGCAGAAGGGCACAGAAACCAGTGGGGCAGAGGGCAAAAGGGCACAAACAAGAGTGGGGCAGAGAGGCACAAAAACAAGTGGTACAGAGGGCAGAAGGGCATAAAAAACAATAGGGTGGCAGTGATGAACCAGGCAAAAAAAAAACGCGAACACGCAAAGCGCCCCTCGAATGCGCAAAAGTTCCCCGCAAACACCCGCAAACATGCAAAAATAAAAAATCCGCAAATTCGCGCAAATTCGCAAATCCGCAAATTCGTGGATCGCGAATTTGCTAAATTCGCCCATGCTTACCTGATACAAATGACAAAGAAAAGATCAAAGAACCCAGTAGAGTGGGATGACAAAAGCATGACTGCCTTTGTAAAATTACGAAACTGCCTATGTACAGCTCCAGCATTAGGAATGCCTGACTATTCGAAAGATTTTGCACTTTTTTGTGATACACATGATAACTGTGCACTTTCAGTCTTGACCTAGATTCATGGACTAGTGCGACGTCCTGTGGCCTATTTTTCTTCCACGTTAGACCCAGTGGCAGCTGCACTGCCTGGATGTCTGAAAGCAATAGCTGCAAATTGCATGAGCCTTGAGCAGAGTGAATCCATTATTATGGGACATCCTGTAACTGGGTATGTTCCACATGCAGTTGTAATTTTGCTTACAAGAACTAAGACTCAATATCTCAAACCTAGTCGGCTGACTAAGTACGAGAGAATTCTTGTAGGTGCAGAAAATGTAACCATTGCTAGGTATAATATTCTGAACCCAGCAACCCTGTTGCCTAGTTCACATATTGCAGAATTGAAGGAAGAAGTTGAGCATGACTGCATTGACTTGACTGAATACAACACAAAACCACGACCATATATAAGAGAAGAGCCCTTAATTGATTCAGATTATGAGCTGTTTGTAGGTGGCTCATGCATGAGACATGAGGAAGGAGGACTAAGCGCTGCTTATGCAGTATGTACATTGGGAGGTCCAGTGGAAGCATCCCATTTACCTGGAGCCAAGTCTGCACAAGTAGCTGAATTGGCTGCCCTGGCAAAGGCCTGTAAATTTGGGAAAAATTGGAACGTAACCATATACACTGACAGCCAATATGGTTACGGGGTTGTGCATGACTATGGCCAATTATGGATGCAAAGGGAGTTTCTGACTTCTTCAGGTACTCCAATCAGAAATGGTCATTATGTGAATGATTTACTGGAAGCAATCCAGTTGCAAAAAGAAGTGGCTCTGGTCAAGTGTGCTGCTCACAAATCTGGCAACGACAAAGTGACAGCTGGTAATCGATATGCTGACCAGTTAGCCCAACATTGCGCAAAATATAAAATGGCTGTTAATAAAAAGGTTGAAGTGGGCGGAAACAGCTGCCAACTTATGTTGCTAGAAGGTGTGAATACGTGGGAAGAAGTGAGAGATTTGCAGAATGCAGCAGAACCCAAGGAAAAGGAACAATGGAGGAGATTAGGGTGTCAGAGAAGGGCTGACGATGGTGTCATTATTTATCTTGATGAAACGGTAGTGTTACCCAACTGCCTGCTTGCTCCTATGGCTAGGTTGATTCATGGAGATTCACATTTAGGAAGAGATGTTATGATACGTCTGTTCGGACAAACATGGTTTAATGCGAAATTCAGGAACATAGCAGAGGCACTCTGCCAGAGGTGTTTGGTTTGTCAACAAATGAATCCAGGAGAGAAAACAGTGGTGTTACCAGGAAAGATTGGAAAGGCAGAAGGTCCTTTTATTCGACTGCAGATTGATTTCATTCAGTTACCCCCTTGTCGAGGACTAAAATATGTACTTGTCATTGTCTGCCTGTTTTCAAAATGGGTGGAAGCTTACCCACCCCGCAAGTAGGAACAATAGCATCACTGAAGCTAAGCTTCTGCTTAGGGAGCTTATCCCACGTTTCGGTTTTCCAGTAACAATTGAATCAGACAGAGGAAAACATTTTAACAGTGAAATAATGGGTCTGATTTGTGAAGTATTCCAAATTAAGCAAAAACTGCACTGTGCTTATCGCCCAGAGGCTTCTGGAGTGGTAGAACAATTCAATGGCACTATCAAGTCAAGATTGGGAAAGATGTATGAGTCTACTCGATTGGAGTAGCCAGATGCTTTGCCACTTGTTCTGATGGGACGTAGAAGTATTCCAGACCGGAACACAGGCTTAAGTCCCCATAAATACTGATGGGAAGAGCAATGCGGCAAGCATGGGTGCCAGGACACAAACTGCTAAGCATATCTGATGATTTAGTACTGGAATACTGCAAAGAACTGGCTGACCAAGTGCGTTCTATCTCTCACTAGATTGGGGAAGACGCTGTCGCCAGACCAGCAACTCCAGCACATGACCTGAACCCAGGGGATTGGGTAGTAATAAAGAAAGATACTCGAAAATCTTGTCTTGTACCCAGGTGGGGTAAACCACGTCAAGTGATTCTGGTTACCACCACAGCTGTAAAGTGTGCAGGAGTTCCACACTGGATCCAAGCCAGTCAAACGAAGAAGGTGACAGAATCTGATGAAACTGAGGCTAAAGGTTGTGCAGCTGAAGGGTCCCAAGAGATCGATCCTGAAGTAGCTGAAGAAGAACAGCCAAGCACCAGTCAAGATGATTGGATACCAGTAATCGACATACCTGCAGAGTATGTGCAGACAAGAAGTCAAACATATCTAGACAGACAGAGTGATAGTGACGGTGAGACAGGTGTAGAAAAAGATACTCAGACCATAAAAATCCAAGTCAAAAGTGATTCTGAGGAGGACCAGATAGGGAAAGATCAAGTAATCGACACTCCACAAAGAACTCCTGAGCCTGAAAAGGGACAGATAATAGTTAGGGCGAAAGCTCAAGCAGAAGAGCTTGAGCAGGACCAGGCAGGAATAGACAATTGTGTTCAGGACGACGAAAGTGAAGCAAACAAAAGTCAAATCCAACAGATTCCTGAACAAGGCCAGCTTAGTGACCAGGCAGAAGAAACCGAAATAAGACCTGGATCTAGTCAGATAGAGAGGGAAACAGAGTACAGCATTGAAATTAATGTGCCACAACTGAATGAAAATAAAAGAGCATTCGAAGAAAACCCGAGCACAGTGCCAGTTAAAAGACTCAGAAAAGGAGACAAATGGCCTAGGTATGTCAAAAGACTGAGACTGCGTTTAAAAAGAATTAATGAAGAACCAGAACAAGTAGATGAAATAACAAGTCAAACTGATCAACCTGTAATAAAACCAAGAAGAAGAAGTCCATGACTAAAGAGACTGAATAATAAATACAAAGGCCCTGAGTGGACCTACATTGTTTTGGAAGATTTTGAAAATCTAGACATAAGTGACGAAAGTGATGAAGAATTGATCACTGATCAAACTGACGAAGAAGTGAGACCCACCTGAAATTCACACAGGGTAAAGACTGTGTAAAAGTTACAAAGAGGGGTTGAGTCTCCTTTAGTCAGATATGGCTGCGCATACTGTTAATGGAAGTCCGAAAAGAAGTTGTTTAAAAACAAGCTGCAAAGTATGTTTATGTAGTGTAGCAATAGTACTTATACTTTGGAAAGGACTAACAATAGCTTTTCCTTACATGATGAGTAAAGACACAAACCTGCACCCTACTAAGCAATTGCCAAAGGACACAGAAGAGCTACAAACCAGAGATACACCACAAAGAGTAGATACACAAGAGAGAGCCCTTAGTCTTAGACAAACGAAAGTAGACTTAGAAGCACCAGATGAGGAAGGACTGCATTATAATAGAATTAAAAACAGAACTTATTTAAATGTGTTTGCAAACCTGTCAGTACACTATGTAGAAGCAATGGAAATAGAAGACTGCTATGTCTGTACGAAGCTGCCTACTTCGGTAGCTGAGGGTGTGACGTATCACCACTTGCCACTAACATATGGAATTTCCTGAAGTGTTTTAGCTAGCTTATTTTACAAAAAAGGACCTTTACAGTATTATTATTCCAACTTAGACGTGATATTTTCTGAACTTCCTGTACGTAGAAACCTAAACCCTGTCCATACTACTAGAGATGTAGCACGTTATATGAGTGAATATTTTCTCACTATAGGTAAAATAGATATAGATGGCACACACAAAAATAACTTAACATGTTTATTACAAGGAAAAGAGAAAATATTTTTGAATTTGGTAGAGAAAAGAAGGGAGAGTTTCCAAAGAAAGGCAAATGACAAGAATCAGAAAATTCCTAAATGGGCTGAAAGTATAGGGAGCACCTCAAATGGTGGAGCTTATGCTGCTATGTTGCTGGATTTCGAAAAGAAGGGGAAACTCTGTCTTCACAGAGAAAAGACTAGTTATTATACCAATATATTCATTGGTTCCAGTGAATGCGAACACAATTACAAGGTAATTGGGGGTTGGGGTTTTAAAGATGGGCCCGAACCTGTGCTTCCCGGAATTTATTATGTATGTGGGAACAAGGCTTATTTCAAATTGCCAGATCATTGGTATGGGAGTTGTTATTTTGGTATTGTCTTTCCAAAGATATACCATGTGGGTAAAATCACTGGAAGCAATGAAGAAACGATTGAATTAGTACGTAGCAAAAGAGAAAGTGTTGGACAAATAGTAGGTGATATCTTTAGTGCATTGATACCTACAGTGGGAGTGGCTCTGAATACACACAGAATCTGCAAATTGTCCACACTAGTAGATCGGTTATCAAATGACACTGCTGGAGGGTTCTTGATGGTAAATACCGAATTGGTTGCGATCAGATCTATGGTTTTACAAAATCGACTTGCTCTTGACACGTTATTGGCAAAAGAGGGCGGAGTCTGTAGAATGTTGAAAGCGCAACATTATTGCACTTACACACCAGACAAAAGTGTTGAAATTAAGAGGTATGTGAGAAACATTACTAATTTGGAAAAAGAGCTTAAACCACTGGAGGTTGATAGTGAATGGAAGAGGCTTACGGATGGTCTCTCCTCTATAGGTAGTTGGTTTTCTAATCTAGGTAAAAGTCTTGTGAGTAAAATACTGATGCCAATGGTGGGAATAGGTTTATTCGTTTTAGGAATAATAATTTGTTGCAAATGTCAAAAATATAAAAAGAAATATTCCATGAATAGGTGAGGAGTAAAAAAAAATATTGAAGAACTCGAATTAGAAGAATTAAATAGTCAGATCTATAAGAAAATGAAAAACTCATAATAATAATAATGAGAAAAAGTAGAATAGAAAGTTTGAAGAGATTGAAATGGGTGAAATGTGAGAAGTTGGCATCTGTTTCATCAATTGGTGATGATATAAAATATCATCAAAGAGGGGATTGATGGAGCAAGGATTCGCACAAAACGCGACTTGCTTGTATTCATGAACCTCGAATAACCCTAACTATGTAATCAACCTGTTTGTCTTACTAACTTGCCCTTTTTCGTCATTATTGGGTATCCGAGTGAAGCTTGCTTATGTGTTTTTTAATCCTAATACGCTTGCAAATAAAATGGCTGCTGCTACGCGGGAATTTCTACTGCGCATGCCTCTGTCGTACCCACATGGCATGACATACTCGCAGCTTTGGAGGGAAATCTGTCGCATTTGCGCACTAGTGCTAATATGGCTGCTCTGTGCTCTCACATACGAGAGGCTTGCACTGCTGCTTTTGCTGAGCTGTTTGTTCTGCCTAATCCTAATTCTATAGTTTATTATAAAGTAATGGGTATAGTGTAGAAATTCATGGTATACAGTGTATTCATTTATTCTGTGTTCTAAAACTGTTTTATTTTCCATTTCATGTTACACTTTGAAACTTGGCCTGTCTGGTAACGCTGTACTCCATCTTTGTTGAAACTGAGGCTGCGCGAGATTCTCCAGTCTCCGGAACAAGTGACCTTTGGACTGTAGCCAAGGAGCTGACTGACTGAGAAGATGCTTCTGGGAACCTGCCCCGATGAACTCAAAAACGTACAATGTATTTGTCAATAGAACATCCATTGTTATATGAAACAAAGACATCATGAGAACCTGAAATTGATGGGCGTGAACATAAATTTGAATAGGAGACGGTAAAATTCAAAATATTAGGTGGTGTGATGACCCGTCCTCCTACTTTGTCCAATCGAAATTGGGGATCCTTACAGTTGCAACATTTGGGGGGGTGGTACACTGACCTGGAAAACAGTATAACTAGCGTAGGTTTAGCTAGAGAAATTGTCCGACTTGTCCGAGTAGCTGACCTGTCACTGACCCAATGCACTCAATAGGTGATAAAGAGCAGAGGGTTGGGAGGTTCGTTGACCCATTCGGGGTTCTGGAAAGTGGAAGTGCTGGCGAAGCACTTTGCTGGTGAAAGCTGTAACCCAATCGGGGTTTTGGCTGATTCCTTGCAGAGAGGGAGTAGCGCAGGCGTTGCAACCGAAACTGCGGGTGCTGCTCTTAACCTTTGGTGGTCCGGTCCTGATCCAAATTCTGGGGTTATCCTGTCCTGATTTTCTGATCTGCACCTGCTGGCCTACTGGCACTAAAATCTTTAGGGTTCTTCTGTCCTTTTCAACTGACCCGTGGCCAGGGTTGGTCTTCACCCCATTCTAGGTAAATATAAATCTGTGTGGGTAATTGTCAATATCATTTGCGTCCTTTTCTTTACCTTCCTGTTCTCAGGACACCCCCGCGCCGCACGGCCCCCAGCTGTGTGTGTGCCCCTCGCTGCTGCTCGCAGCCTCGTTGTGCCGTCTGCCTGCCTCCCTAGCTGCCTGCCTCACTGTACCTTTCCCCCGCAGTTTCGCCGCATATTCGTCTAAAGCTGTTGTATCTTGTGCCTAAATTGTTAATAGTGGTTGTATTTTAGTGTTTTCCCCCTGTGCCTGCCCGCCCCGCTCCCCGCTTCCCGACGCCGTTCACGCGGCCACGTCCCCTTTTGTTCCGTGTCTTCCCCACTCCCGCCTCCCAGCTGCTCCTCCCTCCGACCGGAAAACGCGCAGCGGGAGCGCCGATTGTGCGCCGAAGGTGCGCTAAAGGCAAGCCCGTCTGCGCCCGTCCGTGCCTGGACCGCGCCCAGCGCCAGGACCCCTGGCCCCCGCCGACGCCAGACAACACGACGGACCTACGATGCCACCACCCTCAACGCACTCAACGCCGGCCCAACCCTACCCGCTGCCGAGCCACCCCGAAACGCACCCACGGACCCTTCACCTGCCAAGCCTGCAAGTTCACCTGCCTCCGGACCTGCACCGCTCCCGCCAAGCCGAGCACCCGCGGTAACCACCTTAAGTGCATCCTGCTCAACACCCGCTCCATCCACAGACACGCCGTCGAACTCTGGAACCTGCTCGACACCACATCACCAGACGTCGCCTTCCTCATGGAAACCTGGATGAACGCCTCCTCAGCGCCCGACATCGCCATCGCCATCCCGGATGGATACAAGATCATCCGGAGGGACCGCATGAACCAGACTGGAGGAGGCATCGCCTTCGTACAAAAGAACACCATCCGCATCACGACCGACTCCAGCGACACCTTCCCCGCCGCCGAGCACCTCCACTTCCAGATAAACACGGACCCCAAGACAACCCTCAGAGGCACCCTCGTCTACAGACCCCCGGGACCACGCACACAATTCAGTGAAGACATCACGAACTTCATCAGCCAGCACGCCCTCCCCTCGACGGACTACATCCTCCTAGGGGACCTCAACTTCCACCTGGAGAACAACAAGGACCGCAACACCACCGCCCTGCTGGACAACCTCGCAAACCTCGGACTCAAGCAACTGGTCAACACCCCCACTCACTACGCAGGCCACACGCTTGATCCTGTCTTCTCATCCAGCAAGCACATCACCTTCAGCCACTCTACCGGACTTCACTGGACCAACCACAGCTGCGTCCACTTCAGCTTCAGAAGAACAACGACCCACCACCCCCCGCAACAGGTTCCTCACAGGAGCTGGAGCAAGATCACCGCCGAGCAGCTCACCACCTCCCTCAGCCAGAACCCACCCGCAAGCACAACGGACCCCAACGAAGCAGCCCGCAACTTCACACAGTGGCTGACCGCCTGCGCAGACGACCTCGCGCCACTGAAGAACCCTCCCAGCAGACCCAGAAGCAAGAAAGCCACCTGGTTCACCGACGAACTCAAGGACTCCAAGAAAAACTGCCGCACCCTCGAGAAAGCCTGGCTCCTCAACCAGACCACAGACAACATGGCCACCCTCAAACAAGCCACCTGCAAGCACCACCAGCTCATCCGCACTACCAAGAAGAAAACACTGAAGGAACGACTGGACAACAACGCCCACGACAGCAAGGAACTCTTCAGCATCGTCAAGGAGTTCTCCAACCCCAGCACCGGCAGCAACGACATCACTCCTTCTCAAGACCTCTGCGACTCTCTCGCCTCGTTCTTCCACCGCAAGATCGCTGACATCCACAACAGCTTCGGCGCACCAGCCATGCTCCCCACCGTCGAACCAACACCCCCCACTGCCACCCTCCGCACCTGGACCACGGTGACCACCGAAGACACAGCCCGCACGATGAACACCATCCACTCCGGATCTCTGACCGACCCCTGCCCCTACCACGTCTTCAACAAGGCCGACTCCATCAACGCACCCCAACTGCGGGACTTCATCAACATCTCCTTCAACATCGCCACCTTCCCGGAGAGCTGGAAGCACGCCGAGCTCAGCGCCCTACTGAAGAAACCAACAGCGGACCCCACCGACCTCAAGAACTTTCGCCCCATCTCGCTCCTCCCTTTTCCTGCAAAAGTCATCGAGAAGACCGTCTACAGACAGCTGGCCACCTTCCTCGAGACGAACGGATCCCTTGACCCCTCGCAGTCCGGTTTCCGAGCCAACCACAGCACCGAGACCGCCCTCATCGCAGCCACCGACGACATCAGAACCCTGCTCGACAGCGGGGAAACAGCGGCCCTCATCCTCCTGGATCTCTCTGCAGCGTTCGACACTGTCTGCCACCACACCCTAGTCCAACGCCTCAGCAACACAGGTGTCCATGAGAAGGCTCTGGAATGGATCATCTCGTTCCTCGCCGGAAGAACACAGAGAGTCCGCCTCCCCCCGTTTCGATCTGAGGCCACCGAAGTCATCTGCAGCGTACCGCAAGGATCATCACTCAGCCCCACCCTCTTCAACGTCTACATGAGACCCCTTGCAGCCATCGCACGCCAACACAACCTCAACATCATCTCCTACGCCGACGACACCCAACTGATCCTCTCCCTCACCAGTGACCCCGCCAACGCCAGAACTAGCCTACACGAAGGGATGAAAGACGTCGCCGAGTGGATGAAGAACAGCCGCCTGACACTGAACTCAGACAAGACGGAAGTCCTCATCCTAGGACCATCGCCTTCTGCCTGGGACGACACCTGGTGGCCCCCGGCCCTAGGCAGCGCACCCAAGCCAACAGACCACGCACGCAACCTGGGCTTCATCCTGGACTCCTCCCTCTCGATGACCAGACAAGTCAACGCCGTCTCCTCATCATGCTTCAACACCCCACGCACGCTCCGTAAGATCTTCCGATGGATCCCGACCGAAACCAGGAAGACGGTCACCCAGGCACTCGTCACGAGCCGACTGGACTACGGAAACACCCTCTACGCCGGAACCACAGCCAAGCTACAGAAACGACTCCAACGCATCCAGAACGCCTCCGCCCGACTCATCCTAGACATCCCCTGACGCAGCCACATCTCCGGACACCTGAGGGACCTGCACTGGCTCCCCGTCAGCAAGAGAATCACGTTCAGACTCCTCACCCACGCACACAAGTCCCTCCACAACCTGGGCCCCAAGTACCTCAACGACCGCCTGACCTTCTACACGCCCACCCGCCAGCTACGTTCGACAAGCCTCGCCCTCGCTGCCGTACCACGCATCCGAAGAGCCACCGCCGGAGGAAGATCCTTCTCCTACCTGGCGGCCAAGACGTGGAACTCCCTCCCCACCCACCTCCGGCTGACCCAGGACGATCTCGCCTTCAGGAGACAACTCAAGACCTGGCTGTTCGAGCAATAACAGACCCCCCTTCCCCTAAGCGCCTTGAGACCCTCCGGGTGAGTAGTGCGCTATACAAATGTCATGATTGATTGATTGATTGATTGATTCCCTAATTGCTAAAGCTTTATTTACATATGTTCCTTTTCTTACCCTTCCCTTAAGTAAATGATAAATTCATGTTTTTGATGTTTATTAGCGTGTTTCATTTTCTTACCCACCTTATAGTCAAAAGCTAAATGTTTTTTTCGAGATTGCACAATTGTTCATTTCTTTACCCTCCCTTTAAGGAGTTAAGCTTGATTATCTGAATGTTATAGTGTGTTCCTATTTTTACCTTCCCTATAGATATGTGCTAAACTGAGTTTCAATATTGCACATTGTGTTCTCTTTTGCCAAACTGTTGATAATTACGAAAGCTGTTGGTTTAGTATGTTCCTTTTCTTTACCCTCCTTTAGTCAAGTTACAAAAGTCTGTTTCTGAAAATAGCATGTTCCTTGTTCTTACCTTCCATTTATTTCGTGTTTGCTAAATGGTTGGCATACTATATCTTTTGCATAGTTATACACTGTTTCTAATCTTGGTTATTGATAGTTTAATTGCTTTTAATTTGTGGGTCATGACTTTTGATGATGATTAGATAAAGAGTTTAAACCTTCCCCGAGTCTGTGGTTATTATATGAGTGCAAATGTTAATGTATTTTTGACTGCCTTCTTTACAACTAACTCCTTGATCCATGTGGTCATAGGTACCAGTGACAAGGATTGGTAAGTCAATGGTATAGGAATTAGTGGAAATAAAATAAACTGGTAGTAGAAAGTGGGTTACCTGACTAAGAAAATGTGTAATTGAATTATGGGCCAAGGTGAGTATTGGTAAAATTATAGTCGGGTGACCTGCGTGCTCTATCACCTGAACATTAATGTGTTTCTCCTGTTTCTGTAAATGCATGCCACATCAGCAGGATGTAGACAAGTGACATATGTGTGATTTACGACACCTATGACATGAGGGAAGTTGGTGGTGGCCTGGAATCTAATCTTTGCTGTTTGTGTACTTACTCCTGGTTTAGGGAACCACAGATCTTGTGGTATAAGGGTCAAGATTACCTCCAAAACGTGGCAGAAATGCAGATAATGCATGATGTGAAGCCCAGCTATGGGTGAATGTGCTCTGGAAGGAGATTGAGGACCAGTGGCGGCTGGCAAAATTAGAATATGGTGTGGTGTGATACTAAAAGAATTCACCATATATGTTGCACTTTACTTGCTGGCCCCCATACAGTGTGTTTCTTCTCAGCGGGATCGCGATACTGGAGTCCATTAGCAGGAAACTGAATGACTTCTTTCCTGCTCGTGGAACATGAATCCACTCAATCCTGGAGCTACTCCCCTGCTGTTTCCAGCATGAAAGCAGCTCCAGGATTGGTTGGAGCAGGCTAACTCAGCCCTCATTTTGAGCCTGGGAGCCTGTGCCAGCAATTTCCAGTCTGTTTCACAGCCCTTAGATTGCTGGGTCTACAGTGCGCATGTCAGATAGGTCGGCTGTAGACAGCCGGCCAATCCGACATGCGCACTGTAGACCAGTGCAGTCCTCCTGCATTTTCAGGATTCAGCCCAACCCCCAGACTCGCACTGTACACAGCTCAAGCGTTGGCAAAATAAAATGGTACAACCATCACATATGGGTGAGTGTCTATATTGGAATTCACTTCCTAGTATGTGTGAATGTGGCACCATCACACTGTGGTTTTTATTGACAAAAACCACGGGAATATGATACATTCATGTTCTTTTGTTTTTTCTGTTTGTTTGTCTTTCTGTTTGGATCCAATACCGTGCGATACCATGCGGTAACAGTATACGGTTGAGTACACAACCTGGGACTCTCAGGTGATATTATTTCATTACTATCCACTTAAAGCAGTAGTTTTACATAACAAGGTCCTGAAGAATGCATTTGAAAATTTGTTCTAATAATGCAGAAACATGTTGACCACCATCAAGTACGGTTATTATTTCAAACCCGCACTTGCACTTGCTTTTTAACCTTAGGGATTGGGAGATACTAATAAAATTCGTTTTTCTACCCGATTCACCTAATTTTATTAAAACCCCTCACTATTTTCACTCTTATCACTATACACTGCTTTTTTCAGTAGCCACCTTAATTTTTGAATAATACATACTACCCACTTGTCACGTCCATTGGTCACGGTAACATCAGACCGGCCGTTTTGTCTCCTGGGTAAGGAGAACCCAAATGATGAGAAAGAGGGCAGTACAGTGTGGCTTCTGATGGGAACAATTTTCTCCATATGCTCTTGAGCCTTGACTTGGCCTGCATAAACCAGCATGCACGGTGTTCTCACGGGTGTTATCTGCGTAGTATTGGTTTTGTGATCCATGTTGATTGACTTACTCTGTATGACTCCCAGGTAAAATTTGTTGTTATAATATTGTGTTTGGGGCATGTACTTGGCCGGTCGTTAAACCTGCCCTCAGACCCTCCTCCCATTGTTTGTTGTGTATGAAAATAAAATGGTATACATTTGCCATTTTATTTATTTGTGTTTGCTTGCTGCACTCGCAGCAGGTGGGCGACGCTCCTCCGCTGTTTAGGAGGAGCCGCCACTTTCAAGGTCATCAGCTGCAGTTCAGCAAGTATTTTGACTTTTACTATAATTGTATGAGAACTCACTGCTGTTGGCTCCAGGGACTGTAAGTTTGTTCACTGAGCTCTAATATAATTGCAATGCCTAGAGTATACCTTTACTTGCTATTGTTCTCTGGTACCTAAGCAGTGTGTCCCTCAGTCTGTATGTTTGTTCCCTACACAGCCGTCTCCTCAGTTTATTTACTGGCCATTGCAGCAGCCTGAGTCAGTGTCAGTATATTCAGATCTCCAAAATAGTTAACTGAGGGAATTGCAGAAAGGTCTATGTGCCTTATAAAAGGCTCTGATTGATGCTCATTATTTCCATCTGGTTTGTTTGATGCCAGATGTTGGCGTGATTGGCACATGTGCCAAGGAGCACCACATTGTGTGGGATTGGTAAATACTACTCAATATTAGTGAGTATGGTTCTCTGAATTGCTTCCACCACGTTACCCCCACCTAGCATGCATGACTTGGATTCCGCCACAATTTGTAATTTGTAACTGTGTTTTGTATCGCGCCAACTCACCGACAGGTCTCAAAGCGCTACTGACCATGTACAGCAACAAAGATGGAATAAAGGTGTAGAGGTGTCTGATCTAGTATCCGACTATTGAGATGGAAAAGCGTCTTTAAAGAGTAAGGTTTTCAGGGACTTCCTAAAATGGAGAAGATTAGGTTCTCTGCGAAGCGCCTCCGGTAACTTATTCCAGATGGTAGGGGCCTGAACTGAAAAAGATCTGCCTCCTTTTGTTGTTAACTTGAAGCGTGGACATGATAACAGAAATGATCCGGACGATCGCAGGGCGCGCTTGGGTTCATATATCTTAAGCCTTTCTTTTATGTAGGCTGGCGCCTGTCCGTGGACTGCTTTGTGGCAGATACACATACTCTTAAATTCGACTCTCTGCGCTATAGGCAGCCAATGTAGCCTATAGAGCAGAGGGGAGGCATGAGTCCTCCTCGGCAATCCAAAGATCAAGCGTGCTGCATCATTCAGGATAACCTGAAGACGGTTGATGGAGTTTTTTGGAAGGCCGAGGTACAGTGCGTTGCCATAGTCTATTCTAGACACTATGGTGGCTGAAACGATGGTTCGCAGCATGTTTCTCGAGAGCAAGGGGGCGAGTTTACGTAGTTGCCTGATCAAGTTGGTGCAGGAGCCAACTACAGCGGATACTTGGTTGACCATTGAGAGTTCCTGGTCAATTTTCATGCCAAGACTCTTAACACTAGGGCACGGTTTTGGGGTAGGTCCTAGTTCTTGTGGCCAAAACAGATCATTCCAGGGGGAAATAGAGGTTGAAACTACGAGCACTTCCGTTTTATCTGGATTGATTTTCAGCAAATTGGACGACATCCAATTAACTGTAAATCGTAGAATGTCTTGGGCCAAGGATTGAGCCGATGGTGTGTTATCGATCCTCAGCAACAGCTGAGTATCGTCGGCATAGTTAAAGACTTTACAGTTCATGTTTGCCAGGGACTCTATCAATGGTTGTAGGTACAGGTTAAATAAAAGCGGAGAAAGTGCTGATCCCTGCGGGACTCCACAAGCTAACATGCCCACATCTGAGACCTGGTCTGCCAGCTGGATCTTCTGCGTCCTTCCTGTCAAAAAAGCTGTTAGCCATTTGAGGGCTTGCTCTCCTATCCCAAACCCAGCCAATCTGTCCAGGAGCAATGCATGGCTGACGGTATCAAACGCCGCTGAAAGATCTAATAAAATCAGGGCGCTTGGCTTTTTACCGTCAGCCATGCATCTTAGCTCATCTAGTACCAACGGCATTACTAGTTCTGTGCTATGGTGGGCACGAAAACCAGCTTGCCGCTCCTGGAGGAGATGGTGAGATTCCAGGAGAGATGATAATGATTTTAGCACATGCTGTTCTAGTACCTTTGACAGAAATGGCAGCTGGGAGATTGGCCTGTAATTCTTCAGGTTAGCTGGATCTGCTCCAGGCTTTTTTATCAGAGGTCTGACGCGTGCCTCTTTGAAGGTAGATGGTAATATTCCAGTGGCTAATGAGGTGTTTAGAAGATCTAAAATTTGGTCTTCTAAAATCGGTATTGCCAGCCGAAGGATGTCAGGTGGGCAGGGATCGGCGGGGGAACCTGATTTGGTGGATAGTACAAGTTGTCTCAGAATGGTGGAATCTATTTTGGGGAAGCTAGTGAAGACAGGGGATGGAGGGCATGGAGGAAGCGGTTGTTCTGTATAGGAGACTGGGTTGTCCTTCTTGATATCGGACAGGATGGTCGCTACTTTTTCGAGGAAGTAACCCTGAAAGGTATCGCAGTCAATCAGGATATCTGCCTTTTCTTCCTTCTTACTCAGCTCTTTCAGGATTTGGAATGCAATGCAATATAAGTTCCTGCTGTAATAAATGTATTATTTTTCTGATCTACTTCCGTCCAATATTTGGTTTACTTTAATGTGTGTGTTCCATTGCATTGGCCTTGCACTGGTGCAATTTGTTAGTAAGTCTGGGTCTGCATTTGCAGAAACCAATCCACCCGTAACTGTTTTATGACAAAAAAGCCTATACCGTATTCATATGAAACTCATAGTTCAACCTCTTCTGCCAGATATTTGCCAACACATTTAATTATTTGTAGATCATTGGCAGAAAAGCCTACTCCACGAAAGTCATATGTGACAAAGATTTTTTTTTCACTCGAAAATTTGACGCATAACGTTTCTTAAACATTTGACCAGTTTGAGTGGTGTCGCTTTACCGCCTTTCAGACAGTGGTAAATGCTTGCTCGTCACATGAACTTTCGAGGTGTGTGTTGCTTGACTGGCTGAAATTTTAGCGCACTTGTTGATCTATTTAAAGTAAACAACAGTCCATAACAAAATATCATACAAACAGCAAAATAACAACACATGTAAAACATAACTGAGTACATTACAACACTATAGTGGAAAGAAACTCAATACTACAAACCCCAGTTCAACAAAGCATATATGCACAGCATCACAAAAACAACAGAACACCACTACCTGAACAAAATGCCACATGCAAATATACACAAACATTCTTGTCACAACTACCACCTTCAGAGAATCCTGCGTTTGGGATACAGTGACAACATTTTCCCCAACCACCGCCTTCATGAAATAGTTAAAGTCAAACATGTTTTGTGGTCGGGCCCCCGAATGTCAGTTTCTCTTTGAGATATCCACTATCATGAAATTAAAAGAGGTTTGACATGAATTTATCCTGACAGGAGATGGTTGCTTTAGGTCAACGTTTAATCCAGTTGAGGTTTCGATGATTATATTGAATGGTCTATATTTTATGACCTCAGTTACCCAAAAACTATTTTGCTAAAAACCTATTTTCTTAGGTGCAGAATAGATCACATTGTTAGCTATCCTGATTCTCACAATTCTAATTTTAGACAAAAGTGTATGACCTTTTCCACTTCCTGTCTTCCATACAGGAATAAAAATGGCAGGTCGCCATTTCCCTGTACTAAACAAATCTCGTGGAAAACAATGCAAGAGAGTTGAAAAAGGGGATTAGGGAATGGTGGTATTTAAAGCACGTCCTGAGCGCCAAGCGACACTTGCTTTGTGTGTGTGTGTGTGAACTAAGAAAATTTCGGAAAATTCAAAACTCTTTTCATTATTTGAGCTTTGATTATTCCATTGGATGTTTGCTCCGTCAATAACACGACCTGTTTGTCAGAGGTCTCTGGTTACTCATCAGCGTTCAGCGTTTCTTCCAACTAGACTCGAAAGAGTCTTGGTGGGGGGGGGGGGTTATTTTAGAATGGGGAGGCTAATAGGTCAACCAACGTTGACCCAGATAACATACGTCAAACAATGGAGCAGAGCCATCCTTAGAGTTAATACAAGCAACAAGAGATAAAGGGCTCATTTCAAACATATTGGTCACCCAGCGGTGGTTTTTTCACCTGGGAGGGGAGCATTGACCCTCCTTTGTCCTCTGCTGCTGTGGATGGTTGCATGCTACAAAGCGCGCATGTCACTTTGGCGAGCTTTCTTGCGCGGCCAAAGTGGCATGTGGACTTTGAACATCTCCACCTAACTATCTTAAGGCAGCTGGGTGGAGATGAAGCACAGGTCTACAGGGCCATAAGGAGTGTCAAGCCAGCCCGCTCCATCCAATCCTGGCACTGCTCTCACAGCATGAGAGCAGCGGCAGGATTGGTAAAGGGAGTTGGCTGGGTCCATGCTGGAGCAAGAAGAAGATTGGTACTGGCGAGGCTGTGCAGCCAGGTAAGTGACTTAAAAAAAGTGTATTCATGTTTTTTTTGTCCCGTTATTTCCACCCCACCACTCCCCATATCTGGCAGCTGCCACTGTGTCACATCCACTATGATAGGATTACAACAGACAAGTTGTAGTATAATTGATCTTTGAAAAGGGGAATGAGTGATTTGACAACTAAGGGGCTGATTCTGATGCGGTTAGGAAAATATTCCCACCTAGGGCCTGATTACGATGCGGTTAGGAAGGCCTCCTTATGGCATTTGCTCCTTCCGAATCGGATTGGGAACATTTCTTCTCGACCAAGGGCCAGCTTATGATGCGGTTAGGAACATAGGCTCCCATGGAAATCAATGGGAGTCAAACCAAATCGTATCTGCAAACATCTGGATGCATCATACTCGGTCGATCGGACTTTCTCGATCCGAGTCGGTCGGAAACCATTTCCCAACCGATTCAATCAGGAAGATTTGCTAACCGCATCAGAATCGAGTCCTATAAAGTAACTTCTACAGATTTCAGTTCAATGCACTCTAGAACCATTTTTCTCAAATGTATGTCAAGATGAGGATGCTTTTTTCCAGGTCTCCAAAAACTGTCTGTGAAACGAAAATTCGTTTAAGAAATAATTTTAATTCCATCTTCAGGAAGGCAAAGCTCTAGTCTGAAGCTGATCCAAGGTACAATTTCAGCATGCTCTTTGGAAAATATGCTTGCTTGAGACCATACATACTTACATGTCAGAATAGTGAGCTTAGTGGGTTAATGCACCTGATTTTGGAATGTATGACAGGCAAGTCTCAGGTTTTATTACTAATACATCTTATATTCCTCCTACGATTAAATAAGTGATTGCCAATAATGTTGCAATATTACTACCTGTTCATTACTCTTCCAGGAATCTGGCTGTTCTAAACCAAAGGAAACAGTTGTTGTCAGCACCCCACAACCAACCATGCTTGCATTCTGTTTTGAAGCCCTCCGCAGAAAAAGTGTCAAATCCACTAATATATCAATTCAATGTTTCTTTATTTCCAAGAAATCATTTCTTATAGAAATATTGCACATTCTCCAATTCATAAACACATACAGATACATGGGACCTCCTCATCCTGCTGCTCATGCAGAGGGGTTTAAGGGCACCTGATATGTATGCCCAGGTGCAGTGGTTCACTGACAGAATATCGACACCTAAAATATCCCCACACCACAATATCGAGTTTTATCAAAGAGTTCGAGATCCTATATTTATAATGGTAAATACAAAAATATCAGGAACAAATATTGATGTCAAGAATATACTTGTACAAAATATATGTTTTTATATTTATATATAAAATAAATTAATACATATTAAATCATATTTTTTTAATAATTAGATTTAATAAACATTTAAAAAAATATAACACATAAAATGAATTTTTTAAAAAGTTAAACACACGCACACACACACACATATATATATATATATATATATATATATATATATATGTATATATATATATACTTTAAAACCATTAGTAAACTACTTATTTTAATTTCTTTTATAATTTTGAAAATTATATACATTTTTTAAAAATAAATATATGTATATATAAATATACTAATAACAGAAAATTGATTAAAAGCATTTTATTATAAATTGAAACATTAAACTATTTAAAAATCTTTAAACTTAAATTTACCACGCTAGTCAGTGCAACAGTAGGGAGAGTGTTGGATAGCAGGTTGGTAAGAATTACTATTCTCACGCCAGTGATGGCAACAATAGGGAAAGTGTTGGATAGGGGAGGGTAGACATTTACTATTCCCATTCCAATGAGTGCAACTGTAGGGAAAGTGTTGGATAGCAGAGGGGTAAAAATTACTATTCCCACTCCAGTGAGTGCAACAGTAGGGAAAGTGTTGGATGGCGGAGAGATAAAATTTACTATTCCCACTCCAGTGAGTGCAACAGTAGGTAAAGTGTTGGATAGTGGAGTGATAAAATTTACTATTCCCACTCCAGTCAGTGCAACACTAGGGAAAGTGTTGGATTGCCGAGGGGTAAAAATTAGTTTTCCCACTCCAGTCAGTTCAAAATAACAACAAAATATTTAAAAATTAGAAAAATATACAAATATGTAAAAAATCCAAGTACAAAGACATTTACTATTTAAAATAAAACAATTAAGCGTATTATAATGTTAAATGCATATGACAAATACCTACAAATATTTTATTAAGTAAAATAAAAAAAATATTTTCAAACAAATAAATGTTTTTATTCAGAAATTATTTAGAAAATTAAACATTAATTATTACATAAATGTACTGTTTTTATTTACTACCCTATAACACTACACAATTCACAACATACATCTAAATTTTAAAAACATTTACTTCCATAATTAACATAATTAATTACCAATGAAAGAAATATTAATTGAAAAACAAATTAAAACACATAAAAATGAATTAATTTACCACACTTTACCTCTATAATCCCACAACCCACAGCTAAAATGAAACTGTAAAAAAATGAATTACACAATTAAAACTTATTTTCAATTAAACAACTAATAGTATTTAACAATTATTTATTAAGTAAGTAAAATTAATTTACTCCCCACCCATTACCCCTATAAAAGTAAACCCCACACACAGCAAATATTAACAATTACCTGAATTAAATAACAACTAATTAATATTAATGATCAACTAATTATTAATTGATTAAACATACATTACTTCCCACCCTTTACCCCTATAAACCCCACAAGCCACACCTAAAATTAATTACATTTCCATATTTACTTTCAATGAATTAATAATAATTAACAACTAACTAATAATTCAACATAGATTACTTCCCACCGTTTACCCCTATAAACCCCAAAAACCTGCACCTAAAATTAATTACACAATTTCCATACTTCATTTACAATCAATTAATTATTATAAATTAACAACTAATTATTAATTGATTAAAAATAAATTACTTCCCATCCTTTACCCTTATAAACCCCACAACCTGCACCTAGAATTAGTTACACAATTTTGATAATTAATTCACAATCAAGAAATTAATATACATTAACAACTAACGATTAATTAATCACAAATACATTTCTTCCCACTCTTTACTCCTATAAACTCCCCACAACTTGCACCTAAAAAAATTACACAGTTACCATAAATAATTTCCAATTAATTAAATAATATTAATTAACAACCAATTAATAATTCATTAGAAATAAATTACTTCCCACAATTAACAATATAAAATCTCAATTAAATAAATATTAATAAATAAAAAATAATCATTAATTTATTATAATTAAACTACTTCCCACTCTATCCCTATGTAAATCCACAACCCGTTACGGAACAAAAAAACGCAAAATGTAATTACAATAAAATTGATAACTAAAAATGTAACACATATATTAAAAAACATAAACAATACTTATACAAAAAAACATACATCACATACATTTAAAATATAAACTAAAATACATAGCACTAATTAAAAAGTCGATATTTTAAACAACTATATTTTTGCAAACTATTTTAATAACTTACATTAAATATGATATTCTTGACCACGATATTCTTGCTGTCCATATTTCTGTGTCACGATATTTCCAACTCGATATTTGTGTAAGTCGACTTTTCCAACTCGATATTCTGTCTGAATACCCACTGGGGAGAGCCTCTTTCTGTGCGGATGGGCTTCATGTAAAAGGGCAGAATGGCATCACTCACAGTGAAGTTAGCCCGCTATATAAAACTTTATAAATAAATTGGCTGAAGTAGAGTGACTGATTGTCTCATGCTGTGGGCAGAAAATTGGAAGGACACAGAAACAGACCAATGAATGGAAAAGTCTGGCTAAAAGCCTTTATAAGGAAGTAGATTTTTATATAGACTTTTAGTAAAATCAAAAGGTTTTGGCTGCTGCAGACCTGACAATAAAGAAAAAAAATGGTGGATCCGCAACTCAAATATAATTGTAAATTTGCTCCATTCGTTTTAGCATACTCATGGAAATCTACGATTTTTATAGTCATTCTTGTACAAACAAAGGGATGTTTGTGAATTCAGAGAAAAAAAACCACTACAAAAAGCATATCCTATGCCTAGGAACAGGTCTGGCTTTAGGGCAGTGCGGCCGCACTGGGCGCAGGCCTGGAGGGGGGCCATTGACCTGGGACGGGGGGGGCGTTGTGCTGCGTTTATCAGTAACTTATGATTTGATTTATGTTATTAACTGTGATTAATGTTCCTGCTGGAGAGAGAGATAAAGGTTTTGTCTAGTGACAGTTTTGACTCGCTATCAAGTAGCGCAGAGGGTTCATGTGCCTGCTGCAAAGAACAGATCTATATTTATGTGGACAGGTGAGTGGATTAGAAAAGCCAACCTTGGTAGTGAGCAGACGAGGCTGCTGCCAGGAAGCAGCAGTGCAGTGGGATGGAGGGAAGGGGCGGGGGATGGGTTAAAAGAAAAAACACTTACCTCCCGGCCAGCTGGCCGACTGCCGCCTCTCCTACATCGTCTTCCTGGCTTCTTGGGAGAGACAGGAAGTACCAGGCTCCCAAGCTCCCTGCAGCCAATCACAACACGGCAATGCCAGGGGCTGGAGGGGTGGGCATGTTCTCCACGCAGACTGTCATACAGCCTGAATGGAGAACACTTTATGTACGCATGACTGTTTTGGGCATCCCAAGAGGGCCGGCCAAGCACTCATGCTCACATAGGGAGTGCAAACCACTCCACCTACTTTGAGAGCAGCCCCGCCCCACAAAGACGCCGCAACGGGGAAAACAAAAATGATAACCTGTAGTTATTATCATTTTATTTTTACTTTTATTACACTGCAAAAAGCAGTGGGGAGACGCTCCACTGGTAGTGAGGGAATCTGAGGAGGAGGTCAAGTGATGGTTGAACAGGGCGCCGCCACGCTAAATCCGGCTCTGCCTAGGAATTGAAAAATTAATAACTTTTATGTGACTGAACCAACACGTGTTATCTGTAGAGAGCTCTGGTGAAACGTGACCCTAGGATTTAGTGCAACTGATGTGCAAACACATCTGTTGGACTACAGGATAACATGCGAGGCGCATTGTTGTACTGATAGCCTCGAATCACAATGAACAAGGCCATTCACGCCTCGACCAGTTAATCAGTCTGTGTAGCAGACATCAAAGAGGAACGTTTGCAAAGCTCTAGTACACGTCATTGTGCGTCTTATCAGACGACTCAGTCATTCATTCACCAGGTTTGTTTCATCACAGGTGCATTTCAATGTTTCAAAATTTGAGGCGCAGGGGGTTGGGCAGGGGGATGTACTGCACCTTAATGAAGCAACCCTGCAAAAAGTCAGACTACAAAAATACTCTCTAGTGCATTTCGTTTAATCGAATGGGGTGCTAAAGAAAAGCGTACACTATCGTAACACTTACAGAGCTTTTAAAATTAAGCACAGCAGGCCATTTGTTCAAATGAATGTGTGCATCGTTGGTTAATTTGTTTTCCTGTAAAAGGGAACAAGTTTGCAATCCAAGCCTCGTGACATCATTCCAGAGCACTTCCACTTTTGGATTTTGCATTACGTCATCATTTCATTTATCTCTGACAATGACGTGGCAATGGTGGGCCACATTTCGCGTATGGTTGACAAAACGAGGCAAGAAACTGAAAATTATGTGGTACAATGCTGCGCATTCCGTGGCAGTATTATTTTGCTGTTGTCATTGTAACACACACTAATACTCGCTAGACAATGGTTTCGTCTCATTAGCACCATATTAACATCTGAAATGTGTCCACCTAACCTTTACTGAATGTGGTGCTTTTCAAACGTTTGATGCAGCTGAGCTAGAACTTTTTTGTTGAAATCTATAATTTTTGCCGAAAGTGGAATATTATGTGGCGAGTGCGGTAACTCCACAATTATTTAGAAAATGCCACAGCAAGAGAATTCCATAATTTTCAGCGGCTTTGACTATATTTCATCATATTTTCTACACTCCATGTTAACAGAAGACAGAACTACTTTGAATCCCCTTTTGGATAAGTGGCTAGAAATATATTATATTTTACCAAAATATACATCGGCAACAAGTGCCAAATAACCACCTCTTTTAAAGCAGTTCCTTGAGACGAAAGTTAAGAATTTGAGATTTTTTTCTTGCAGCTGTCCGCGGTTCTCGCGTTTTGCGTGGTGCGTGCAAAGCACGGGGCACGCTAATACATGCAGCATGTGTGCGCCTGCGTACAAAAAAGTTTCTTGTACCGCTGAGTAACGAAGAAAATCACCAGCGCTGTGCTAACCGGTGGAAGAAGCTCTTTCCCGCGATCCATGGAAGCTGCATACAGACCTTAGGAAACTGCCCTGAAAAACAGGATACCCTGACCCGTAGAGGCCACTGGCCTGAGACACTGTTTATTGTAGTGTCCTGCAATGACACAGTCTAGTTGTTTCCATGTGACCTCACACTGTGCATCCACCCACCACAGACGTCACTGGGTCAGGTGACGCTGCTAATAAAAGAGGCCGAGCGCCAACTGGTGTCTTGCGTCCCTTCTTTACCTACCATGTGGACCTAGGGCCCCATCAACAAATTGGCAACGAGGCGGAGCCGGTGCCCATGCGTGCACCAGCCTAAACGTTGGGGGGAAAAGGAAGGAGAATGTCCCCCCAACAGCAAGTGACCTTCAGCGGAGGCCCGCGGGGCGTGTGCTAAGCCCCGGGCCGACACGACCAAGGAGGAGGCGACCGGGAGCCCACCCCGCACCTCCGTGCCCAGCGTGAGCCTCCCTGCGCGAGGGGAAAGTGCAGCCGACCGACCAGAGCCCACTTGTGCCGGGCGCAACTGAGCGCCACGTGGAGGCGCGGCCCGAAGTGCCTGGGAGTAAGCGGACCGACCGGAGCCCACCCGCGTCGGCCGCAAGTGAGGCCCCACCGCGTGGTGACCGAAGCGGAGCCCACCCGCGAAGTGAAAAGGCCCGTCGGCCGAAGGTGAGCCCGTGACCAGCACCGAAAGCGGAGCCCACCCGCAACGGTCAGGACTGTTTAATGGCGGCCGCCTGGTAGCGCCGCCCGGGACATGCAAAGCGGAGCCGTCCCGCTATATACATAAACTGTGCCCCCAAACAGTGCGAGGGGTTCCCGACATTGTCCCTGTACCAAAGCAAGACTCGCGGAGCCCACCCGCGGCCTGCCTGCAGCGATCCCTGCCCGCCGCACAGCGTGTAACTGTAGCGGCTGCTGCGGTGGGGAAAGGAGCCCGCAGCGTGTGGAGAGCTGCCGGGCCCTGATTGAATGAAGCAGAGCCCACCCGCACAAAAATGCGAACGCCTCCTCACCCCGTAAGGCAAGTGGCTGCGGCGGTAGGAGAGGAGGAGTGAGAAACCAGCGCCCGGCCCGCAGCCGACAGAAGAAGCGCCAGCAAACCCAGCACAGCCCCGTCAAAGAACACTCACCGCGGTTTTAAAGGGAAACCATCAAGCCGTGGCCGCCTGCCTCGCCCCACCGCTGATCTGTGTATGCCCGCAGCCGACAAAAGAAGCGCCAGCAATCCCGACACAGCCCCGTCAAAGAACACTCCCCGCGGTTTTAAGGGGAAACCATCAAGCCGTGGCCGCCTGCCTCGCCCCACCGCTGATCTGTGTATGCGCGGCCGGGACACATAACGGCCCGGAGACCAGCGCTGACACCCCTCCCCCGCCGCACAGCCTGTGACAAATGACGCTGCGGCGGCGGGTCGCTAAAGAACAATGGCAGCCCCAGAACTATGCCCATCTGAAGAGAGCTGTCCCCAGCGCCAGCCCTTCTCCGGCCCCCTCAGCGCATAGAATGAGAAGCTGCTGCGGGCAGGAGTAATGAGGAAAGAACCATGGGTGAAGCAGCACTGACAAACCCCCGCGCACTGCCTGGACAGGGAACAGACAGCTGCAAGGGGCACGAAGGGAACGAGCTTTCCCCCCCCCTCCTCACAAAGCCCCTGCAAAATAAAGAACAGACCTGCCATCCATGAAGCCTGCAACAGGAGGCAGCACCTCCCTCTGGTCGTCCGCTGCCCCCAGCACACCAGTGAAGCCACAGTGGCTACAGCACCACCTGTGCCCACGCAGCCCAGTACCGGCAGCTCAGCTCCATCTGAGCAAACCGAGAAAGCTCCAGAAAAGCACACAAAGACGTGGACTGCTATCCAAACTATCCCACGCTGCCATCTAGTGGCCGTTTGTAGGTACTGCCATAGAGGCAGCAAACAAGCATTGGACTAACCAAGGAAAGGACTCCAGTTGTACAAGCAAGCCTGCAGCAACCAGACGCACAGGGACTGCAGTGAAGAGATTACAAAGGGCAGCAACCTGCCCGTACTCAAGTCAAGGAAAATTCCGACTGGCCCCACAACGACAATAGAAGCACCCAAACCCCAGGACGAAAAGAAAAAGCAGCCTTGGACAGTGAGGACGGCTGCATGCACTGAATAGTGCACAAGTGTCCTGCTACCCCACCACACTCACAGGAAGTACCACCACGTACAGCCAAGAATGCACCAAAGAATGTCCTGCAACGCCGACCGCAGTGATGCCAGGACCTTACCCCGTGACTAGGAGAATGGACGAAGCACAAGAACACAGCCAAGCCCAAATGACGCCACGTCAATACGCAACCTCCTGAGGACATAAGGAGACGGAGCAGGAACGCACCAGAAACGCAGAAACACGCCACGAGGCGCGAGGGACGCGCCAGGAGTACAAGAACTCCACACCCGCATGCCAGGACAGAGCAGCACTGCGCCAGGACGTGCCAGGAGCACCAGAAATCAGGAGTGCCAGAGTGACGCTGCACAGCGACACGCCAATGCCTCAAGACAGCGCACAAAGGTCCCAGAGTGAGGCAGCGACATCTCACAGCAACCAGGGCGCCACCATCAGCAAGCATGACGACATGCCCAAGTGAAGGTACAAGGAGTGGTGACGGAACCCTCCACAGTGCCGACGAAGCACGCCAACGCTAAAAGCATGAAGACTCTTGTTGAAGATGAAGCCGACCCATCAAATGGTCGCACCCAAGCAAAGGAGCCGACCCGCCAAATGGTCGCACCCCAGCAAAGAAGCCGAACCGCCAAATGTTTGCACCCAAGCAAGGAAACCAACCCGCAAAATGGTTCCGTCCAAGCAAAGAGCCGACCACCCAGTTTGGTCACCAAATGAAGAAGCAACCGAGAAGATGTGCGACGACTGGTCCAGTCACAAGAAGAGAAGATCACAGTGTCAGAGAACCATGCCCAGACCAGAGAGAAACAGGTGGAGTGCACGCTGCCTGGAGAAGACTGATTGGGAAGACCAAGACAGTACGGTGACCAAACCGCGTCGCAAGATGGAACAGGGAGAAGAAGGGCGCGACGCCACAAAGAAAAAGGAAGAAGACAAGAAGCCAATTCGCCAGAGAATTGCAGAAGCGCCACTGAAGAAGGAACCGTAGAGCCAAAGAAACCTGATGACCAAGGAAGGGTTCCCTGATGAAAAGCAAAAGAAGTGATCAAGAAAAGGGAAGATACGACGGCAGGTCTAGTCTTCAAGCCAGGTGAAGATAGTGTCCCACCGCATGGACAAGACCAGGGGAAATACATGTAGAGGGCCCGCTACATGGAGAATCCTGGTTAGAATGAGCAAGCAAGAAAGAAGACTGGACCGCGTCGAGAAAGAGAACATAGAGGAAGAACGGAGTAACACAACATCACTCCACAGAGGAAGAGAGGAAACCATATTCAGCACACAGGAACATCGGTGCTGTCCAAGGAGCATCGCACCATCCGTGTGGATCCCAGTAATCCCGACAACCTGCATTTGAAGAGACCAACCACCAAAGAACCGTATATGTGCCCCGTGAACCGGGAGTTTGTCGAAGCAGAGCATACCAGAGCACTAGACAATCCACCCTTGTGGACTACACAAGACTCGACTGTGGCCCTGTCCGAAGTTCCACAGCGACCCGCACAGCCCACACGGTCACGTGGCAGTCCAGGGGACAAGGGCCTCGGAGGAATTCCTGTGAGAGAGGAATCTGTATGGGAGAGGTGCAGCAGCGGCAGCTCCACGACAGGCAACAGGAAGCACAAAGGCCCCAGGTGAACACCTGGCACCGAGAAACGGTCTGAAGAAGGCACTGAACCCATGTCCTAACGGCAAGACCATCCTGGGGGATGACATCAACACCCCGAGGGCAACATGAGCGACTTGGCGGTGAGTCCATTGGCAGTTCATCAGCGACGCCTTTGCGCGGCTCATGCGAAGCCCCGCACGGTCCACCGGGTCCCATCGTGTGCAGCAAGAGGGTCCTCCCAGCGACTCTAGTGAGATAAGAGTCCAAGCAGGAGAGGTCAATCTTCGAGGCTCCAGTGAGAGAGGAGTCAGACAAGAAAGGCAAGTCGGACGTTACTTGGCCGGCAGGAGGTGTGAAAGCATCAAGATCAGCAAATCCAAAGAAAGACCTCTCGTGCCGCAGTCGTCTCCAACAACCAACAAGCGTTGTCATTTACCGGACTCGGAACACAGGCGAGACCCTTCAAGGGTCAATCCTATTCTGCTCCAGATACCCCAAGTGTTGAACAATGTACATAAGCGCAGCAAGACAAGGATGATCTGAAGTACACCGCCGAGGTGAAGCTCATCTGACTGACTTTGTAATCCAGGAACTTTCAACATTCTCCCAGCCGATCGCCTGAAGAAAATCTGTTGGGGTTGTAAATTTGTTTTATTCTGTTTTCTTGCAAGTTGGACATTTTGTTTTCTCTTCCCTGAACTTTGGGAGGGATGTAGTGTACTGCAGGGACACAGTCTAGTTGTTTTCATGTGACCTCACACTGTGCATCCACCTACCACAGACGTCACTGGGTCAGGTGACGCTGTTAGTAAAAGAGGCCGAGCGCACATGCTCGTGGCCAGAATAACCATCTACCAACTGGTGTCCTGCGTCCCTTCTTTACCTACCATGTGGGCCTAGGGCCCCATCACCACACTTATAAAGGCGGGCCCTGCATGCATATCAGCAGTCACTGAAAGCTGGGCCCTCTCGTTTGGGCGTTCAGCAGGCTTACTTAGTGCTGTTATCAGGCTGGAAAAAACATCCCTGGGAATGCGTCAAATGTAGCACGTAGAAATATCTTTCTTTCTCCATGTTACTTACGCTTACTATGTGTGTTGCATTCTGCAGCACTCTTAGAAAGAGGAAAATGTCTCTCAGGGTTGTTTTTGTGCAGGAAGGTGTTCCTTTGTGCCCAAAAACAATCCTGCTTACAACTCAGGCGCCCTTGCACCAACGACATTGTGCCAGCGTTGCAAAATGAAAGGAATGTGCCATATATTATTAAGTACAGCCCGTTCCTGCAGCAGCGCAAGGTGATAAATATGCCCCCTGATGTATTATTACTTGACTTTTACATGACTGCTATTTATTTGTTTTTTTAACTTTTGATTTTTGTTATGACTTGGTTTTACCTTTTACTGACACATACTTGCGTGTCCCTTCTGGACACTGTCCTCTTTCTGCCTGTTGACATTGGGATGCTATCAGCTGGCATTCTGGAATGTCAGCTTTTCTTGCAGCAATGGTCATTCTGGGGAGTCAACAAACAGCAGCTTCTCTTTCCTCCTGCGTTCCTCTCTCTTGATGTGCTGGTATTAACTCTTGAATAAAAAATACAACAGGCATTTCTGTGCTGCGAACATCATTACAAATTTGGCGATGATCATCAACACATCTACGAACCCTATGCATGTTCCGGATTCCCATTAGGAGTCTATCTTGTTAGGATCATAAACCTTCCAATGCAAGTACTTTTTACCTTTGATCGTAATGTGCGTACTGTCTTCATTCATATGGATTTCTTGCTTATTTGGGTTCATGTGCCCGTTCATGTATGGCCATTACTGGTTGTATGAAGCTGCCATTTGAGGCCCTCAAATACAATAGGTAACTATCCGGTTTGCCCTATGACATCGCCTAATGCACAGAAAGTCAATGAAATGCAACGCTGGAACCCGTGTTCCTGATTACGCTGTGTGCCGCCATTTTGAACTGCACCATGGTGTGTTGTAGTTCCAAAGAAATCCTATGTTGTAAGTACCCTTACGTGCCGCCATCTTGAAGGTAATTCAGCCCCTTTCAGCTTGCTCAAGTCTTCAGGCAGTCAACATACAGCAACACATGTTTTCATTCTTATGCGCTGTGACTGATGTCAGCGGTCTACTTTTAGTCAAAGTGCGCTACTATTTTTCAGCAACGTTTGTTCACCGGTTCATCGCCTGTTGGTGTCTTTCGGGCTGGTGCAGTACAGTGGGGCAGTGTTTCTACTAAACATGTTGCTTTTGGCGCTAAGAAGGTAATATATGGTATGTTTTCGCGCTTGTTCTAGCTGTGTTTTATTCTGGACTTGCTTTAACTTTCCCTAGGATTCTCTTCATCGTCTTCAGTGTTTTTGGGGCTTTGCTCCACCCTGTGGTGACAATTCAATTTTTGGGGGGTTTCTGGATTTCATCTCAGCTTCCAGCAAGCAAATGTGTCTTACTTTAAGGCTTACCTTCGCAAATCTGTTTTAGGACCTTTCTGGTGCTTTTTGCATGCCTATGCTAGTACAACAGTTGCGTGGACATCCTACTGGAAGGAATATTTGGAGTTTGTCACTTTTCTGTTTTATGCTTTGTTACAACACTTTACTCCCTGGTCATCATGGCTTCTGGGAATATATGCAACTTATCTCCACCACAAGCTTTTCTGCCAGCTGCAGGTTAACCAGTTTTGAAGTGGGAAGAATGGCGTGAATGTTTCACAAACTACATATCCACCTATGATGATGAAGAGGAGGAGTTGTCACCTGAAAAGAAGACAACATATTGTTGCATTGTCTAGGAGATGGTGGTTTAAAAGTCTACAATAGAATCAATAAAACAATTCATGCAGAGGGTCAAGGAGATGTATATGCTAACGCTCTGGAATATTTGGATAACAACTGCAAACCCACTGTGTGTGCCACAGTGAATTGCTATAAATGCTTCCATTGGAAGCAAGGAAGGGAATAATCTATTGAGGATTATGTATCTGCATTGAAAAACTTAGCTTTCACATGTCGTTTTGGTATCCTACATGAGGAGTTAATAAGGGACAGATGGTGATGTGTGCTGCTAATCCTAATAATCAAGAGTCCTTGTGGGTTAAAGGTGAAAAGCATTTACAGGATGCAATCAACATAGTCAAAAGAGTAGAATTGACAGGGAGGTGAGCTAAGGTAGTGCTAGCCGATAACAAACTTAAACATGTGGAAGCTGCAGTGGTAGCCAGAGTAAGCAGTTCTAAGTCATCTGTACAAGCTTCTTTCAAGAAAAAGAACAAAGCAAAACAAATAGAAACAGAGTGGAGGAGGAACAAGAAGAGTTTGAATCCCAGAAAGTGTTATAGGTGTGAAAGCACCAGACACTTGGCTAATGAGAGGAAATGTCCTCCTTGCACACAGAAATGTTCTAACTGTGGCATTGTAGCTCACTTTCACAAGGTTTGCCAGAGGAAGTTTGGGGAGAAGGTCAAAATGGTGGACTAGGATAAAGAAGACTGCTTAATTTCATCTGACGTTTCCGATACTAATATGTGTGTCCTTAATATAGAGGATGTGCAAGTACTGGATATAGAAATGGGAGCCAGTAGTAGTAGAAAGAAGCCCAAGTGCGAGATGTGTATTGGTGTTTATTGGTGGGGTGGACATCTCCATCGTTGCCGATTCTAGTCACCATATACTATAGTGAACAAAGATCTGTGAGAAAGGAAATTTGTGTATGCTTTTGGACATGAATTGATGTTACCTGATGTTACGCCTAAACCATACTCGGGTGAGCCCATTGACATCATTAGTTATAGGAAACTAAAGTTTATATGTAAAAGTAGAGAAATGATGGGCAAGTTGTATGTTTCTGCCAGAGATCCCTCTGTTCTGGGGTGGAAGGATCAAGGCAAACTGGGGATAACCTTGAATCTCAACAGCCCAGAACCTGTGTTGATTTTACAACCTGAAGAAGAACGGGGATCGCAGATGGCTAGTAGATTCCCCAATGTTTTAAAGGGCAACATAGAGAAGCTTAAATGGTTCCAACATAGGATAAATATTAAGGCCACTGCCAAACTTTGTATTCACAAGGTTAGGAATATACCGTTCCCACTTAAAGAGGAAGTGAGATTACAATTAGAAGGATTACTAAAAGCTGGAATAATAGAAGAAGTGGAGTCTTCAGTGTGGGTGGCATCTTTAGTCGTTACTAAACAAACTAAGGACAAGTTACAATTATGCATAGACTTGGGTGACCATAATCAAATATTCTGGTTGACCAGTATCCTTTACCTAGAATCAATGAGATGTTAGCCCTTACCAAAATATAAAGTGATTTTCCACCATTGATCTGAAGCCTGTTTATCACCAGGTATCTGAACACTGGGAGAGTAGGAGTCTCACCACTTTTGTAAAGCTGTTTGGGTGCTTTTGGTTCAAGAGGGTACCTTTTGGCCTAGCCTCAGCTGCGGTTACATACCTAGGGCATGAAATAACTGGGGAAGGGATTACACCTAAAAAAGAATTGTTGAACGCCATCAGAGAGGCGCCACTCTCCAGAAACAAAGATGATTTGAGGGCATATTTTGGATTTCAACCAAAACATATGATGTATGCCAGTTACTAAGAATGAGGAACATATTTGAGTGGTCAGATTGGTGTCCAGATATCTTCATTGCCCTTAAGGAGGACATTTGTAATGCCCCTCCTTTACAAGGATTTGACCCAGATTACGCTAACATTGTCACAACTGATGCCAGCAGTAAGGGCATAGGTGCTGTTCTGACCCACAGGAATAAACGGGGCACACAAGACAACATTGCGGTTGCTTCCCGGTCACTCGCTCCCACTGAGGAGAAGTACTATGTGATTGAGCGGAAGCACTCGATTGTGTGTGGGGCTTAGAACATTTTCGCCAATTCAGTTGGGGGAAGAAAGTAACTTTACGCAGTAACTATAAACCTCATATCAAATTATTAACAACTAAGGGATTGTATACTGCATCACCGAGACTGGTCCACCAGTCTGTAAGACTTTTTGATTACAATTACGATGTACAGTACATTCTAGACTCTAAGAATGTGGTTGCTGATTTCACAAGTTGCATGCCCCTACCCATGTGTGAAACCTCTGAGGATGCAGGCGAAGAATTCTGTTTAGCTAACATTTCTGAAGAATTTCCTGGTATTACAAGTGCTGAATGGGATGGAGCCCTAGACTAGGATGAAGTACTCAAAATTGTGAGTGGAATGGTGTTGGCAGGTTAGCCTGAGAAGAAAGCTTTGTAGTCGAGAGTTACTTATGTTTTTGTTATTCATATAGTCAGTCAGTCAGTCAGAAGTACTTTATTCGGTTCATATCAAAAACCATAAAAGTATACAGGCATCGAGAGTCAAGACCACAGTACAATACGATATTAAAAAACTACCAATTCATACAATACATTGTCATTTTTAAAAACATCCATTAATGGTCATTTTTATACAATAAAACACAATTTAAAAAGAAGAAAACAGAGCATTCCGATGCAGATACTAAAATCCACTATTTACAATTAGTCCACTCAATCTTTTTTCCTAATCTCATAGCTATTGTCAAATAGTTCGCTACAGTAAAAATTACCCAGATATTTGGCAACAGCTGAAGGTGCATGAGGGCCGGTTTGGCTTGTCTATACCCTTTTTCTTTAATTAGAGTTAAAAGGAACTTTTTTCGTATTAAGTTAAAATATTTACAGAAAAACGTAAAGTGCATAGTGTCCATAATGGAGAATCCGTCACAAGGACAGATCTCCAGGTCTGTCACCTTTGTCCACCCTGGCCGTTCAGTGAGAAGAAGGTGAAATTTATTCAACCTGAACTTAGTCAGCAAAAATCTATGATTAGCATTATTGACTGTTTTCAGATATAGTTCTAGTTCATTAGAGTTTATTAATAGCTGATGAGCCCTAACAGTTGGTTTCGTCAATTCCTTTTCTTCTCTGTCCAGACCCTTGTTGAGCTTATATGTATCTTTTACCCATTTCACATCCCCCTTAACTAATTTAGATGGCTGAGCAAACAATTCTGGACGACCTAGGGTATCAGCTAGTTTTTTGACATAATGCAGCCATGGGATGGAGTTACTGTGCTCAAGGGCTAAACAGTCCCTCAAAACTTCATGGTTCAACTCCAGTTCGGGGTTCAGCCAGACTGTAATCCATTTTAAAAGCGGTGCTGTACCTATTTGATCTTCCAGATATTCCACCCCACATTCCTGATGGACAATATAACTAGGGGTCGCTTGGGGGACCGATAAAATAGTTTTCAAAAACTTGTCCTCTGCCACTTGCAGCAACTTTACATTTTTAATGCCCCATAAATCAGCTCCATACATAACTAAAGAAATACATTTAGCATCATAAACTTTTAGGACAGCCTGCAACGGTTTCACCCCCAATTTACGCGAAAAACCAAGTACAGCCAAAATAGACCTCGAGAAAGCATTGCGTTTAGCAGCCAGTTGGGGCAACCATGTGGAGCTATCATCAAAGATGACGCCTAAGTACGGAAATCTCGAGACCCTGGACAATACGTTCCCCACACAGTGCAGGGTCTTCATTTTCTTACCCTTACTACCCACCGCTATTACGTGGGATTTTGAAAAATTTACACTAAGGTCCAAAACTTTAATAAAGTCATAAAATGAGTTTAACAGGCGTTGTAACCCTACTACTGTGCGCACTAAAAGAGCGGCATCGTCTGCATAAAGTAATGCTGGTATAGAGAACTTGACTGCCCTTGGTATGTCCTTGTACGCCTCCCCTAACACAGCACCCAAATCATTTATATAGAGAGTAAAAAGTAGGGGGGCTAAAATACAACCCTGCCTGACCCCATTCGTAATCCCGATCTTACTTGTGCAATTGCCCAGGTTGTCGTATCTAACTGTGGCCGTGAGGTCCCTATGCAAATCTGCTAGGAAGTGCACAATGTTTTCATCAATGTCTAGCTTTAGGAGCAGTCCCCATAATTTGGACCTGTTTACTCGGTCGAAGGCCGAGGACAGGTCCATAAATGCAATGTATAGCATGCCCCTTTTGGCGATAGTGTACTTCCCAATTAATAATTGGAGATTGAGGCTTTGATCCGTAGTGCCTCGCCCCTTACTAAACCCGAATTGAAGGGCTGAGAGGGTATTTGTTTCTTCCAACCTATCGGTAAGTTTGCTCAAGACTACATGAGCTAGAACTTTCACTGCAGAATCGATAAGAGAGATCGGGCGTTAATTACTGGGTTCTCCTCTATTTACTTTTTTATAAATCGGTACAATAACTGATTCGGACCAGGTATCCGGAATGCCAACTTTACAGACTCTGTTAAAAACGTTAGTTAAAACTTTAGACCAGGTCTTGACATCTGATTTGAAGAGGTCGGCTGGAACACCATCGGGACCTGGAGCCTTGTTACGAGTCATCTTCCCGATGGCTTCTGCCACCTCTCCCTCGGTAACCAATATAGTATAGGATTGCAAGTTAGGGATGCGTAAAATCTCCTCCCCTATATTTTCCCCTTCATAGACTGACTTGAAATGAGAGAACCACTCCTGTTTCTGAATATCACAATCTAGTTGATTATTACATGGATCATGGAAATAAGGTTTATTAACAACAGCCCAAAATTTAGCACTATTCTTGAGTACATCTATGGAAATTAGTTCATCCCAGGCTGCTTCCCTAATTTCTCGTTTCCTATCTTCCACTGCATTTTTGTAGGCTTTCCTTAAGGAGGCCACTAGGGACCTATCAACTGGTTTACATTCAAAGGCGGACCTTAATTTTTGATTAGCTAGTGAACAATTATGATCAAACCAGCCAGTCCTCCCGAGGTCCTTTACTTTGCCTGGGCATTTCAGATCTGCAGCAACCTGGGTACACATTTTTTGATAGGCATCTAAGACCTCCTTATCCCCTGCTTCGGGATCCATACATGTATGCAACTCTGTGCCTCTGTTGATTAAAAGATTATTTAAAAAGTCTACAGGGACAACTCTACACCATCTGATCCTACGGGCCTGATTTGTCGGACGAATATCATGCTTATCAACCCTGTTTTGGCATATCTCAGGTGTTTTATTTAAGTCTGTAACGCTAAGAAACACTGGGTTATGGTCGCTAAAGTGTGACCAAATCACAGAGTAACTGCTAATTTTGTTCCCCAGCGTAAGGCTCATAAAGATATAGTCAATGGGTGAACTACTACCATTACCTGTGAAAGTGGGTGTCTCCTCCTCTACCCTTGGGGGAAGCATCAAACCATTGTCAGCCAAACATTTTTAAAGAAGATCTCCCTGTACAGAATGCTCAAAATGGGTATCTCTTTGTTCAAGGGGGCCTAAATGGTCTAATGTCAAACATTTATCTCGGCACCCATGAATATTAAAATCTCCCATGAGTATAATCGAGCAATGGTTGTCATTGACCTTCTTATACAAAAAAAAGTTTAAAGTGGTCAGGTGGTCAGTAGTAGTAACTCTATCATAAGAGTTATAAAAATTGACTATTAAAATATTACATGCTCCTTTGCAGGCAATTTGGACTGCCAAGCAGTAGGGGGAACCTGTTGTTATCTGAGTGTGACTACCGGGGATTGTTGCCGCAATTAGTGTAACCAGCCCCCCCTTTGCTCTCCCCATGGTAGATACTACCGCGGGGAGGAAATGCGTGGAGTAGCCGTCTAGGCTAAGGATGTTCCCTGTGTCCCAAGTTTCTTGTAACCCAATGATATCTGCTGCCCCTATAAATTCTTTCCAGATTGGGCTGTCTACTTTATTTCTTAAGCCCGCGATGTTCCAGGTTGCGAGCTTTATATTTGTGCTCCTAGGTAAATTGACCAACCTGTCTGAGGGACGATTTATACTTGTTAGTGAGTCAGACCCATGAGCTTTTCCCGGTGCCGATTCCTTAACAATCTCAGAGGAACTCAAATTCACTTGGCTAGCCGTTGCATAGTGAGAAGTAGGGGATTCATTACCATTTGCTGTTTCTTTAACCCCTCCATGTCAATCTACCCAACCCAGATCGGACAATGGATCAAAACGATTAATAATTGGGACATTAAAAAAGTTTCCTGCTGGGTGAGCGCCATGGGGATGGTTTTGGGGGTAGCCTCCGAGCGTTGTAAACGCTAGAGGAGCGTTAACATAATGCCCTTTTTGAGAGTAGTTACTACCATAAGATGGATTGGTGAGTCTCCAACTACTATCCATAGCGGGAGCCGAAGGATAAAAATAACTTAGGTCAAAGGACAAAATCCCACCTGAGTTATTGTAATTCGGGAAACCACTAATGAACTGTACTACTTGTGGGTCTCTAAAGTTCACTATGATGCAGTCTCCTTCTACGTCCTTGACTTTGTGACCCACCCAGCTTGCTCTCCTAACATTAATAATTTCCCCATTTAAATCTGGTCTAAGCGGCCGGTTTTTCAACAACCAAAACATCACTTTATTTTTTAATTCATGAAAGGTTTCCACCCTGTCATGTTGCCACTCTGGGACCCCGGCCAACACAATAACAAAGGGATATGACTCCTGAGGAAGATCAACTCTCTTTTTGTAATCCCGGCTATTTATTCCCGCTGTTTTTTCTTGATCTACCCTAGTATCTTTTTTCTCTAGCCCCTTGGTGATTCTTAGACTGTTGTTATCTACTAGACTGTCCTTAAACGCTTGACTTGCTAACTGGGGGGGTCTTGCCTTTCGCCTTATCTCCACCTAGCTTTAAAAATCACTGTCCCCTTTGGGCGATCTCTCTTTGGGGGCAGGCTTCTGATTCTTCTTAGGAGGGTTAGGCATGGTAGATGCACTAATCGGCAAGTGTTTTGCTTCCGTAAGTTTCTTAAGCATATCTGAATTGTCCTGAATAACCAACTGAAGGGCTTCTAGCTGAGTACATATCTTACTCATGTGCGCCACTATGGGAAGGATTAGAGACTTGACCAAATGCTCAACTTCATCTAGCGAGCAGGATATGCCCGCTGCGTCTCTGGATGCGTTATCAATTAGTTCGGGAATGAAACTGTTTTGTATGTGGCCAGATATGTCCCCCTGTGTAGGAGTGTTATTCTTGTCTTGTTGTGCTTTTGCCCTTTGTTTGGGTGATGTGGCTTTAGTCCTCTTAATACGTCCTCCCTTCTGTCGGTTTCCGCCACGCTTGCGCTTAAGTGCGGACGCCGATGTATTTTCTGAGGATTTCATTTCAGTTAACAAGTCATTTAATTGCTCAATACTTTTCCTAGCCCCCGTTTCAGTGCTCGGGTAGGCCATAAAGGAAACCAAACTAGTATCCAAGCTAGTATCCAACCCACTTATATCAGAGGTGCTTGATTGCTCCCTATTGGTCTGGGATGTAATGACATTTTGGGGCCGGATTTCAACAGGGGACATTGCGCGTGCTATGTTGCCAAACGAGGATCTTTTCTGGAACACAGGGTCAACAGATAATCGGCGAACCGTTAAATCAATTTCCTTTTCCAGCCCCGAAGCTGCCCTAGTAATAAAGGCTTCTATAGGACCAGTGATTCCCCCTCCACCTCCCTTGTTAGCAGTTTTATTGCCTTTAAGTTTTTTTGAAGCCATTCTCTTCTATTAGTATTCAAACCTATGGAGTAAGTTATCAGGGGTTGTTAACCATTAACAGAAATATTTCACAGTTCACACATACAAGCCATTATAGAGATATACAGAGGACAAGGGGGGTGGCCCAGTCCAGTCTCTTACTGTCTCTGACGGGCTCAGACGGGCCCGCCCTTGGCCCGGGCTTCGCCCGGCTCGTCCCGCGATGCGCGGTGCTGTCGGCGATGTTCTATCACCTGTGGAGGGTGTGTCAGGGAGGTGCCTCCTGCCCCAGGTAACTTCTGGGCAGTGTAGTGTTGTTCTCCCTCTTGGCTGCCCAGTCCCCAACAATGAGCGTTTCCCGCGGAGCGGGAAACGCTAGAGGTATCAGGCAGGCGCTTTCTGATAGGGCGGTGAAAACAGGGAGCGTGGTTCTCCTCTTTTCGTGTGCCCCACAGTCCAAGGGTTAGTCCGCTAGTAGCAATCCACAGGATTTTCCCGCGATGCGCGGTGCTGTCGGCGATTTTCTATCACCTGTGGAGGGCGTGTCAGGGAGGTGCCTCCTGCCCCAGGTGACTTCTGGGCAGTGTAGTGTTGTTCTCCCTCTTGGCCGCCCAGTCCCCAACAACGAGCGTTTCCTGCGGAGCGGGAAACGCGAGAGGTATCAGGCAGGCGCTTTCAGATAGCGCGGTGAAAACAGGGAGCGTGGTTCTCCTCTTTTCGTGTGCCACACAGTCCAAGGGTTAGTCCGCTAGTAGCAATCCACAGGATTTTCCCCAAAATATTCTGGTTGACCAGTATCCTTTACCTAGAATCAGTGAGATGTTAGCCCTCACCAAAATATAAAGTGATTTTCCACCATTGATCTGAAGCCTGTTTATCACCAGGTATCTGAACACTGGGAGAGTAGGAGTCTCACCACTTTTGTAAAGCTGTTTGGGTGCTTTTGGTTCAAGAGGGTACCTTTTGGCCTAGCCTCAGCTGCGGTTACATACCTAGGACATGAAATAACTGGTGAAGGGATTGCACCTAAAAAAGAATTGTTGAACGCCATCAGAGAGGCGCCACTCTCCAGAAACAAAGATGATTTGAGGGCATATTTTGGATTTCAACCAAAACATATGACGTATGCCAGTTACTAAGAATGAGGAACACATTTGAGTGGTCAGATTGGTGTCCAGATATCTTCATTGCCCTTAAGGAGGACATTTGTAATGCCCCTCCTTTACAAGGATTTGACCCAGATTACGCTAACAGTGTCACAACTGATGCCAGCAGTAAGGGCATAGGTGCTGTTCTGACCCACAGGAATAAACTTGGCACACAAGACAACATTGCGTTTGCTTCCCGGTCACTCGCTCCCACTGAGGAGAAATACTATGTGATTGAGCGGGAAGAACTCGATTGTGTGTGGGGCTTAGAACATTTTCACCAATTCAGTTGGGGGAAGAAAGTAACTACGCAGTAACTATAAACCTCATATCAAATTATTAACAACTAAGGGATTGTATACTGCATCACCCAGACTGGTCCACATGTCTGTAAGACTTTTTGATTACAATTACGATGTACAGTACATTCTAGGCTCTAAGAATGTGGTTGCTGATTTCACAAGTTGCATGCCCCTACCCATGTGTGAAACCTCTGAGGATGCAGGCAAAGAATTCTGTTTAGCTAACATTTCTGAAGAATTTCCTGGTATTACAAGTGCTGAATGGGATGGAGCCCTAGACTAGGATGAAGTACTCAAAATTGTGAGTGGAATGGTGTTGGCAGGTTAGCCTGAGAAGAAAGCTTTGTAGTCGAGAGTTACTTATGTTTTGGTTATTCATACACAAATTGTCCTTGGAAGGTGGTTTAATTTTAAGACTAGGGAAAGTGGTACCCCCAACTAGTTTAGGAAAGAAAATTATGGAAATTGGCATGAAGGGTATTTGGGAATCAATAAGAATAGGGTAAAAAATTGGTATTGGTGGCCTTGGTGTGACAAAGACATAGAGAGGATGATTAGATGTTGCATACAGAGGGAAAATTCGGATAAAGAAACAACTAACTCTCAGACCCCCATTACATCCCCTGTCTAGTCTGAGTATGCCTTGGGAGAAAGTTAGCACTGCACTGCTAACTCCTGAGGCGAAAAGCCGGGAGGTTGTTTTACTGCATTTTTAACCTGTAATCTGGGTAACTTGTGTATTGATTTTAAAAATACCTGCCGATTTTGCACACTCTGCTCATTTCCACAGCAGCTGAATATTAGCTGTCAGGAAAACAAAAACCACTCGTTCTTGGCGCCATTGACCGCCGAGGGAGAACGATAGCCACGCCCACCTCTTGCAGGCCACGACCCCTCCTACGTCACCAGCGACCACTATAACTCATGTGTCAATATCGGAAGCGCAGCGGACGAGCGCAGCGGGCACGCCGATTGCGCGCCGAAGGCGCGCTTAAGGCAAGCTCGTCTGCGCTCGTCCGCGACGAGGACGCGCCTAGCGCCACAAACCCTGCCCTACACAGTCCGCCTTCCCCCTGCTACACTCGGGATGCACTGCTTAATCTTCGAGGGTATGCGCACGAAGGTAAGCTCACCTTTGAAGAGACTGCTTCTCCATTAACTGACTTCACCCACAAGGACCTAATTGCAGGGGGCCTCTTGAACGTCAGATCTCTACCGAAGCATGCCACTGAAATCAACCTCCTTATAGACTCACACCATCTGGATGTACTCTTCCTAACCGAGACTTGGACACATGCAAACTGTGAGACCGACTTAGCAGCTGCTTGCCCGCTAAACTTTAATATTCTTCATCTCCCCAGACCTAAAGGCCGCGGTGGCGGAGTTGGCGTCATCTTCCGAGCCTCGTGGCAAATAAACACCTTAGACATAGATCCTGCACCCGGTATCGAGCTCTTTGGTCTGACTATAAACTGCCACCAAGGAGCCACCTTTACGGTGATTATCTGCTACCGTCCACCTGGGGCCTTTTCTCTCTCGCAACAGCAAGCACTCCTCACGACTATCACCAACATGGCAACCTCTCATAATAAACTTATACTTCTAGGAGATTTTAATCTCTGGCCAAACGGCAGCCTAGACACAGGTCTAGACAATCTTTTGCTGTCCTGTGATAGTGTGGGGCTTCACCAGCTGATAAACGACCCCACTCACTCCGCAGGCAACCGGCTTGACCTTATCTTCTCGAGCCCGGGTCTAACTCAAGTAGGCGACATCCTACCCATGAGCTGGACAGATCATTCGCTCATCAAACTGTTCATCAATAACACCACTACAAGTAAGCCCAAAAATCACTCGCCACCACAATTCTCTTATCGGAACTGGAAAGCTTTAGAAAAACTTAGCATTTCCACCAAAGTCTTCGAGGTGGAGGAAAGTTTCTCCCCCACCAGCTCGGTGGAAGACAATTACAGATCCCTTAGCTTGAGAATCACCTCCATTGCGGACTCTGTCGCCCCTCTTAAACTTTGTAAACCTAAAGGTAGAACACCTGCTCCCTGGTACAATGACTCTCTGAAAACCCTCAAATCAGCCTGTAAACAGGCTGAGAGAAAGTGGAGACACGGATACTGCAATGACAATAAAATCCTCTGGAAAAAGTCACTCCGTGACTACAAAGCCGCCATCGCAGAGAGTAAAGCAAAGTACTACTGCTCCACTATAGCCAATGCGGCCAACAGTCCAAAAAGTATATTTCAGATCCTGGACAACATCTTACATCCTGACTGCGTCAAAAACCCCATTTCCCCATCTCAGTCCCTTTGTGATAGCCTTGCTCAGTTTTTCACTGACAAAATTGAGACCATCATCAACAACCTGGCAACGCCCTCGTCACACACTCATCCCGCCCTTCCCGAAGTCTGCCCTACCATTCCTAATTCTCGCAGGTCAGCCTGCCCTCCTACGAATAGACTACTGGCTTTTCCCCTTATCTCTCAAGCAGAGTTTGAAAAAGTAGCACAGGGCATCACCTCGGGATCCCCCCTTGATCCCCTGCCTCCGAAAATCTGGAAAGCATGTGGGCACGAACTATTTCACACACTCCGGATGATCTGTAATCAATCCCTTAGCTGCGGCTTCGTCCCCCGTCCCTGGAAGCAAGCACTGATCACACCGTTACTAAAGAAACCAACGCTAAACCCAGAATGTTTGTCCAACTTCCGCCCCATATCACTCCTGCCTTTTCCGGTGAAGGTGCTTGAACGTTGGGTCAGTAAATGCCTCTCAACCCACCTCGAGCAACACCACATTCTGGACGAATTCCAATTTGGTTTTCGCCCAGCCCATGGCACTGAAACTGCTGTGCTTACTGCCATGGAGGAGCTTCGAATGCGCGCAGACAGGGGCCAAGCCGTGGCCCTGATTTTATTAGACCTGTCTGCCGCATTCGATACTGTTAATCATGGAATTCTGCTCGAGCGGTTGAGAGAGGCAGGGATCGACGGCACGGCCCTGATCTGGTTTCACTCCTACCTCAGCGACAGAAAACAGGCCGTATCCCTCCCCCCTTTCCAATCGGTCTTTTCCCCTGTCCCTCACGGTGTTCCCCAGGGTTCCTCTATCAGTCCGATTCTTTTTAATGTTTACTTGAAACCACTGGTCACGTTAATTAAATCACATAACATGACCACAGTAAACTACGCGGACGACACCCAGCTCCTCTTCTCTTGGGAAGGCGAAGATTCCATTTCCTTGCGAGCCTTCCATGAGTGTCTAAGAGACACCGCGAGCTGGTTGCACCGGAACTCCCTTCAGTTCAACGCCTCGAAAACCGAGGTGCTGTTCTGCCCTGCGAGCCGTACACCCCGCCCTCTGCCCGCAGAGTTCTGGCCCCCGGAAAATTCTAACAACCCACCACCTGTTACCAGTGTTCGCAACCTGGGCGTCATGCTAAACCACCAACTGAGCATGGAAGCGCAGGTCTCAAGAACAGTCGCTACCTGCTCTGGCCTTATGCGCTCACTGCGCAAGGTCATGCCCTTGCTACCCTCCTCCGCCAGAGCCTTAGTAGTCAGGTGTACCATTCTTAGTCGCCTCGACTACTGTAATGCCCTGCTGCTAGAATCTCCTGCGACACTACTGGACAGACTCCAACGAGTCCAGTCGGCAGCAGCCAAATTGGCTCTTGGCTGGACCAGGAGATCCTCGGCCACCGCCGCACTGGCCGAGCTGCACTGGCTGCCTCTGAAGAAACGCATCGCCTTCAAGGCTCTTTGCCTGGTCTTTAAGGCACTACATGGCGCAGGACCCAGACCTCTCCAACGTCTGTTCTCCTGGTACACTCCCACCAGAACACTCAGGTCCACAACTGCCAGCCTTGTGAGAGTGCCCAGATGTAAGAAGGCCAGGATGGGGGGAAGATCGTTCAGAGTAGCCGCAGCCAAGCTGTGGAACAGTCTGCCTGTCGATATTCGCCAGATCCCCCATCTCCTCCCCTTTAGGAAACGAATCAAAACATGGCTCTTTCCTCTACCCCTTTAAACCAGCTAGCCACAGTTCACTTCCCCCCGGCAATAAACCCCAGGAGTAGCTACCAGCGCCAGGATACCTGCCAGGTGACAGCCGCGCTCTATAAATATTTTAAATTAAATTAATTAAATTAAAGTGGGCATTGACTTAATGGGACCTATATGGGAGCGAGATGAACAAGTGTATATCGTTGTTCTGTTTGACCACTTTTCCAAGTGACCTGAAGTTGAAATACTTCACAGACCTGACTCTTGTAGCATCAGGAATTTTCTGGACAAAGTATTCATCAGTGAAGGGTTACCCAAATACATTCTCAGTGACAATGGACCTCAGTTCTTGTCAGAAAGTTTCGAAAGTTTCATGGGAAGAAATGGCATTATACATAAGACTACGTTGGTGTACCACCCTACAGGGAATGGTGCAGTTGAACGGTTTATTGTATAATAAATGGCTTTGTAGAGCTTACCACCAGTAACAGATGAGCATGGAGAAGTGAATTACACAAGATGGTGTGGACATATAGGATTACCATGAATGGTAGTAAGGAGTCCATTTGAGTTAATGAGGGGAAGAACTCCTATGTACAAAGATAACACAGGATGGTTGAAGACTGTAAGAAGGACACAATGGTCTGCTCAGGGTGTGAAAGAGAATCTAGTACAAGCACAGAACTAGTGCAAGAGATTGTACGATTTAAAGCATAAATGTAAAGAGGTATGAATCAGGATTGGTGACAGTGTAAGAGTTAATCTCTCTTACACTGAGTGTAAGGTGTGGTTTTATTGGCAAGGAACAAAGCTGTCATACCAAACCTTTGATATTTGAGAAAGTCTATTGCAGTTCAGTACTGTTAAGCAATAGGGAGGTCTGCCATTTGTCTGCACTCTTCGTGTGTAGGAATATGAAGGGAAATGGAGGCAGGAATATCCACAGTTATGAAAGCAAGAATGTGGTGCATGGAAGTAAGCAAAGGTTTGAATGGTTGCAAGACGATGAAGAAACCCAAAGTTTGGGAGGAACCACTGGCTATTGTAGAGTTCTTGAAAATTGTGCTGAGAGCTGTGAAGACGCTGTGGAGACTCAGAACCAGGGTAGTACCAATTTCCAGGACATAAGCCAAAGTCAGAATTGTGTAAGTGAGGAAAGCAATGCTCTGAGCAATGTGGATGTTGGAGTTGACAGAAATAGGGTCAGTCATACTCAACAGGGTGGAACAGTAGACTCACAAATCAGTAGCAATAGCGACATTAATGGTGACCTCTCTTTGGGCAGAGTAATTAGCAGGGCTGGCTGCACCATTGACAAACCCAGTTGGTTTAGAGATTTTGTGTGCAAATAAGTATCCATTACCTTCAATTGTTTAGTTGTGTTTTTTTTGTTAGAGTTAAGCAACCCCTGGGATCGTTTAAGTTATTTATAGCTCCCTTCTTACAGGGGCATATTTCTCGTAATGTTTACCTCATTATCCTGTGGTTTTGCTTACATGTACAGAGCTTTCTCTTTACATATTTTTAGTTATAAATTTGTTGTGGTACTTTATATTGTGCTTTTTAGATTTGGTGGGTGTGCACATGAACAAAGTCCAAAACGAATGTAGGTTGTATGCAAAATATTTCTTCTTTATTTATTAAAATATATAGAAAAGTTCATTGTTGTATCCACAAAAAGATCAGTTATATACTGCATATATACTGCCCTGAGGAAGCTCCCCGCATGGGAGTGAAACGCGTTGGCTGATCTTTTTGTGGATACAACAATGAACTTTTCTATAAATTTTAATAAATAAAGAAGAAATATTTTGCATACAACCTACATTAGTTTTGGACTTTGTTCATGTGCGCCCCCACCAAATCTAAAAAGTACCCTATGATCTGGAAACACAGCGACGACATTCAGCAGCTGTCGTCGGGGTTGGCAGCACAAAAACTGACACCTAATTTGGAACTGGGTTTAAGGTGCCACGATTCTAAGGCCCGCTGTTGCTCTTTCTTTCCCAAATACTTTATATTGTGTGTGTTTTCACAAGAGGGAAGATGTGTTATGACTTGGTTTTGCCTTTTACTGACAAGCACTCGCCTCTACCTCCTGGACACCATCCTCTTGCTGCTTGTTGACATTGTGATGCAATCAGCTGGCATTCTGGAATGCCAGCTGATCTCGCTGCAACGGTCATTCTGAGGAGTCGACAGACAGCTGCTGTCGTTTTCTCTTGTGCGCATCTCTCTCTTAATGTGTTGGTGTAAACTCTTCAATAAAACATTCAGCCTACATTTCTGCAGTTGGAACATTATTACAATTTTACTTAACTTTTACTCAACAGATGTCTGGTTGCAAAAAGACATCTTGTTGACATTCTAAAAGATTCCCTAGGAAGGCATTCCAGCCATTGCTTACCACTGGCTTTGTGGTTTGTTGTAACTCACATTTTCTGGCTTTCTATTGGCTGGCTTTATTTGTTTTAATCTGTTCAGCATATGTTCATCCCTACCTGGAGCAAAGCTTGTTCATTATCACTCCTTGTATTCTTCCACAAGTCCTCCCTTTCTGTAAAAAGGAATTTAAATGTTGTTCTTATCTTGTCACATCAGCTCTGTGTTCAAAGGTGGAAGTCAGATGTCAGGCTCGGTCTCACTGCTATTTGGAAAGAAAAGTTTGTTTTCTAACGCACAATACAATTTTAATACCATTAAGTGAGCTGTGCAAATATTTCAGAATATATCAGAATTAGGAAAACACACATGAAGCACATTTATTTTTTAATCAAAAAGTGTGGTGGAAAGAAATATTTGAGTACGGTCAAAGTACACTAGGTGGTGCCATTTCCACACATTGTCTTGCGGTGTATATTTTTATCAGTAAAACTGTATGTGTACATGTAATGGCCATTTCAATTGATCTACCTGTGCCTAACAAAAATGTATATGTCCTTCCATTACGAAACTGGTGCTCATGTAAAGCGCTCTGATACCTGATGTCTCGGGTCTAGTTCGTGCTATATAAAACTCTAACAAAAATAACAAAAAAAATAAAAATTGAAAATGTGTCATCTGTAATTGCAGTGTGCTACCACACCATGCATACTCTACACTACTCTACTCCACTCTATGCCCCTCCACTGTATACCACACCACTCTACGCAGCTCTGTACCACTTTACAACACACCACTCTACAGCATGCTACTCCATGCCACTGCATGCCAGTCTACACCACGCTACTCTTCGCCACTAGCTTTTAGCTAAGCTGAACAGCAGCGACACTGGTAAACAACATTGCTAAAACATATTGGCAAAGCCAATAGCTGTTGCATAGGCGCGATCTATTGGCTTACCCAATGCTTGTTTCAATTAACTGTAGGATCCCTTCAGTGTCTCTTAACTCTTTCCCTGTCTGGCCTCCCAATACCTTTTATCTCCTTCTTTCTCCTTACATATTAAAACTGGATCCTCTAGCCAGTTTTCACAATGGATCAATATTTACTTTCTTTTACAGAATTTTTTTAAATAATGTACTAGTATTGCTTTTAACTATTCTTGTTTCTATTGTTTTCAACCATTCATGCATTTCCCTTGTTTTCCACTAAATTGGCCTTCAAATATACTCTCAGTAATGTTTTTCTGTTTTTTCTTAATTTACAAACTACATCAGGAGCATCAGCTCTGCCGAGATTTAAACTGCAAATGGGGAGTTCAATGGCTATTTCAACCAAGCCCAATGACCTGCCCTTGCTTCCTAACATTGACAAGGTTGTGAACAGATGCAGTCCAGTGATCTCTCATGACTGCTGGACAGCTGAATTCAGAGCATTGCAAGAGGCTTCAACTTTTCAGTACATCTTTTCGTACCTGGCTTGCAGCACGCTCAAAAGAACCATGTTGGAATTCAGATCGAGAAAGAACATTAAAGATGCCTTTAAATTTTATTTTATCTCATCGCATTTGCTGTGCATTCAAAGACAGGGGTCAAATGTGAGACTACATCTTCTGGCAATATGCTGCTTATTGTTTTAACATGGAGTTTGGTGTTACTTTTCTTTCTCTTGACTGCAAAGTTAGATGATTTTCAACAATTAACTATGTGACACTCTTGCTGGGGTACAGGGAGTGTAAAATGTAAGAATGTAGTATGTCAGTCTTTTTCTAACACACAACATTTAAATACCTCTAAATGAACTGTACAAATAATTCTAAATATATCAGCAGTTAGGTAAGCACAAATGAAATACCTTTTTTTATAATTATGAAGTGCAGAGAGTTTAATGGGATCCAAGTGAATCATGACACTTTGCTTGGTAAATATTTCCTGAAAATCAATTCCCACGCCTTATTGTTTGTGCACTATAAGGTTTCATCTGTAAAATGCCATGTCATAGCTAATTTTGTGGCCATTTCAATGGAAAATTTGCTAGCGCATCACATTTTAGTAATATATTTGCAACAGTGTGCTCCAAAATGCACCACCTACTACATACCACACCTTTACCCATCTTCTGCTGAATGGAGTGGCTCATTTGCTATACTTGTTCTTTTTATGATGATTGGATCTTTCACAATCCCTATGACTTCAGTGATGTAACATTGATGGCTGCAGCCCTACTTTAAAAATTGCTCTAGCGCCACTGGTGGAAGTACTCATTCCAGCCTTGCAAAAAGAAAAGGGTAGAAGGACTTCAGAAAACTACAGGTGTTATCAATCATATGTATGCACACATCAAACATAGTGTGGCAAGGGCACACTCAATACTAACTCTAGGACACCTGTGTTTAGTTGCACACTCGAGGGAACATGTGGCCATATTCCTGCATGGCTCACACAGGATAATAAAGTGAGGAAAGAACCTGTTCACCACAACAAAGCAAGGCATACAAAGGGCATAGTTATGAGTGTTTATAATTTAGCTTTTTGAAGTTCGCTGGCAAGAAGACCCAAAATTAGAAAAACAGCCTCATTGCCTCCCTGTGATGTTGCAGGAGAAAAGCATGAAATACCCTTGTACTACTCTTCTGACTGGTTGAAATACAGGAGGGTACACATTGAGTGTACGGGTGAAGTAAGAACTGACAGATACGTGTGAATAAGAACACATTCTCCTGCAGAATAGCATGCAGTGCACAGAAAAAAAACTATAAATGAGTTACAATTGATGTTACGGAGTTATGGACGATGGGTAAACCATAACAGCTCTGCAGGTGAAGAGTTTGACCTGTGTCTCCTGTAATTGTCTTTGAATCTCAAATAGGTATAGGAAAATGACTAACCAATCAAGACCAACAGAGAACATACCAAGTCCTGAAATTCTAGGCAGCACACACTCCCTTCTTCTTTCCTCCAGCATCCTTTCCTGTAGCTCACATTCAGTGGGTGTGTGGATAACGAGGAGAGTGGGTGAACTAAAAATGGGACCTGATACCTATGTAAAGGATTACTGGTGCTCCATGAGGGATGTATGACGTTACAACGCATGCTTTTACCACGCATGCTGTTACAACGCCAGTTTTACAACGCAAACCTTTACAAAGCATAGCGCTTTGGGGTGCTGGATAGTGAATAGTTTAATTTACTATTCCAACTCCAGTCCCCGTGGAAACTAGGGAAGGTGTTGGATAGTAAATTAAATCTATTCCCTATCCTAGAGCGCCCCCCAGCGCAATGCATTGTAATGGTTTTCGTTGTAAAACCTGCGTTGTAATAGCACTGCGTTGTAAAAGTTTCGTTGTAAAGGATGTTTCCCTCCATGATACTTACTTACCTGTTCATTTAGTCATCTGCTCATTCTTATGTTCACATATCCACCTTTCTATACAGCCACACTTACAGACCCATATTTATATATGTTTTTTCACGCAACACAGCAAGCCACCTTACTGCACTGGGTGACGTGAAACGGAAAGGGCAGGAATGCACCGCATTCAACATTATCCCGTGCATTCCTGTCCTTTCCTAGTGCTGGTGCATTTTTGGCTGCCTAGCGCCAATGCAGGCACCCTTGCATCATAGTACAAGGGTGACTGTGTTGTAGGCTGGATTGTTTTTGTGCAGGAAGGGACTACTTCCTGCACAAAAACAATGCTGAGAGGCATATTACTCTTTCACTCTGCAGCACACATAGAAAGAGTAACACATTCCCAGGTCTACCACTAATGCAAATGTGGGAATGCACCAAAATCCATGGATGGATGCCTGGGAACACCCATGCTCCACTCCATAGAACTCCTTCGCAATTTGCGCAGCCTTACATCACTCTAGATTTATCAAGCCACGCAGGAACACGCAAAGAGACCTTGTGTGGCTTGATAATTCTCGCCTAGGTTTTACATCACCTCTGCGCCCACCTTGCGTGGTGCAAAGGAAGATGCAAAACCTACATAAATCTGGCCCCAATCCCAGCAATCAAGAAAGAAACAAATCTTCTTAATGAAAAAGTCAGACCTATTGGCTTTGTCAACGTTTGTTTCTTTTTGCGTCTCTCACTCTCACATATGCGTTCCCTTGTTTTGTACCTAGGTGAGCGACAGTACACTGGAAAAACATTTTTATATGTGTAATAATTAATCCTGATACAGGTCAGGTGACATTTTGGGCAGAGTGACTCAGATTGTATGGCATGTTTTCTTGTATTTTCACATTTTCGTATTGTTCATGTTAACTGAGGACAGATTTGTTCAATAATAGAATCTGAATCGTTTTGTTATCTTTATGAACAGTTAAGCCTTGAACACATTCCCCTAGATTCATCAAAGTCCCGTTTTGCGAGTCTGTAATAGCGATTATTAAGGAATCGCTATTACAGACTCGCAAAATGTACAAATCGCAATTTTTTTTGCGATTCCTACAGCTTCCTTATTTGCGATTAGCTAATTGCTAATCGCAAATAAGGAATAACTCCCCAGTCATCCCTATGGGCCTAGGGGCCCTTAGGAATGAATGGGATGACATATCAATGTGCGAATCGCTATTAGCGATTCGCATTTTGAGTTTGCGATTTCAAGGATGCAGGGGTTTCCAGTGTACACCCTGTTGCACCCCTGAAATGACATTGGACGCTGGTGTTACGCACACACATGTCCCAAGGACATGTGTGTGTGTAACATACAACTTAGAAAAATGCACTTAAGTGCATTTTTCTAAGTTTCCGCTATTTACCACGAGGTTTGACTTTGCGGTAAATAGCAGCCCAAAATTGCGAATTCGCATTTTTTAAATGTATCATGAATTGCATTTAAGGAATCTCAAATAGAGATTCCTTAAATGCAATTGCTCACAAATTTGCGATTTCTATAATAGCGATTTTTGCATTTGGGATGATGAATCCCAAATGCAAAAATTGCGCTCGCAAAGGGCTAGATTCTCAGAATCTGGCCCTTTGCGAGCTGATTTTCGTTTCATGAATCTGGCCGATTATGCATTAAAGATCTTAAATGGGGATGAGGGGGATAATAATCGTTAGCTGGGGGCGAACGTCTCAAGCATTATGTACGCCAAACACAAGGGTCTTAACCCCCTCACACAGTTCGAAATGTTATGCAACATCTGTTGTGTAAACTACGACTCAATCCATGTTAATACCGTAAGCTAAAATATTAAAAACTTGTAAAAACTATTGTTCACAAAGCAAAAAAACAAGGAAGCAGGCAGCCCAGCAGCACTTGCAGCTGCCTGGCCCTCATAAACGTTAAAATAAATTAAATTGCAAAATTAATAGCTCAACGAGTGGAACGGGAAGCATTAGGGCATGGTGGAATGCAAATGAAAATAGTGTGCTGGGTAGAGCAAGGGGGCACATGCACTTGAATGGATCCAACTCATCCAAGCAGAAAGCTGTGAGACTGAAATGTTCCTGAGCAGGACAAGCACAAACGCAGGGAGGAAAGCAATTGAAGGAGAAGCAGACAACTGGCACAGAAAACAACACCATCCAATCATGAGCAAGGATGTACCCCAAAGCACACTCTAAATAAACGTTATATTTTAGAAGCAATAGGCCTTGTCAGTAGACATCTAAAGCGGTCTGTAGCCAAGACATGAAAAATAAGATAAAGGGTTATTAACAGTCTATTGTCTTATTTCTCTAGGGTTATAGTCTTTAACAACTCATTGGCTTTAGTTTTTTGTCTTGTGGTAAATGGGAGTACTCCACTCCCACTCCACTCCCATTGCTAAACATGAGCTTGTTCATTCTTATTTTAATTCTCAAAGGATCAAACTTGGATTGCAACCATTATCCTTTTCCTCAGTGGAAGAATGAGAAGAGACACCATAATGCTATTTATATGCAAGCTGGTACTTACCACTCTTGGTCTATCACCCTTGCTTCACAGATCACAAGTTGGTCTCTCGTGTTTGTCTTTTGACTGCACATATGTATGCGGTTTGTTCTTTGCATTTGTCCTCTTACTAGAATCTCAACACTTGACCATCGGCATGCGTATGTTTCATTGATATCGCTAATTTGTACAGACATTGAATGAAAAACTAAGCAGTATTTGTAGATACCGTCATAATGCTTGCAGCTTTGCCAAAGTCCCACACAAGGGACAAACTGATGTTAGCTGTCTATGCTAAAAAATGCTCATTCTTCACTGATATAAACAATATGTATATGGTGTCAAATATGTTATCTATTTATATCACTAAAATACTCTGTAACACTTTGATTTGTTTTCTGTCCCAATATTGATTCCAATATTTTAGCTGACTACCATACCTTCACAGTATGCTGGTAAGGGCTTCAGTACAACCTTGGGTAGCAGGGTTCCTCTTTGGGCAAGCACCTACAGCTACATTACTTACAATGTAAGGGATTTTGTTTTTGGGGTGTACATCAGTTGTATAGCACCGCTTGTTCTTACCCCTCAGCCAGATCCCTCAATGTATCCAGTAGTTTTCAATGGTCAAGAGTGTTAGAACCCATGGAGAGGTCCAAAAGCTTTAAGAGGGTTGAGTGACCAGCATCCCTGATATATAATAAATCTGTCTGGACATCCCAGAGAGCTGTCCCCCTTCCCCTGTTGAGCCTAAAACTGGGTTGTCAACCTCCTGATTTATTTGGTGATGATTCGCAGACATTTTTTAGGGGAATAATTGTCACTTTTTAATGATTTTTAGTAAGAATGGCACATCAGAAATTAACTTGTTATTGGAAGGGGGTGTAGAATCTAACTAAGGCTTTTTAACAAATGGTCTGATCCAGGACTCTTGTAAATGTTTGGGAATTATTCCTGTCCTAAACATGTTACTGTCAAGCTCCACCACGCAAAAGCCATCAAATCACAGCATTCCTTAATCTGACTGGACAGGTACACATTTCCATGGCAAAAAAAGTCTCAAGCTATTCAATATTTGTAAGAACTCAGCCTCCGTGATTTGTCTGAAAGTAAACTTGCCAGGTGGCGCAGCCAACCCCTCCGCAGACACCCAAACTCCTGTATATAAAGCACATCTATCATTTTTCTCCAAAAAACACCAATAATTTTGATCAAATGTATATTACAATAATCCACACAATGCAATGTTTATTAATATTGATTACTAAAAATATATTTAATAACGTTTTATTAAAATACATGCCTGTGACTCTTTCGTTTTACATAGTTTTTATTATTACATTTTGTGGGTAAAAATTAAAAGTAAATAGTCAGAGACACTTTGGGGCCCATTAGGATGTTGGGCGGATTGCCACCGCCATGCGGACGGTGGCGATCCACCCGACCTCCAGGTCCAACCGCCACCCATTTACCCCCGCCATATTAGCATGGCGTGGGGGACCATGGCAGACGGAAAGACCGTCTGCCGCAAGTCGACCGTGGCGGAAAAGGTTTAATATGGTGGCGGTGTCTATCAGACACCGCCAGCCATATTAGGATGGGCTTAAATAGATGCCTTTCCATGGCGGCATGCGGTCTTCACTTCCGGGGCCCCCTGCGTGCCCCCACGGTGAAGGGTGGGTGGGGGTTGGGGGGTGCACATGGGGGGTACCTGTGGTACCCCCCCGCATTCGTATACACAATGGGGCAGGCACCGCGCGGTGCCTGCCGCTTTGTGTATGCAAATGCATACATTGTGTATGCAAATGTTACGCCTCTTCTATATCTGGCAGAGGAGCTGGGGGCTAAGGTGATGGCCTATGCCAACGACACGCAGCTGCTGTTTACCTGGGATAAGACCTCCAGCTCGGTGGCAGCAGCTCAACAGTGTCTGGGCGCCATTTTTAAATGGCTGAACGAAGCTCAGTTGAAGTGTAACAAACAAAAATCCGAAATCCTGCTGCTCGGCACGTTTCCCACTGACTTCTGTGAGCAGCTGTGGCCCCCTGACTCCCAGCTCCCCTCGGGGTCGGGACAGCCTGCTAAAAACCTGGGAGTATGGTTCGATGAGAGTCTTTCTTTCTCCGCCCAAAAAACTGGCTGGCGGTTGCTTCAGTCTTCTGAAGTCTTCGCGGTCCTTTTTCCCGCTGCTCCCTCAAGCGGCTAGAGAAATTGTCACATGTGCTCTTATCCTTTCCTGCCTGGACTACGCAAATGCTCTCTTTGTTGGCTCCCCTGGCTACCTGCTCAAAAAGCTTCAGGTTATCCAGAATACGGCTGCAAGATTGCTTTTGGGTATACCGGCATGGAACAGCGTGTCCTCTCTTCTTCGCTCTCTTCACTGGCTTCCTGTGGCTTACAGGGTCAGGTTTAAATCTTTAGTGTTGGCCCACCGTGCTCTCCATGGCCTTGGGCCCTCTACCTTCTGAAGCGGTTTTCCTTTTACTCCCCGGCTCGTGGCTTGCGTTCTGCGACCCAATGCCTTGCCCAGGTGCCTCACTTTAGGCTACAGAGGATGGGTGGCAGTTCCTTCACAGTGAAGGCCAGTGTTGCCTAGAATGTCCTCCCCCTTTTCCTAAGGTCCATCCAGAATCCTGCCATCTTCAAAAAGAAACTTAAGACTCACCTCTTTGTTTGTTAATTTCCTCTTGTACCCTCTCAGGCATCGCGCCGGGACACTCTTGAGTAGCCGTGCGCGTTACAAGTTGACTTAACATAACATAACATAACATAACATTACATAACATGCATTTTTAACCTCCTAATCGGCCCCTTACTTTTTTAGTTTTTTAAAATAAAACGTACATGTCTCTGAGGGACATATTATCAAGAAATGGTGTTAAAATTATCGCCGCTTTAGCGGCAGGAAACTGCTGCTAAAGCGGCGATAATGGGCTTGATATTATGCCCTTGTAAATTCCCATAGAAGCCCATGTTCTGGTGTGAACATGGGCTTCTATTGGAATTCTCCACGGCATATTATCAAACTCATTATCGCAGCTTTAGCAGCAGTTTCCTGCCGCCAAAGCGGCGATAATTTTAACGCCGTTCTTGATAATATGCCCGACGTCTTTCTTATAACATTTCAGTCCAAAAAATGCAATCATAAAAATAACCACAAGACGGGCTTGTGTCTTTTTTATACCTCTTCAAGCCACATAAACTTCAGCCATGGAACCAGTCTCTAGAGTGTGCTGCACACCCAGCTGTAGAGCAAAAGCTCAAGCTTCGGACTTGCTTTACTAAAATATGGTAAGTTCTCCTGGGGGGTCATGATTCAATGACCAAGGAGACTTACAAATGTTTTTCTAACTTGCTGCAGCCCCCCACAATATAAAAAATATTTTTGGTTGCGCACCTGCATATTCTAGGGCCATCACCAAGAACAAAAAAAAACTAAATAGCCCTTGCAGGGCATTATGGGGTGCTCTTTGAAGAAGTAGTGAAAAGTAAATGAGCGGCTGTGGCAGCTCATTTATTTTTCACTGTTTGCTTCTTTTTTTAAATTTTGGGTTTCCCCGTTCCACCCGTGAAACCCACAGTTTTTTTCTCTTCATTGGGGCTCTTGGGGCAGCCCCAGGGGCTCTGCAGGCTCCTTGCAAGTGGCCCTATTTCATGGTGCTTCGCAGGAGCCAGCATTTCTTTTATGTAAGTGGTGTCCTGGGTCCACCTGGGGCACCCCAGACCATTCCTTTTATTGGGGGATGTAGGGGGAGCCCCAGGGCCCCACAGGCTCCATCGGCTCCCTGTTCATGCAGTAGCCAGCATCCTCATATTTTCATAACATATTTTTTAAGTGGGGTGCCCCAGTGCTCACCTGGATAACCCCACAGCTGATCCCTTGTTGGGTCTGTGGGTGGGCCCCCGCAGCCATGCCAGTTCCCCTGCTTGAACCCATCGTAGTTGCAGAGGGAGGTGACATTATTCCCACCCCATGGGGCAGTTTTGTTCTCCAGATGTGCGAAAGCAATTCACTGTATTTCCCTGCCCAAAAGCGCGGCCAGGAAAAAAGTTTTGTGCTTCCATCTAGCGGGAACAGCTTTTTGCTTGCACCCGGCAGTAGTACATTACATTTTCCCTGTTCATGCTCTCGGGCAGGAAAATAGACTGTGTCCCAGGGGTGGGCTCCTTGGGTCACCATCCCTGAGCCAACCCTAGAGGATGGAGTCCTCAGGGCCATTCTATGACTCTTGAAAGGCTGCTGCAGTGACCTCCTACTCCCCAATTGCTGACTTAAGACCCCTGTGGCCTTTTCAGGCTCAGGAAGGGTGACCGTGTGGCTCAATTCCCTCACACTAAAATGACAACATTGGTGGATGGGGTCCCTGGGGCCTTATAGAATCTCGAAGAGGGTTCCACGTGCCCCCTCTCCTTTAGTAACATTTTTTAGTTATAAACATTAAAAACAAATCTTTTCACTTGTGGATTTGCGGATTCTCTGCCAATTTGTGGCAAAACCTAAAAGAAAAGAAAAAATGTTTGTCCCCAGGCTTGGTCTCTCTGGGACCTCACAACCAGGTCTGGGCAGCCAATCAGATTTCACCATGAGATGATCTGTCGGCTCCACTGATCCTCTGTGGCATGATATATACAAAGGGTTTGAGCATTCATTGCTCTAAAACAACTAAATGGATTTACACCAAACACAAAAAGCACTCTTTCTGGACCAAGATATAGCTGTCTGCCAAATTTGGTGTAAATCTGGTTAACTGTTTGGGCTGTAGCTGTGTCCTAAATTTTCGAAGGAAAAATGAATGGGGAAAAATTGTTCGGGCCCCCCTTTTTCTCAGCCCCCGCTACCGAATCACCCCAAGACTTTCCAAGCGCAACCAATGCAAAAATTATCGCTTTATTGGAAAACTTTGGGTAGATTCATCAAACGGTGCAAAAGTTATTTCCTATCAAAACATAATCCTAACAATAACTATCCAGTGGCGACCTCTACTAGGATACATATAAATATATATTTATCTATATACAAATATATAGATATATATGTGCATGATGTGACCTCTTACCAGCAATTATCAGTGCTGAATGTTCTCTATGAAAAATGGAGAAAGGTGATTACATAAAGTCTGCTCTGATTCCTTCCTTCCTTCTTGTTTATCAAGCTCAATGTGGTTTCATCCCTGGATGGAGCATCTTCATGAATGTCAGAAAACTCTTCCAAGTAATGGAGCACAATGTTGCTACAGCAGCATTCCCAATAGATGTGACTGATTTATGTGCTTAGCTGGCACTGTGTATTTATAGTCCTGGAAAAGATGGGTTTAGTCTTTGAGAAAGTATGGGGCATATGTACAAGTCACGTCAAGTGGCTTAACGCTGCGTTGTAAATAAAAAAAGTGACATTCCTGTGGTGATAGGGGCTTGTAAATATACCCCTGGATTGGATTTTGCTGCTACAGAGCCAGCCTTCAGCAAAGGTTCTGACAGACAATATGACATTTGCTGCCGTGAGATGGGGGGATGGAGGGACGCACGGTGGCTCTTCTCTCAGTTGATCTTGGATTTAGTTATTAGTCTCTGGCAATTATGATGGGCTTGAAGAAGAGAGACAGAGGCAAGAGAGCACATGGTACAAGTTGAGTAATATTTCTGTATACAGATGCCATGCTACTGTTTTTGAGGAATGTTCATAAGGGGTTGCTGATCTGGAAGTTTTTAGTGGTGTGTGCAGCCTAAGGGTGACCCATACCAAACTTGTATATAACAGCCCTTTGCATGAATGTGACTACATTATTACCAAGTAATAGAGAAACTATGTACGCACCTAAAACCTTTAAAGATCTGGGTATAAGGATCCACTCTAATCTGATAATTGCTGGCAATATTAGGGCATCATTCTCAGACATCAGTTGGTTTGTGGTATTCTGAAAAACAATTCAGCTGTTGGTAATGGGAAGGGTAGCACTGGCCAAGTAGGCAATGGTATTCTATTTTGTTCATCACCATATGTCATTGGCCAGGACTTTTTCTTCAGAGAACCAAACCCATAACTCATAGATCAGATTTGGTGATATGATTGATTTAGATTCATCCTACACAGGATCAGACTACCAGTAGCTAAGGGAGGTTTAGGGGTCCCAGAACCGTACCACATTTTAGCACATCTCCATTTGGTGGTGTTCCCTAGGGCCCCATCTGCTGGTGCTAGCTAGCATAGTCCTCAGACCAGGGTCTCTGGAGTGGCATCTGCCCCATGTGATGAAGATAGCTCGCTATCTCAGGAAATTACATGCAAAGAAAGAGGGACTAGAAGTGCTGCTTGTAACCAGTTTCCGTTTAGCTGGACTGTTGAGAATTCGGAATTGTAGTAAGGATCTGCAGTTGAACTCCTGGTATGAAAGGGTGCCGAAACAGTGGAAACGTTTTATGAAGTTGGATCCCTCATGCTGCTTTGTGAACTAATACGCGACAATAATGATATAACTGGTCAATTTTAAATTTATGGGATGATAAAGGGACAACATTGATAGATCAGATCAAAGGTATAAGGAATCCACTCCACATGAGATTTTTCCTTTACTGTTCGCTTTGAGTGGGGGTAAGAGAGCAATCACTCTTTTTATAAAGCACAGGTGGATACCACCAAAGGTGAGCTGGAAGGTCTTCAGAAAAGATCATCCATACTCATGAAGAGAGAGCTGAGGAACAGAGAATGGAAGTTCACAGTAGTCACACCCCAAAAGTATCGAGAAACACCTGGTTAAAATAACTTCAATTGATCTTCCCCCATAAAATACACCTCACACCGAAAAAGAAAAAGTACAATTGACTCCACATCTGGCATTTTGTGTCCCAGATGCAACACCCAGAGGCTGGATTATATCATATGATTTGGGCTTGCCCATTTCTGGGACCCTAGTTGGGAACAATAAAAATACTGATAACCACAGATCAGATGGATGATATCTCTTAAGCTAGAGGTGAGAGTACTGGGCTTACGGCAGAGATCTAGGAAAACAACAAAGTAGATCTATCGGCCTTGCATTGGTCATCACAGTGCAATATACTGCTAAGAGGTGGAAGACAGCTGGAACCTCTAATGCGTCAGAATGGATGCGCGAGGCAAAGCAGTGGAAGGAAACAGAGTATGCTGCTAAATATGGAGAGGTACAGGGTCCAGGGAATATTGATATAACCCATACATGGGAAAGATGTTAAGCCTCCTGGTGGAGACGAAAAGGGATAACCAGTTGGGTAGTTGCGAGCAATACAGTATCTGAAAGTTGAGGTGGATGTCTGTGCCAAAATGGGTCAAAATTGATTGGAGAAGGTACTGGAAGCTGATATAACCATGTAATGTCCACTGAAAGGGGAAAGAGCACCAAAGAGATATTGTTATTAAATAATGATGTTTGTAAACCATGTCTCTTTGTATTGAATGGTACACATTCTAGGCCGCAACTCGTCGGTGTTCTTGAATAGATAATATCTGTGAGTGGAGTAACGGAAAAAGGCCCCGGATGTAATGCCATGTCCACTCCTCTATTTGCGAGATGCCATGCAGACCTGGGTAAACAGGATACACCTGAGCGGGTAGCACTTCATGCTGAAGAAAAAAAGGGTGTTTTCATCAGACTGATAGCCCACTTATATAGATGAGCCTATTTCTCCTTTTAGTGCCTCCTAAAACAGAACCAACACCCAACCATGAGAGTGGGTAGAGGCTGTGGCATAATGACCAGAGCTGCTGATTCTCGAGCTGGGGAACCAGGTTCAAGTCTCAGTGCCGGCTCAATATCCTGTGATTCTGGGCAAATCACTTAATCTGTCTGTGCTTACCATAAATTAATGTGTCCTTAACTGGCACTCATGAAAAGCACCGGTGTTGATGATTAAGTGTCGGTGCTGAGCACTGAAAAGCAACCGGCTCAAATTAAGCACTGGTGTAGGGTGATGTGGAGGTCACCTTGATGTAGTTGAGGTGATGCTGTTCATGTACAGTGAGGCTTTCTGCAGCCAAAACTACTTATTAGCAGAAGATACTTTCTGCTCAAATTATTGATTTCAGTTACTGTCATTTAATCACCCCACTAATATTTTGCATTTCACATATTTGGACTGTAGTACACTGAACAGGATGTGTCTTAATGTTGCATGTGAACTGTGAATGTTGACATGCCTTTGAGAGGGACATTCATTATATTCATACACTGTAGATGGAAATGCAAGTGTGAAGAGGGAGTAAAATGTCCAGAAAAACACAAAGAAAAGCCAAATTCTTTCATTTATTCTTCAGTTGAGTACTCAAAAAAACTTCGGGCCAGATTTGGATGTTCGGCGAAGAGCCTCCGACCAGCGGTCTGAGACTCTTCGCCCGAAGGCGGTCTGAGGGAAAACCGCAAGGGGATTCTGCTCCTCTTTCGACGGGCTCATAGAGCAGAATAGTAATCCCTTCAATGATGGCGGAGCCAGGCTCGGCTATGCTGTTGGGATTACGATGTTGGTTTCCAACATCCATTCCATGTCAGCCTTTCCAACATGGATTGGCTGTAGGAAACTGACATTGGGGGTCCCTAGCAGAGCCCCTTCCCCCCTGACCATCCGCATATGGGCCTGGGGGCAACATCCCTGCACTGTGTGGCAGGCGCGTGTGGTGCCTGCCACACTGTGCAGGGATGTTAACCAACTTCTATTTTTCAATGGCAGCTTGTGCTGCGGGCGTTTTAAGCCCGCTGCACAAGGTCCCATTGGAAAAATTGATGTTTGCGACAGCACCATGTGATATTGCAACCATATTAGGGTGTCAGAACTGCCAACCTATGGTCAGGAGGTTCTTTCCCCGCAACAGTGTCGGTCAGATGCAAGTCCGCTCAACATTGGTATGAGGGCCGAAGTGTTTAAATCGCTGTAGAAAACCTTTTGACCCGTTCAGTGACATAGAAAAATATAGGGTTGCTGATACTTGGACTAAAGTAAAGGACCCCATTGGAGTCACCCTAAGAAATAAGCTCAGAACATGTTGGCAGAAGCATAAAGACCCATTATAATCAATTACTCAATCAGCAAAGTGAAAACAGAGGGCCTGAATACGATGCTGGCCGGACCGCCCGTCCGACCGCTGTGGCCGCTAACTGATGCTGAGGCCGGGAAAGTTCCCGCCACCGTGTTACGATGCAACCGCTGCTAACATGGAGGTCTCATCTCCGGAGGTGCACATACCCCCAAATATGTTGCTGAATGTGCTTGCAAAATCACAGGAAACATGTGATAGGTACACACATGCATGACATATGTGGGGATATCTACACAAAGAGATTTCTTTTAAGGAGGGTCCAAGGAAGAGTTTAAAGACCTGCAAAGGATTGTATCCCCAATTCCATAGTTAAATACAACACATATTGAAATCCTTGGGTCTGAAGTGGAGAGTCAAATGGTCAGAGATACTGAGAGAATTACACAGAAATATCCGTGGAATGATCCCTTCCAGGACGTACTTCCTCACCCACCATAGGTGGCATGCTTCACTAGTTAGTTTTAACATCACTTCCTACACAGTATTTTTTATGTTGCGCTGCACCCTCCCCCAACTCATATCGCCCTCATCTGTTGGATTTAGAATATCCTTTATAGAGTAGAACAAAAGCTCCTCCCTCTCGGAGAGGGGGTTGTAGCCCTTGGTGGGACTAGGCCTTCCCACTAAGAGGAGAATCCGAGATGATGAAGCATGCCACCTATGGTGGGTGAGGGTTTACGTCCTGGAAGGGATCATTTCACTGATATTTCTTTGTAATATTCTCAGTATCTCTGACCATTTGCCTCTCCACTTCAGACCCAAGGATTTCTATGTGTATTATAAGTGGGGATATGCCTTGAGCACCATGTTCCCATTGCTGGAGTGTGGTGATCTGTGCACATTCCACTCAATGGGGTTACATGCCACTTACAGACTTACTTGCATGCCAGCGCCCACAGGGTTGATGTCTTTGGGGTTCTGCTGCCGTGGTGTAGGGGGGACCAGGAGAAAGGGATCTATGCTGGAGACCATCGGGGAGGAGTTGATTTGGATGATCATGCACCCTGTACTGCCCTATGGAAGCTGTTTTTCTCCAAATGCCATCTCAGCAGTCGGAGAAAGGCTGTCGGTGGTCTATCAGCAGTCAGTCAGGGGTACAGGAGGCATGCATCGTAATCCAGGGGTCGGACCGACCTCTTCTCATGAGACTGCGGCGGTCGGACCTCCTCCAACAGGAACGCGGAAGCCGGTCCTACCGGCATTGTAATCAGGCTCAGAGTCTGGAGACCTGGATGAAGGGAGCAGTTGTTTCATTTCGCTAAAGTCTGACCATTAAAAGGGCTTCCTCTTATGGGCAAGATATCAGTGCTGAAAAACACATTAACAACCACTCCTGGCCCATAATCAGGGCCACTGAAATTATGAAATCATGTAATTGCTCTGTTTTCCAAATAATTATGGATGTCACGTATTTGCCACATAAACCACCATATGCTGCATAATAAGAATTGAAATGAAAAAATAACAAATATTGTTAAATAATTAAATATTATCACAGATTGTGCAGCATAGTGCCACATGATATCCTTTTGCTTGCTTGGAGAAGTGTGGCTCAATGGTTAGAGCGGCAGACCCTGATGCAGATGTCTAGCCCGGGACCACGGTTCAATTCCCCGCCTCGGTGGGTCTTGGGCTCAAATATTCCACGGTCCTGATAATTCTCACCTCTGTGTCTATTCCAATCATGGAGTCCCACTCTGCAACTCTGGGCAATAGCTTGCTTAATCTCCACAACGGCCCCCACAACACTATGGATGCCTGGCCTCCACCTTGGGGGTACCCTGGAGTGGACACCTCACAGGGAAAGCTAGGATGGGTTCCACAGCGGTATTCGTACAAGCGCCTTGAGACCCTTGCGGGTGAGTAGTGCGCTATACAAGTATCAATTTACATTTGCTTCATAACTCTGCCAATTTTCCTGAATACTTTGGCCCTCGATTGTCACATAAATCCAGTGGACCTGGTCATAATATGCATTGTAGCAAAACAAGTGGGCTGAACTGAATTTGAACACAGAGCTTGGTACAGGCAGGAAATGTTTAGTTACAATTGTTCTCACACATGCTTTCTTTTACTGAGCAATTGAATTCTGTGTATTTCTAGAATATTCTGAATGTTCAGCCTCTTCATTATTGACCGCGGAAGCAGCAATCTTCAATGTACTGAACACAACATCTAGAATTGTATTAATATCTACCTCTACTGTTGCGACATTTGCAGCAAAATGCTCATATTCACTGTAGTCTGTGGCACTTATTTACTTTATAAGTGCTGCTTACAAAGGGATATTCAAAAACAGATTATGCAGTTCATTTACAATATGATGAATATTGTGAAACTGAGCCTCCATTGTTTCAATTTAAAACATGTGGCAACCAGATCACTTGGCCCATTTCCCAGAAATGTCCTTAATGGCCCTGCTGAATGTTCAAAAATATTTCCACAATTGTGGTGACTTGTTTTTGCACGGAAGGAGGCTCTCTCTAATAATGTTTCAAGATGAATAATTTCCTGAACACCATACTATAACAGATTGCACTACAGACACTGAAACAAAATATATTGAGGCACCAGAAATAGCATTGTCAACAAGATAAAAATAAGATTTCTTTGTTTATAAGTGTATTCATTAATGATTAACATGAACAGATGGCACTGAACTAACAATGAAGTGCAAAGAGATCACAGATGTCATGGTTGTGTTGGGACGTCCTGGAAGGGATCATTCCACGGATATTTATGTGTAATTTTCTCAGTATCTCTGACCATTTGACTCTCCACTTCAGACCCAAGGATTTCAATGTGTGTTGTATTTAACTATGAAATTGGGGATACAATCCTTTGCAGGTCTTTAAACTCTTCCTTGGACCCTCCTTAAAAATAATCTCTTTGTGTAGCTATCCCCACATATGTCATACATGTGTGTACCTATCACATGTTTCCTGTGATTTTGCAAGCAACATATTTGGGGGTATGTGCACCTCTGTAGATGAGACCTCCATGTTAGCAGCGGTTGGATCGTAATACGGTGGCAGGCACTTTCCCGACGTCGGCAGTCGGAATCGGGTAGCGGCCTTGGCGGTCGGACGGACGGTCCGGCCAGCATCGTATTCAGGCCCTCTGTTTTGACTTTGCTGATTGAGTAATTGATTATAATGGGTCTTTATGCTACTGCCAACATGTTCTGAGCTTATTTCTTAGGGTGACTCCAACGGGGTCCTTTACTTTGGTCCAAGTATCAGCAACCCTATATTTTTCTATGTCACTGAACGGGTCAAAAGGTTTTCTACAACGATTTAAAACACTTCGGCCCTCAAACCAATGTTGAGCGGACTTGCATCTGACCGACACTGTTGCGGGAAAAGAACCTTCGGACAATAGGTTGGCAGTTCCGGCACCCTAATATGGATGCAATATCACATAGTGCTGTCGGAAACATCAATTTTTCCAATGGGAGCTTGTGCAGCGGGCTGAAAACACCCGCAGCACAAGCTGCCATTGAAAAATGGAAGTTGGTTAACATCCCTGCACTGTGTGGCAGGCACCACTCGGTGCCTGCCACACAGTGCAGGGATGTTGCCCCCAGGCCCATATGCGGATGGTCAGGGGGGTAGGGGCCCTGTTAGGGACCCCCAAAGTCAGTTTCCTACAGCCAATCCATTTTGGAAAGGCTGACATGGATTGGCTGTTGGAAACTGACATCGTAATCCCAACAGCATAGCCGAGCCTGGCTCCGCCATCATTGAAGGGATTACTATTCTGCTCTATGAGCCAGTCGAAAGAGGAGAGGATCATATCTAGGACCCTAATTAAATATTCCCGATTTATGCCCTTGTGTGATTATAACAAATCATACCCTTATAAAGGCATAAGAATCAAATCCATATTTAGTAATAGCCAATGCAAACCAAATACGGCAAGGCTACTTCCTTAGACTCCTAAAAAGCACAACGAGTTCTTTCAACAAACCAAACGTCCAGCAACCTGGGAATTCCCCATGCTTTTGTTTTGATTTGTCCTAGAACTCCTGCAAGCACTGAAAGAACGGCCAGTTCTTAGTGACATCTTTTATTGGCGTCTTATGTCCAACCTTACGTCTAACACGCCACCTTCCAGGTATAAATATACCAGCGTTTGCTTTAAGCAACACACGGTGGTGTGGAGCAGAGCGGCTATCTACTTATCCGAAGCCCAGCTGATGTGAGTGCCGAAGGAAGCCGTCCCTCCCATTTTGACGCACTGAGAAAGACGTTGTCTTTTTCTCCTGCCGAGAAAATCCAGCTCCAGTGTTTCCAGTCACCCTTGCGGGTTACTGGGAGATCGAGTCCTGAGAGCGAGATACAAGACCTCCTTCATTCTAAAACCAAGGTATGGAGCTGATTAGATCTTTAGAGAATTCTTGAGTCAGATTCTTGGCAAAAACTAACTTAACTTAAACTGCAGCTCATTTACTCATTCCCACGTACTAGGCTTAGGTTAGGTACATTGGGGTAGGCGTATTTAGAAGCACCAGTTGAGTACGTTTAGTCAAGCTTTTATCATTATATGTAACTTTATATATTTTATACCTTTTAAGTATCATATGGCTCAGAAACCATATCAATGCTTTTACAGTATTATTTCATAATACTCCTTTTACTGTACGCACTTTACTTTATCACAAGTATTGCAATTGTGGCACTTCATTTCTCTTGCATGAGAAAGAAGACTGCTCAATAAATAACACCTTTTATTGAAAACGCCTGTCTCTCTATTTCTCTGCACTCTGGTGAAACTAAGTATGCACGATTGACTGAGTGAAATAGCTATCTATTGTTTTCACACGACTCTGGAGATGTACTCCTTATTCTGGGGGAGCAAGGTTGTCATGTTTATGCGGTTGACAGAAGCTGAATCCCTTCTTGTCTAATCAGGGAAGTTCACTCCTCCCTGTTCATTCGAGAAAGTTTCTAGTGACCTCTGAGCTAGCTGGCAAACCTAAATTAAGTCTAACATATTCAATAGAGACCTAGTCGACCTCAGTCCTACGTCTAAACTATCGTTTATGTTATTCCAATGCGCAGAGCCTATTGGGAAAATAGGAACTACACTACAAGGGACCCCGAAAGTCAGTCAGTTTCCTACAGCCAATCCATGTTGGAAAGGCTGACATGGATTGGCTGTTGGAAACCGGCATCGTAATCCCAACAGCATAGCCGAGCCTGGCTCCACCATCATTGAAGGGATTACTATTCTGCTCTATGAGCCAGTCGAAAGAGGAGCGGAATCCCCATGCGGTTTCCCTCAGACCGCCGTCGGGCGAAGAGTCTCCGACCGCTGGTCGGAGGCTCTTCGCCCAACATCCAAATCTGGCCTGAAGTTTTTTTTTATCTGAGTACTCAAATGAAGAATACATGAAAGAATTTGGCTTTTCTTTGTGTTTTTCTGTACATTTTACTACCTCTTCACAATTGCATTTCCATCTACAGTGTATGATTATAATGAATGGTTTTCATAGGTTTGGTAGGACCTACAAAGATTGTGTAATCTACCTACTGTACCATCTCATGAGTATAGTTCTAATCGCTTCTTCAGTCTCTTTGGAATATACATCTTTAGGGCCCAATCCTGATCAAAAACCATTCCACAGACCCAACTGCCCAGAAAGGTAGAGGAATTAACAACCATTCCTACTTGATTTCTTGGTATTACAATTGATAAAAGGAACAGATGGCTGTTAATCATTTATTGAAGGCCTAATTTAAGGGAGCCAGCACACCCCTGTTTTCGTTTCCTTACAGGACATGTCAGGCTGGACAATACTAGATTGACTGCTTTGACACAACATAAGCACAAACCAACCTTATGTCCATGTTAATTTTCAATCTCTGAGAAAGGTTCTCTTATAGTTCCGAATTGTATTGACAGTTCATGAAACAATAGCTCTTTGGTGATTTTAGATTTCAATGATGACAAGCTTTCGGGAAAGTTGAGTAGCTCACTCGAAAAATCCTTATTTTCCTTCTTCTTTACTGTAACTGATGTTTAATCGAATGTTTCAACACGATAATGGGCAGATGTCTGAAGCTTGCATTTAGCGAGTCGCAAATTGCGTCAAAATGCAACTCGCAATTTGCGACTCGCTAAATGCAATGTACAAAAGTGTCAAAGACACTGTTTGCTATTGCCAGTTGGGTCGCAAATTGCACGCCTCATAAATGTCAATGAGGTTGTCCCAATTTGCGGCCTGATTGGGAATGGCTGGCACTCCCAGGGATGGTGGCCTGCTGGGGTCAGCAGACCACCATGTCAGGGACTGCTTTGTCAAAAAAGCAGTTTTTTTTAATGCTGCCCGTTTTCCATAAAGGAAAATGGGCTGCATTAAAAAAATTAAAATGAAACTTTTCAATTTCGTTTTTTAAAGGCAGGCAGTGGTCCCTGGGACCACTGCCTGTTTCCAAAAAACATTTGTGCATGTATTCCCAAATGGGAAGGGGTCCCCTTCCCATTTGTGAGTACCTTACCACCCTTCTGAGAAGGGTGGTAAACTGCAAGTGTTTGGCGACCGCAATTGCAGCCGCAAAACATTCATACATGGATTATGGACTCACTATTAGGAAGGGTCACCCTTGGAACATCCCATCCTAATAGCGAGTCGCTAACGCTATCTTGCGAGTCGCTAATTGATTAACGACTCGCAAAATAGGGTAGGTAAATTGGGCTGACCTATTTTGCGGTTGTAAAGGCACTGTAATCCCCTTTGTGACCGCAAAAAACGGTTTTACATCTGGCTCCTGAATTGTGAAAGTAGGATACTGTGATCGAAATTGCTTGTCATTTATCTCTTCTCTTAATCCATGACAAAACAGTCATTGGTGTTCTTTATACCAAGGTAGTTTCAAACGTCAATTTGTAAAAACGAGTCACCTTAGTCAGTGGATGACCAGAAAGCCAACTAATCAAAAAACTTGATTTAATTTGATCCTGATTAAATTGTAAAGGGGGGAAGTAAAATGCACAGTGAGTGGATCCAAAAATTCTCATAAGTCGACCAGGTACCCACAAAGGTTTGGGAACATTCAAGGAACTACTGTGATATCTGTAACCCCTGATAGAAAGGTCTGTTTTAGTTCTAAATTCTCCAAGAGCAATGGTAAGTCTTGTACCAGGTCCTGAGCCGGAACCATAATACTACAGTACAACAGAACATACAAAATTAGTGATTTTGCAGTCTGTCAAAGAATGGATCGAAAGTAGGTCTGTCGAGTTACCTTCACAATTCTCAGAGAAAAGGACATCTACTTCCACTAGCCTCAGTAGCACCTTGCACAGAATATTATATGTGAAATGTGATAAGTGTCTACTTTATATAGTTACAGCTAGGACAGTAGGTCTTGGTTGAAGATATAGACTACGTTGGAGATATCCACGGTGTAACACACAATAGGGCAGCCCAGTCCTACTTCAGGAGATGGGTATGTAATACAAACAACACAAAACCTCATACGACATGTTTTGATAAAGCGATACCAAAGTTGGCAAATAACCGCGAGGATTATAAGGCACTTAAGAGTATATGGTACGCGTTATCATGGAACAGCTATTAGGACTTGGTTCCGCAAGCTGCAAACGGGCTCAGCTCATGCCAGAGCACCATCTCACATAATTCCAAGCACTCTGCCTTCAGGATTGTTAAGGCCTGCCATAGGAGTGACTGATAGGAATACATGTGTCCATTTTAGGGTTAGATATAGGAATACTATATCTAAAGCAAAGGGTGTTTACACCACCTTGCCCCAGCTGTCGTGCAGCCAGTTGTGTCAGATTTAGATGGCCAGCCAGGGGTGGCATAATACATGCTGCAGCCCCTGGTAGGCCCTGGGTACACCTATGCCCTGGATACAGGGACTGATAAGGTGGCCCAGTACCAATTGGTAAATGCACCTAAGGTACATGTGTGTCAATTTAGAGAGAGAACAGCTAGGCTGTGGGTCTGATTAGCAGGCCCACAGCCAGGGCAAGTCGTAAACCAGTGAAGCAAAAAGCAAAAATCTGGGGTGATCATAGGATTGCAGACCCTACTCTCCTACATGACCCCCCAAAACTTTAGGACAAAAAGCTAACCTTCACCAGGTGAGTCTTCTTGCTCTAAGTGGAAATACCTGGAGAGCCCATCTGCATTGCCATGATCAGTGCCAGGTCTATGCTCCACTGTAAAATCCATCCCCTGTAGGGAAATGGACCACCTAAGTTGTTTGGGGTTTTCACCCTTCATCTGATTTAGCCACAAGAGGGGCTTATGGTCGGTCTGAATCTTGAAATGAGTGCCAAACAAGTATGGCCTCAATTTCCTCAGGGCCCAAACCACAGCAAAGGCCTCCCTCTCAATAGCTGACCAATTCTTCTCTCTGGGGTCAGCCTTCTGCTAATAAAAGCAATGGGCTGGTCATGACCATCAAAATTCAGCTGAGATAGAACAGCTCCCACACCCAACTCAGAAGCATCTGTTTGGACAATGAATGTTTAGGAGTAGTCTGGACTCTTTAGGATAGGTGCTGTGCACATGGCCTGCTTTAGGTCATTGAATGCTTTTTGACAGCTTGCTGTCCACTGAACTTTCTTTGGCATCTTTTTACTTGTCAGGTCATTAAGTGGAGTCACAATAGATCCATAATTTCTGACAAATTTCCTGTAATAACCAGTCAGGCCCAAGAAAGCTCGAACCTGAGTCTGGGTGGTTGGAGGAGCCCAGTCCTTGATGGCCTGTATCTTGCTCTCCAATGGCTGAACCTGGCCTCCACCTACAAGGTGGCCCAGATATACAACCTGTGTCTGCCCTATCTGGCACTTGGTGGCCTTGATAGTGAGACCTGCCTTTTGCAGAGCCTCTAATACTTTCCTCAGGTGGACCAGGTGATCCTCCCAGGTGGAGCTAAAGACAGCTATATCATCAAGATATGCTGCACAGAAGTCATCCAACCCAGTGAGAACTTGATTCACCAGCCTTTGGAAGGTGGCAGGTGCATTTTTCATACCAAAGGGCATTACCACAAATTGATAATGCCCACCAGGGGTAGAAAATGCTGTTTTGGGCTTGGCCTCCTCAGCTAACCTGATTTGCCAATACCCAGCTGTCAGGTCAAATGTACTTAAGTAGTTGGCAGAAGCCAATCTGTCTATAAGTTCATCTGCTCTTGGTATTGGGTGGGCATCAGTCTTAGTGACTGCATTGAGACCTCTGTAGTCTACGCAAAACCTCATCTCTTTCTTACCACCCTGGGTGTGAGGCTTTGGCACTAGAACTACTGGACTAGCCCAAGGGCTATCTGAGGGCTCAATGACTCCCAGCTCCAACATTTTCTGCACTTCTGTCTTAATGCAGTCTCTGACATGATCAGGCTGTCTATAGATTTTACTCTTGACTGGCAGACTGTCCCCAGTGTCAACCTCATGGGTACACCAATTGGTTTGACTGGGTTTTAGAGAGAACATATGTCTAAAGGATTGAAGAACTTGTTTGCAATCCTTTTTCTGATGTTCAGAGAGGCTGCCACAAAAGACAACACCATCTACTGACCCATCATCAGGGTTCTGAGTGAGCAGGTCTGGGAGAGGGTCACTCTCCTCCTCCTGTCCCTCATCTGTGGCCATGAGCAAGCTCATGTCCTTCCTGTCGACATATGCTTTGAGCCTGTTTACATGGAGCACCCTGAGGGGGCTCCTGGGAGTTCCAAGGTCCACCAGGTAGGTGACCTCTCCCTTTTGCTCAATGATTGTGTGGGGCCCAGACCATTTGTCTTTGAGTGCTGCTGGGGCCACTGGCTCCAGCACCCACACCTTCTGTCCAGGCTTGTACACAGTCAGGACACCTTATGGTCATGCCAAGCTTTTTGGAGTTCTTGGCTTGCCGCAAGGTTTTTAGATGCCTTTTCCATGTACTCAGCCATCCTGGAGCGGAGACCAAGTACATAGTCCACAATATTGGTTGCAGGCTTTTTGAGAGGTCTCTCCCATCCTTCCTTCACCAAACAAAGGTGTCCTCTTACAGGATGCCCATACAGAAGTTCAAAAGGGCTGTAGTCAACCCCCTTCTGTGGGACCTCTCTGTAAGCAAACAAGAGGCAGGGTATCAGGACATCCCATCTTCGCCTGAGCTTTTCAGGTAGTCCATGAATCATCCCTTTGAGGGTCCTGTTGAACCTTTCAACAAGCCCATTGCACTGTGGATGATAGGGTGTGGTGAACTTGTAGTTGACACCACATTCCTTCCACATTGCAGTCAGATATCCTGGCATGAAGTTTGCACCTCTGTCAGAGAGAACCTCCTTAGGGAAGCCTACTCTGGAGAACACTCCAACTAGGGCTCTTGCCACAACAGGTGCTGTAGTGGTCCTAAGGGGAATAGCTTCAGGATACCTGGTGGCATGGTCCACCACCACCAGTATAAACTTGTGCCCTGATGCTGTCTGGGGTTCCAGTGGACCAACAATGTCAATCCCCACTCTTTCAAAGGGTACCCCCAACACAGGTAGTGGTATGAGGGGGGCCTTTGTTGTGCCACCTGACTTACCACTGGCTTGGCAAGTGACACAGGAGCGACAAAACTCCTTGGTATCTTCATTCATGTGAGGCCAGTGAAAGTGTGAGACAAGTCTGTCCCAAGTCTTATTCTGGCCTAAGTGTCCTGCAAGGGGAATCTCATGGGCCAAGGTAAGAAGGAAACCTCTCTGAGACAAGGGGATGACCAGCCTCCTGGTTGGGGTCTCTTGACTTAGAGTATAGGAGTCCATCATCCCAGTATACCCTGTGGGCACCTGTGGCGTTCCCTGCAGCCTCAGCAGCAGCCTGCTGTCTGAGGGGTTCAAGTGAAGGGCAGTCTAACTGTGCCTTCCCCAGGTCTTCCCTGGAGGGTCCCCCTGAGCCCAGAAACTCAACCTGATCAGGTTCAAGCTCTTTAGGCTCAGTTTCCCTCAGTTCTTTAAGGTCAGCCTCCTCTGAGACTTGATCCACAACCTGGGGCAAGGGGGAAGGCAATGCCTTAACCCTACTGCTCCTTCTCTTGGAAGGTGTCTGGTCCATTGTTCCAGGATCCAGCACCTGTTCAGTGGGGCATCTTTTGGCCTGTGACATAGTCACAGCAAGGACATGTGCTGGCAAGCCTAACATTTCCATGTGAGTCCTTTGCTCCACTTCTGACCATAGTGATGTTTCCAAATCATTGCCCAACAAACATTCAACTGGGAGGTCTGAACTAACCACAACTTTCTTTTGGCCACTTACCCCTCCCCAGGAGAAATCAACAATTGCCATACTATGGTGGGTAGTGGCATTGCTGGCATTGGTCACTAGGTAGTCTGTACCTAGCATGATCTGTCCAGGGTCCACAAAGTTAGGTGTCACCATTGTGACACTGGCACAAGTGTCCCTGTAGGCCTGAGCCATTTTCCATTAATAAAAGGTGTCTGCCTGTATTTGCCCAAAGTATTGGGACTGGCATCAGGGGATATATCCACATCCCCTGTACAGACAAGGACAGCCTGAGTGAGTGTGCCAACTAGGTTGTCATACCCCTCAGATCCCAAGGTTAACCCAACTAATCCCTTGGGAGGTGCACTACCACTACTGACTGTACTAGGGGGTGCAGGTGCCTTAGGGGCTGTAGTGGTAGGAGTTTGCCCTCCTTTCTTGGTGCACTCACTAAACCAGTGAGTTTTACTTTTACAGTATTGGCACCACCTTTTTGACTGGCCTTCTTGAGTCTTCTTTTTCTGCTGTGAAGCCTGACCCCCACCCTCTATGGTTTGTTGGGGACCTGTTGAAGACTTCTGGTCATTTTGTTCGCTTTGTTACTACCATTTTGGTCTGCTTTCTTCTGACCACCCTGGTTCTGAGTCTGGTTCTGCTTGACCCTTGTTCTGACCCATCTGTCTGCCTTCTTTCCCAATTCTTGAGGAGAGGTCAGATCTGAGTCAACAAGTGCTGATGCAACAACTGGTTCTGACAGTTATTTAAAATCTGTTCTCTCATGATCAGATTATACAACCCTGTGTAATCAGTAACTTTGCTACCCAGCAACCAGCCTTCCAAAGCCTTAGTGGCACAATCAACAAAGTCAGCCCAATCCTGAGACTGAGTTTTCTGGGTGTCCCTGAGCAGCAACCTGTACTGCTCAGTTGTTAAGCCAAACCCATCAATCGTTGTATTCTTCAGGACTTGGTAATTGTTAGCATCCTCAGCTCTAGTAGTGAGGAGCTTATCTCTACCTTTGCCTTCAAAGGAGAGCCACAAGATAGCTGCCCACTGACTCTGGGGGACGCACTGGACAGTGCAGGCCCTCTCCAAAGCAGTCATCCATTTGTGAATGTCATCCCCTTGTTTAAAGGGGGGCGCTATCTTACTCAGGTGTCTAGTGTCTAAACTCCTGTCCTTTTCTCTAGGTAAAATGCTGCCACCAGTGGGATCTGCCCCACTCAATTTCTGCTCTCTAGCAAAGGCAAGTCTCTCTTTGGCCAGGGCAAGTTCTTCCCTTTCAATCCTCAGATTGACTTCCCTCATCTTGGCCTCATGCTCTCTTCTCTGAGGGGATGTCATCCCTCTGTGAGAAGAGGTCTGAGAGCCATTGGTTCGAATGGATCTTTTAGAGCCTCTGGATAGAGACCTAACTCGTCCACTCCCAATGTTAAGCCTGCCTGAGAGTGGGCCTGGGGGTCACCCAAGTCCATTTTCATGCCTGCTTAAGTTGGTCCTGGTGAGTCTACTGACTTCTACCTGACCCTTGTCTGCCTCATCCCCTGACAACTCCTGATCCTCTTCCTCTCCTTCACTAACTGTTCCATTGAGGTTGAGGTCAGGGTCACAAAGGGTTCCCTCTAAGGGGGGCATGCTCCCATCTGGATTAGAAGGGCCTGTGTTAGAAGCCCTCCTTGCATCATAAGTCTCTAAGAGACCTATCAGAAATGGGATGGTAGGGTTAGAACCCTGTTTTAGCTTCCTGGAGGTACACACTTGTCTCATCTCCTGGAAGCTAAGAGCTGCATATCTTGATATGACCTGTGGAGGGTCAACTGACATAAGGGGAGCCTCTGAGTTCCCTCCTTTGTCTGACATGCTTTTCTAGTGAGGTGTAAGTGGTGCACTTACCTACACTATTTGTTTGCCTACTGATCCCTTGCTAAGAGTTGTAGTCAGGGTGTGCTAAGCCCTGTTAAACTACAACAGCTGGTTCAGTAGAACTCAGAGTATTCTAAGCTAAGTTATATGTACCTTGGTACTTATGTGATCTTTCAAATGATATTCTTAGGATACGTGTGGTAAAACAACAGCAAGCTCAAATCCCAACCGCTGCTCACCAATGTGAGAAGTTGGCCTGATATATAGTGCTCACTATTCTAGTGATCACTTTGTATCATACCAAACAACCCTTATTGATGATTGGTTGTAAGTCAACCTTACAGACCAGCTATCCTAGTAGCATGGACAAGAGCAGTCTTTAGGCTAAACTCTAGAGGGCGTGCTAAGCCAGCTGTTATACCATCACATATACCCCTTGAACACCAAGTGAAAGGACACCACACAAGTTGTTATGAAAATAAAAGGATATTTATTTATAACAAGTCTACCCTGAACCCTTTATGAGTCAGGGAGCTAAGCACACAACAAAACTCTTACGAAAATACTTTAAGTTGCACAATTTACACAAATGCCCGAGGGGCACGAAAAACCATATACACTAAAAGTGGAATGCGAAATACTAGCAGGTAAGTAACAAGATCCAGAGGCTTCAGGATCGCTAGGACTACACTACTGAACCCTAAGGTTAGGAGCAGGAGGCCTAGGGAGATCGGGTGCAGAGTGTGCACTCTCACGCGGGATGCGGGACAAAGTCTATGGATACTAGTATTTCGTAAAGTTACAGTTATCGGACGAATCCGACTAGATAGGCTGAAAACGAAAAAGGATCTGGACACTTAGAGAGTGAACCTACGTTGGAGCACCAAAATGCTCAGGTTACCTAGCCCAGGGGCCGCGGCTGCATAGGGTTCAAAAGATGTCGGGAATCCTCGTTACAGACTATGGAGCCTGAAAGAAGAAGTTGCTGGCAGGCGACCAGTGAAGAAGTTCGATGTGATCCAAGCCTGGATCGGTGATGGAGACGACCTGAAAGCAGAGGGGACTCAGTTCTTAATCACTAGCCAGTGATTAGGTGGGCACCAGGATGGCACCGGATGAAGTCACCTCGACCAGGTGAGTGGGCGACGCTGGGCTCTGCAGTCTCTCGGACCAGGAGGCGTTGTCGGCGACCAGGATGGAGGTGCGAGCTGTCCCACGAAGGTGTCTGCTGTCGGCGATGCTGGACCCAGGATTGGGGCAACAAACCTTGGCAAAGGCAAGCCCACGCGGTGGACTCAAGATGGCGCCTGGAGTGGACCAGGAGGGTCCGGGTTGCTCCTCTCTTGGAAGGGAGCAAGGGCCAGTTTGGAGCAACCAGACCAGCGATGTAACCGTCGTGGTTCGTCGTCAGTAGGGCCACTAGCCAGCAGGCAAGTGACCGGACAACGCGGTGAGCAGCAAAGAGCAGAAGGGCCCCACGCAGATCTCGTGGATGCTGGGGGGCTGGACTCCGGTGCTGGAGCTGCTTAGGGTTAGGGCTTCTCAAACCCCAAAGCACTCACTTGAGGATCCCTCGGCGGTCGTGCTGGATAAGCGTCGTGCAGTTTTGAAGATGGCCGGTCCCTTCAGGTCTCGTCACACCCACGGATCTCAGCTGGGCTGATGATGTAGGTAGAGGTCGGAGATGCCAGGGAATCCGGGTCTCGTCGAGCTGGGCAGTCTTGATCCGGAGGATGGACTTACAGCAAACCGCATGCGCTTAGATGGTGCCCGCTGGTGCAGGGTGGCTACTCCTTAGCCACAAGGGAGAGTCTTCAGAAATGTTCAAGAGTTCTTTCGTGGAAAGTAGTCAAGATTCAGAATTATCTAATTTGGGAAGGGGGCCCGCTCCTACCTTTATTCTGAAAAAAGGGGCTGGCACGCGACTAGGTCCTGCACATGGGTGGGACCAGGAGGGGGGTGGTTACACCCCTCTCCCTTGTCCAGACTTTCCCCAGCTCAGGGGCTGGTGTGCCCCTGGAACTGGTTCAAGCCGGCATATGCACAGTGAGCACCGGGGTGCCACTTGCAGTCACCTTCCTCTCAGCCCTGCCTACCTGGGATACACAAAACCCTGTCTGGGATGGTGCTAGCACCGCCCCTGACAGGAAACCCTTTGTCCAAGCTCTCCTCGCTGGAAGGACTCCCAGCAGCAGGAGGTCAGACTTGTGTCTGTGGTGGCAGCATCCATTTTGTGGAGCTGAGGCTGTGTTAAGCTTTAACCGGGGTTCACAGTTACATACATGTCGTGTCCCTCTAGAAGGGTGGAATGCTAACCCCGTCGCCAGAATTGACGAGGGGTTAGTATTTCAATTTGTATGACACCTTACTCGACATGTTTTGATAAAGCGATACCAAAGTTGGCAAATAACCGCGAGGATTATAAGGCACTTAAGAGTATATGGTACGTGTTATCATGGAACAGCTATTAGGACTTGGTTCCGCAAGCTGCAAACAGGCTCAGCTCATGCCAGAGCACCATCTCACATAATTCCAAGCACTCTGCCTTCAGGATTGTTAAGGCCTGCCATAGGAGTGACTGATAGGAATACATGTGTCCATTTTAGGGTTAGATATAGGAATACTATATCTAAAGCAAAGGGTGTTTACACCACCTTGCCCCAGCTGTCGTGCAGCCAGTTGTGTCAGATTTAGATGGCCAGCCAGGGGTGGCATAATACATCCTGCAGCCCCTGGTAGGCCCTGGGTACACCTATGCCCTGGATACAGGGACTGATAAGGTGGCCCAGTACCAATTGGTAAATGCACCTAAGGTACATGTGTGTCAATTTAGAGAGAGAACAGCTAGTCTGTGGGTCTGATTAGCAGGCCCACAGCCAGGGAAAGTCGTAAACCAGTGAAGCAAAAAGCAAAGATCTGGGGTGATCATAGGATTGCAGACCCTACTCTCCTACAGGAATTGATTTAGAAATCTTTCAAAAATGCATTAGATGATTGGTCGCATAGATCCAAACAAGGGAATAAAACAAAAAACAAACTATCAAAAGAATCGAAAACTCCTTTGGGCTAGAACTGAATTTTAAAAACTGTTTTACTGACATTATTCACTGCATGGATAATAATCATTTATAATGCAATACAGACAAAACTGAAATACTCTTGTTCATGGAACACAATCTGCTTTCCCCTAAAATCTGGTGGCCTGACTCTGTGCCTCCTCCACCTGTAGAGGTGGTTTGAAACTTGTGAGTTATATTTGACAATGTTCTTCAATTTCAACTACAAGTATTGTCAATGGAGGGAACGTGTTTTTCTTTTATTACATCTTTAGAAAAATGTATTTTCTTTTTTCCTTTGGCTGCCAGGAAAACTGTGTTTTTGCGCTTATAACCTCAAGGCTGGACTACTGCAACAGCCTCTACTTAGATGTTTCCAAGCTGCTTCTTCGCAGGTTACAGGTTGTTCAGAATTAAGCAGCTAAGCTTGTGCTTAGACTTCCTAGGAAAAGTACCACTACTGAAGCGCTTAGAGAATTGCATTGGTTGGACCTCCATAAGAGAGTTCTCTTTAAATCTTTGGTCCTGGTTTTTAGGTATTTTCATACTATTGGCTCTACATACCTATCCTATCATTTCTCTTGTTATAGGCCTACGAGAACCCTTTGATCATCTAACTATATTTTGTTAAATCCCCCTAGCTTCAGACTAAGTCAATAGGAGGAAAATCTTTTGTTGCTTTAGGATCTAAAGCCTGGAACTAACTTCTAGGTCCTCTTCAACTTATGACTAATGGTTTTAGCTTTAAGAAGGGCCTTAAAACGAATCACTGACAAAATATCGAAGGTCACAATATCGATCTACAAAAATATTGCAGCAAAAATATCGAAGACAAGAATATCGGCATGCTATCTACATTATGGTAAGTACAAAAAGATTGAGAAAAAACGTATATCGAAGTAAAAAAAAGAATGTAAAATAAAGTAAATAATACATACAATTAAAATAAACATAGTTAAAAATATTTTAAAATGCTTAAGTAATATATATAATTTAAAAATATATTAAACATATACATATAATATATATACTTACTTATTAATATGTTTTAATATTTATTTTAATAACTTATAAACTGGGTAATTTTTTTAATAAATTATGAATACATCTATAGACATAAAACAATAATATAAATGAACATTAAATAAATATGTGTAACAAATTAAAAAATATATATTTTTAATCTTTTTAAAATTAATTATACACATTTGCTAAAATAATACAAAAAAAATTAGATAGCGGAGGTAATAAAATTACTATTCCAACTCCAGTGACAGCAACAGTAGGGAAAGTGTTGGATAGCGGAGGGGTAAAAACTACTATTCCCACTCCAGTGAGTGCAACAGTAGGGAAAGTGTTGGATAGCGAAGAAGTAAAAATTACTATTCCCACTCCAGTGAGTGCAGCAGTAGGGAAAGGGTTGGATAGCGGAGGGGTAAAAATTACTATTCCAACTCCAGTGACAGCAACAGTAGGGAAAGTGTTGGATAGCGTAGGGGTAAAAATTACTATTCCCACTCCAGTGAGTGCAACAGTTGGAAAAGTGTTGGATAGCGGAGGGGTAAAAACTACTATTCCCACTCCAGTGAGTGCAACAGTAGGGAAAGTGTTGGATAGCGAAGGGGTAAAAATTACTATTAAATGCAACAGTAGGGAAAGTGTTGGATAGCGGAGGGGTACAAATTACTATTCCCACTCCAGTGAGTGCAACAGAAGGGAAAGTGTTGGATAGTGGAGGGGTAAAAATTACAGTTCCCACTCCAGTGAGTGCAACAGTACAGAAAGTGTTGGATAGCGTAGGGGTTAAAATTACTATTCCCACTCCAGTGAGTGCAACAGTATGGAAATTGTTGGATATCGTAGGGGTAAAAATTACGATTCCCCCTCAAGTGAGTGCAACAGTAGGGAAAGTGTTGGATAGCGGAGGGGTCAAAATGAATATTCCCATTCCAGTGAGTGCAACAGTAGGGAAAGTGTTGGATAGCGGAGGGGTTAAAATTACTATTCCAACTCCAGTGAGTGCAGCAGTGTGGAAAATGTAGGATAGCGTAGGGGTTAAATTAACATACTTATCAATTAAATACTTTTTGTAAAATAAATAACATATTAATAATTATTTAGCAAAAAAATAATAATCAATACCTATTAAATTAAAATAATATTTTCTTAAATAACATTACATTACTTCCCACCCTATCCCCTACAAGCACACAATGTGCTGCACATAAAAAATAACACAATTAATGTAATTATAAATTAACCAATTAATAAAAATGAATTACCAATAAATAATTAAGTAACAGTAAATTAAGTATCAATAACAATAAATAAAAACCTATTAATTAATTAATTCTTTAAATTACTACCCACTCTATTCCCCTATAAACCCACAACCCGCTCTACTAAAACTCTAATTTTACTTTAAAAAAATTACGATTTTCTAAACATTTAATACATGTAGTTAAAAATAATGAAAAAAGATTAAAAAAATGTTAAACATACATATAACGTTCATACTAAAATACATAACACAAAAAAATCTATATTATTTACAACAATATTTTTGCTAACGATATTCTTTACTTCGATTTTACTTACTTCAATATTAAAAATATCGATATTACTTACCTTGCAGTCAATATTCTGGTCAACGATATTCTTGACTTCGATATTCTGTCCCTACGATATAAAAAACTCGATATTAGTGTAGGTCGATATTAAAAATTCGATATTTTGACTGCACACCCCTTAAAACATAGTTGTTCTCTACTTTGAATGTCCTGTGCAATAGCTGATTATAACCTGCTCCTCTGTTTTACTTTGTTTGCAACAGTCTATGTAAATAGTGTCTGTGTGTGAGCTAGAGCAAGGATACTATGATTAATTGATCGAGTGCTCTATAGGTTACATTTTCATAAATTATTCATTCAAAATAGTAAAAACGCATATTCAATGCTGGGATTCTACCAACATTTTTTTATAAATTAATGTATGTACAACGTTTTTGAAATACATAGAAATCAAAATCACTAGCAGTTTTTTCAATTATATTTTTTCAATTGAAAAATCACAAATCTTATCAAGCAGTTGTATACAATTTCCTTGTAGGGTCACATAGACATTTGTTACACAGCAAGGCCGAAAGTATTTCCATGGCTGTTTCTGAGAATAGACCTTGCATTATTGAGAAAACTACTCCAGTAAATCACATAAGAATCTGGGACAGATTTATCAAGGCTTTCCCTTACCATTGCACCAAACAAGGGGGGCAAAGGCGACGCAAAACCTAAGTGAGATTTTTCAAGCCACGCAAGGTCACCTTGCATGGCCTGATAAATCTGGAGTAATGCAACACAGCGCAAATCGCTGCCTTGCGTCACTCTGGCCCGGGGAGGCATTCCATTGGTGGAGAGTGGGTATTTTCACACACACACACATGGATTTTGGCGAATTCCCAGATTTACAATTAGTTGTAGACCTGGGACTGCATCAAAATATTGCGCCTCCCCGGGTGAGGCGTTATGAGAAGAAATATCTTTGTTTCTCCTAATCTTTTCCTCTTTCTGCCTGTGCTGCATTTTGCAGCACACGTAAAAACAGGAAAAGGCATTTGAGCATTGTTTTTGCGCAGGAAGGTTTCCCTTCCTGAACAAAAACAACCCTGCCTACAATGCAGGCTCCCTTGCACCATGATGCAAGGGTGCCTGCTTTGATGCTAGGCTGCCACAAGTAAGCCAGCGCTAGTAAAGGACAGAAATGCACCATATAATGTTAAAAACAGCACATTTATGCCTTTTCATGCAGTGCAGCACAGTGCAGTGCAGCATGGTGTCTTGCTGCATTGCTCTGCATGAAAAAATAATACATATGGTCCTCTATGTCTAGAGTACATTTGGTATTTTTATCTAAATTGTAAAGGTTGATGTGGGGGAAAAGGTCGACATTTCGGTCTCCTAGCGGATCGCAACAATGAGACCTTCTTTAGGACAGAAGAAATTGAATTGGACCCAAAGGTCTTTAAAAAAAAGGTTTCTTGGACATAAATTGTGGGAGCAGGTCCAAAATAATTTTAGATGGACACGGTATGACTTTAAATAAAATGGAAAGGCCAGGGGCACTTCTTTTAATAGTAATTAACAGGCTTATCAAATCGCCGTGGTGACATTAGCTAAACAGTCCCCAAAGTCCTGATTATCTGTGACACCTTCTCAGGGGTCCATGACTGCTTAGAAATTTAGCAGAGCTTCATTCAAAGGAGCAGCACCAGTACATCAAACAGAATCTAGTATGGATGATACTATTGGTGACCATAACTGAAGTATTGACATGTGGCAATAAAAAGAGAGCAAAAAACGTGATAATCTAGAATCTAGAATTGCTTCATCTTTTGGCAATAACATTATATTTTGAAAATCTCCAATTTTCCCAATAAAATAAAATGTAGATTTTTGTATACAATCATTTACTTTTCCTCACAAAGGCCCCGGGGCAGATTTACAAGCCCCTTTCACCTCCTTGCACCGCCATTGTGCCACTTTTTTTGACGCAAAGGCGTCCCAAACAATGCGGCCAATATACAATGTGATGCATCTAGGGAGATGCATCACGTTGTAAAGCCCTGTGTCACATTATACCTGCGCCAGGTATAATGCATGCAGGCTAGATGTTCCCATGCAAAAAGCCATGTAAAACTGACACAGTGAAATTTACCACATTTCACTGCGTCACTCTACGCCGTCACTGCGACAAAATCCCTATGCCTGCTCAGACCAGGCGTAAGGAATTATGCAAGGCTTTTTAAATAGGAGTCACCTATCTGTTGTGGCGCTTTGCTGGAGTTGCTTCACTTTCATGAGCAACTACAGCAATGCGTCACTTTTGGGTCAACAGATGCGTCAGAATTTCTGATGCATCTGTCAATCCATGCCCGTGGTGTGCCGTTTTGTAAATACGGGGCATCCATGGTGGTGCAAGGGTTTCATGTGGAGGCACAGGGAAACTGATGCATCAATACAGATGCGTCAGTTTCTTGTAAATCTGCCCCCCAGTGTCTAGACTGTCTTACATTATTGAGCAAAGAAGGTATCCATTTTGAGCAAGCCCTTTTTATACCTCCACATCTGATTTATGTGAATTGCCATCACCTTGGACACCTTACTCCACCATCAAGCATCCCAGGGGAATCCCTTATTTTTTCAGCACTAAACCAACTACTGAAAATTGCTCCTGACCTGTTGGACTGGAGTTGGGTGAGCAGTTATAATTGATGTTCCCCCTGAATATTGAAGATGGTATATCGTGGTATACGAATATCAAGCACAAAATATTTCCACAAATATGTACCTTGACAATATATATATCTACAACGTATATAGATGTGGAGTTAGGAAAATGTAATATATACTTCCTCTACAAGCACTTAGCTTTTGATATTTTGGTTTTTGAAATGTCCTCAATATTCTTGTATCACAATGTTCATATCCTCGAGATTCAATAGTATAATCATTTATTTTCTGTACACATGAATGGTGGTGGTACCTTAGATTGGACTTTGCCTGAAACTAAAATCCTTCCACAATTCAATGAGTGCAGGTAAGCTGTGTGGACAAGACAAACCAGGTAGACTGGTTTGATTTTAATGCCATGACCATGATGAAGGAAGCTGTCAGCTGAGGACTTTGTTGATCCAGGGCTGCACGACTGTATGGCGAAGCATCAGCTATGGTTAACAGAGAATTTTACTAACCTACAGTGCGCATCTTTATGTGTGTCAAAAGAGTAGGCCCCTAATAAGACTTAGGCATCTTTTAGTTTCCAACCTGAGCATGGTTATCCTGTAACTCTGCTGGGAGGATGAGCAAGTTGAACATTCCCGAACAGCCTCCTGGTGAAAGGGGTCTAGGAAGATGGGTTTTCTGACACTGACAAGCTTTGTTATTTATGTGACTGCATTTTTAGAAGCTGCTTCCTTGTCCAGTAATCAGACTTCATTCTGCTAACTAAGGAAACTGATAGGGGCTGTTGTTCAGGGATCTCCAATACAGATGCTGAGTAGGAACATGAGAGACATCCAATACATACGCACCTATGTTTGAGGAAACTAAGGTCCAGGTGAATAGGAAAATATTATATAATGCAAACAGCATGAAAGTAGATCTCTTGCCACGTTGCATCAATTTTTTTATTTTTCAAAGACCTTTATTGAAATTCGTGCACATCAGGTTACAAGGTAATCAAGTATTACTGCGGCTCATGACAAGAGGAAATAAAAATATCACATCCATCATAAACAGCGAAAAAGGCAGTGGTACAATAGTGGTACATCGTGGAATAAAAGGAGAAGTGGCAGGATGCGAAGCATGAGAGGGCAGCAAGGGGTATCAAACGGGGCGGCATGTAGGCGAGAGGGGCGCAAGAGGACAGCAGCGAGCAGGGGGAGGAGGGAGGATCCTAATGGACCAGCACCAGCGGCTGCTGTGGGCGGAGTGCCGGCAGGGAGTGCGGGAGAGGTCACAGAAGGAGAGGCATTCTGGGAGAGGAGATACGAAACAAGAGGGCCCCAGATATCACGCAGCCGACCAGTAACCGCGTTAGTTCCCAAAATTCTGACAGAAGCGCCTGCCAACCTGCAGTATCTTCAAGCCAGGTATTTGCCTTGGGTGCGGGCCTCCGACCCCAATGTATAGCAACTCTGCGACGCGCGAGAATGAGCAGCATATCCGTGAGTCGGTGTGAGGCATCAGGGCAGTGCCTCACCCAGGCAGGTCAGTGGATCTGGCGAGATAGGCGAGGAGGTGATCTCTGTAATAATGGCGCACACTTGGCGCACACTTCGCTCCAGTATGTAGAGACCAAGGGGCACAACCAGGCAAGATGAGAGAAGTCCGCCACAGGGGACGAGCACCGGAGACATCTATCACTTGAGATAACATCCATTTTGAATAACTGAGCGGGAGAGCAGTACAGCCGGTGTAAATATTTGAAATGTATGAGGCGCAGGTGGTAGTTGGGAGATAAGCATTTGGTCTGCTTACAACAGTACAGCCAGTCCTCCTGAGAGAGATCGATGCCTGGGTCCTCTCTCCTGGCAACGCGGGCGCGATCAGCAGATATTGAGGAGGCCATTAGCGTGGTGGCATAGAGCTTAGAGACCAGTTTACGAGGAGAGGAGGAAGTGTATGTCAAGTCGAGGGCAGCCATCGACAGGGGGGCTGCGGGAACATGGGGTGCAAATCCCGGCAGGACGCTCAAAGTTGATAATAAAGCAGTGTGGCCAATGGGCCAGACTCGGCTGGTAGCGAAAAGAAATTGCCATTGGGGTAGAGGTCAGATAAAGTGGCAAGACCCATGCCAGCCACGCATTTTGCCATTCCGGCCATGTGCAGTGAGGGAAAAGGCCGGGTGGTATGCGACAGGCATGGCGCCGGCGGTGAGCAAGCTTGAGCCCGAATATTTTCTAAGACCGTCCCAAGCCCAGCGCAGGGTCTCCACTGTGTAGATTTCTCCACGTGGTGGCTTGGCAGGGGCATAGGCCGCAGTCTGTAGGGGTAAGGGGGCCACTAGGTCCGCTTCAACCACCACATGAGGCTGGAATGGCATGAGATGCAACCAGAAGTGAAGGAAGCTGGCCTGGGTGCTGAGGGCGTATAATTTAAAGTCCGGGCACCCAATCTGCTGCACGTGAGGGAAAGCGTGAGGATGTCATACGCGATTCTGGGCTGACGCACTGCCCAGACAAGGGAGATGATGAGGGAACGGAGAGTGCGAAAGTAGTGAGCTGTGAGAGGAACAGGCACATTCAGAAACAAATATAAACATTTCGAGAGCACTGCCATCTTAGCGATGGCAATGACCCCCCCAAGGATAGAGGTAAGCGCCGCCAATGGGGTATCTTGGTCTCCAGGCAAGCAACCGCCCGACCAAAGTTGGCTTTCCAGAGTTCAACCACACTCCTACTGAGCTCAATTGACCTGGATGATGGACAAATCCCCGAATTGCTCCACCTCATGGGGCAGAGGATCTCTTGAGGATGGCGGACATAGAGCGTGATATCGTCATCGTACATGGAGACGAGCAGGGCTCAGGCCGCAAAGCCCAAGCCCTTCTGAGTGTGATGCTGCCTGAGTCTGGCTGCGAGGAGCTCCATAGCCATAGCAAAAAGCATAGGCGAGAATGGGCACGCCTACCTAGTACCCCTCGAGACGCGAATGGGTTCTGATATCTGACCATTGATCCAGTGGCGAGCCACCGGGAGGGAGTAGAGGAGATGGACTTTGCGCAGAAAAACGGGGCTAAAGCCAAGACGAGGAAGGAGATTAAAAAAGGAAGGGCCATTCGAGAGTATCAAAGGCCTTGGTGGCATCTAAAGGAGCCACTATGACCCATAGAGCGGGGTTGATCTGGTGTAGTACAGCAAATATCATGCAGAGGTTATGCGACGTTGCACGCCTGGGAATGAAACCTGACTGGTCCGGGCAAGCAATCATGGGCATGAGGGGCAAGAGGCGGGAGGCCAAAAGTTTGGTGAAGATCTTGTTGTCGGTGTTGATGAGTGATAAGGGGCGATATGAGTCCAGAAGTTCAGGGGATTTGTCTGGTTTCAAGAGCAGTGTTAACAGGGCCTCGCGAAGTGAAGGCAGGAAATGGCCTGACTCGAAGGAGTCATTGTACATAGCAGCGAGATGCAGGATGAGGATGGGCACCAAGGCTTTATAGAAAGAAGCGGGCAGACCGACGGAGCCGGGCGCCTTATCCTCCGGGTAGATTATTGATGGCAGCTAGAATCTCTTCCTTAGAGAAGGGTTCATCGAAGTATTCCCGATGGCCACTGCTCAGCCAGAGGAGCTCTAGAGTGTTGAAGTACTGGTCCAGGATGTCAGGCGACAGGGTAATCCCGGCGGTGTAAAGTTGAGTATTAAAAGCGGTGACCCGTGAAATTACCTCAGTGGAGGAGGTAGTGCGTTCCGGACCCCCGTCCTGCAGTGCTGGGATGTAGGAGGCGGCGTGTGGCCGTCGCAGGAGATTGGCTAAGGTCTTACCGGGGTGGTCACCCTCGTCATAACGGCGCGCCCTCGCTTCCCTACCCTGTCGGCCTCTTGCTCGAATTCGGAGAGTTTACATCAGAGCTGTGCAAGAGTGTCAGGATAGGGTCTGACAGGGTGCAAAGAGTCGAGGGCCTTGATTTCTCCCTCTAGGTGCTCAAGAGTGCCGCAAATAGAGCGTAGGACACCAGACTGCTTGGAGATACATTCGCCCCGAACCACCACCTTGAAACCCTCCCAAAGTGTGGAGGGGGAATCCACTGAGCCAGCATTAAGTTCGAAATAGTTCTCCATTACAGATTGAATCTCGGCGCAAAACACCGAATCGCGGAGCGCATTTGGGGGCAGGCGCCAAGCAAACATACGGGGGGAGCAAACTGAGGCTTACGGGTGTGTGGTCCGAAAGAGTGCGCACCATGTGCTCGACCGAGGTGACCCATGCATAAGCGTCGCAAGTGGTAATCCAAAGATCCAAGCGGGACCAGCAGCCCGAAGAGCCCGTGATGCAGATGCCCACACGCGCGTCCGGATGGGCGTGGCACCATGCATCCAACAGGGAATTATCGGCATGGATGGAGCACAAGAGGGAGGTGGAGTGCTAGTGCAAAGCGCGGGCCCAAAGCGATCCAGGGTGGCTGAGGGTGTAATATTGAAATCACCCCCCCATAGCAATGCAGCAGGGCCCAGGGAGGATATGTGTCGCCATACCTGTGCAAGGTCGGGACATTGGAGTTAGGGCCATAAATCGCTGCGAGAATCAGGGGCTGGGCTAAGAGGGTACCAAGCAGGATGAAAAAACACCCCTCAGGATCGACAATGACTTTAGTGGTGCACCAGGGGAGCCCTCTGCGTAAAAGGATAGACACCCCACGGGAGTAGCAAGAATAGAAGGAGTGGATTTTGTCCCAGTGTGGATATTGGAGCCTGGAGGCAGTGACGGGGAGTAAATCAGTTTCTTGGAGGAAACAAATGTCAACTTTATGGTGAATGAGGTGTTCATGTACAAGGCGGGCCTTCCGATGATCATTTAGGCCGCGAACATTCCAAGTCCAGAGTGTGGTGACCGTAATGAAGCTATGCCAGGAAGGTGAGTGCCGGATGAGGATGGATGAGAAGGGGAAGCCTGAGATGCATAAGATGTGATGTGCAGTACAGGGAGCAGTGCATCAAACAGCACGGTGCAAATTGGGTCAGAAAACAAAACCAACAACAGGCCTCGGAAGAGAGGCAATATAACCCAGAGGACCTCCCCACCACCCACACCAAGCCCCCAATCAGGTTGAGAGACCAACCCCACCCACCCAGGGGACCCCCAACTAGGAAAGGTAGAAACCAAGTGAGAAAAAAGGGGAATCATCCCACAGAGACGTGGCTCAGTTCAGCGTATGCCCCTGCCGCAAGGACAGGGTGGCCAAGCCTTGGGTAAAGGCGAACTATCGGTGAAGGAGAAGGAGACCCGATATGACACCTCATGACCCGGGACACACCGTATACACAAATAACAAATACAGTGCAAAAAAAAGTCATTGCTGCATAAAAGAGAGAGACAAATGTGGGGCTATGGAGTCGGGTGCAGTAAATGTCCCATCAGCAGGAAAGATCAGCCAGGTCCATGAGCTGGGAAGCATGAGGGCGATGAATGCGGGCCAGCGTGAGAGTAGTTGAGTAACAACAGGAACTAGGGCCAGAGCGGGCAAGCTCATGCCATAAGGCACAGGAGATCAGATTACATGAGCAAGGCTTGTTATCAGTCA